>NC_140595.1:72228394-72908394 GCF_964204655.1 Triturus cristatus | reverse complement strand
GTGAGCTTTATATTTTAAACTATCTGACAAATACAAATGGAAGATGGTGTACAGTGTGAACTCTGATAAATGCAATCGGAAGAGGCTTAAATCATATGTACCTTTCTTGTTCTGTCTTCGGGAAATGCTTGATATCCAGAGACAGAGATTTAAGGTTCATGTAATGTATATTTTGAGTCTGCCTAGATCTTTGATAGCTCGCTGTAGGCGGAGCTCACATGTACATGTTTACTTAGTTTCATGTTAAAGCCAACGGGTTTGCTTAATTGACTATTAGATGTGGTGAAAAATGCTGCAGTCCTCTCACTTTATATTTTGAACGACTTGACAAAGCTGGTAGCCTTTACTTGTTTGATAGAAAAAAGGCTCATGTTTTCCAATAAGCCGAATTGCAATTTTTAAGTATTAAAGCCTGCTCGTGAGCACATTGTCACATAACTGGTGGGGACATTGTCGACATCACTAAGTTAGCATGAGCCCCGCAGCCATTATGCTGCTTTGCACACGTTACTAAACAGCTTCATTTTTGTAAACAACTCTGTGCCTTTCACATCAGAACTCTCTGCTGTGTTTGTTTTCTGCCTTTTCCTGGAGTTTAGAACATTATGTGCAAGGTCGATAAACAATGCGCCTTGTTATTTTGTTCTGGTCAGGCCTTAGCACCTAGACACAACATACCGATGCAGCTGTTACATGGGACAATGTACTTTGGTCTTATGGGAATACACTCATAGGTGGGACACACTTGGAGAGCGACCTTTCCAGGGAGAGGGGCGCTACAGCACCTATGATGTAGAACTATCATCTATAGTCTAAGGTATGGGGTCTGCAGACAAAGGCCAGAGATCAGGTTAGGCTTTGTTGTCATTTCATTATGGCATCTCCCTTCATGATAGATGGACTACCTGCTATGCTGACTGTATTTGTACTATGCATTTTCCTGCTGGTTGTGGCACGTATACTGCATGTTAGGGCACGTTAGTTAAAATAAATATTTTAAACTGTTTTGTGGCTGTCAGATTTTATTGTGAACAGGTACAAGAGTGTGAGTGAAAGGGTGTGTCTTGTTATCGCGATTCCTGAGAGATCTGAGAGTGTTGTGTTCTGGGGTGTCTAATCACTTGTTTCTCTGTGAGTGAGTAGGAGGGCCAGTGAGACACTATACCTAGTCGGTCCTGGGCTTATGGGTACTCAGGTGGTCGGATGACTCAGTCCCCACTCACCAAGGCCCCATAATCCTATGCATAGTTCTGTTCTTGGGCAGAATCCCTGCAACAACACGGTATCTCACAGGTAATGGCAGCAGGTTGCATTTGCAGGGGGAGTTGTCCCATGTGATACTCCTTTAGGGTACGTGGTTTGCACCCTGACTAGTCTGTTTAGGCCTCTAAGGAGCGGTCCCAACCTGTAATTCCACCAGAAATCTTTTAAATATTCCTTACTGAGAGAATCGTATCTAATTGTGTGTCAATTAAAGTACTTTTCCTTTCCAAAGAAGCAGCTGTGGTTGGTCATTTATTGGTTGTCTTTTATTGTTGTGTTTTGCTGAGCACTGACTTTCTAGCCCACAACACTTCCCTAAGTCAGGCTTGGACTGTTCTGCCTCTGTATCCTGAGGCGGGGTTTACATTGTGAACTCTTTGACAAATGCAAGAGGAAAGAGTTTTACTTTGAGCTCTTTGTGACAACTACAAAAGATGAGCTTCCCGTTGTGAACTCCTCAATGAGGGTTAAACTCGGATTAAAAGACCTGAAAAAGAGCTCTGGCTCAGGTTGTGAGAGTACCGATTTCAATATAATTATGTTTATTATTTAGATTTCTGTAAATTAAAGCACTTTTTCCTTTAAAAAATGAAAACAAAAGTTATTTACTTCAGATTTATTGTTCACTTTGTAGATTTTTTTAAAACTTTTATTGAACCCTTTTTGTTCCCTTAATTTGTTAATTTGCATTTATTTTATACCTGTGCTGTTGGTATTGTATTTCTGATACAGCAACGTGGTAGTGAAACTGCCTTTCACCTGAAAATTCAAGAATATCTTGCTTCATCTACATGAACACTAACTTTTGGAAGATGAATGCAGACAAAACTGAAATGTTGGTGATGGGGATTGATCTGTAGACCTGGGCCACTGTTTGCTAGTCACTGGCTCTTCGCCCACCCTCAGCCCAGTGCTTAATTTGAGCCGGTGCTTTCCGGGACTCAGCACCGACACTTAATTGGTTTCCGGTGCTCGTCACCCAACTGTTCTAAGTATGGTGTTGACAGTCTACCACATTGTGGCGCTGCTTATCTAATTTAGAGATGAGCAGAACAACTCTTGTTTAGGAATACAATATAAATTACAATAGTGCTAATACCTACCTCCCCAGCCATTCCTTCAGCTTTGGGGACCTGGAATAATGTGAACTGTCACATTTACATGCGAGAGAGATGGTTAGTAGTTGTTTTGGTAACGATGACAAGGACGATGTATGGTGCAAGCCTCAGTGGCCTCCTGGTCGGAGCCCTGGCACTTAATATTTTACAAATTAAGCACTGCCTCAGCCGCTGCAACTGTGACCAAAAATGTTGGTATTACTATCAATGTCGGTCAAGAACAGTCTTGTAAATCTTGATCAACTTTCGAGAGTTTAAGACAAATCCTTCCTGACCTCTGCTTTGAAGGAGAGGGTGGAGATGTAGGCCGCCATCTGATCCTGTTTTGGCTATAGGAATGCAGTCTTGCTTGGCCTACCTAAATATCTTTATCTGTTGCCTTGAGATTGTGCCGAATGCAGCTACTATATCGATTACTTAATTTACTTCAGTGTACACTGTTAATTCACAATTGGCTTTCCTCTGCAGGTAAACAGTGAGTAAATGCATCTTTTATCGTAAACTTTGTGGAGTGCAGAAGGCACCTGCTGGCACTCACCCTGAGTAGCTCAGCTCTCGGCTACAGCATAACATACCCTTTCCCCTGCTTCATTCCTCTTCTCATGCACTCTTAGTTGTCCCTCTGTTGCATCACACCAGAGCAGGCAGATGCTCTTTCTTGGTTCTCGCTCCTATTTCGTGTTCACCAGATGTAAAATTCTCTACCCATGTGAGTGCAGGGTGAGCTGTGTGCCTGTGAGAGTGCACACTGCAGCACATGAGAGCCTGACCTTTTGCACTGCCAATGTTTGTTTTGTTTCCTTCTTAAGACTGTAAAATCCCCAATTATGTCCTTTCTTTCAAATCCTTGAACTTGGTTCAGCAACAAAAGGACTTCCTTCTTTTCATGAAGAAAACCCATATTGGCTGGCCTTTAGCAGGCAAACCACATCTGCGTGTTAAGGAACAGCTCCTCAGTGGAATACTCCTCACTCAATGGATCACTGTAGTAGCTACTCTTAGGATCTTCTACGTGGCTTGATGTTTCACGTGTTCCTTCTCTCCCACTATAACGCTTTAAGTGTCAGGACTCAAGACAGGATAAGAGAGCTGCTCTGGTCACTCACACATGATAACAAAATGCCTCCCACAGAGACCCCACTGCAGAGAGTTCCTTTCAACCAAGCGTTCCCTCACAGTGCAGCGTGCATGGTATCCCAAAAACTCACTGGTCACTAAAGGCCAGATAGGTTTTCAGGATGACAACTATGCAAATAATCACTCCAAAATTGCATTCGCTGGGCCTAATGCAAACTCATTGTAGATGTCTTGAAAATCTGACTCCATTTTCACCTTTTATGGACCCAGGTGCTCAGCCCTAATAACAACTAATAGCCGCAGCAATCTAAATGGTAATGTAGGATTTTAAAAATCATAGAAAGTAGAACACGCAGTTCTTTCTTGGTGCCATTGGTTGCAGGTGGTGGGCACTAGTTTCATTTAGGGAGAACTTGGGCTGGTTTTCTTCATTGGTCTTTGACCAGAGCAAAAGAGAGAGAAAGTCACAAAATGAAGAAAGAAGGATGAGAACAGTGACAGATGGAGATAATACATAAGAAAAAGAGCCTACAAGAGTGAAACAAAGAAAAAGAAGCCAACTCCAACAACTCCAAAGAACTCTTCAGCATCATCCAGGAATTCACCAAGCCCCCCAGCGAAACCACAGACATCACGCCATCCCAGAATCTCTGCAACAAGCTCGGCTCTGCCTCCACCTGAAAATCAAGGGTCTCTACGACAACTTCAACGACCAGACACCCGACTCCGAAACCATCTCCATCTCCAGCAACACCAGCCTGCCCACCATCTCCTCCTGGACCCCAGCCAACACCGAAGACACCACTTCGACCATAAAAGGCATCCACTCAGGGGCCCCCACGGACATCTTCCACAGAGCCGCCATCTCTCCAGAATTACGACACACCATCAACGCCACCTTCAAGACCGGCATCTATCCCAACAACTGGAAACGCGCAGAAGTCAGACTCCTGCTCAAGAAGCCCACAGCAGATCCCACGGATCTCAAGAACTATCGTGCCATCTCCCTCCTCTCCCTTACCAAAGTCACTGAGAAAACCGTTAATGCATAACTGACAAAATTAATCGAAGAAAACTCCATCCTCGACCCCTCCCAATCCGGATTCTGCAACAATCACAGCACCGAGACCGCCTTACTCGCCTCCACAGACGACATCCGCACCCTCCTTGACCAATGACACACCATGGCCCTGATCCTACTCTACCTCTCTGCAGCATTCAACACTGTCTCCCACCGCACACTCACCACCAGACTCCACGACGCCGGCATACAAGGAACCGCCCTCGACTGGATCCGCTCGTTCCTCACAGGCAGAACACAAAGAATCAGACTACCACCCTTCCTCTTCGAACCCACGGAAATCAACTGCGGAGTACCCCAAGGTTTGTCGCTCAGCCCCATGCCCTTCAACCTCTGCATGGCCCCCCTTGCCGCCATCGCCAGACAGCATGGACTCAGCATAGTATCCTACACCGATGATACCCAGCTCATCCTCTCCTTCACCAAGGACCCCATCACCACCAGAATCAACTTCCAGGAAGGAATGAAGGATGTAGCTTCGTGGAAGAGTAGCAGCTGCCTAAGGCTCAACTCTGAGAAGAAGGAGGTCCTCGTCCTCGGACCCTCCCCATCTGCATGGGACAACACCTGGTGGCCCACCGCCCTCGGCAGCCCTCCCACCCCCACGGACCATAGCCGGAACCTCGGCATCGTACTCGACTCCTCCCTCTCCATGACCCGACAGGTCAATGCCATCACCTGCAGCTGCTTCAACATCCTCCTCATCCTCCGGAAGACCTTCAAATGGATCCCCTCCGAATCAAGAAGGACTGTCACCCACGCACTCATAACGAGCAGACTCGACTAGGGATACGCCCTCTACTCTGGGATCAACAAGTCTCTGCTCCGCAAGCTCCAGACCATACAGAACACCGCAGCCAGACTCGTACTCGACATCCCCCGACACGAACACATCACCCAACACTTACGAAACCTCCACTGGCTCCCCGTTGAGAAGAGAGTTACTTTCAAGATACTCACCCACGCCTACAAATGCCTTCACAACACCGGACCCCGATACCTCCGATACCTCCGATCCGCTGACCTCGCTGAAACCCCACGCATGCACAGAGCAAGAAAAAGGTGGAAAAACCTTCTCCTACATCGCGGCCAAGACCTGGAACGAGCTCCCAATCGACATCAGATGCGCCCCTTCCCTGAACATCTTCAGGAAGATGCTCAAGACCTTGCTCTTCGACTGAACGGAGCTGCTACCCCCCTACTCCCCAGCACCTTGAGACCCTCACGGGGAGTAGTGTGCTCACAATTCCCTGATTGATTGATTGAGATTGAAGGAAGAAAGAGGCATGAGGGGGGACTAAGATTAGGCAGCTTTGGTATTCAGCAAACTCATTCTTCTACAGTGCCAGCCTAAAGAAAAACTGAGGACCAAAGCCCTTTTTTTTAAACAAACTAAGCTTTGAGAATATAGTAGTGTTTGTTGGACCAATCTCTTTCCGCTTTTGGGTGTAAGTGTAGAAAGGAGACAACTCTTAAGGGAAGAGCGGCAATGGCCTGCCATGAAAGCTTGGGCGTTAATGTGAATAGAGAGGAAGGTTTTGTTGTGAGATATAAGTAAATAAAAAGCAACATTTGGTTTATGAAAATGTGTAAGGTTTTTCTTATTGTTGTTCTTCATCTGACAGGGGTAAAAGCCAGATACATGCAAAGTTTTCAGGACATTTATACTGGATGCACTTATAGAAAACATGATGCAAGTCATATATATAGGTGGGGGATAGCCTGAAAATGTGACTTAGAGTTGACCCTTCTGGGCCTAGGATGGAAACCCTGGTGATACAGAAAGAGTGCCAACGCGTGGTTGTGCCAATCTGGTTCCAATTTTGTATACATTAAATGAATCTCTCTATCCACATGCCTCATTCTTCTTTAAGGTGGGTTTGTAGGCTACAGAATGACAAATCCGTCCAGGGAGTCAGGAACATTTGGATTTTAGAGGAGTCCTGTGGAAGTTTGTCAGATATATCTTGCTCGCCGGTGGGGGAAGGGCAGAGCCTTTTAATGTATGGGCAAAATGAGAAACTGCCCAGGGCCCCCTCCTTCCAAAGGGCTCCTGGTAAAGCGAGGGCTCTCTCCATCTCTTTCTCTCAGCATCTCTCCCTCTCTATCCTTGGCTCTATCTCTACATATCTCTACGGTATTACATTACACCTTTCTGACTATCTCTTTCTTGCTACACCTGTCTCTTACTATGTAAATTCTCTCTCTATCCCTATCGTATCCTGCATCTTTTCAACTCTCTCTTTACTTCTTTGTCTACCTCCCTCTAATTTACTGGCTACCTAACATCTCTCTGTCTACCTTGCATCTCTCTTTACCTTACCCCTCTCTACTCTGTGTGTCTCAGTGTAATAATATGCAGTAGTTTCTCATTGTAATAATATGCAGTAGTCTCTCATTGTAATAATATGCAGTAGTCTCTCAGTGTAATAATATGCAGTAGTTTCTCATTGTAATAATATGCAGTAGTCTCTCATTGTAATAATATGCAGTAGTCTCTCAGTGTAATAATATGCAGTAGTTTCTCATTGTAATAATATGCAGTAGTCTCTCATTGTAATAATATGCAGTAGTCTCTCAGTGTAATAATATTCAGTAGTCTCTTAATGTAATAATATGCAGTAGCCTCTCATTGTAATAATATGCACTAGTCTCTCAGTGTAATAATAAGCAGTACCAAATAGAGCATGCTTTACTCCACCACCATTCCACCATTCCACCAAGTCTCCTTTACCATACCTTTCCTACATTTGGAGGAAGAGGCACGTCAGAAACTAAATTCCATGTAAGGTATTGCTGTTAGGGTGACCAACTGGCATGGGTGCAAATTCAGGACGGTAAGTGTAAAAATTCAGGACAAAGGGTCAAAATTCAGGACAGAAATTCAGGACAGAAGGTCAAAATTCAGGACAAAACTTCAGCACAAAAGGTAAGTTTTACAGATACATCAGAGGTAGTTGCGTGATAGCATAAAAGTAACTAAATAGACAACCACTTAAGTACAAGTCAAAATAAGTTTATATTAAGTTGAGACAATTGTGCACTTCACGGTTTTTCAGAATGCGTGCAGCTTTAAGCAACTGTGCAGGTCTTTTTGTGGTATTTCATATGACAATAATCTATTTATATGGTTACTGCACTGGGTTGTCCAGTCTGATATTTTGTTAACAACTCATGGTCCTGAGCAGGCATGTTTGGTGAGAGAAGTGGTCAGGAAGATCTGCTCAGATAGACTTTGTTACTTGCATCTCATATCTGAGTGCCATTGTGAGATGTAAAGCGGCACGCATAGGTGAACTAAAGGGAGGATTGCTGTGATGAACCAACTATAGGGAACGTATTATGGGTGTTTCAACAAGTGGAACTTAAAATATGTAATCTGACTTTGCTTATGGGGGTTTCGCAGAGAGTTGCACTAGCTGACGGAAGTCACAAAGGTGCTTTTCCCTGCAGCTTTCTTAAAGAAGGCACTGTTGATACACTATTGCATAGTTTAGTTTTGACACCTTGCCTATTGCTACAAACACAATATACATCTCAGGCACAGCTCACGGCACTATGAGGCTCTCCCTAAAAACTTACACCTAAAACAAAGCATGCAAACATTTACAATTACTAGTGTAACATTCAAGTAGCAGTTGGGTGTCACTCAAAATGTGATATGCATGATGTATAGATCCCACACATAAGCACACAGCAAATACAGACTAGTAACACATAGACAAGGGAGAAGACAGAAACTTTAAATACCTCCCACTCTGAACTAAAGCTCTTATGGCACCAAGAAAGCAAAATAAGTCATCACAACCCTCCCCAGAAGAGCTCTTTTGACAAGGATCTAGCTATTCATCCTCCCATCAAACCCCTGATATCCATCATTTCAAATTTACAGTCTGTCATCTATAAATTCTTTCATCCATCATTCAGTCTTTCACCTTTCATTCTGTCCTTCCATCTGTGTGCCCATTCATATCCAAACCTTTTCAGCCATTTGCAAACCTATCCATCGTATATATCCTTCCATCCATCATTTCACTCATCCATCCCTCCATCCACCCTTTCACTCATCCATCCATCACCCATCCACCTTTTCTCCCAATCCATCTTTCACTCATCCATCCACTCTTCCACCCAACCATCCCTTTACTCATCCATTCAACCATTTACCCTTTCACCCAAGCCATCATTTCACTCATTCATCCACTCTTCCACTCTTCCATTCCATCCATTCACTCATCCATCCAGCCATTTACCCTTTCACCCAGCCAGCCATCCTTTCACTTACTCATCCATCCACCCAGTCACTCATCTGTCCACCCATTCAACTTTTCACTCATCCATCCATCCTTTCTTACAGTTCTCCACCCTCCCTTTCACTCATGTATACATTCTTTCACTCATCCATCTTTACAGTCTTCTTTTTACTCATCCAGGCACCCATTCGCCCATCTATTCTGACAATCATTCATCCATGCTTTCACTCATCCATCCATCCATCATCTCTTTCTCTCTCCATCCCTCTTTCACTTAGCCACCCATCCTTCCACCCACCCACCCTTCACCCATCCACCCACTTATCCATGTACTTATCCAATCATTAATCCATCCATTGACCCTATCACTCATCCATTCTTTCACTCATCCATCCATCCTTTCTCTCATCCATCCACCCTTTCACTCATCTATCTATTCTTTTGTCCATCTACCCTCCCTTTCACTCACTCATCCATCCACTCTTCCACCCATCTATCTATTCACTTATCCATCCAACCATTTACCCATTCACCCATCCAGCCATCCTTTCACTTACTCATCCGTCCACCCAGTCACTCATCATCAGTCCACCCATTCAACCTTTCACTCAATCATCCATCCATCCTTTCTTCCAACTCTCCACCCTCCCTTTCACTCATGCATGCATTCTTTCACTCATCCATCTTTACATTCTTCTTTTCACACATCCATGCACGCATTCGCCCATCCATTCTGCCAATCATTCATCCATGCTTTCACTCATCCATCCATCCATTTTCCCTTTCTCTCTCCATTCCCCTTTCACATAGCCACCCATCCTTCTATCCACCCTTCACCCATCCACCTACTCACCCTTTTACTCATCCACTCATTAATCCATCCATTGACCCTATCACTCATCCATCCATCCTTTCTCTCATCCATCCACCCTTACACTCATCTATCCATCTACCCTCCCTTTCACTCACTTGCCCATCCTTACATCCACCCTTTCACTCATCCATCCATCCATTCATTCACCCGTTCACTTATCAATTCATCAATCCATCATTTCTCTCATCCATCCACCCATTCACTCGCCCATCGTCCACCCTTTCACTCATCCACCCATCCTTTTACTGATCCATCCACCCTTTTACCCATCCATCTGCCCTTCCACCCATACATCCATTTACCCTCATCCATCCTTCCGGTCACACATCCATCCATCCTTTCTCTCATTATCCATCCATTCGCCCTTTCACTCATCCATTCATCCTTTCACTAATCCATCCAGCCATTTACCCATTCCTTCACTTATTCACTATACCACCTTTTCACATTAATTATGAGCTGAGCCTTTGTCTACTGAGTTGCAGACAGAAGAGGCCCATAAAGAACTTCACCCTCGCTGTTGTTCTTAAAGCAAGGGGTGGGGGAGGGTTCACTATGCCCCTGCACATAAACTATCTGAAAACTTGGAAGTCTTGAATCATGCATGATGCACAGTGCCAGGACGTGAGGTGACTGTGACATGGTGTTGTTTCCAGGGCTTTAAGTGGGATGGAAAAACTGGGGGTCTCTCCAAGGGGCGTGTCTGATGTAATTAACGGGCGTGGCTTAAAACACCTAAGCTAAAAATATGTGCTGAGCAGAATGGGCTGCCCGACTGGTATTTTGCTGTTTCTATCATTGCATCCAGTAACATTAGATCTGCAACAATCCATGACTATTGGCTTTGTCAATGGATGTTAGTTGCATAAAATAAATTACAAATGCAGCAACTATGGCTTCGTTGTATATAATATAAAAAATGCTTCAGCTCTGAAATGATGAGACTGTGAGAGACTCTTCTTTTTAACTTCTTTCGCCAGCTTCTTTTCATGAACTGGCACATAGCAGCGCCATGAGCGTTTCTGTGCATTTGTTTTGTTCATTTCTTCCATCTAACCCACACAGAATGCCTGCCCTAGACTGAGATAGGAGGAGGCCACCACATGCTGTAACAGCCCAGACTGGCCCATTGTCATTCTGTATGTGACAATCAGCCCCACACAGAATGCCTGCCCTAGACTGAGATAGGAGGAGGCCACCACATGCTGTAACAGCCCAGACTGGCCCATTGTCATTCTGTATGTGACAATCAGCCCCACACAGAATGCCTGCCCTAGACTGAGATAGGAGGAGGCCACCATATGCTGTAACAGCCCAGACTGGCCCATTGTCATTCTGTATGTGGCAATCAGCCCCACACAGAATGCCTGCCCTAGACTGAGGCTGGAGGAGGCCACCACATGCTGTAACAGCCCATACTGGCCCATTGTCATTCTGTATGTGACAATCAGCCGTAAACAGAATAACAATGGGCGGGGTGGGGCTGCTCTTGTGCTCTGAGGATGAGTGCGAGGGAACAGCTCTGCTCCCTGCAAGGCCCAAAATTAAGGGCAAAAGGTGTCCGTAAAAGGGATCAGCACGGACAACGGGCGTGAGGTCCAAATTACGGACGGTCTGTGAAATTTACGGACTGTTGGTCACCCTAATTGCTGTTGAAATACAAAACCAATATGCAAGTGCACAAAAAGTTAAGTCTTTTTCAACTTTTAATTTGCCACTATTTGGCGGCCATACTCTGGACAGCTTGAACTTTCAGCTGTATTTGTGTGACAGCGTTTCTGAAAGTTTAATGTGTAATTCAACATTTTTGGGGTATTTTGATCGCTTGAATAAGCTGAAGCCGAGCAATACATTAAAAAAAGTTCAGAACAGGGGACCCCAAAAATATGTCTTGCAATGGGGCACAAACATCCTTAAGATGGCATAGGGGAAAACACGTATCATGGAGACGGTGGTTACAAAATCAGTTTATAATATCACATAAAGGAGAAGACGGAGGGCATTAAATGGCTCCCGACTGCCCCTAGTAACTCAGATACACACAAAAATTAGCTTGGTGCCCTCAGGAGTCTGCTATCTGCTCAATCAGCTGATCTGCAGTTCATTAACAGAGACCCAGTGAGCTCCCTGTGTGTTGCTAATTGTTTTTGACCAAAACTCCAGGCAGTTCCAAGAATTGGACGAGGATGGAACACTCCTAGATTCAGGCTGCTGCACATGGAGGTCAAGAAAAACAAAGTGGTTTGAAAGCTAATTGTTCCTGGACAGCAAACGATTTAAACTCTGACAGAAGTGCCCCTTTAAGCTGGCAGCACAGTTGAGTACACGTGCATACATCATCAAAATGCAATTTATTGCTACACGGATCAAGCGTTCTGTCAACCTCCTTCTTGCAAGACACCAGAACGTCCCAAAGCTTTGGCCCTCTGCCTCTGAGACTTGGGCGAACCGGATTGGTTGATATGTGTCACGTGCATCTCACATGGGGGCTATAAAGCACGTGGCGCTGCTGCTGTCCAGTCCACAACTATCTGAGTGAAAGTGGGTTTCGAAGACGTTTGCTTCGCATCTGACATGTAAGTTTTCATACATACGCTGCCCAATTACTATGTGTTACTGGTTCCAATTCAGTAGTAGCATTAAATAGCGCTTCCTACTTTCTTGTGGTGTGCCAAGGAGCATAAGTGAGAGGGTGGCATGCTAGGTGGCGCTGTACCTGCCGTGATCCTTCCTATGTGAGGAGCGTCTTATGTAGTGCGTGAGTGACCAGGAAGTGCTGTTCGTGACCTTTTTGGGGGGGGGGGGGGGCAGGTCAGGGTGATGGCGCAGGAAGTGGGGAGAAGATGTGGCCTAACGACCAGAGCTGTTTACTTTGGACCTGGGGAGCCAGGTTCGAATCTCAGCGTCGGCTCAACATCCTATGATTCTGGGCAAATCACTTAATCTCCACGTGCCCATCATAAATGCATGTGTCCTTGTGTAACATAACTGGTGCTCAAGTAAAGCGCTCTGATACCTTCGGGTCAAGTTCGCGCTATATAAAAACCGCAACCACAACAACAAGCATTGAAAATGCAATAGGTCTCGCCTTTGATTAAGTTAAAGCCATTTGCTTTGCTAATGGTATTGTATAGCAAAGCAAATGGCTTTATGTTAATGAAAGGTGAGACCTATTGCATTTTCAATGCTTGTTGTTTTGTTGTGTTCACTAAGACATTTCAAGGCTGACTGCATTTAAAACAAAGCACTGAAGTCAGCGGTCTAAAATGATATGTGGCAAACACACACCCATTCATGATAAACACTGCTGCAAATGCTGAAGCTATAAACAGGGCCACTGGAATTATGCATCAGGGGAAGGACAAATTAGGCGCCATTGTTGAGTAAATTATGCAACTGGTAAAGTCAAATTATGCAGTATAATGCGGAGCTTTTTGTGAAGGTATTTCTTCAATATTTTGTAATCTTTAAACTTGTCAACACTGTCTGGGCCTTGGTTGCACCTCGTTAGTACCAGTTTAAAAACCAAATGCAGCGATAAGCAACAGAAAGGTGACCAGTCAACCTTTGCAAAGGGCCTTTCACTGCGCGGCAACACATGATGCTGCGATTTTACTAACTTTTGAACCGTGTGAGCAAGAAACATTTTTTTTTGTTAAAATGTGCAGATTATGCAGCAGATGCTAGATTATATGGCAAATGTGGCAAATCTATAAATATACGAAAAAAACGCTGCAGTTGCACAATCGTATCATTCCAGTGGCCTTAGCTATAACTATAAGGTCGAACACAATTTGCAGTTCACAGACACACGGAAGATATCCCATTTTCCATTTGCCCTGTCATTCTTTGATGCTCATTCCGTTACTGGATCTAGGACGACAGAATGCCACCCTTCAGGAGAATCGTACGTTGCAAGCATTGCGCTTCAGAACGGAAAATCTTTATAAAAATATAGTATATTGAGTTAACATAAGATAACATGTTGTAAAGCGCACGTTCACCCAAAGGTCTCTTGGCGCTGAATAACAGATGTTTATTGTTACCCAACTCAATGGTACTCATTTTATCGACCTCAGATGGATTAAAGGCTGAGTGGAACCACCAGGATTTGAACCTGTGACCATGATGTCAAACACAGGCCCCTGCAGTGGATGCATTAGTCCACTGAGCCACCAGACCCAGCAAAAAGAACAGTATGAACAGCAATGGATTAAAAAAAAACAAAAATACAGCATCTGCCTATTGCTCTCCAGTACCAAGTTCACTTCAACTGTGAAATCCGGTGTATGTATTGAGTATGTACCGCTTGTTGAAATATATTCTAACTTAACAATATAATGAACTATTCAGTCTACTGTAGAACAGGATGTTGGTCGCCAAATATTATATCCTGTTTATACCATTCTAATAATCAATATTTGTCTGCTAAAATAAAAACTAGGGGACGTGTTAGGGCCCAAATAAAAAAAAAACTTGGCATTCACACCTGTTAAAGGCAACAGGAAGAAGGCAGAAGTTTAAATAAATTGAAGTTCCAGTCTTTGAATTTGTTGTGCAACATATTATTTATGAAAATAACTACTGGCAAAAATGAACCACTACATAATACTGTGCCCTGTGGGACTAGCATTTATCACCGAGCATTTTATGAGGATTTATGTATTTTTTTAGTTAGTTAATTGGTTACCCACTAGTCTATAACTTCCGACAACTTGAACACCACCAACACAAATATGTTTACCTGATGTGGAAAATTCCGTTGAGAAGTTCAAATACAGAAAATAGTAATGGATTTACGATACCCTGCACAAAGGGTTTCTCTTTTATAGGCTGGTCAAAATAGTCGATGTATCCGATTTAAAAGGATTGATGCGGCAGAATATTTAAATAGGACGCAGGGTTGCCAAATTCATCAAACTTTTGGGTGGTTGAGCAGGCGATAACTCATAGGATATACGCACATCTTGATATTATATAACTGTTACATAATATCAAGATATGTAGATATCCTATGAATTAGCGCCAGTTCAACCGCCAAAAGGTTTGATGAATTATTGTAACTGTCAGTTGGAATTAGAAGGTTTGGTTTCCTCACAAAGTACCTACTCTAAGAGTCATTTTGCTTTCCTCACATTTTGTGATGTGTTGTTTTTTTCGCAACTGGATGAGGACTATGTTGTCTGCTCCCTTTGTATTTCACACTCTTTAAGCAGTACTTTTGCAGTTTCGAGTTCTAAAATGGCAAATAAGCCTCCAATTTGGTTCAGGCAGGCTTAGCCAAACTCTCACTGTAAGTCTGAGGCGGTATGTTAGGGGAAAATCATATCACTTATACCTGTAAAACTCATAAAAATACTTGTTAGTGTAAGGGGTTAATGTGAGAGAAACTATACTCAAACTTTCTGTTCATAAGTGCACATGTGTGTGTGTGAATGTTTGTGTGTGTGTTGCGTGTGTGTGCTGGCGTCTGCTGCGCGTGGGTGTGTGTTGGATGCGTGTGTTGATGTGTGTGTTGATGTTTGAATTTGTATGTTTGGCATGATGATGTCAGTTTGCCATGTTTTTCAGACTGTGGGGCATATTATCAAGAAAAGGCGTTAAAATTATCGCCGCTTTAGAGGCAGAAAACTGCCGCTAAAGCGGCGATAATGTGCTTGATAATATGCCCTTGAGAATTCCCATAGAAACCCATGTTCTGGTGTCACAACGGGCTTCTATGGGAATTCTCTGCGGCATATTATCAAGCCCATTATCGCCGCTTTAGCAGCAGTTTTCTGCCGCTAAAGTGGCGATAATTTTAATGCCGTGCTTTATAATATGCCCCTGTGTACGTTTGTATTTTTTCAGACAAATGTATATTTCAAAATGTAACAATTAGGTCTAAGGTAATAGGTCAGATATTGAAGACCTCGACTAAACGAGGCAGTATATGTCTTACATGTGTCAGCCAAGGGCCTTCCATCACCGAGCAATTAAATAAGTGTGACATGACTTCACACTCTATCATTAGGTTTATATTTTATACAAACACGTCTGTATGCCCATCCATCCATCCATCCATCCACTCATCCATCCATCCACTCATCCATCCATCTATGCAGTCAGGCTGCTTGTGAGATAATCCTTGTTGTTAAGTTCAGACAGCTCACAGTGCTAACTTTTCATATTAAGGGCAGGTGTTTGTAATTCAAATGTACTTAACATAACATGACATATCATATCATATCATAATGCAGCATTACATAAAACGTCATCAAATACCACAAAATAAAATACCACAAAATAACAAAACTGTAAATACCATAACATAAATAACATGCCGTATATCTGTCATCTGAAAGCCACAAGCTCGAATCCTGCCAGGCTCGGTTTACCTGCTCATACTTCTAAGCTCATTAGAAAGAGAACAGTGTGTTTGTTGGGAAATGGCAGCATGCTTTTCTTTGCAGGGGGCCAAGTGTAAGTCGTTGATATAAAGTATTTATATGGCAAATGTATGAAAACCAGTCGGTACATGGGAAAGGCGTTCTTTATCATTTGTTTATGATCCCACCCACAACTACCTGTGCAAATAGCATCTGTGCACCTATGCTTATGTTTGTGCATGCGCGAATACTACACACAGTTAGACATCTGTGCGCACATACTTTTACTCCTTTTCTACGTCGTTTTTGTATCTAACGTTGCTTTTCTGCAATCGAGCAATATCAAAACCTTCAAAAAGACACCAATAAATAAATAAATAAAAAATGGGAGCTAAAAACATCCTTCTCCGTTTCACACGGTGCTGTTCTTTGTGTCGCTCGAAGACCAAAAGCAGGGGGCGCTGTTGTTCACGCAACACGAAACCAGCTCGTGCCAGGAATGTGCTTGAAAGGTTGGCTTTGTAACATGGCGGTTTTGTTTCTGAAAGACAGCAGCCGATGATCAATACCGTCATGAGAGCTCGAGCCTCACTTCACGAGGGTTCTTTAATGCATTTTCAATACAACGTCATGTGTAGCAAGGAGGTTTTAAAGCATAGTGCGCCATCAGGGCAATGCGCAGTGCCTGTTGGAATGTTTTGTTTTATAATCAGGGCTCGAGTCGGGGTACCACGCGGGTGGACGGCATCCCCCTACTTATTTTACCGGGTTTTTACCGGGTGGACGCCGTCCACCCTGCCCAAAAGATGGAGCCGGTACCCGAGCCTGCGCGCGCGCTCAGCACTCACCAAACCTAACCTTCTATTGTCGAGAGAGGGCGAATAGAGCTCTTTAAGTTGTTTCACGTTGATGGAGCCGTTCAGTATGACAGACGGGCGCTCGTGGCCCTATATTGGAAAAGGTCAGTATGTGTTTATGCATTTCAGACGGAGACCGGCAAATTTACTGTGGGCAATAAATACGCACCGAACAAGCGCATCTTTAATTTCCCCGCTCCTTTGAGTGTCAATACGGTGACTAATTCCAACGTAAACATTCTCCTTTGCCCTTTGAACCTGCCCCCATCGCCTTCTAACCTTTGTTAATTAGTGGGGACTCCATCTCGTGACGTCACTTCCGGCTGTGAGGTCACTTCCGGTGACACCACCAAACTTGGAGCATCCCCCCACTTCTTTTTTTAGGACTTGTGCCCTGTTTATAATGCGCTTCATGCTGACAATCATGGGAACATCATCAACGTTTTAATGGACCTTCCTCAACGTTATTTTTTCTTGCAATTAATGATATGAGCCAAAACAAAAAAAATACTTTTCATAAGTTTTTTTTAAAGCGTCACAGCAGCATGTCATTTGCTGCCCACCCCTCTGTGTTGTAAAAAAAGCAACAACTTTGTATTACTTTTATTTCTCTCAGCATCTGTTGACAATTTGAGATTGTTCTGGTAATGTCAGGAACCATGTTAATTCACTTTCCATTTTTCAGTGTAAAAGAAGTAAGGTCCAAAGGAAAAAGGCGAGGCTGTTGGTGAGGCCTCGGTTAATCAGTATGTGGAAAGACATTTAGTTCACTCACTGTAGTACACTACAAGATGGCCGCCCAGTTATCTGAACCCTTAGTCAGCGATAGAATTCTCGCGAGGCTTGATTAGTTAAACGACGTGCGCGCCCTGTTTGCTGCGCACTTCAATTTACCAGAGCTTCAGTACGCATGTACCTTTAATGCCCCATATATCGGGGCGAGAGTAAAGTCGCGGTAAATACAATTGCCGCTTATCTTCGGGAGAGTATATCTCCATTTAAAGAGCCAATGGGAATCCTGCATCGGGTGAAAAGAGTAGCGGTACAGTGAAAGGATTTCCTTATGTTTCGCTGTTTCGCTGCCGTTCCGTTTGTCTTCAGACGGTTATAGGCTTCAGAACTGTCCGGTCTGAGAAGGCAGTCATTCAAGCTGATAAGTAACCAAGTGCTAGTAACTGCACAACACTCAAGTAAGCTATTTAGTATTTTAAGAATGCCAAGCAGAATCAGAGCGACTCTATCGCTTCACTAACAGAGCGCTAACTTCTCCTGCATTCTTGGATTTACACAACTGCTACCTCCCTTGCGCTTTTCCTATTTTTTCCTTCCCTATTGCTCCGCCCCCTTATTCCCCTTTGCGCACATCAGTCTACCAAAGGAATTGTACAAGCCTTGTGAGTGAACTACTTCAGCGCTACCCATCAGTTGATCTTCTAGTCACTACAAGACTCAACCAGGAGAATAGACGCTACGTGTATATTAGTGTATAAATGTTATGAAGAGTTTCTAAGCATGCTGAAGTAAGCTAGACCCAGATATAGTTTGTAAAGAAAATAAGCAATATACAATTCAAACAGGTAGAGTCCATTTAGAACTGAGCAGTTCCAGGATAGAAGTGAACCAGTTGTAAATCTTGTTCTTTCCCTTGTTCTACCTGAGAGTACACACATAAGAGATAGTACTTCATGAAGAGAAGCTAGACTCCTGCTTTAGCGGGTAGGAAAGGTTTGTGTAGAATAGAATTATAGGGAACAAGTAGGCTGTGTAGGAGGTAACTTAATTCTCTCTCATCCTCTCTGTGCATTAGGTCCTCTCCTATCCAGGAACTGTACATTAAAAGAAGAAGAAGGCTTCCTAGGAGATTGAGGGAGAACCTGCAAGACTGGAGTGTCTCTTCTCTGTCCCATTCCCCTTTCCCCCTTCCTGGTGCAACCGTAGGAACAAATCCAATTACGGAGGCACTGGTTAGCGGGCATTGGGACCATTCAGCTATTCTGTTTCCGTGAAGATCAGGTACTTGACAGGTAATTAGGGAAATATGTCTTGTCCAGAACTTATTAGGTTGCATTGTGAAAAATGAAAGAAAATGTCTATATGTCTTACTGTTGGACAAGTATAGCTGTAAACAAACATGCCTTGTGTTGCGTCATATCATGTTATGCTATGTAATCTTCCGCTCTTTTATGTTTTACAAAGCGCCTTATAAGCCCAAATGTGAACGGTAGCGCTGTACAATAAAATATAGATATCAGGAAGAATAAACAGGCTATTTGTATAAGGGAATTTCTCATGAGTTACCAAACACTTTGTCGATTTTGATAGGAAGAAAAACAAGGGATGGTGGAGTGCTTTCACTTTAAACTGCGTTTAATGTGAAAGCACACCGTGTTTAAAGTGAAAGCACGCGTGTTCAACAAGATGGCGGTGGGCTGTCCACTGTCCTTACATGCACGCGCATGCTGTTAGGTTTGGACAAATGACGAGAGCAGCCATCTTTGTCCATCCCTGCGCGTGCATGTAAGGCTTTCGGAGAATCGATTCCAAAAGGTACTTGCAATAGCGAGTGCAGCGCATGTGCTGCTTTCTCTAGGGGAGACCTAAAAAGTGTGAGGGACAGACGAGCTCCAGCTATGATTCAAAGTACTCATCACATTTAATTTTTAGGTCTCGCCTAGCGACGCAGCGCATGCGCGATGCACGCTTTGGCGAGATCTATTGTTGTCGGTTTCTTAGTTGAAGGGGGACAGGACATGAGCGCGCCCGGACAGGCGATGTGCCCGCGTATGGCTCGCTGGCTTTCACTTTCCCTCGCTCACCGTTCTGGAAGCTCCGGTTGTGCACGCGCTCAGCCCAGAGGTTCGCTGTAGACTTGGTGGGCGGCATTCTTGTGCAGGGCAGGACGCAAGAGTAGCGCAGTCATTCCCCTGGTTCCCTCTCGTTTTCGGAAACACCTTATTTGCGCTGGTTTTCGTTTTTTCTGCTCCCTTTTAGGCTTTGGAGTTTCCCTCGGAGCCTCACAGAACTTCCGTTTACTGTGTGAGCTGGCGCGCGGCCAGCAGTGTGCAGCGACCTCATCAGCTGAGCTTTCAAAGAGAAAGGAAATGGCAGATACTGGTTATTATATTTATAATCCGCTGCCACCAGCCAACTCGACAGCACTCATTCAATCAAACTCTGCGATCTTCATGTCGTACAGCTCTTAGAAGCAGACCCATTCATTTATCTACCAAGCTATTTGGTCTAGTGCGCCCCACTCTGGTGCTTGTCAGAAGAACAGCAACGCCAGGTGTTATGGGTTAAACATCGTTTTCCCTGAAGTCACGCACTGCAGCAACAGGCCTGGTTCACACGCAAGTGTCACCTGAGGACTCAGGAAGTGGATTTCTAACTAATAGCAGACAACCCTCTAAGAAAGGAGACAAAATGACACTAAAAAACACATTAAAAGGTCAGAAAAAACACTAAAAGACTGGACACAGGAGCACAGTGAAAGAGATTGCTTGTGAAAGAGGCAGAACTCGGTGAAAAGGCACAGCCTGCAAAAACAAAAAGCGTGTAAAAGACACATCACAAGAAATACAAAACACCAATTGCTATTGTGATGTGACATTCTGAGAGCAATCCTGTTTCACAGTAAAACAACCGGTAGAATGTTACCCTTCCAAAACATCTGTGAATGCAGATGTTCAACAAGTAGGGTTAGGGGCAAGTTTGAAGGCGTTTCTGGGAGTTAATACCAAAAAACAAACAGGTGAGCCTCTCCAGGCTTGTATAATCGAGGAAAGCCTCGTGTCCGTTCCAAATAGTTTTCCAGTGGTGAAAACAACTGGAAATGTACTCCTGTAAAAGGCGGAAGGAAGTACAGCCATTTCCAGACAGGAAAGGCCTCCCTATCAGAAATGTATTCAACTCTTGGAGTTAAATGTGAAAATTAGGTCTGTATTAATTTCCCCTAGCGGAAGTTCTGCATGTGTAAATGCTACGCTGGCCAGCAGCCCTGTAAGTCTATTATAGTTGAAGATTTACACTCACAGGATTATTTGAGGCTGCCACTGAAAGGAGGTTGATTATTTGATCCAGATGCAGAAAACACAGCTATGGAAGCAAATTCCTGACTTTCCTGAGTTGGCTATCGGTGATATGCAGACGATCACAAAATGTGATGGCATATGTGAGCCAGGATTACAATCCAAGTCTCCTGGATTCAAAATTCATAATTTTGCAGCTTGAGGGCGCCTCAAACCAGGCAAGTCCAAGACCTGAATAAAATGCCAACGATGCGCTGTGGAAATAACAGTGGCGCCCTCACGTTCTGCCTGGCGTCAGTCGCCTGCCCTGGTAGCAGGGTAACGAGGAGCGGGCAGGCAGGCACTGAGGCCTCCCGCTCCGAGGCCTCCAGAGGACGGAGCGTGTCTTCTGACAGCCAGATTTAAGCTCAGAAACCGCATAGCATTTATGACTGCGTACCGGAGTTTAAGAGCCGCCCAGGGCACCAACGATTTGTGCAGGGCTGTGATTTACCTGTGATGGTTCATTGAGGTACTGCCGCCTCGAAGCTTGGACATTTTCCAGAAGAGGAAACAAAACCGACGCTTGGAAATAATTCCACTTTTATTTCCCAGCACCTGTACGAGGGGTCGTGTGGCTGGGGCACACTAACTAAAGGGCAAACAGGAACAAACATTTGCAATGCAACCGGTCTCACATTTGTGAAAGTTAGAGCGGTTGGCGTTGTAAATCACAAAGTTTTTACCTTTGTTTTTTTGTTTGTAATGGAGTGCTCTTATTTGCATAGCGCTATTGCCATTCGTATGATCTTGCGGCGCTGGAGAACCAGAAAGTGGGAAATAGATTAGGATGGAGGGGAGGTGGGAAATAAATGACACCAATGGAAAAAGGAATTAAAACAAGCATTTGCAATGCAATAGGTCTTGCATTGGCAAGCGTTTAAGCTATTGGCATTGGAAATGACTATGCCTTTTATTTATGCTTTAAAAATCAACACATAAATAAAAGGCATTGTCATTTACAATGCCAATAGTTTAAACTCTTGTAAATGCGAGACCTATTGCATGGCAAATGCTTGTTTTTTTATTCCATGCACTTTTGATTGTGCAAAATGCTGCCAACGAGGAAGGGAAATTAGATTTCTAAAGGAAAGGAGTCCTTTGCGATATTAAAGATTTTAAAAGTGCATTAAAATTCATAGTGTAATTTTAGGACCTGTCTGTTAGCGCAGCTGCTTAGAGAGAGATGGATTAATAAGAGAAGGAGTAAGACCCACCATTAGTTTTTCAAAAGTGAGCGTAAAACTTGCATAGTGACCTCTGATAGGTTTATAGAAATGTTTGTGCATCCATTTTTTGTCGAGCAATCGAGACCTCTTGTATATACTTTAGTATAATACTTTAGTATGTATACTTTAGCATATACTTATATATGTATGTACTTTGTGGGCTCTGGAGATCAGCCCTAGGACTTGTCTGCTTCCGCTTAGGGACATTTTTTCTGTTCAATTGTCTCTATTTAACTGTCTTCATAGGAAATGACCAGCAGAGGTCAGTAAAATACCAGAATTGCTTACTGCTGAGGCTCTTCCTTTTTTAGGTCTCACCTACGCAGCGCGCATGCGCTGCTTAGGAAAAAGACCTATAGAAATCGGCTTTTCAGCCAAAACGTGCACGCATTGCATTGCTTTCAATGGCAATGCGTGCACGTTTGGCGATTCCCTTGCGGGAGCGAGCTTTGGCAACATATGCTTGCTTGCTCCCACAAGGGAATCGCTGTGAGTTCTCTCGCACTCCCCCCACCCCTCCCACTTGTTAGCCCAGAGCAGCGGGACGTGCAGCTGCATTCGCTCCGCGCTTTGCATTATTTTAGAGACATATCTGCACAACACCGGAGGAAATTTATTGCGATATGTGATATCTACCAACAGTTGTCCAACACACACCAAAGACAGTGAGGGCATTCTAGTACAAGCACCAACTATCATGATATGTACGTTTTTTTCTAAAAAGTGCACTACACTTATCAGTTTGCAAAGGAAGTCGGATATTTGATTACACTCCGAGTCCTTTACCGGCGCTCCACTTCTTTAAAAAAATATTGTTTTTCAATCATCTGGTTAGAATTTCTCGGGCATGTGACGAGCTCCCGAGTCCTGTTATTTCCTCTGCATGTGCTCAGCAAACCACGGGAGGATACGCTTGTTATTTCGCCAGAGTGGGGACTGGGCTCCCATTATGAGGCCTCGGCACCGGGAGACAGATAGCATCTCTGCCTTCCCCCTCCATTTTGCAAAGAGGCCTGCCTGTGCCTGGAAACAACTGACTGCTCGGCTCGCACTTCTTGAAAAAGGTCCCAGCAGCCTAACCCGGAGTGTTTATTTAGAAAGAAACCATTGTGTCATTTGAATTTTTCAAACCAGGCCGGCGCAGCCAAGGCCGGCTTAGATATGATGCTGTTTAAACACATACAGTTAGTGTTCGAGTGGAGCGGCTGCACACCGTGTCTCCTGCCCGTAGAATGCGGCAAATGCCGGGGCCGCCAAGGCCTTGCCTTTCTCTGGAACTAATCTTGACATTTCGTGACATTTTATACCCAGACAGCCATCGCGCTGGAATGTTGGAGCTATTTTGTTGCTCATTCTCTTGAGTTCTGTATTTATGCTTTCCTTGGCCTCGGTCGGTGCACTGCAGATTTCTCCCCTTGCTGGTGCCAGTGCTAACAATACCGCCAGCACAGGGCCGAGCTATGAAAAATGTCACTGCACAGAAAGCTAGGAATGTAAGTGTATACTCCCCCCTCCCCCACGCCATCACACTTACCACCACCTCTCCCATTTCTGTCTTCGCTCCCATCTCCACAGATCTCACTAGTCTTGGTTAGAGCCAAGAGCAATCCTGAAAGGACAGACGATATATGGATTAAAGTGCCCCCTGCTGTACACAGGGATATTGAAAGTCACCAAGGAGTTCCATGACTACATCCAGAAACAAGGAGGAAGGTCAGGTTCCTTTGTAAGTCCATAGAACTCTGAGGAAATTGCATTATTCTTTGAATGTACAGCAGAGGGTATTTTATCCCTTATAATACAGAGGAAAACCATCACCATTCCCATAATTAGCTCAATTCCTTGGTGTTGTGCACTTTCATGTGAAAGCCAAAGTATTGTAGAAGACATCAAGAATAAAAACTAAATCTGTAGTGCAGAAATAAACACACCAAACACCATTTAGTAATTTGCTGCAAATAGATACCAATATCAGTTTAATGCAAGTCAAACAAAAAAAAAATGCTGTTCCTCAGAATGTTTTGAAAAAGGCAGAGAGAGTTTATTTTTCTTGTAATGACTTGCTTTGAGCAAAAATAAACATGTTGTCATGAATTTCTTTCTGTTTTAGAAAAACTGAACACAGGAATGAAAAGCCAGTTCTCATTTTCATTGTTTAAACTGAAGCTGCAATTGTGTTCTGTGACCTGGCTTCCACCTTTTCTGCTTGCTCTGGCAGGACGCAGTATGACGTTACAATTCAACTGTAGTAGGTTATTACAGTTGAACAGCTACTCACTTTGTTATTGGTGCAACAACATCAACTGTTGCATGTCTAAACATTTATAAGGTCCCAAAGGCGAGACCTATTGGCTATGCCAATGCTTGTTTTATTTTTCCGGAAACTGCCTCTGTTTAACTTTCTTGATAGAAAAAGGCCAGCAGTGGTTAGTTAAAGGATGTATGTCGTTACAACGCACACTTTTACAACGCATGCACTTACAACGCATTTTTTACAACGCACAATCCATTACAACGCACTACACTTACAACGCATGACACTACAACGCATTTTTAAAAACTACCTTTACAACGCATACCATTACAACGCATAATATTAAATTGCATTTAAGGTAAGTATTAGATAGTATAGGGGTAAAAATTACTTTTCAAACTCCAGGGGGTGCAACAGTAGGGTAAATGTTGGATAGTATAGGGGTAAAAATTACTATTCTAACTCCAGGGGGTGGAACAGTAGAGTAAGTGTTGGATAGTATAGGGGTAAAAATTACTATTCTAACTCCAGGGGGTGCAACAGTAGGGTAAGTGTTGGATAGTATAGGGGTAAAAATTACTATTCTAACTCCAGGGGGTGCAACAGTAGGGTAAGTGTTGGATAGTATAGGGGTAAAAATTACTATTCTAACTCCAGGGGGTGCAACAGTAGGGTAAGTGTTGGATAGTATAGGGGTAAAAATGACTATTCTAACTCCAGGGGGTGCAAGAGTAGGGTAAGTGTTGGATAGTATAGGGGTAAAAATTAAAATTGCTATTCTAACTCCAGGGGGTGCAACAGTAGGGTAAGTGTTGGATAGTATAGGGGTAAAAATTGCTATTCTAACTCCAGGGGGTGCAACAGTAGGGTAAGTGTTGGATAGTATAGGGGTAAAAATTACTATTCTAACTCCAGGGGGTGCAACAGTAGGGTAAGTGTTGGATAGTATAGGGGTAAAAATTGCTATTCTAACTCCAGGGGGTGCAACAGTAGGGTAAGTGTTGGATAGTATAGGTGTAAAAATTGCTATTCTAACTCCAGGGGGTGCAACAGTAGGGTAAGTGTTGGATAGTATAGGGGTAAAAATTACTATTCTAACTCCAGGGGGTGCAACAGTAGGGTAAGTGTTGGATAGTATAGGGGTAAAAATTACTATTCTAACTCCATGGGGTGCAACAGTAGGGTAAGTGTTGGATAGTATAGGGGTAAAAATTACTATTCTAACTCCAGGGGGTGCAACAGTAGGGTAAGTGTTGGATAGTATAGGGGTAAAAATTACTATTCTAACTCCAAGGGGTGCAACAGTAGGGTAAGTGTTGGATAGTGTAGTGTAATATTATGCGTTGTAATGGTAGGCGTTGTAATGGAATGCGTTGTAAAGGTAGTTTTTAAAAATGCGTTGTAGTGTCATGCGTTGTAAGTGTAGTGCGTTGTAATGGATTTTGCGTTGTAAAAAATGCGTTGTAAGTGTAGTGCGTTGTAAAAGTTGCGTTGTAAAGGTTGTTCCCCTTAGTTAAATACCAGAATCACTTAAGCATTCTCTAGATTCCAGTCCATAGAAGTTGTCTTCCACGAGCACCCGTAGCCAAAAATATTTTTTTCAAATGTTGTATTTTCAGTGATCTGAACACTGAAGGCCCTGATTTTATATTAAAAACAGAGCTTTGGACCATACCATTTCCCGCTGAAAGGCAATATTTCTCTCCATACCTGGCGTGTCATGCAGTTTTATGCTTACGTTTCCTCCATGTTAAAGAACAGTAGATGTTTCAGCACCCAGGCTAATGTGCTGCATAGCTAAATACATATTAGGTCCCAAAGGTGAGACCGAATGCATTGCAAATGCTTGTTTTTCTTCAGTTCCCAGAAGTCAGATTTTAGTATTGGTTCGAAAGTTTCCGGACTGTATGTCATCCACCCTTGCCCTGGGTCTATTGCCCAGGGTTCCATTCGTTTTTAGAAAGTCACATCTTTCGGTGCAGGAAGATTTAGAGACCGGATAAATAAACTAAGGAGGGCAGACTCCAAAAATATCACTTGAAAATGTCTTGAAGGGATGCTTAAATATGAGCATTGTGGTCCATACTGAATGGATATAGCGATTCAGCTGATAGTATGGGCAATTGGTGAGGTCAGGCATCTTTGGCTGGAAAATAAAAATACTTTCAGACGCCACAAATTGGAGGTGAAGGGGTGGCAACAGAAAGGGAGCAGAGTCGCAATGGGCAGAGCCATGAGGAGCGGAGTCTGACACTCAAATTACACATATTTTTTTAAAACATGTGCCCCAAAGGAATTGGCAGCAATGACAGATGTTTTAGTGAATCTGTTCTTTCTTCCTTGATAGCTCACAAACAGACTGCTTTTTAGGTCTCGCTAGCGTAAGGCTGCGCATGCGCAGTCTCGCTGGTGAGATTTAATGTTAATAGGTATTTTCTTTAAGGGGCTTTAAGCCCAGCCCCTCTTTTCCATTGGCTAGCGTCACCGCTTATGCTAAACGGTGGCCAGCCATTGGAAAAGAGGTGTCCGTGACGTATTTGCTTGGCTTTCCGAGCCGTCCCATTTGAACGGACTCGCTTGCTTTGCGTTGGTCGCAAAAGGTTTCTTATCTTTATGGGGCCAAACACATGGCCCAATAAAGACAAGAAACCTTTTGGCAGAAGCCGAGCAAATACGTCATGGCGAGCGCTTGTGCGATGTGAGCATGCGCAGAGCCTTAAGGTCCTAGCGTAGCCTCTTGTTATTCACACAGGAACAGCGATGTGCCCAGGATCACACGCCAGTAGAGCGAAGGGAGCCAAGATTAAATGCCGTGTCCCCTGTTTCACAGACTGCAGTTTAGCTACTAGAGTACATCTCCTCTGCCTGACCCCACAGATGCCCTCTTCCTATCCCTCACTCACCTTCGGGGTTGGCGCTGATGAAGACCTGCACACTCCGGCCTGTGGGCAACTGGTGAGCGGGCAGTGCAGCCAGGGTCGCAGAGAATGCCACCCGCCGGAGCGCAGAATCCCTGATCCCGGGCAGCCGGGTACCAGGAGCGGAGGGCCACATCCTCCCTGGCGCTGACTGGAGCTTTCGCCCTGATCTCCGCAGCGGCGTGGATCCAGCTGCGGGGGCTCATACGGACCCCCCTCCTCCAGCGCCCCTGGGGGCCGCCCTGCCACCTGGCGACGCGGCCATGGATCGCTCCCGGCGTGTCCCCCCGGCTCTGCCCCGGTTCTCCTCAGTGCGGCTCCCGCTGGGTTGCTGCTCCGAAGCTGGTAGGTGACGGCAGCAGTTCCAAGTTGCACCGAACTCTTGCAGCCAGTCCCTGCAGCTTCACACCGTACCAGTCGGCTCACATCAGGGTAATGGTTAAAGAAGAGTTTGCGTTACTCATATACTATACTCCTTTAGCTGCACCCTATGTTGTAATTATCTTCTATGCGCTACAAAGGGATGACGTCTGTCTTTGATGTTTGTATCGTTCTTTAAAAAAACAACATGCTTACAAATACAGGAATGGTGCAAGGATAAGAGCTGACTTGGCGCCAGGAAACTGTCCCCAGTCTAAGAGGCGCTGCCCTGTCCACTTGACACCGTGCGGTATCACAGCACCTATCTTTGTGTGCTACAGGCATCAGACTTCAGCGGAGGGTAGTCTGCTCGGGGTAGAGTCTGCTGGAGGGTGCTAGCTTCTCTCACAGAGATGAACCTGTATCCTCACATTCCTGGACAAGCAGTGCCTGCGCACTTTTTTAAGCAGCTCGTTGCCCACTTGCTCGACACGCCTTCGAGAGTTGAGGCAGCTGGTTCATGCTGTTTGCGGGGCGCAGACTGAGCAGGGACTCTGAAGGGGCGGGAGGGACAGCTGGAGATCCCCTGTGCGACCCAGCGGCCAGGGGCTTCCTGTGTGACACTTGAAAGGCTTGCATGGAGACCTGGCTGCTGCCCCTGCAGTCCGGAAAGCGCTGTCCAGCAGAGAGGGTGGGACACAGAGAAGCGGGGCTCCCGCTCTCTGCCAGGGAACCTTCTGCTTCCTGTGCCAGGGATGAGAGAGGTCCTGCTGCCAGTCGAACCACCTCTCAGGCGGTATCCGCTCCCACCGCCAGAGGCGCAGCGGGGAAATCAGTGCAGACGCACGGCATGAGCGCTCAGCGCAGCTGCGCCCAGGCAGAACGCCCTCCAGCCAGCCTGTCAAAACGCGCCTCCTCCCTCTGCACTGGTCCTGCATCCATCCCAGGGCAGGGAGCTCTCCAGGCTGGCCGCAGGGGGGAGCGCGCAGGCGCTGGAGAGGCTCGGGGCGAACAGCAGCCCCAGCCCAGCAGCTACCCAGCGGAGACCCCCGGGCGGTGCTCAATTGCTGCATTGGGTGCACCTAGTGTTCACACCGGCCACTAATCCATTCCCTCAGTGAACTGCAACTCTGGGTTGCGCAGGCAGGCTGCACAGCCATCCCTCCCCCACCTTTTAGACCCCTTCAAGGGGCAGCAGCCGCCACCTCTAGAAGGCTCCTATGGCACAGTGTGTGATGTGTCGAGAGCCGGAGCCGTGTCACCAGCCTCCACGTGTCGCTGGTGCCCTTAACGCGCAGCCAAGACCTGCCTCTGGCCTCTGCAGGGCGACAGGTACCGCCGCACAGCGTAAAGCACAAGACACTGATCGGAGAAGGCGTCCCAGTGCCCAGCTACCTACACCCTCATCAGAATCTGGCCTGTTACCTTTACCAAATGCGTGCAGGGCGGCCATACACAGTACCCCGTTATCGAAGCAAATGTCCAAATGGCCTTTCCGCCTGGATACAGACTTGATCGGATTGTGTTCTCAAGCGGAAAGTGGATAGGTGACATTAAGTGCAATTTATTATTCTTTAATGAGTTGACAGTCCTGTTAAAAAGGCATGCTTCCCAGCTCAGACAAACGTTCTGTTTTTTGTACTCAAAGAGTTTATCTATAACTTGGACTCGTCCTACAGGGTCTCCCCATCATCTCCCACCTTTCTCTTACCTTCACCTCCCTCCCTCCCTCCCCCTCTAGCTAGTTTGATGGTTTTCATACTACAGTCTTTGACATTTTAAGCACTATAGTGAAAGGTTTAAATTAATAGGGAACACCTTCCAGTGTGTCGACCCCAGAAAGCTTGAGCAGATGTGACCTTGCCAGGACTTGAACTGGTGTCCCCTGAATCATACCAGATATCCGGAGCAAACGCTTGCCTTCCTGCACCACTTCCTGCTACATGATAGCCATGTAGGCATAGAGTGCGTGAGGCAAGTTCAGGAAAATTAGCAGTCTGCAATGCAATAGGTCTCGCATTTATACGAGTTTGAGCGGGGAACAACCTTTACAACGCAACTTTTACAACGCACTACCATTACAACGAAACTGTTACAACACAAGTGGATTTACAACGCATGCCATTACAAAGCAAGTCTTTACATCGACTTGCGCTAGATGGCGTGCTAACATTACAAATAGTGTAGTTTACTATCCCAACACCTTCCCTACTGTTAAGTGGACTGGAGTTGGAATAGTAAATTACACTTTTCTAATGGTAGCACGCCATCTAGCGCAAGTCGATGTAAACACTTGCGTTGTAATGGAATGCGTTGTAAATCCACTTGCGTTGTAACAGTTTCGTTGTAACAGCATGCGTTGTAACAGCACGCGTTGTAACGTCATACATCCGTTTGAGCTATTGCCATTGTAAATGATAATGCTTTTTATTTAAGTTTGGTTTTTTAAAAACATCAATAAAAGGCACTGTCATTTACAATGCTAATAGCTCAAAACTCTCGCAAATGCGAGAACTATTGCATTGCAAATGCTTGTTGAAATATCTTCTGGGTTAGGGCGCCTGCTGCAGGGATCTCTGCTCCCAGCAATTTCCAGGGTGTAATAACAGTAAGATATCTTGGGTTGTCAATACACTTGATGGAGAAATTTCGTGTTGTCTGGTTACAGGCTTGACTCATCATGAAGCCAGTGGTCGGAGTGGGCGGGATCGGCAGGGCATGGCGTGCCCCTACTTCTTTCATCTAACTGATTCCGTTCCCCTACTTTTTTAGTTAAACACGCGTCCCAGGGTCAGAAATAGCCAAGGCCTAAAAATGAGGCTTGCCGTTCGTGACAGCTCGGGAAGGGAGGACTGCCAGAGAAGGAAAAGGATCCTGTTTCCTCCTTCCTGCCCCTGTGTGTGTGTGCCCGGGCTGAGACAGCTTCCCGGGCACCCACACAGCCGCACCCGAGTACTTCACAGGTCTTTGAAAGACCAATTACGTGTTAACGAGGCTTTGTTCCTTTTCACCCCTTCTTAGTGCCCCTGCATCTCCACTCTGCATATTGCTGGAAGAATCAGCCCCCCCACCCGAAATTTTTCATAGCCCCCCCCAATTTGTCTCTAGTTGCGCCTCTGCTGCCCAGAGAAGGCAACAATAAAGATGTAATGATAACGGTGATTAATTTTCTTCCTAAAGAGAGATTCAGTGTCCACTTCTCCTGCTCTGCAGCTGCCCATCACCCCCAGAAGCTGCCCCCCATCCACTTTCTTACTCTGTCTCGCTCTCTTTATGTCTTGCTCCTCCTCACTTATTGAAACTGTTCCATTACAAATGCTTGTTTGAGGTAGTATCCCGTCGCCAAACTTTAAATAAGCCCATAGTGTATTTGGCTATACCAGACGTTTTCGTTATGTAACACTGTAATGAATCCGTGTCTTTTTTCACAATCTCAGTGGTTTTAATTAATCAACCTAAGAGGGATGAAAAGCTGTGCTGGCCTCAGTGGCACTGGAGTCCATGGGTTTCAACTGCTTTACAGATCCCCTCAATAGAATCATCACCTCACTCGGCTATTGTACTGATTGCATGTGGGCCAGATGCATCAGATAGTAAGATCTCAGTGGGTTAAGGGACCTGCTGCAGCGATCCGTGTGTAATCAAAGTCACGGCTTTCTTTCAAACCAATGGAATAGCTCAGTTGGTCAGTGTGTTTGATGCAACGCAGTGTACGTGATCTGTATGTCACATGGTTGAATCCTAGCAGAGTGCTCCGTGGGCTCACGCTTGTTAGATATGGTCTGGGACTACCGAATTTCCCCCTCCCCCCTGCGCATAAACACATTTTAATGAGGGACATGAGAAGTAATTACTTTTTGGAGGCGGGGGTCGAACAACCCCCGGCCGTATTTATTAAAATATGAAAACAAAATTGAAATAAACATTATTTACACAAATTACATGCAGAAACATTACACGACATTTGATTACAATTCATATGCACAGATTTCAGATGGCTAACTTTAACATATCTCTAATACATAGTTCTCCTATCCGAATCTGACATAATGATCATAATCATACATTAATTACTTTCTACGTATCCTATTTGGGCCTACGGCAAGGTCACTAACTGGTGTCAGATCCTTATCAATTTACCACGCCCCCCCCCATAGGGCCCGCTTACCGAGAGGGTACTTCCCCCCCCCCCGGTTACCCCATACGTTCCCTGAACTCCATGCAAATTTGGGGGGTCTTGCACTCTGAGCCATTTAGTGACGTCCATGCCAGTGCGGGGTGGCCAACCAGCCTAAAAGAAAGCGTGACTCCCCCCTTTCCCCGCACCCATCCAGCCAACCGGATGTACCGCCCCTGGAGTTATAGGAGAGACCCGTTGTCCCTCCCCCTGGGCGACCCCATCCGAGAATGAGGCCGCCCCCTAAGGACCTTAAATTTACTGCTCACTAGTCATGACCTTACCGCCACAGGCCAGCATAGTTGCCCGACTATCTGGCCCCCCCCCAACCTATCCCTCAGAAAGGTCATGCCCCCTCTCTCAGACCCTCTAGCCAGGCCATGAAATTCTCTAACATTATGTCATTACCTAACCTAGTCAAGTGGACCCCGTCTTTTAAGAAGCACGGTTCCCCCCTGACACACCCATGTGCAATGCACTGTAATTTAGAAGATCTGAACAGTTTCCCTATTTTATTGTTGACCCTCTTTACCGAGCGGTTCAGAGCCCTCACAGAGTCCCCCCCTCTCCATTTAAATCTGGGTATCATGTGTGACCAAACTATGCAGCAACCCTGACACGCCTTGGCTAACCAACCACCCTCAGAGATTATGTTCTCAAACAAGACCCTCCTGCCCAACGTCACCAAGTCATTGCCCCCCAGATGTAGAATAACGATAGTGGGGAGAAGGACTGTGTCTCTTCAGAAGATCAATCATAAAGCCCCTAAACTGACTAAGGCAAAGGCCCCCTTTTCCGTGGAAAGATATCATGAAACCCCTCTGCTCTGCTCTTTTCCCGTAGTTACCTGCAAGGAAAACATATTTCATACGCCGTACATATGAATGCCCCACAATCCACACATTACGTGTCCCTATGACCTGTAGTTTTGATGATTGTTGAGGAGAGTGTTGCTGTTGAGACGATGGCAGTTCCCCCCCTGCGTGACAGGTTTGAGAAACTGTGAAGAAAGCGACAGACAAGGCAAGCATCAGTACACAATCGTATTGTGTATTCACAACATGTGCAGCCGCACATAACGCTTATAACTATTGGAAGCCCATCGTCCAATCCTCTGTACATTACTGGAGTGCAACCCCCTAGCCGTTGCCTCAGTGGCAGCCCCTATCCTGAAAGAATGCGTCCAAAAAACCTTTGGATCCATGCCCGCCTTGCTGATTGCCATGTCCAATACCTTTTTAAACTGGTACATGGTAAGTGGGGTACCGTCCGCATGTAATAACAATGAATCACCCAACGCGCTGCTCCTCTGTCTGAGGTAATTCTCAAGATGCATTACCGGGCAACACGGGTTATTTTGCGCCCTATGCAGTACTATCCCTTCTCCCCGAGCTTCCTGATCAGTTTTTGATTTTTTGATGGTTAAAAGCAAAATGTCACCCTGTATCTTAACGTAGTCCTTCAGGAGCCCACCCTGGCCATCCTGCTTGTTGCGTGCCACCAATTCACCCACTCTGAATGCCCCATAAAAGGCCAATGCAAAGGCAGCTCTGAATAATAATGTCTCCCCCACTGAACTGCATATGGCGCCCAGTGCCGTCAGCAACGCACTCGGCCGCTCCAACCCTATTTGCTGCCTGGTGTCAGAAGCCGCACCCTGGATGCGTCGCCACCCCTTCAATGCCTTTCTCACAATGAAACTGTGTGTGGGATCATTTGTGTCTCTGATCTGCGCAAAGAAGGAAACTGCCGCTACGTGTCGCCTGGCTGCCGCCGCAGTGCGCCCCTCCCTATGTAGGTTGTCTAAAAACAAGAGAAATGCGCCTGACGTATCCCATCTATCCTCCCAGTCCTGGCCCAAAAAAGTACAGTAAGACCAAAACGCTCCTTCATAAGCTTTCCTGGTCCTGGGAGCTGGGCTAGCAGCCACGAGGTTCTGTAGCTGGGGGCACCAATCTGCCAAAGAACTTCGGGAAAGTGTGGTGATGTTGTCTCTGCGGATGGTAGATGTTCCCTGAAAACCTGCATCTTGAAGCGAGAGAGTGCGTCAGCAGCATTATTCCGCACTCCCGGGACATGTTTAGCCCTAAACTGTATGTTCAGCTTCATACATAGCAGCACTATCTCTTTCAACAGGCGAAGAATCATTTTACACCTTGCCGCCTGTTGATTGATGGATTCCACCACTGTCATGTTATCTGACCAAAAGATTACAGACTGATTCTGCAGATCATGGGGCCACACCGTCAATGCAACCCAAATAGGGAAACAGCTCCAAAAAACCTATGTTGGCTGTTAAACCACTCTCGAACCACCACCCCGGCCACCGCTGGGCCACCCACTTGTTCCCGAGTATGGCACCAAATCCCACACTACCCGCTGCGTCAGTCCATAAACCCAACTCAGCAGAAGTAGTGGGGGGACCGGGCCACACTACTCTGCCATTGAATCCCTCCAGACTTGCAATCCAAATCCGCATGTCCTGGCGAACCTCAGATGACAGTCGTGTGTGATGGTGTTTTTCGTGTAAGCCTGTCATGGCCTGAGAAATGGAACGAGAGAATGGTCGAGCCATAGGTATCACCCTTAGCGCAAAATTCAACTGGCCTACAACCTGCTGCAACTGGTGTAGGGTTACTTTATCCTTAGACAAACACTTTTGCAAAGCTGCACGGAATTTCATTATATTTTGTTCAGGTAACCTAAAACAGCCTTGTACTGAATCCACTTCAATGCCTAAGAACTCAATTGTGGTTGTTGGCCCCACTGTCTTCCCCTGAGCCAGGGGGACCCCAAATGTAAGCATGAGTACACAGAATTCCTCCAATGCCACAGAACATTCCTGGGAGCCCGCTGATCCCAGAAAGAGAAAGTCATCAAGATAATGCATCACAAAATGATGTCCTGTCACTTGTCTGAAAACCCATTCCAGAAATGAACTAAATTTTTCAAAGTAAGCACAGGAAACCGAACAACCCATGGGCATGCACCTATCCATGTAAAAACCTTCCTTGAAATGAAAAACCTAGCAGGTGATGATCTAAAGGATGCACCGGCAACAGTCGGAATGCAGATTCAATATCTGATTTTGCCAGCAAGGCCCCTGGTCCCAAAACCCTCAACATCTCTACCGCCTGATCAAATGAAGCATATTTCACACTGCACAGTTCTTCATTGATGGCGTCATTCAATGACTTGCCTCTCGGAGCTGACAGATTATGAATCAACCTAAACTCCCCTTCTTCCTTTTTTGGTATCACCCCTAGGGGGGAACAGACAAAGTTTGGCACCGGGGCGAAATCAAACGGACCCGCTATTCTCCCTAAGCCCAATTCCTTCTTGATTTTTTGCACTACAACCCCTGGGTTTGATCTGACAGACATCTGATTTTTGCACCCCGATGTCCCTTTGTAATCCCCAACTGGTATCCTGAAACCATACAAAAAACGTTCTTGCAGCATCCTAGCTGAAGCATGATCTGGATACCTATTTAACCAGGGATTCATAGCAAAGACATCAATGGGTGAATGCGTTACCTTCTCTCCTTTCTCCTCAATCCTGTTTCTTCCCCCCTCTAGTCCCTGAAAAGGCATTCCCTTTCTTAAGGCATTTTGACTCTGGGTGAGAGGGGTGATTACAAATGGAGCATGCGTGCCTGAATTTACAAGTGCCTTGAGCTCTGGTACATGACTTCCTATTAAAATCCCAGCACACTCCTTTTCGCCTTCCCCCTTTTTCAGTACCCGGTGCCGAGCCCCCGGTGTGCCCTGGCCGAAGGGGCTGATGTGGCGGCGGAATGTGTGCCTTGCCCCAATTCTGGCCTGTACTGCCCGGCTGCCCTGGGCCAAACTGGTCAAACCAGGAGATAGAATCCACCCGGTCCCATGTGAGTGAAGGGTCAAACTCTTTCGCCTTCCTGAAGTTCATATCATATTCCTTCCAACCCACGCCACCATATTTATCATGTGTCATTGCCACCCTGCTCTGGTAACATGTCATTTCTGCTTGCATATTAAGTGTACGTTCCGCCACTTGGCCATAAACACAGAAAATGCCCTTATCCAGTTTGTCAGTGTCTCCTCTACCCTGAATCTGGACATTTCCGCCCGCCACTCACTGGGAAGCATCCAATCCTTCTGCCTCTTCGCATATTCCATTTCTCTGTTGTCCACCAGCAAGGAAAACATGTTAACATACGCCCCAGACCAAATCAATTCCTTCACATCGCGCGCAACATGCCGCGCTAAATATTATTTTCTGGAAGGTAACACCCCCGCGCCCAACAATGGCAAAGCCAGCTCCTTACCCACTGACTCCGCCGTCTTGCCTTTTCCGCTGTCGCTTTCCTGGAGCCCTGGCTGTGATTGCGGAGCCTTATCGGCGCCCAGACTCTGTTCCCCGCTAAGGCCGCCATGATCTTTGCCACCATTCTTTGCGCCTCTGCCAAAGGATCGGCGCCCACCGACAAGGGCAGCACCCCCCCTTTCCTAACCATGGAAGAACTGCCGCTATTTGAGTAGCTAATTCAAGCGGCACCTGCCCACCCACTGCTGGTGATAATACAGGGTCCGGGGCCACCGTGTTCAAGACCGGAACATTTGGGCATGATGGGGGCAAAACGGGTATGATACTTGGCTCTACCGGTGCAACCGCTGGAGGCACCGGAACTGGTGCAGATACCAGCACGGCTGACCCTGGGACGTTGGGCACTAAATCAGGAGTCCCTTTTAGGGATCTCTGGCACTACTGGAAGCCCAGAAGGACCACCCCCCCAGGTGTCTCTAAAGGTTGCGCTATTTTGGGATCCTGATTCTTCCCCTTCTTGTGTCTATCCCGCTTGGGGAGAGCCTCCAATTCCCGTCTCTGTTTCCGGGGTACTATTGTCCGCTTGGGCCTGCCGGACGGCCCGCCCTGATCCTCCACTTTCTGCCTGAGCTTCTCTAGGCTATGCCCCATTTGTTCTACCTTGCCCCATCTCCTATCCATAGTCGCCATCCTGCGCATCATTGCCTCCAGCATATGCTCCATGCGAGAACGCTTAGCTACCCGCTTACCTGCTATGCTAAAATATGACCCCCACACCTATCCATCAATATCTCCCTGCCAACCCAATTCAACTTGCTCTTTACCTGGGAAAAAAACAAGCAACACAGGCTTAGCGCGATTTTAAAAACACAATATTCAATACACTGTATCTGCCCCCCCTACCAATCACACATGAAGGCCTTATAACCCTGCAAGCGCGGTAAAATTGCGACACGAAACAGGAAGAGTTGCAAAATTGTAAACCCACCCTCACTTCTGAGTGGCTCTCCGAGTACCAGCCTTACTTCTCAAAAACATGCACCCACCGAAACTATGTGATTGCAACCTAACACTGACTAATAAGGTTCCTCAACCTTCAATTTGTATGCCCCCTGCTGCTTTAAGCATCGATCCCAATCACTCCCGTAATTATGCTGACAAACAAATCTTTTAAAGCAACAGCAGCAGTAATGATATTTGTACGATCCCTTGCTGAGAATGATTACTCCAGGAAACTCAGCGCGCTCAAAAGCACATGCCGTGTAGTAACTGCGAGAAGACAAACACGAGCAAATGGTGTTACTTCAATTTCTTAAGAGCACGATTTTTGATTTGGGCAGAAACAGTGGGAATTGAACCCGTAACCTTGTGCGCAAAAGATCCTAGACTTTAACCTGTATGCCACAGTGACTCCGTATCATTCGCATCACCGCCGAAACCGGAGCCCCTGCCCCCGCAAATACCTTCTAGGCGCGTGCGCGCACCTACAAACCCACAGCCTAGAACCAATCCGAAAAGCTCCGATCCTTTTATCTTCCTGCCGACAAACACCGCTCTCGCCTCAGCCTTCAACCGGGACTAGTCGCACCTCGACTCAGCCACCACGAAGTCCTCCCTCAGCCGGACTCGCTCCGTAATCTGCTGGAATCGATTCGGCACCTCGGCTCAGCCACCACGAAGTCCTCCTTCAGCTGGACTCGCTCGATGGATTCGGCACCTGAAAGACAAATAAACAAAAACGTGAGCAGCCTCCTGGGGCTGCGTCCGGATGCTGGGAGAGCGCGGGACAAAGAGACCGAGTCCCGCGCTCCCCGGCCTTTTATCACAGTACTGGGGGCAGACCAGTTCTAACTGGCCTGTCCCCAGCAACCCCCATGACCTGGAAGCGCATTAATCGCTTCCAGGCCATGGGGGTCGCCGTCACGAGCCAATCCCGGACGTGGCGCGCCCACTGCGTCATGGTGACGCGGTGGCACGCGCCGCCGGGTGCACAGGCGAGGGGGGGGGGGGAGGTGCCCCGCCATATTTGCGGCGGGCCGATCCCGGCCCCACCTTTCTCGATTTAGTGACCACCTGTAAGGCATAGGTTCTGTTACTGATAAGAAAGCGAAGTGTGTTAGGCACATGCTGCAATCATCTGCATATCGTGTCCGTAGCATACATTTGAATCCCTGCAGGGCCAACTCGTGTTTTCATTCTTCTGAGGGCGATCAAACAAGTACATTTGGGAAGTAATTAACGCAGTATTTAACGCTAATTAAAGGGTAGTTAACAATTACTTTTATGTTCTATGCCGTATATGTGGACATTATTGGCTGAATGTTCACATACACTTCAAATATATGAAATATATTGTCCATTCAGGAGACCTGTTTTCTGTACCTGCTCTAGCGGTGAACTGCAGCACATTTTATTTTTGTATGTCAATCAGCAGAAATACTATGTTTGCCTGTTCGGAGGGCTGGAGCAGGGAGACACAACTCTGTTGAGCCGTAGCTGATATGTGCTCTTGTGCTGCAGCCCCCGACCTCCCACCCCATCTCCCAGGACACTCAAGTGCCTAGAAATAAAACTGGCACTGTGTGTCCTCGGGTTAGTGGTTACAGAGAGGCCTGGGCCAGCTTTCTGCACTACTCCCTTGTGGGCTGGGCAGCCTTTGGTCGAGCAGGAGTAGATCTGCCTATGGTGGCGAGAGCGAGTAAGTTGGTCATACACCCTTCCCAGGGCTGTGCAGTTTTGACCCGTGGAAAGGTAGCGCAGAGGGTTAATGTGCCTGCTGCAAAGAGCATGTACCATGCAGATCACAAAGTACACATAATGTAAACAGGTCAGTGGGTTACTGCTTTTGTCAGAGAGATCCTTTTCTTACTTGCAGTTTATAAGTCAAAATCCTAACATAGAATAGTGAGCTATTAACTGTCATCTATGGGCTGCAATCAAACTGCAAGGTATAAATTAGAAAGTTATGTTATTTCCCCCAGTCTTTGATTATCCTAACGTTGCATATGGATAAAATCAATTCTGACTATTAAAGAGAACCCCAAACCATGGTATTAAGTTCTAAATTCAGAGTTTGTGTTTCTCCAGACCAATCACTATTAAACTATACTGCTTACTAGTATAGTGTCATGTGACTCCTACACCTTGTAGTATTTTTTCCTATGTATTTCCTATAGAGTGATTTACACACATGATTGATTGTCTCTCTCTGTAATGTGTGATGTAAAGTGCTCTGACACCCTACACTGGTACCAGTGGCGCTGTAAATCAAATCAAATGCATCTGAGCGAGACAGTGGCTCTGGAGACTCGAGGGGCACTGTTGAAGGGTGGTAGTGAAGGAATCCATGGCGGAGGGAGTAATTGGGGGCACCAATAAACATTGTCGCACCGGGCTCCACCAGCGTTAAAGCTGGCCTTGCCGTTGAGACCAGTCCGCCTCACCCATAGGTACCTCCATTGGCCTTGTTTCAGCAGTAGTAGGTGCAACTCACCAGGGGTCGGCGATGCAGGATTTGCACGCACACCAAACTTAGTTCACAAACTTCACGGCCTCTCTGCTTCATGCACAAGCACTTTAAACATGTGTTGCCTGCTTTAGGACCAGTGTAATTATGTAGCAATGGAGGACAAAATTATTCTGCAGTGTTGACTAAATTATGCAGCAAAAAAAAAGCTGCAGCGTAATGCTTTATATTTTCTGATACTTCATAATTTTTACATTTTTACACATGCTAAGAGTCGGCAAAGATTTTGCCTTATAAGTAGCAGTGCATCATACAAATGCAGCATTGAGAAGCGTGATCATTCAACCTTTGCAAAGGGCTGTCCACTTCGCAGAAACACAAGTCACGTTTGTTTGTAACTTTTGATCCGTTTGAGCTACGAACAATTAGTTAAAATCGTTAAATTATGCAGCAGGGGATGCATTATGTGGCAAATATTGCAGAGCCATAATTGTATAGAAAGCATTTGCAAACTAGGCTATTTTGCCATTCATGTTTGAACTGCTCTTGTGGAAAAAGGGAGAAGTGCTGATGACAGAAACTCCATGGCTCAGAGACAAATGGCTTGTGATTCCACTTTTAAGCCTATTTGGGACATTCTGTGATCGGAAACAAATTCCACTTTGTGAATGTATTTTAATGTCAATAACTCATATTAAACCTTAAATAAACGTGTATCCATCGGCTGAATAAAAAAAACGTGATTAGCTGGGTAGTAAAATGCCAAACAAACACTAAACATTTGAATGATTTGCTCTTTCTGGCCACACCTCTGACTCCGCCCACTGACCCAATCCGCAGGTTGTTCCCACCCCCTGATCTCCGCCTACAGTTCCCCTATTTTTTTAACTCCACTTCGACCACCGCATGAAACAGAGGGTTAAGTGCCTGCCAGAAAGCAGGCAGGTCTAACATGCAGGACACAGATTTGTATTTAACCCAGACATCTCAGTGGGATACTGCATTTGCTGCAGAGATCCCCATGTCTCCTTCATGTCACAAGTTAAAATACTTGCATTACAGCTCTGTGTATTATGAACCGGAACAAGGCATAATGTAGGTTGCAAGGCATAAATAGAGAAACCCTACTGTTTTGTTTCTCAAAAGCTCGTTATTCTAAAGTTGATAACAATTATTCCATTGGATAGTAATCAAGACTTAATATTAAGTTCGATATAAACCGTTATTAGTGTAATTGCTCAAATAGAAATATCTGACCTTACAGTGAATGTATGTCTATTAGAGAAATGCGCCTGACGTATCCCATCTATCCTCCCAGTCCTGGCCCAAAAAAGTACAGTAAGACCAAAACGCTCCTTCATAAGCTTTCCTGGTCCTGGGAGCTGGGCTAGCAGCCACGAGGTTCTGTAGCTGGGGGCACCAATCTGCCAAAGAACTTCGGGAAAGTGTGGTGATGTTGTCTCTGCGGATGGTAGATGTTCCCTGAAAACCTGCATCTTGAAGCGAGAGAGTGCGTCAGCAGCATTATTCCGCACTCCCGGGACATGTTTAGCCCTAAACTGTATGTTCAGCTTCATACATAGCAGCACTATCTCTTTCAACAGGCGAAGAATCATTTTACACCTTGCCGCCTGTTGATTGATGGATTCCACCACTGTCATGTTATCTGACCAAAAGATTACAGACTGATTCTGCAGATCATGGGGCCACACCGTCAATGCAACCCAAATAGGGAAACAGCTCCAAAAAACCTATGTTGGCTGTTAAACCACTCTCGAACCACCACCCCGGCCACCGCTGGGCCACCCACTTGTTCCCGAGTATGGCACCAAATCCCACACTACCCTCTGCGTCAGTCCATAAACCCAACTCAGCAGAAGTAGTGGGGGGACCGGGCCACACTACTCTGCCATTGAATCCCTCCAGACTTGCAATCCAAATCCGCATGTCCTGGCGAACCTCAGATGACAGTCGTGTGTGATGGTGTTTTTCGTGTAAGCCTGTCATGGCCTGAGAAATGGAACGAGAGAATGGTCGAGCCATAGGTATCACCCTTAGCGCAAAATTCAACTGGCCTACAACCTGCTGCAACTGGTGTAGGGTTACTTTATCCTTAGACAAACACTTTTGCAAAGCTGCACGGAATTTCATTATATTTTGTTCAGGTAACCTAAAATAGCCTTGTACTGAATCCACTTCAATGCCTAAGAACTCAATTGTGGTTGTTGGCCCCACTGTCTTCCCCTGAGCCAGGGGGACCCCAAATGTAAGCATGAGTACACAGAATTCCTCCAATGCCACAGAACATTCCTGGGAGCCCGCTGATCCCAGAAAGAGAAAGTCATCAAGATAATGCATCACAAAATGATGTCCTGTCACTTGTCTGAAAACCCATTCCAGAAATGAACTAAATTTTTCAAAGTAAGCACAGGAAACCGAACAACCCATGGGCATGCACCTATCCATGTAAAACCTTCCTTGAAATGAAAAACCTAGCAGGTGATGATCTAAAGGATGCACCGGCAACAGTCGGAATGCAGATTCAATATCTGATTTTGCCAGCAAGGCCCCTGGTCCCAAAACCCTCAACATCTCTACCGCCTGATCAAATGAAGCATATTTCACACTGCACAGTTCTTCATTGATGGCGTCATTCAATGACTTGCCTCTCGGAGCTGACAGATTATGAATCAACCTAAACTCCCCTTCTTCCTTTTTTGGTATCACCCCTAGGGGGGAACAGACAAAGTTTGGCACCGGGGCGAAATCAAACGGACCCGCTATTCTCCCTAAGCCCAATTCCTTCTTGATTTTTTGCACTACAACCCCTGGGTTTGATCTGACAGACATCTGATTTTTGCACCCCGATGTCCCTTTGTAATCCCCAACTGGTATCCTGAAACCATACAAAAAACGTTCTTGCAGCATCCTAGCTGAAGCATGATCTGGATACCTATTTAACCAGGGATTCATAGCAAAGACATCAATGGGTGAATGCGTTACCTTCTCTCCTTTCTCCTCAATCCTGTTTCTTCCCCCCTCTAGTCCCTGAAAAGGCATTCCCTTTCTTAAGGCATTTTGACTCTGGGTGAGAGGGGTGATTACAAATGGAGCATGCGTGCCTGAATTTACAAGTGCCTTGAGCTCTGGTACATGACTTCCTATTAAAATCCCAGCACACTCCTTTTCGCCTTCCCCCTTTTTCAGTACCCGGTGCCGAGCCCCCGGTGTGCCCTGGCCGAAAGGGCTGATGTGGCGGCGGAATGTGTGCCTTGCCCCAATTCTGGCCTGTACTGCCCGGCTGCCCTGGGCCAAACTGGTCAAACCAGGAGATAGAATCCACCCGGTCCCATGTGAGTGAAGGGTCAAACTCTTTCGCCTTCCTGAAGTTCATATCATATTCCTTCCAACCCACGCCACCATATTTATCATGTGTCATTGCCACCCTGCTCTGGTAACATGTCATTTCTGCTTGCATATTAGGTGTACGTTCCGCCACTTGGCCATAAACACAGAAAATGCCCTTATCCAGTTTGTCAGTGTCTCCTCTACCCTGAATCTGGACATTTCCGCCCGCCACTCACTGGGAAGCATCCAATCCTTCTGCCTCTTCGCATATTCCATTTCTCTGTTGTCCACCAGCAAGGAAAACATGTTAACATACGCCCCAGACCAAATCAATTCCTTCACATCGCGCGCAACATGCCGCGCTAAATATTATTTTCTGGAAGGTAACACCCCCGCGCCCAACAATGGCAAAGCCAGCTCCTTACCCACTGACTCCGCCGTCTTGCCTTTTCCGCTGTCGCTTTCCTGGAGCCCTGGCTGTGATTGCGGAGCCTTATCGGCGCCCAGACTCTGTTCCCCGCTAAGGCCGCCATGATCTTTGCCACCATTCTTTGCGCCTCTGCCAAAGGATCGGCGCCCACCGACAAGGGCAGCACCCCCCCTTTCCTAACCATGGAAGAACTGCCGCTATTTGAGTAGCTAATTCAAGCGGCACCTGCCCACCCACTGCTGGTGATAATACAGGGTCCGGGGCCACCGTGTTCAAGACCGGAACATTTGGGCATGATGGGGGCAAAACGGGTATGATACTTGGCTCTACCGGTGCAACCGCTGGAGGCACCGGAACTGGTGCAGATACCAGCACGGCTGACCCTGGGACGTTGGGCACTAAATCAGGAGTCCCTTTTAGGGATCTCTGGCACTACTGGAAGCCCAGAAGGACCACCCCCCCAGGTGTCTCTAAAGGTTGCGCTATTTTGGGATCCTGATTCTTCCCCTTCTTGTGTCTATCCCGCTTGGGGAGAGCCTCCAATTCCCGTCTCTGTTTCCGGGGTACTATTGTCCGCTTGGGCCTGCCGGACGGCCCGCCCTGATCCTCCACTTTCTGCCTGAGCTTCTCTAGGCTATGCCCCATTTGTTCTACCTTGCCCCATCTCCTATCCATAGTCGCCATCCTGCGCATCATTGCCTCCAGCATATGCTCCATGCGAGAACGCTTAGCTACCCGCTTACCTGCTATGCTAAAATATGACCCCCACACCTATCCATCAATATCTCCCTGCCAACCCAATTCAACTTGCTCTTTACCTGGGAAAAAAACAAGCAACACAGGCTTAGCGCGATTTTAAAAACACAATATTCAATACACTGTATCTGCCCCCCCTACCAATCACACATGAAGGCCTTATAACCCTGCAAGCGCGGTAAAATTGCGACACGAAACAGGAAGAGTTGCAAAATTGTAAACCCACCCTCACTTCTGAGTGGCTCTCCGAGTACCAGCCTTACTTCTCAAAAACATGCACCCACCGAAACTATATGATTGCAACCTAACACTGACTAATAAGGTTCCTCAACCTTCAATTTGTATGCCCCCTGCTGCTTTAAGCATCGATCCCAATCACTCCCGTAATTATGCTGACAAACAAATCTTTTAAAGCAACAGCAGCAGTAATGATATTTGTACGATCCCTTGCTGAGAATGATTACTCCAGGAAACTCAGCGCGCTCAAAAGCACATGCCGTGTAGTAACTGCGAGAAGACAAACACGAGCAAATGGTGTTACTTCAATTTCTTAAGAGCACGATTTTTGATTTGGGCAGAAACAGTGGGAATTGAACCCGTAACCTTGTGCGCAAAAGATCCTAGACTTTAACCTGTATGCCACAGTGACTCCGTATCATTCGCATCACCGCCGAAACCGGAGCCCCTGCCCCCGCAAATACCTTCTAGGCGCGTGCGCGCACCTACAAACCCACAGCCTAGAACCAATCCGAAAAGCTCCGATCCTTTTATCTTCCTGCCGACAAACACCGCTCTCGCCTCAGCCTTCAACCGGGACTAGTCGCACCTCGACTCAGCCACCACGAAGTCCTCCCTCAGCCGGACTCGCTCCGTAATCTGCTGGAATCGATTCGGCACCTCGGCTCAGCCACCACGAAGTCCTCCTTCAGCTGGACTCGCTCGATGGATTCGGCACCTGAAAGACAAATAAACAAAAACGTGAGCAGCCTCCTGGGGCTGCGTCCGGATGCTGGGAGAGCGCGGGACAAAGAGACCGAGTCCCGCGCTCCCCGGCCTTTTATCACAGTACTGGGGGCAGACCAGTTCTAACTGGCCTGTCCCCAGCAACCCCCATGACCTGGAAGCGCATTAATCGCTTCCAGGCCATGGGGGTCGCCGTCACGAGCCAATCCCGGACGTGGCGCGCCCACTGCGTCATGGTGACGCGGTGGCACGCGCCGCCGGGTGCACAGGCGAGGGGGGGGGGGAGGTGCCCCGCCATATTTGCGGCGGGCCGATCCCGGCCCCACCTTTCTCGATTTAGTGACCACCTGTAAGGCATAGGTTCTGTTACTGATAAGAAAGCGAAGTGTGTTAGGCACATGCTGCAATCATCTGCATATCGTGTCCGTAGCATACATTTGAATCCCTGCAGGGCCAACTCGTGTTTTCATTCTTCTGAGGGCGATCAAACAAGTACATTTGGGAAGTAATTAACGCAGTATTTAACGCTAATTAAAGGGTAGTTAACAATTACTTTTATGTTCTATGCCGTATATGTGGACATTATTGGCTGAATGTTCACATACACTTCAAATATATGAAATATATTGTCCATTCAGGAGACCTGTTTTCTGTACCTGCTCTAGCGGTGAACTGCAGCACATTTTATTTTTGTATGTCAATCAGCAGAAATACTATGTTTGCCTGTTCGGAGGGCTGGAGCAGGGAGACACAACTCTGTTGAGCCGTAGCTGATATGTGCTCTTGTGCTGCAGCCCCCGACCTCCCACCCCATCTCCCAGGACACTCAAGTGCCTAGAAATAAAACTGGCACTGTGTGTCCTCGGGTTAGTGGTTACAGAGAGGCCTGGGCCAGCTTTCTGCACTACTCCCTTGTGGGCTGGGCAGCCTTTGGTCGAGCAGGAGTAGATCTGCCTATGGTGGCGAGAGCGAGTAAGTTGGTCATACACCCTTCCCAGGGCTGTGCAGTTTTGACCCGTGGAAAGGTAGCGCAGAGGGTTAATGTGCCTGCTGCAAAGAGCATGTACCATGCAGATCACAAAGTACACATAATGTAAACAGGTCAGTGGGTTACTGCTTTTGTCAGAGAGATCCTTTTCTTACTTGCAGTTTATAAGTCAAAATCCTAACATAGAATAGTGAGCTATTAACTGTCATCTATGGGCTGCAATCAAACTGCAAGGTATAAATTAGAAAGTTATGTTATTTCCCCCAGTCTTTGATTATCCTAACGTTGCATATGGATAAAATCAATTCTGACTATTAAAGAGAACCCCAAACCATGGTATTAAGTTCTAAATTCAGAGTTTGTGTTTCTCCAGACCAATCACTATTAAACTATACTGCTTACTAGTATAGTGTCATGTGACTCCTACACCTTGTAGTATTTTTTCCTATGTATTTCCTATAGAGTGATTTACACACATGATTGATTGTCTCTCTCTGTAATGTGTGATGTAAAGTGCTCTGACACCCTACACTGGTACCAGTGGCGCTGTAAATCAAATCAAATGCATCTGAGCGAGACAGTGGCTCTGGAGACTCGAGGGGCACTGTTGAAGGGTGGTAGTGAAGGAATCCATGGCGGAGGGAGTAATTGGGGGCACCAATAAACATTGTCGCACCGGGCTCCACCAGCGTTAAAGCTGGCCTTGCCGTTGAGACCAGTCCGCCTCACCCATAGGTACCTCCATTGGCCTTGTTTCAGCAGTAGTAGGTGCAACTCACCAGGGGTCGGCGATGCAGGATTTGCACGCACACCAAACTTAGTTCACAAACTTCACGGCCTCTCTGCTTCATGCACAAGCACTTTAAACATGTGTTGCCTGCTTTAGGACCAGTGTAATTATGTAGCAATGGAGGACAAAATTATTCTGCAGTGTTGACTAAATTATGCAGCAAAAAAAAAGCTGCAGCGTAATGCTTTATATTTTCTGATACTTCATAATTTTTACATTTTTACACATGCTAAGAGTCGGCAAAGATTTTGCCTTATAAGTAGCAGTGCATCATACAAATGCAGCATTGAGAAGCGTGATCATTCAACCTTTGCAAAGGGCTGTCCACTTCGCAGAAACACAAGTCACGTTTGTTTGTAACTTTTGATCCGTTTGAGCTACGAACAATTAGTTAAAATCGTTAAATTATGCAGCAGGGGATGCATTATGTGGCAAATATTGCAGAGCCATAATTGTATAGAAAGCATTTGCAAACTAGGCTATTTTGCCATTCATGTTTGAACTGCTCTTGTGGAAAAAGGGAGAAGTGCTGATGACAGAAACTCCATGGCTCAGAGACAAATGGCTTGTGATTCCACTTTTAAGCCTATTTGGGACATTCTGTGATCGGAAACAAATCCCACTTTGTGAATGTATTTTAATGTCAATAACTCATATTAAACCTTAAATAAACGTGTATCCATCGGCTGAATAAAAAAAACGTGATTAGCTGGGTAGTAAAATGCCAAACAAACACTAAACATTTGAATGATTTGCTCTTTCTGGCCACACCTCTGACTCCGCCCACTGACCCAATCCGCAGGTTGTTCCCACCCCCTGATCTCCGCCTACAGTTCCCCTATTTTTTTAACTCCACTTCGACCACCGCATGAAACAGAGGGTTAAGTGCCTGCCAGAAAGCAGGCAGGTCTAACATGCAGGACACAGATTTGTATTTAACCCAGACATCTCAGTGGGATACTGCATTTGCTGCAGAGATCCCCATGTCTCCTTCATGTCACAAGTTAAAATACTTGCATTACAGCTCTGTGTATTATGAACCGGAACAAGGCATAATGTAGGTTGCAAGGCATAAATAGAGAAACCCTACTGTTTTGTTTCTCAAAAGCTCGTTATTCTAAAGTTGATAACAATTATTCCATTGGATAGTAATCAAGACTTAATATTAAGTTCGATATAAACCGTTATTAGTGTAATTGCTCAAATAGAAATATCTGACCTTACAGTGAATGTATGTCGATTACAAATCATGGTTTAGCTTAAGCACTTGTGAAGTGGCAAGCTGAATACCTTTGTTTCCTCAACAGCATTGTCATCAAAACGTTAAAGTTCCACCTAGCTCTCAGCTGGGACTGGCACCAAAGGAGTGCTGATGGCCTATTAAGTGATGCATTTGTGTTGGGCTCAGCCGGAACTGTAAGTAAGAGACCTTCCTCCGTGTCTGCAGGTTGTTGCTCTGTACACACAGTGGGGAAAGCGCGGGTGCAGCTGACTTTGTGGGCAAATTGCAGCAGGACAAGATCTGCACATTTTACCATAGCGAGCCCGGATCCTGGATCCGGCTCAAAAATAGCTGCTGGCCCTGAATTTGGAAAGAGGGGTGACAAAAGGAGAGGTAAAGAGGGAGAACAAAGTACAAAGGGAAATAGCTAGATGAAGAAAAAAGAATTAATGAATGAGAAAAAAGAGTGCGTATGTGGGAGACAAAGACCGCTGTAAAAGGTGATAGACAGAGACACAGTGCTTAATACATACCAGTGGTTAAAGGTAGTGGGGACAATCACTCATTCCGGGGGACTTGAACCTATTTTTCATCATCAGACTTTGATCTAGAAAAAGAGAATAGAGGTGCAGAAGAGGCAGAAGAAGAAGGAGGAGGAGAAAGATGGGAAATCAGTGACAAAGGCAGTGACAGCTGCCACGGAATAGCACAGGTGGGGTGGGGGTAGAATAAAAAGTCACCTACTCGCAGGCCGCTGCCTTCCCTCCGTCCTCATCGGTCAACGCACGGAAGCACACAGGCTCCCAGACTCTCCAAAGCCAATCAGGACGCTGCTGTCCTGCTGGTAATTCAGCAGCCTGACAGCAGAGTCGTGATTGGTCTGAGCCGCATGATTCGCCACTCAGACAGGGACTGGGAGCCTGGGACTGTTCTCTACCAGGCTGTGCAACACAGCCGGGTGGAGAAATGCTAAGTGCGCATGTCTGTTTGGCCGGCCCAAGACAGCCGTCCAAACCGTCATGCTCACTTGGAGAGTGCCCACCACTCCTCCCCCTGCTCTGAACAGTCCAGCCCCACCCCGCCCCACACCTAAAATGAAAACAAACTGAGCCAGTACAGAAAAATAAAATGCTAATAACATTGTGTTATTTTAATTTAATTTTTCCTTTTTGCACTGCTCAGAGTGTAGTGGGGCAGCGCTCCTTCGCCTTAGCGGAGGAGCCGCCGCTGGACAACGGAGGAAGTAGGGATTCAGATGAACCTTCAGGAGTTATATTAAAAGACATGAAGTGCGGGTGACGGAAGACAGAGGAATGTGGTGGAATCAGGACCAGGCATCCTTGGTGGTACCCACTGGCATTGGGTAGCGCTGGCTACAGACTCTTAAGGATATGTTTGACCCACTCCACTTACATATTTATTTTCCGAAATAAACATTGCGGAGACATAGATACAAGGAACTAGAGAAAGCGATGATTGAGAGGGAAGTGGCAGACATAAAAAGAGGGAGAAAGAGAGTACCAGAAAGATCCTCACCAATCATAAAGGAAGAAGAGAAAGAAAGCCTGACATGGAAAGAGAGACAGAGTAAAATGGAAATGGACGGATAAAGAGCAAAAGAGAGAGCGAGAGAGAAAGAGATGAGACGGCTAAAGAAACACATATTACAGGAGGAGAGAGAAGAGGTAAAGAGAGAGAGACAGGTCAAAGAACAAGATAAAAGAGGTGATTAAGTGAGAGCTTAAGTGTGAGGGAGAGAATGAGAAAAAGCTTGATGCAGAGATAGCAAAACAAAAAGAGACGGAGAGAGAATACGAAAGATATGGCATGAAAGACAAAAAGAACAGAGAAGGCGAAAATTAGAGTTTAGATTTCTTGTCTCCCTCTGACAGATGTACACACACTCTGCCACCCAAACAGGATTCACCTATTGACTCTCACTACAAAGTGTTATCACACGTTTTTGTTTTCTATTCCTTCACAGCTGTTTGACACGTGAGAAGATTGAATGTGTCCGGAAGTTATCCTCCTGTGGGTGGGTAACCATAAACCTTTAGTCAGCAGGCAGGACTTCGTTGTCAGTTGCGTGGAGATTTTCTGTGAATGATGGGGCCTTAGTAGCCATTACCCGCTCGCCTGTCTTCCTGTCCCATTCCTTACATCATGAGCAGCTCTCCTGCACCACAGAAACTGATTACCTAGCAAAAGTAAAAAAACTTCCCTCAATATGCTGCCGGATTATCCAACATGCATAAAGCGGGAAGTACTTCATGCGAACATCCTGAGAACACCACAGCTACAAATCAAGAGAAGAAACAATAACCAGAAACATGACATGGGAGGGAGTGGGCTAGGAATGGGACAGGAAGACCTGGACAGAAGAACCCTCACTGTAGAAATAATTATACCCATGCTGCCTGTACATTCACACACTTCTTATCACCACTTATATAAAACATGCCCCCTTAATGCCCCTGTACATTCACACACTTCTCATCACCACTTATATAAAACATATCCCCTTAATGTCATCTCTAATGTCCCAGTATATTCATACACTTCTCACCATCACTTATATGAAACAGACACCCCTAACGATGCTTAAGAGACATTTCACATTTCGTGTAAGAAAGAGGTGACAAACTAATCCATGCTCATTTAGCCTCACATTAAATGACAAGTATGTGCCTCAAAAATGAGAGGCAATCAAAAGCTCCAAAAGTAGTATTCAAATTCTTTGCTGCAGTATGAAACAAGTCAGTTTGTGCTTCAATTTTTCTTTTTGATTCTTGTCTTTCTTCTTTAGAAAGACAGACAAATGCAGCCAAGACGTTTCGCCCCAAACATTTGCTTCTTCAGGGCAGTGTTTATCAAATGGCAATGGTTCTGTATTGCATGAATGAGTTTGTTGCACCGAGATTTATGAGCATCTGTTCCACGCTAATTTAACACCCTGGAAACAAAAAACAGCTGGAACTGTATAGTGTCCAAAATATCAAAAAATTTTAAAAGTCTCTTGTTGGTGTTTTCAGTACTTTGTTATGATTCGCCGTGCTCGGCACCAAAGTCATCAATGTCGTACGTGTACATGGGTGCAGCGCTGTTGACTTTGGTGCTGAACACAGCGGTACAAAAGAGGGTGGTGATGGACGGAGCATCAGAACCAATCAAATACTCACACCCAGTCAACAGATCTGGGTTTGATCCATCACCGTTCTTTAGCCCACTCTGCCACCCCAGTTCAGACATGGTCATATGCAAATCAGTCTGACCCTGTGCCTCGTGGGAACAGTCCAGCCCGAACTGCCAAGCCATGCCTTCCCTGGACCGGAAACAAGCTTCCTAGGACCGGTTTCTGGCATTTCAGCCGTCTTCAGCCAGGCTTGCTTGAATCCAGTGGCAAAGTGAGCAAGGGACTCACGTCTGAGCATACCCTGCCAACTTATGGCGAACAAAGCGGTACAAAAGAGGGTGGTGATGGACGGAGCATCAGAACCAATCAAATACTCACACCCAGTCAACAGATCTGGGTTTGATCCATCACCGTTCTTTAGCCCACTCTGCCACCCCAGTTCAGACATGGTCATATGCAAATCAGTCTGACCCTGTGCCTCATGGGAACAGTCCAGCCCGAACTGCCCAGCCATGCCTTCCTTGGACCGGAAACAAGCTTCCTGGGACCGGTTTCTGGCATTTCAGCCGTCTTCAGCCAGGCTTGCTTGAATCCATTGGCAAAGTGAGCAAGGGACTCACGTCTGAGCATACCCTGCCAACTTATGGCGAACAAAGCGGTACAAAAGAGGGTGGTGATGGACGGAGCATCAGAACCAATCAAATACTCACACCCAGTCAACAGATCTGGGTTTGATCCATCACCGTTCTTTAGCCCACTCTGCCACCCCAGTTCAGACATGGTCATATGCAAATCAGTCTGACCCTGTGCCTCATGGGAACAGTCCAGCCCGAACTGCCAAGCCATGCCTTCCCTGGACCGGAAACAAGCTTCCTAGGACCGGTTTCTGGCATTTCAGCCGTCTTCAGCCAGGCTTGCTTGAATCCAGTGGCAAAGTGAGCAAGGGACTCACGTCTGGTGCTGAACACGGCAAATTTTCCAGGGTCTCGCAATTAGCATGGAACAGACGTTTATAAATCTGGGTGCAACGTGGTCATTCATTCAATACACGACCATTGCCATTTGAAAAGCACTTCCCTGAAGAAGCCTATGTGTTGGGTGAAACGCATTGGCTACATTTGTGTGTCTTAAGAAGAAAGAAAAGAATAAAAAAGAAAAATTCAAGCACAAACCGAGTTGTTTCATATTTCAGCAAAGAATTTGAATACTACTTGTGGAGCTTTTGATTGCCTCTCATTTTTTTATGTCTCAATATATCTAATGTGTGACCAATTGGTAGCTGGTCACTTGAGGTGGGCAATGATTATGTGATGTTAAACGTGTGATTATCGTAGGTGGTGCAGTGACTGAGTTCCCTATTTGCCAACACTTCTTCAGATATGTGCCTCAAATAATCTGCAACCTCCTCACCCTTCAGTTATACAGAACAATAACCATGAATAAAGAGGAAGTCTGCTTATTTCTTCCTCTATAGTGCAGCGTAATCTGCCACCCAGCCTGTGATTGGTCGCCACTTTCAGCCTCCCTGAAAGGTAGATACACTTTACCCACTGTCTCAGACTGGTAGCTCTGTAGGAAAATTCCTCATTGGTTAACTTCCATTGTCACTAATGGAGGTAAAGGGTTGTGTTTTGCATTAGGAAAACCTAGTGTAACTAATGATCCTCATTACTACACTAAGACTGATACTCTAAGTACTCAGTGATGCTCCACAGGCCAAGCAACCAAACTTCACTTAGGGCAGAATGAGACTCTGCAACATAGTGAATACAAGTGTGACAGCCTATGGCAATACAGCTCTCGTTCACTTAGGGCGGGGCGATACGCTGCAACATACTGAATACAAGTGTGACAGCCTATGGCAATACAGCTATTGTTCACTTAGGGCGGGGCGAGACTCAGCAACATACTGAATACAAGTGTGACAGCCTATGGCAATGCAGCTCTCGTTCACTTAGGGCGGGGCGAGACTCTGCAATGTAATGAACAAACCGGCACGAGAGCATATAGTAAATACAACTCTCATTCGGTTACACAGGGTTGTTTAAGATGGTTCCCAAGGATTGGTGCCACTCCTGATTTTTACAGTCATCTCTAATTATGCACAGGACTTCCATTTAGAGTTCATTGTGTTCAAATTTATTTAAAGTAGAAATCCTGAAAATCTTGCATGGCTGACACCCTCGTCCTTTTAGATTTGACAACAATGACCTACAGCATGCAAAGTGTTAATCAGTTAAACACTTTACTTTTCAGAACCGTGGGGAAAAATGAGGCTGACATTTCTGCTCCTTCTCAGCATCATGGCAGCTGTTTCCCAAGGCGCAAGTAAGTGTTGTTAAAGCAGTGACGGTGCAGCGGTGGAGGTTTGTGGGGTGTTACTGAAGGGTGCACAAGCCTTGGTCTAAAACCAATAAACTGTCCTACCATGCACCCTGGAGTACTACAACATTGGGTAGAAGTATCACCTCCTTTTTGATACTTTGCATGTCTTCAGGCTGAACTGTTCCTATTGGTGCAGGGTCAAGACTGATTTGCATATGGCTGGGTCCAAACTGAGTTGGCATGGTGGGCGAAAAACGATGGACTTGGATGTGGCCCGAGCGATTGCCAGTCGCTGAGATTAACTCAAACATTCCATTCATTACTTGTTGTTGCAGGGGATGGTGTAGGTCATTGGAGAGCAGTGTGGCAGGTAAATGGAGACAGTACGTCAGTAGATGGGTGATGGTAAGGGATACCAAAGGAGGGACGGGGTGCAGGTCACAGATGGAGTTGTTGAAGATGCAGGTCAGTGGATGCGAGAAGATAATGTGGGTCAGTGATGGGGGATCGGGGTAGGTCAATGGAGAGGAGAAAGGGCAGGTCAGTGGAGCAGGTGCATGACAATAGATAGGTGAGAGTACAAGTCACTGAAGGTGGGGCGAGAGTGCAAGTCAGTGGACAGGAGAGGATGTCGATCAGTGATGGGGATGGTGTAGATCACTGAAGAGGAGAGGGGGCAGATGAGAGCAGTGGAGCAGAGATGCTTGTCTGTTGATACGCGAGGGTATGGGTCACTGAAGGAGGGGAAAGACCAGATCACAGAACGAGTTGTTGAGGAGGCAGGTAATTGGTCAGTGCAGGAGGGGATGCAGATAAATGGAGGGGAGAGAATGCGGGTCAGTGAAGGCAGATGGTCCATGGAGAGGAGAAGGAGCAGGTCCGGACGTGTGAAGTGAAGAAGGATCTCAGTAGTGGTTGATCCAGCCTGAACATGTGAGGTCCCTTATATCCCAGATACAACTATCAAACGGAGGGATTACACATCACCCTAGAGAAAGAAATCACGCTTTCCGAACTTACTACGCCCAGTTGTATTGTGAGCCCAGACCGCAGCAGAGGGAGACCATAGCAAATTACTTAGCACCCTTCCCCCTTACGGTGATACCGCCTGACCAACTAGCAACCTTGGGAGGGCAGATTACTGAGATGGAGATCAGGGCAGCAATAAAAGAAATGGCTCGAGGGAAAACTCCCAGCCCAGATGGGCTGCTGGTGGAGTTTTATTCTATGTATGACCAGACCCTGGTACCAAAACTAGTGGATTTGTACACCGAAACGTGGGAGGTGGGGGAACTACCCTCTTCGAACAGGGACGCCCTGATAGTGCCTCTCCCCAAAACTAAAAAACCACACCCACAGGTGTCAGATTTCCGCCCACTCTCGATGAGATCAGCTTCTACCTGTGGAAGCACTTTCCAGTAGCTGAGAGTGAAGAAGGCCCTTAGAAAATGTGGTGGCCTACCAGGACGAAACATGTTGACAAGTTATAACTAGAGGTTTCTCTGTCTCTCTTTCTTAAATCTCTACCCTATGCCTAGGAAGTGTATGAGGTGATTCAGACATATAGTGCTGGTGCTGAACCAGGAACCAGTTGGAAGTTGAGATTTTGCTTTGGTTGTTTGGAACTAGTCGAACGTTTGTAATCTTTTGAGGTCCAAAAAGGTGTCAGTACTTATAAAAACGTTTTGACTTGAATGTAATCTGTGAAGGGCAGGGCAAAGTTGCCCGTTTTACCCACAACAAATGCATTTTAGGTGGAATCACTTTAGTTTAAAAAACAAAAACTTTTTGGGACTCTATGGCAGATCGGAAGTTAATGCAAGACCGCATTAAGACATTTTGGCTACAGTTTCTCTCAAAGCCTCACTCAAGATTTTCCTCCTCCATAATTTATTTAAGACCAAGGATGCATTGTTTGACCAAGATGAACCACCAAGAATTACCAATATGGGGTCCATCGTAAATCAGTAACAAAGGGTGTTGACTTCTAATCACCTGCACCTGATAAACCAATATTGCGTTTTCACTTTCATGTTTGTTTTCAATGGAACACTTTTTGGTTTTGCTATAGTTTTAATCTCTGTATTTTATTTTCTTCATTTTTGCCATTTTAAACCTTATATAGATTTCTTACTAAGTTGGTTTGCAAATTCTAAATTGTTTCTTAGCTGTTGGTTTGTTGTTTCACATGTACCCAAGGAAAGTCTTGTTTTAAGAGACAGGCTACCCTGGGTGTGCTTGAGATTAATCATAGAGGTCAGATTGTTTGGGATCTCAGGCACGACTCATGTCTAGACCGTAACCTACCTATCCAATAAATAAAATGTACCTGGTTACTACAAACATGCATTGCTGTTGCCCTTAATCTGGGAATCAACACAGACCACACTTGGCAAATTTAGTGGTATTTGTGCTGCTGATTTAGTGAAATTCTGTAGGATTGGATCAATAAGTAGTGTGTTTTTTAGCTCATGTATATCACGTTATTACAAACGTTAACAAAACAACACATTTTTATTTCAAGGGTGTTGCCCAATAGATAGTATTTCTCATAATTTAATGGCTTCTTTTTTTATCTCTCAAGGTCGTCAGATTTGGGCTCTCTTTGGCATTATCGGAATTTGATAAGAATGCATTGTAGGCAAAAGTGATGAGTTTCAAAGAAAACTTAGGGGCATATCAACAAGGGCTTTATCTCTGCTTTTTTGGCTTTAAAAGCCAAAAAAGGAGAGATAAAACTAGCGCCCTATCAACAACAGGGTGCTAACATGTAAATTTGCATGTTAGCACCCTTTTACTCTACGCTTCCCCTTGCATCTCTAATGAGATGCAAAGGGGGCGTTCCAGAGTAAAATAATAGGAGAAATGTCGCTAAGCGACATTTCTCCTATTATCAAGAATGTCGCTAACCCTGTTAGAGACAAAAAAAGCAGCGCTAACCGTGGTTAGCGCTGCTTTTTTACGTCTGGTATTTTTCAGACTTAGCCATGATATCCTATGGAAGGAGGATATCATGGCTAAGTTTGCCTGCCCCTATCAACAAGGTAACGTGAGATTATCGCTGGGTTTCCAGCGATAATCTCACGTTAGCCTGTTAGCGTGAGGATTTTTATCGCTATTGAGATAAGCGTTGCTAATAGCACGCTATCTCAGCGATAAAAATTCGCGCTAGCCGGCGATAATTATCCTAGCGCTAAGTGCGCTTAGAGATAATTATCGCCGGTTGTTGTTGATATGCCCCCATATGTATAGGGGGTGACAGCTTTCACTTTCTTCCGCCTCCTCAGTATCTTTTTGAATTAAAAGTGCTTTAAACTGCCCAATGCTTGGGGCTCTATTAAAAGCGAGCCTGTTAACTTTGTTCTCTGTGCAACCCTCTGTATGTGTAGTGATGGGAATTCGAAGTAATGAGAAGTTGACCTCACCTGGCAATTTATAGGTACAATAAATGATTTCCCCCATGCAGTCTCAAGTGGTCAATCTCTCTGACATTTAATGAGAGAAATCCAAGGTTATCACCTGAACATGCAGAATTTGGTGCAGGAGGCACCGAATTATGTTTCTTATGCCTGATTTCCAAGTTTGAACTTGGAAAAGGATGTGCCTACCAGATCCGGCAAATACCGCACCAATGCTATCCCTAGTGGCCTCATACCTCATACGCCTCCTCCCGCTTATGACAGGGCTTTAGTCGGCTGCAACTGTATATATTTACTATATTCCATTACACTGTTTTGTTGTTTATTGACCTGAAGGTCTTTAAAGTAGGTGAAATGCAACCTGTTTTTGTTCTTCAAATAGGGGGCACACTTACATTCCCTCTTCCATCTTATATTTTTTATTTTATTTATTTATAAAATTTTATATAGCGCAAACAAGATCCCGAGCGCTTTACAATAGAATGGAAGGAAGGACATATATAGGATATCGACAGCGGGTAAGAATCGGAAACAAGAATGATCGTATAATTACAGGACAATTGAATGAAGGAGAGTAGTACATACGCCAGGTATATAGTGGTCTATGAAGGGGGGCATGCGGTAGAGGAGAGCAGTATACCACATTCACATCATTAACCAAGACAAATATCTTAGCACTTGCAATGTGAATAGCACAAATCAATCTTCCAATAGTCCTTAGGCTCTTCAGTTTTTTCTTTAATTTTGATTTTGTTTCAGTTGCCAGCCTTTCTTTAATTTAGATTTTGGTTCATCTGCCAGCCTTTCTTTCATTTAGATGTTGGTTCATCTGCCAGCCAACATGTGTTTTGTCAACGGGTGTGTCACCCTATGACTTCCTCAGGGCTGAAAACCAATTAAGACCCATCTTACATATACATCACATTTGTTCACTTTAAATTATACATCCCTTATTTAGATCACCCGTTTGGTCTTTGAACGTGCAGCGATGGAATCATGCTCTGTCTACCACAGCTGGTGTCGCAATGCAGTATACATTTGCACATGCTTTAAGTGCTTTACAGAATTAGATTCCTTCGGTTGCCACTACAACCTGTATATTAATTATATATACAATTTAGGAAGTAGCCCGTAATCATCTGTTCATGTTTACGAAACGACCATATCTCACAATGAGTATGTGATGTTAGTATACACCTGTAAAGTGTACACTCAAGCTCCGTGCAATTGAAACTGCCAGCCGAGTCAAAGAAGTATGGCATGCGGAACCGTATCTCGAATGAAGTATGTGATGTTAGTATACACCTATAAGGTGTGCACTCATGCTCCGTGCACAATGAAAACGCAGGCCGACCACAAAGTGACATGGTGTGCGGGAACAGATGCATATGTCCGAGCATAACAGAAAGTGACAAGTGCCGCAAGCCTGGAAGACCCGTATCTAGATTAGGCACCTTGTATAAGTATGTGAGTAAATCTATATACACCTCGGTGCCTGTATTCTTCAGTATCGATCTAAAAAGTAACAAGGCAAAAGCTCAGGATAAAAAAAGAGTGCTAGTTTGTGATAATCCTGAAGAAATCATTACATAATCTCATCCACGTACCTTAAATCCGTAGTTATTTCCCAAAACTATATAAGTAGATCGCGAATCCAAGTTCAAGCGGGTACGTGTCACTTGTAACCTACAATGAACAAAACTATACTGAGTAACTAGTCCAGATCTAAATACTACAATAAGTAATTGTATTAATAGCCTGCCAGTTCCTTACCCCAGTGCTGGCAAAAGCTCTGTGACTTCTGTTTTTGGCGTGTCCGACCGAATCGCGTTCACAATCAGCGCCATCTTGGCCATGTCTTAAATACACGGACCTATCCATGGTTAGAAAATGAACAAACTAAAGTCTGCACGTGTTGGTTCCACCATCTTGAAGTGTCTTTATCACTTGATTAAATAGATGAGGTTATTATGTGTACATTAATGTGCATGCCTTAATGCATACAAAAATCATTTCTTCAAACATAGGTCAGTGTGTGTAGAATTAGTAAAATGTATATAGTAACTGCTGAAATAATATTCTTGTTGCTAACAGACTGAAAGTATGGTCATCTTCCAATGTGTGAATTTATACTCCTTATAGGAATCGGACACCTACTGTGCTATATCTCTCAAAACCAGAGATGATTGATCGGCCATCGACATCTGTCTTGTGAAACAAGATAATCATATAGCATACAACATAAGAGCTGTGTCCGCTCTGCTTGTTAACCGAGTATAAGGCACCTCATCATGTATATTGTTTGAATAAGAACCTATCATTGTTTTTACTCGAAGTGAAATACCCTGTACTCGTATGAAGACATGACCGCTTATATATCCATAAATAGCAAATCACTTAACAGGGTATGTAGTGGTAAATGATCACAACGTTTCTTAATTGAGTATAGGTTATACAGATCATATCTAATTTGGAACATTACTGATTCTACATCCATTCACAAAATAGATCCGTAAACATTATTAGCCTAGCATTTTCTTCAGGTATTTTACAACTGCGAGTATCTCACTCACATATGCTTAAAATGTCCTCTCCACGACAGGCAAAAACCATCATTACAGGCGTGATGATTATTCAGTCACCCAGAAAATAGTATAATTCCTGGTCTATGTTCAGACCATATTCAACTGTCTGTAATTTCATGATCCACGTAGCTTCTCTTCTTCTCATGATCAATTCCCTATTACCACCCCTGGCTTCCTTGGGCACATGATCAATTCAGTACAACATAAAGTTCCTATGCATTCCTTGTGACTCGCAATTGTTCATGTGAACCGCCACTGGGCATCTCATGTCACCGGTTTTCTCCGCTCTCACAAGTTCACACACCCTATCCTTGAGAGCGCGGATGGTGCTTCCCACATTCATACGGTCACACTTACACACCATAATGTATACCACAAATTAATGTGTGACCTCTGTGGAGAGTCTGACCTGACCTTGGTGGGATAAAATCTTCCAACATTTTATCCGTAGATACCAGTGTTTCTTCAAACATTTGTGATATTTGTTAGACAGTCTTTTATAATTAGGGGTCCCGGTTTTATGGTATTTATTTTTTTGACATTTCCGTCTGTATTTATCCATATTTCTTTTTTGTTAATTTTATCTGTATTTATCCATATTTATTTTGGGTTTTGTGAAAAAATGAAGCTGAAACTGGTATATTTCTACATGTATTTAACTAATAAATATGCACTTATGCTTGAATGCCTGCCAAGTTTCAGAGCTGTGACACCCGCAGAAGATACATCAATGCACTTATATGAAAATATGCAAATTCCAGTATCAACCTTGTGCATATCTACTGCTGTTTAAGACTCTTGACTAAAACTCTTTTTTTTTTAAACACCTATCAGTCCACACAGCTATTGGCCTGGCAGTTATGGTAGAGAGTATGTAGAATCACTCAAAAAGCAACACAATTTCCGTTTTTATCCACATTTAAAAATAAATACAGACAGGAAAATAAATGATTTTCAGTCTATTTGTAAAAACGGAAAACTGGTAGCCTTAATTATAATCAATAATGTGATGTATCTGTGTGCTCTTGTCCCCCATCACCGCTCGAGTACTTAACGTATGTTTCCTGTCTATTCCAATGATTCTTTTCCTTGCCGATCTTACTACATGTATGTTTCGTCTCTTTCTATGAACCGTGTCTCTATTTCTTGTATACACTTTTGGTTTTCATGCTCCTCACTGCAGTTCCTTCTGGCTCTTATCTCATCAAATGGTACCCCATTAATCTGAAAGTTTGGGTGGGCACTGGTAGCATGAAAGGTTGCATTACATGATGGGGGCTTACGGTATAGCCTACTATATATTTTGTCCCCCTTTATGTACGATTCCACATCTAGGCATTTAACTACTGTATTACTGTGTTTTGATGTAAACCTTAAATCAACTTCATTCTGATTAAGGTTAATTACAAATTCCTTAAGTTGTGTTTCACTACCTGTCCATATTATTAGGTAGTCATTGATATAACGACCCCAGTACAGTTTATGCACATTTTGCGCCATTCCGGCCCCAGATATGGTCCTTCTCAAATGCACCTATAAAAAGGTTGGCGTACGAGGGGGAAATATAGGGTCCGTGGCGGTCCACTACAATTGTTTGTACCATGATGCCTCAGATAAAAACATATTGTTTCCAAAATCATCTCTGCCATAGAACTCAACATTCGGGTATGTTCTAGAAGTGTCACCGGTCTCGTATTCAATATGCGATTCAGAGCATGTAACGCCATTTTATGCGAAATACTGCTATAGAAAGATACCACATGCAAGGTTACAATTCACATCCCAGGTTCCCATTGTATATCATTCAGTAGGTTTAAAACATATTTGGTGTCACGTATGTGTGATGGAAGTTTCTCCAAAAATGCTTGTAAAAATACATCCACATATTCAGAGAGTCTCTCCGGTGGCCGCCCAATACCTTATACTATGGGTCTTGCTGGAGGAAATCTGTCTCCTTATGAATATTTGGAAGTTTGCACAGACAAGGGTATCTCGGACGGTCTATCTGCAAAGAGTGATATTCATCAGCAGTCAGTAAACAGTTGTCATACCAGTGCTCCAGCTTGGTGTTAACATTTTTGTCAATTCAAAGATTGGATTACAATCTAGTCTTTTATAGCAGGAAGTATTACTAAGTTGTGAGTAAATAATTAAGTGTCAGAAGTGTGACACATTAGAGTGCTCCATGACACAAAACATATAGAATAAATAAAAAGATATATAAATAAATGATAAATGGATGAATAAATGCAAGCACAAATAATACATTAGTGGTTAAAGTGTGTTATCAATTAAATCCATCAATACATATAGAATATGCACACAAATAAATGTTTGCATACATATGATACTGGGCAAATAAATAGATACATACATACAACAGTACAACCAACAGGTTCCAGTACAGTATAGATATCATAGAGTGACCATACACAGCTATATGAAGGATTCATCAAAATGTCTTCCATACTTAGGTGCCATCATCCCTTTTCCAAGGAGCCATACATTCTTCATGCCTCTTTTCTTTTGTTACAGACATGGATGGCCAGGTATTTCTTTTCGCAACTCGATCTGCCACCAACTATGTGACACTGAAACATGAAGTGACCTCGCTGATAGGTTTCACCGCCTGTGTACGTGCATTCACAGAGCTAACGGAGGGGTACAGCTACCTATCTTGCAACAGCCCTACTCAAGACAACAATCTTCTACTTTTTCACGAGACGTCTAAGGAAAGTCCTTTTGCGGTCCACGTGGGTGGCCAAATAATACTCTTCAGAGCTACAAGCCCCGCATTGGACAGAAGCCACCACATATGTGGCACCTGGGATTCATTCACAGGGGTGGTCCAGATGTTTCTCAATGGAAAGCCACTAGCCAGGAAAGTCCTTCAAAAAGGCTACTCCATTCAGGGTCCACTGAATTGTATTCTTGGCCAAGAGCAGGACTCTTTCGGACGAAACTTTGACATAAACAAGTCTTTTGCGGGTGAAATCGATAATGTACATGTGTGGGATTATGTTTTGTCAGCTGCAGAAATATACCAGGCCTTTATTAATAACAAACAATTAAATGGCAATGTCATCAGCTGGCGGAACCTGGTGTATGACATCACAGGAGATGTGCTGGTGGAGTTGGGGCAACAGAGTAGTTGTGATAACCAGGCATGTTATAAAAGTTCCTCAAGATGTGACGCAAACTAGTGGCTGCAGATCATTTTTATAGCTGTTTAGTGCCATATTTTGAGTTGCAGAAAGTGGCATTCCTGTTGACGGTACTATTCTGGGCTACTAGAAGTGGCCCATTATTTTCAGAACTGGTCATTCTGAAGCTCCCCACCCTGTTGCGCAAGTGGCGAATTTGCTGTTGGGAAACTGCAATCATTTTGGGCAGGAACTGCAGGCAGAGGCATTAGAATCTAGAATATAGTCTTATAGCACGCTGCTGGAGGCTATACCGGTTGTTAAAGGCCCTGAACCCAAGGTATAGGCCTGAGCCACAGGCGAGGGCCTATAACGAGGTGAAGGCCTCTAACAACAGATATAACCCAAGGCAGAAGGGCTATAAGAAATTAGAACATTCCACCCCCCCAAGAGTAGAATGCTCTAATTTAAAAAGGGAGAAACATGAAGACAAACATTGGAATATTGAAGCTCCGGCTTATACCAACCATTATAAGTCCGGAGCTACTCCATTGTTTTCAATGGAGCTACCAACATTCCAATGTTCTAATTAAATTTTAATTTCTCTGTACAATTTGTAAAGCATTGGAAGAAAAAACAAGAGTATTTGCAATATTTTTACCCTTCTACTTCATCCCATCCAGGAATCTCTGATTGGCCACTTCACACCATAAACCACAAACTTTCAAGAGACTAAAACACGGAGGCAAGTCTTCAAATGGTCAAGACCAAAGCCGCGGAATGACCTGAACCCTACTTTGAGGACTAAACAAAGCTCTCTGTCCTTTAGAAAGCTCTTGGAAACAGACTCATTTAGACTAACCTCTCACTAAGATCTAGACTTTAGGGTAGGAAGAGAGGAATACCGGACAGGCAGAAGGCCTCTCATTCATTGGAACACCTAGTGCTTTCCATGCTCTTGATAATGTTCTCTGACTTGATATGTGTAGTGCTCCAAAGTATCAACAAGTAGCTTGCAGTGTTTTCAAAACAAATATATAAATAACACATACATTAAAAAAGAGGAATTTATAAAAAAAAATTCAATACGTGATGGTCTGACGCTCCTCAGCCGTAGCTAATCGAGGTTTTCCTTGCCTAATGTCTGCCTGCAGCGTCCAGATGTTATGTTATTTATTATATGTATAACTCAATCTCCCACAAGTGCCTTGGCGGTGTTGGAAATAAACACACACCCTCCCGAAACAATAAAACCAACAGGTTAAAAGTATAGGATAAAGTTGACAAAACTCAATAATTAAAAAGTAAACTGTTAAGTTTGTTTATGAAAAGGCGAAAGCAGAGATGCTTTTCATAATTCCGGTGGCAGGTCATTCCATACTCTGGCTGAAGCAAATGAGAATGCCCTATCTCCAGTGTAGGCTGTCAGAGGTACAGATACCTGTAAGTAGCTCTCCTTTGTGCAGCCCACTCGATTAGAAGGTTTTGTTAGGTCAAGTTAATATATGTATTCCAAAATTGAAAAATGTGTTTCAGAGATAAAAATGTGGGTATTTTCAGAACTCATAAGCTGATGTTTGGAGAAAAATGCTTGAATTTTATTTAAAGCTGATATTTGACTGATAAATATTGTGGTGTTGAGGAAACTTATAACTAATATCATATCCTTGGTGCCAGAGGCATCACAGATATGGTTGTTATTACCCATGATGCACTATGGTGAGCACTGCTGGAAATCTTTTGTATGGTATCTACTGATTTGATCTGGTTAGATTTGGTAACGATTAACTAATAATTTGGTAGCTCAGGTGATTTTCACTGAATATAAGTAGCTCTTATTACAGAAAAGTTTGGAAACCCCTGCTTTAGGTAGACACTCACACAATGGAGTCCTCCTGCAACCTCTTTAGCTGAATTCAGAGAAGTATCCACGCAGCCCACGACAGAGCTGTGACCGATTTTCCAGCGATGGTTCTCCTGTTGGTGAGCAGATTCAGCGTCTCCCACTGTTCTCTATCTTCAGTGAAGAGCCACACCCCAGAAATATCGAAGATTGCCCCGTCCCATAATTGTCGTAACCAATCTCAGCTACCACATTTAATCCCAGTATTTCAACCATACACGTTTATTTAAAAGGATAAAGGCTGCAGTTTATTGGCTGCTTTTATTTGCAAGCGATCATTCATTAATTCACTTGGTGTTGCACATTCAAAGTGGTAGCTTTAAGTCATATCACTTTAAAAGTTCGTTATCAACTCTACTCCTTTTATTAGGTGATCAATCATTTCTGGTACTTTCACAATCCGCTTGTATGGAGTCGTCTCCCTTTTTCTGTTTTCTCTGCATCATTCATTTGCCATTGGGCGACCACTTCACTGAGCCGAGCTTCATTATCCATCTACCAGGCATACCTGGTGATCGTACACTTCAGGAAGCTGTGCTATGTTCAAACAATCAGGTGTGCCGCCTGCTTATGGAAGCGCTGCCTTATGTGCCTTCTGTCAATTAGCCGTGCCAGGAGGCCCTCCACTTCCGGTGGCTATACTTCGTTCACTTCCGGTAGCCATGCCACACCAACTCTCAATTAATCAGACACACAGTGAGCTTACTGAAGCTGCAGTCTGACAATATCACTCAAACTCCCACCCGAGTGGCTGCCCTAGGAAAAAAGGCAAGGCAAAGAGCAGGAGGGCCGAGACACAAAAAGCGGAGTAAATTTCCTGAAGACATCCAAGAGCTAAACCTTTCATTGGTTTGGAAATTGTAAAAGAAACAGAAAAGTGTAAACTTTAAAACCCCAGACCAGCTGTGGTGGAGACTCCTCTTTGGCGACAGCCATTTTACCCTTCATGGCAAGTGCTGTGATACTGGTGAGGACAACAGAGCCAGAGCCATGGGTCTTACTTTCATGCTCCACATGGATGCTGTTCACTGTAACAGTAAAGACACAGCCAGGCTCCCAGAAACAGGGACACATGGCGGAGATTTTTTCAATGGAAACTACACTATATTAATCGAAAACTGACCTTTGGGTAGGAAGTGAATAATTTTATTGTACTTTAGTGATCGGTAAATCTGCAGCAGGCTGCCTTGTAGGACCCGAAGCCTGGACCTCTGGTAGAGAACATTTGCCAGTGGCACACATTCATCTCACTCCGGGATCCTGTCGAATCCCCGAATCCTGGGAGAGTTCACCAGGGTGTTGAGTTGACAGTATCGATGAACGGAGGAATGCTCTGTGCCTAAATGCACCCAGCCTTCGGTTTGTTCGAATAGGGTAAGAAAGTACCCGGCTGCTGGCAGAAATCCAAATAAAATAAATTGTGCTCAGTGGAGGAAGTAGTATGCAAAGGTGCTGGTGATTGTGACAGGTAGTAGCAGAGAAAAGTGAATAGTTTCAATAGAGCCAAAACTCTGCTTTGTAACAGAGGCTCAAAGCCAATGCTCACCTCTCAAGGAGGAACAGGGCGAATTAGACAGGCAAGGCTTTCACTTCCTCGATCTCAGCCTGACAACACCAAAACTCTGCAATTATATACTGTCCTTCAGTATTTCACCTTTCCCAGTATCTTCACATATACAAGGGGTCCCTGGGAGGTTGGCGATGGTTTATCCCCCTTTATTCAGGCAGCTACCCTTTGCCTGACCTGAATTTGGGGTAGGTACCTCCCTTCCCTCCTCTGTGTCCACCACTTCTCTCTACTCTCCTCAAGGAAAGGCGTTGCCTCCCTCATATGGACCCTCCACAAAGGCCCTGACCCTCCTTGTGGGGGAGTTGGACCAGGGGCTTAGTCACTGCAATGGCCGAGGCGACAGTAATGCAGAGCAGCGTGAGCACGGCCTTAAAGATGGCGCCCAAATTCCCATGTCACGCCTGAAAATCACTGCCAGTGAGAGAGCGTAGCTGGTGTGAGCCCAGGAGCACACCTGCAGTGGAGGCTTGATGAGGAGTCCAAGCCCCCAAGAAGGCACGGTCAGGCCAAGATAAGAGCCTTATACGGCCCATCAATGCTGCTCAACACTGTTGAGGCATTTACTGCTCTACTTCTGAGACAGTACTGCTGGGTATCAGTGCATCCTATCGCTGTCTGAGGACAGTGCTGCTAATTACAGTCTGTGGCCAATGTTGATTATTACTGTCTGTGGCCAATGTTGATTATTACTGTCTGTGGCCAACTTTTCTCTGTATTGTCCAGGGTCAGTACCAGTGCTGTTAATTACTCCGTGTAGCCTATGATGCTCATACAATGAGGTCGAATATTGCTTGTTTCTGTCCAGGATTAATGCTATTAAAACTGTCTTGAACCAATGATCCATGTCATTCATGGTCACTGCCAATCATTACTGTCTGCGGCAAAATGTGGTATAATGTGTGTGGTAGATAAACAAATATAGCTAATACTTATCTTCAATAACCGAGCACAGTGTGTCTTATGTCGGATGAGAGATTTCTGCCTTTTTTACCCTTTTAAATTGTTATAATTTCCAGATACAGGGCATGATGTAGACTTTGGAGGACAGAGTAATGTTTATTAGTGTGACAGAGTAAATTACTCCGTCCCCATGACTGAAATCAAATTCCTAAAATTTAGAGATGTCCGTCGGTCCTGAGGACATCTCTTAACATTCAATGTTGTAAATGTTTGACGGACATGACAAAGCGGGAATCTGTGTTTCAATAAAGTATAACTGAGGATCAATACACCATGGCGTTTCTCCCCCATGGTGTGTTGGTATTTATTTTTTTTGCTGTCCCTCATCTATCGGTTTAATCTGACAGTGACAGACAGCAAAAAAAAGCCATGCAACTGCCCACCGTAAACTGGGCGGTTGGACAGTTAGCTTATCTCTGACGGCCCATACTCTGTCGATCCATCGGAGGACTATGTTGGCGATGGAGCCAGAGTAAGCTCCACTGTCAACATACTGTTGGTCCGTCCACCTGTAAATCAGGCCTGTCGACTGTGAGTATGGCAAAGAGGGTACTCCGTGATCGTTGTAACGTCAAACTCTCTCCGCTAAATTCTGAATCAGCCCCATAATGTACACCCATGCACAAAGTCAGTGAGATTTTAAGGCACGCATAATTTACTGCAATGCTGTAGTTAGTTTATGTTACATTCATTTTCCAAAATTGTATTCACTTATTTCTATGACATTTTTCTTCACTTCCTCCTATGAAACTTTCTAGAGTTAAACGTTGCGTTACATCACGCCCCATGATATCATCAAATATGCAAAATTGCACTCACCCCCAAAAAGTGTACTGCTCACAGCAAACTCAGGAAAAATGTAAAACAAAGTAAGAAAGGCAGCTTAGCTTCAGTCGGTGCAACACACCAGGTCCAACTGATAAATGTGAGTTTCAGGTACCAAGCCAAGCGTGTACGTCCTCATGGCAGGAGAGGAGGGCTAACTATGTCTGTTAAATGTACATTTAAATTTCAATGTGATGGGTTTGTTAGGTTTCCTGTCCTGGGACACGATTCACCATATTAATTTGAGGAATGTGATGCAGAATAAAAAGGTGATGGGGTTCTACTTTCATGAGGAGTGGCATTATAAAGGATGCTTCCACACCGGGTATGTCTGAAAAAGTTTGAAACTCTGATACAAAATTGTTTTGTTTTGCATTTAACTGATTCATTACTTTTGGTAATTGTTGTTATTGAAATTTAATATACTTTCTGTGATGTTGACGGTGAATTTATTGTTTGTATGCCATCTTGTATAGCACAAACCTAGCTGAGTGCCATTCAGAGTAAAAGGCAAAGATATGGTCAGCATGGGATTGTGCTGATAGTCACCAGAGATGGTGAGCTTGTCATTAATTCAAAATAAAAACTCCAATTGGTAGCCTTTGCTGTATCCTTTATAATAATGTTGTATTGATCAATGATAGAACATGGAATGTAGGGATAGATTGTTTAGAGTCAATGCAGCAGGACATTTTGGCTCAGAAAATTGCTGCCTGCCTTTTGATGTGGGCGGGCCTTTGCTTAAATGTTGTTACACCATCAATACATCTTAATACCATCCATGGATCATATTACACAAGTGCCCTGGGGGTGCTTTGGGTATTTGGTGAAGAAGGTCAAGTCAGGAAGCATGCATCCTGATACACATGGCAACTTCAAAACTTCTATGTTATGAAACTGTGTTCTGAGGAACTTCCAGCAAAAGAGAGAGCTGAATGTCACTCAGTGTGCCGGCACTGTGGTACAAGTGCCCGTGTGGGCTAGTGCACGTAGGGAGAACAAGTCGGAACATCAAAACACGGATGGTAGAACACAAAAGCAGAATCCGTAACAAGAATACTAACTCTTCCTTAGCAGCACATTGGGTTACTGCAGCACACACCATTCCCCAGTTAAGATTCACGATTCTAGAACGCATTCAAAAGACACCAGGGATTGACATGAATACTGCTTTAGCACGCAGGGAAACACACTGGATTAAGTTCCTAGGTATAGTCATTCCTGGGGGGTTAAATGACCATTACGAGTTATTATGCTTTGTGTAATTTAATAGAATTGTGTAACAGTTCTCATCTCTTCAAACCAACATCTTATTGTACAGGATTTGCACTCGTAGTTTTCTTAAACTTCCAAGACCTGTTCCTTTTCTAAACTTGTCATTCAGTAGGTTTAAAATATATTTGGTGTCACGTATGTGTGATGGAAGTTTCTCCAAAAATGCTTGTAAAAATAGATCCACATATTCAGAGAGTCTCTCCGGTGCCCCCCCAATACCTTATACTATGGGTCTTGCTGGAGGAAATCTGACTGCTTATGAATATTTGGAAGTTTGCACAGACAAGGGTATCTCGGACGGTCTATCTGCAAAGAGTGATATTCATCAGCAGTCAGTAAACAGTTGTCATACCAGTGCTCCAGCTTGGTGTTAACTTTTTTGTCAATTCAAAGATTGGATTACAATCTAGTCTTTTATAGCAGGAAGTATTACTAAGTTGTGAGTAAATAATTAAGTGTCAGAAGTGTGACACATTAGAGTGCTCCATGACACAAAACATATAGAATAAATAAAAAGATATATAAATAAATAAATGATAAATGGATAATAAATGCAAGCATAAATAATATGTTAGTGGTTAAAGTGTGTTATCAATTAAATCCATCAATACATATAGAATATGCACACAAATAAATGTTTGCATACATATGATACTGGGCTAATAAATAGATACATACATACAACAGTACAACCAACAGGTTCCAGTACAGTGTAAATATCATAGAGTGACCATACACAGCTATATGAAGGATTCATCAAAATGTCTTCCATACTTAGGTGTCATCATCCCTCTTCCAAGGAACCATACATTCTTCATGCCTCTTTTCTTTTGTTACAGACATGGATGGCCAGGTATTTCTTTTCGCAAATCGATCTGCCACCAACTATGTGACACTGAAACAAGAAGTGACATCGCTGATAGGTTTCAGCGCCTGCCTACGTGCATTCACAGAGCTAACGGAGGAGTACAGCTACCTTTCTTGCAACAGCCCTACTCAAGACAACAATCTTCTACTTTTTCTAGAGAACTCTAAGGAAAGTCCTTTAGCGGTCTACGTGGGTGGCCCAGGAATGCTCTTCAGAGCTACAAGACCCGCATTGGACAGAAGCCACCACATATGTGGCACCTGGGATTCATTCACAGGGGTGGTCCAGATGTTTCTCAATGGAAAGCCACTAGCCAGGAAAGTCATTCAAAAAGGCTACTCCATTCAGGGTCCACTGAATTGTATTCTTGGCCAAGAGCAGGACTCTTTCGGAGGAGGCTTTGACATAAACCAGTCTTTTGCGGGTGAAATCGATAATGTACATGTGTGGGATTATGTTTTGTCAGCTGCAGAAATATACCAGGCCTTTATTAATAACAAACAATTAAATGGCAATGTCATCAGCTGGCGGGACCTGGTGTATGACATCACAGGAGATGTGCTGGTGGAGTTGGGGCAAAAGAGTAGTTGTGATAACCAGGCATGTTATGAAAGTTCCTCAAGATGTGACGCAAACTAGTGGCTGCATATCATTTTTATAGCTGTTTAGTGCCATATTTTGAGTTGCAGAAAGTGGCATTCCTGTTGACAATACTATTCTGGGCTACTAGAAGTGGCCCATTATTTTCAGAACTGGTCATTCTGAAGCTCCCCACCCTGTTGCACAAGTGGCGAATTTGCTGTTGGGAAACTGCAATCATTTTGGGCAGGAACTGCAGGCAGAGGCATTAGAATCTGGAATATAGTCTTATAGCACGCTGCTGGAGGCTATACCGGTTGTTAAAGGCCCTGAACCCGAAGTATAGGCCTGAGCCACAGGCGAGGGCCTATAACGAGGTGAAGGCCTTTAACAACCGGTATAGCCCGAGGCAGAAGGGCTATAAGGCTATTAGAACATTCCACCCCCCAAGAGTAGAATGCTCTAATTTAAAAAGGGAGAAACATGAAGACAAACATTGGAATGTTGAAGCTCCGGCTTATACCAACCATTATAAGTCCGGAGCTACTCCATTGTTTTCAATGGAGTTCCCAACATTCCAATGTTCTAATTAAATTTAAATTTCTCTGTACAATTTGTAAAGCATTGGAAGAAAAAACAAGAGTATTTGCAACATTTTTACCCTTCTACTTCATCCCATCCAGGAATCTCTGATTGGCCACTTCACACCATAAACCACAAACTTTCAAGAGACTAAAACACGGAGGCAAGTCTTCAAATGGTCAAGACCAAAGCCGCGGAATGACCTGAACCCTACTTTGAGGACTAAACAAAGCTCTCTGTCCTTTAGAAAGCTCTTGGAAACAGACTCATTTAGATTAACCTCTCACTAAGATCTAGACTTTAGGGCTGGAAGAGAGGAATACCAGACAGGCAGAAGGCCTCTCATTCATTGGAACACCTAGTGCTTTCCATGCTCTTGATAATGTCCTCTGACTTGATATGTGTAGTGCTCCGAAGTATCAACAAGTAGCTTGCAGTGTTTTCAAAACAAATATATAAATAACGCATACATTAAAAAAGAGGAATTTATAGAAAAAAATTCAATACGTGATGGTCTGACACACTGAACGGAAGTTGGGCTCCTCAGCCCTTGCTAATCGAGGTTTTCCCTGCCTAATGCCTGCCTGCAGCGTCCAGATGTTATGTCATTTATTATATGTATAACTCAATCTCCCACAAGTGCCTTGGCGGTGTTGGAAATAAACACATACCCTCCCGAAACAATAAAACCAACAGGTTAAAAGTATAGGATAAAGTTGACAAAACTCAATAATTTAAAAGTAAACTGTTTAGTTTGTTTATGAAAAGGCAAAAGCAGAGATGCTTTTCATAATTCCGGTGGTAGGTCATTCCATATTCTGGCTGAAGCAAATGAGAATGCCCTATCTCCAGTGTAGGCTGTCAGAGGTACAGATACCTGTAAGTAGCTCTCCTTTGCGCAGCCCACTCGATTAGAAGGTTTTGTTAGGTCAAGTTAATATATGTATTCCAAAATTGAAAACTGTGTTTCAGAGATAAAAATGTGGGTATTTTCAGAACTCATAAGCTGATGTTTGGAGAAACATGCTTGAATTTTATTTAAAAGACACACAATTAAGCTGATATTTGACTGATAAATAATGTGGTGTTGAGGAAACTTATAACTAATATCATTTCCTTGGTGCCAGAGGCATCACAGATATGGTTGTTATTACCCATGATGCACTATGGTGAGCACTGCTGGAAATCTTTTGTATGGTATCTACTGATTTGATCTGCTTAGATGTAATAATTAACTAATATTTTTGGTAGCTCGGGTGATTTTCACTGAATATAAGTAGCTCTTATTACAGAAAAGTTTGGAGACCCCTGCTTTAGGTAGACTCTCACACAATGGAGTCCTCCTGCAACCTCTTTAGCTGAATTCAGAGAAGTATCCACGCAGCCCACGACAGAGCTGTGACCGATTTTCCAGCGATTGTTCTCCTGTTGGTGAGCAGATTCAGCATCTCCCACTGTTCTCTATCTTCAGTGAAGAGCCACACCCCAGAAATATCGAAGATTGCCCCGTCCCATAGTTGTCGTAACCAAACTCAGCTACCACATATAATCCCAGTATTTGAACCATACACGTTTATTTAAAAGGATAAAGGCTGCAGTTTATTGGCTGCTTTTATTTGCAAGGGATCATTCATTAATTCACTTGGTGTTGTACATTCAAAGTGGTAGCTTTAAGTCATATCACTTTAAACGTTCGTTATCAACTCTACACCTTTTATTAGGTGATCAATCATTTCTGGTACTTTCACAATCCGCTTGTATGCAGTTGTCTCCCTTTTTCTGTTTTCTCCATCATTCATTTGCCATTGGGCGACCACTTCACTGAGCCGAGCTTCATTATCCCTCTACCAGGCATACCTGGTGATCGTACACTTCAGGAAGAGGTGCTATGTTCAAACAATCAGGTGTGTCGCGTGCTTATGGAAGCGCTGCCTTATGTGCCTTCTGTCAATTAGCCGTGCCAGGAGGCCCTCCACTTCCGGTGGCCGTGCTTTGTTCACTTCCGGTAGCCATGCCACACCAACTCTCAATTAATCAGACACACAGTGAGCTTACTGAAGTTGCAGTCTGACAATATCACTCAAATTCCCACCCGAGTGGCTGCCCTAGGAAAAAAGGCAAGGCAAAGAGCAGGAGGGCCGAGACCCAAAAAGCTGAGTAAATTTCCTGAAGACATCCAAATGCTAAACCTTTCATTGGTTTGGAAATTGTAAAATAAACAGAAAAGTGTAAACTTTAAAACCCCAGACCAGCTGTGGTGGAGACTCCTCTTTGGCGACAGCCATTTTACCCTTCATGGCAAGTGCTGTGATACTGGTGAGGACAACAGAGCCATGGGTCTTACTCTCATGCTCCACATGGATGCTGTTCACTGTAACAGTAAAGACACAGCCAGGCTCCCAGAAACAGGGACACATGGCGGAGATTTTTTCAATGGAACCTACACTATATTAATCAAAAACTGACCTTTGGGAAGGAAGTGAATAATTTTATTGTACTTTAGTGATCGGTAAATCTGCAGCAGGCTGCCTTGTAGGACCCGAAGCCTGGACCTCTGGTAGAGAACATTTGCCAGTGGCACACATTCATCTCACTCCGGGATCCAGTCGAATCCCAGAATCCTGGGAGAGTTCACCAGGGTGTTGAGTTGACAGTATCGATGAACGGAGGAAGGCTCTGTGCCTAAATGCACCCAGCCTTCGGTTTGTTCGAATAGGGTAAGAAAGTACCCGGCTGCCGGCAGAAATCCAAATAAAATAAATTATGCTCAGTGGAGGAAGTAGTATGCAAAGGTGCTGGTGATTGTGACAGGTAGTAGCAGAGAAAAGTGAATAGCTTCAATAGAGCCAAAACTCTGCTTTGTAACAGAGGTTCAAAGCCGATGTTCACCACTCAAGGAGGACCAGGGCGAATTAGACAGGCAAGGCTTTCACTTCCTCGATCTCAGCCTGACAACACCAAAACTCTGCAATTATATACTGTCCTTCAGTATTTCACCTTTCCCAGGATCTTCACATATACAAGGGGTCCCTGGGAGGTTGGCGATGGTTTATCCCCCCTTTATTCAGGCAGCTACCCTTTGCCTGACCCGAAAATGGGGTAGGGTACCTCCATTCCCTCCTCTCTGTCCACCACTTCTCTCTACTCTCCACAAGATTAGATGTGGCCTCCCTCGTGCGGACCCTCCACGAAGGCCCTGTCTCTCCTTGTGAGGGAGTTGGACCAGGGGCTTAGTCACTGCAATGGCCGAGGCGACAGTAATGCAGAGCAGCGTGAGCGCATACTTAAAGATGGCGCCCAAATCCCCATGTCACGCCTGAAAATCACTGCCAGTGAGAGAGCGTAGCTGGTGTGAGCCCAGGAGCACACCTGCAGTGGAGGCTTGATGAGGAGTCCAAGCCCTCAAGAAGGCACAGTCAGGCCAAGATAAGAGCCTTATACGGCCCATCAATGCTGCTCAACACTGTTGAGGCATTTACTGCTCTACTTCTGAGACAGTACTGCTGGGTATCAGTGCAACCTATCACTGTCCGAGGACAGTGCTGCTCATTGCAATCTGTGGTCAATGTTGATTATTACTGTCTGTGGCCAATGTTGATTATTACTGTCTGTGGCCAACTTTTCTCTGTATTGTCCAGGGTCAGTACCAGTGCTGTTAATTACTCCCTGTAGCCTATGATGCTCATACAATGAGGTTGAATATTGCTTGTTTCTGTCCAGGATTAATGCTATTAAAACTGTCTTGAACCAATGATCCATGTCATTCATGGTCACTGCCAATCATTACTGTCTGCGGCAAACTGTGGTATAATGTGTGTGGTAGATAAACAAATATAGCTAATACTTATCTTCAATAACCGAGCACAGTGCGTCTTATGTCGGATGAGAGATTTCTGCCTTTTTTACCCTTTTAAATTGTTATAATTTCCAGATACAGGGCATGATGTAGACTTTGGAGGACAGAGTAATGTTTATTAGTGTGACAGAGTAAATTACTCCGTCCCCATGACTGAAATCAAATTCCTAAAATTTAGAGATGTCCGTCGGTCCTGAGGACATCTCTTAACATTCAATGTTGTAAATGTTTGACGGACATGACAAAGCGGGAATCTGTGTTTTAATAAAGTATAACTGAGGATCAATACACCATGGCGTTTCTCCCCCATGGTGTGTTGGTATTTATTTTTTTTGCTGTCCCTCATCTATCGGTTTTATCTGACAGTGACAGACAGCAAAAAAAAGCCATGCAACTGCCCACTGTAAACTGGGCGGTTGGACAGTTAGCTTATCTCTGACAGGCCATACTCTGTCGATCCATCGGAGGACTATGTTGACGATGGAGCCAGAGTATTCTCCATTGTCACCATACTGTTGGTCTGTCCACCTGTAAATCAGGCCTGTCGACTGTGAGTATGGCAAAGAGGGTACTCCGTGGTCTTTGCAACGTCAAACTCTCTCCACTAAATTCAGAAACAGCCCCATAATGTACACCCATGCACAAAGTCAGTGAGATTTTAAGGCACGCCTAATTTAGTGCAATGCTGTAGTTAGTTTATGTTACATTCAGTTTCCAAAATTTCATTTACTTATTTCTATGACATTTTTCTTCACTTCTTCCTACGAAACTTTCTAGAGTTAAACGTCACGTGACATCACGCCCCATGATATCATCAAATATGCAAAATTGCACTCACCCCCAAAAAGTGTACTGCTCACAGCAAACTCAGGAAAAATGTAAAACAAAGTAAGAAAGGCAGCTTAGCTTCAGTCGCTGCAGCACACCAGGTCCAACTGATAAACGTGAGTTTCAGGTACCAGGCCAAGCGTGTACGTCCTCATGGCAGGGGAGGAGGGATAACTATGTCTGTTAAATGTACATTTAATTTTCAATGTGATGGGTTTGTTAGGTTTCCTGTCCTGGGACACGATTCACCATATTAATTTGAGGAATGTGATGCAGAATAAAAAGGTGATGTGGTTCTACTTTCATGAGGAGTTGCATTATAAAGGATGCTTCCACACCGGGTATGTCTGAAAAAGTTTGAAACTCTGATACAAAATTGTTTTGTTTTGCATTTAACTGATTCATTACTTTTGGTAATTGTTGTTATTGAAATTTAATATACTTTCTGTGATGTGTGACGGTGAATTTATTGTTTGTATGCCATCTTGTATAGCACAAACCTAGCTGAGCGCCATCCAGAGTAAAAGGCAACGATATGGTCAGCACGGGATTGTGCTGATAGTCACCAGAGATGACGAACTTGTCATTAATTCAAAATAAAAACTCCAATTTGTAGCCTTTGCTGCATCCTTTATAATAATGTTGTATTGATCAATGATGGAACATGGAATGTAGGGATAGAATGTTTAGAGTCAATGCAGCAGGACATTTTGGCTCTGAAAGTTTCTGCCTGCCTGTGAATGTGGGCGGGCCTCTGCTTAAATGTTGTTACACCATCAATACATCTTAATACCATCCATGGGCCATATTACACAAGTGCCCCGGGGGTGCTTTGGGTATTTGCGTCCGCTTTCTGCGCCCCTGAGGTATTTTGGTATTACAGAGGGGTGGCACCTTGCGCAAACAAGGAATATGCGCCTCATGTGCAAGTCTTGCAAACTGAAGTTATTTTCAGGTGTAACTAGGTTTATGTGCCACTAGCATTCTCTCCCTACATGTGATTTCTGGTTCTAAACCTGAGGCAACTGGTTGCATGTCTAACTCTAGAAGACCAATTTGTTGTGAACGATATGCTACAGGCATCCTGTTGTTCTCCCTCTTGGGAGTGGAAGACATTGCTGAATCTGATCGCCGGTTTGGCCTAATTCTGCGATTAGCTATTTCAATACCTGAGTGAATGTCAGACAAAAAATCAATGTCAGGCAAAAAGAAGCATATGTCATGCCCTGATGTTACAAATATCCCATGGTGAAGAAGGTCAAGTCAGGAAGCATGCATCCTGATACACATGGCAACTTCCAAACATCTATGGTATGAAACTGTGTTCTGAGGAACTTCCAGCAAAAGAGAGAGCTGATTGTCACTCAGTGTGCCGGCACTGTGGCACAGCCATCATCAAAGCAGAGCAAGGCTTTCCACTTGCCTAACAGAGATGCACTGGTCCCATGAGCTAGCTTTCGAGCATGTTGGCTTGACTACCTAAAGATCGTCATCTAGATCCAGTGGTCACAGTTTCTAGCTTTGGGGAGTACAGTTGATGTACCATCTAAAGATCGTCATCTAGATCCAGTGGTCACAGTTTCTAGCTTTGGGGAGTACAGTGGATGTACCATCTAAAGATCGTCATCTAGATCCAGTGGTCACAGTTTCTAGCTTTGGTGAGTACAGTCGATGTACCATCTAAAGATCGTCACCTAGATTCAGTGGTCACAGTTTCTAGCTTTGGGGAGTACAGTCGATGTACCATCTAAAGATCGTCATCTAGATCCAGTGGTCATAGTTTCTAGCTTTGGGGAGTACAGTCGATGTACCATCTAAAGATCGTCATCTAGATCCAGTGGTCACAGTTTCTAGCTTTGGGGAGTACAGTCGATGTACCATCTAAAGATTGTCATCCAGATCCAGTGGTTACAATTTCTATCTTTGGGAGTACAGTGGATGTACATCTAAAGACTGTTATCTGATCCAGTGGTCACAGTTTCTATCTTTGGGAGTACATTGGATGTACCATCTAAATATTGTCGTCTGATCCAGTGGTCACAGCACCCGTAGCTTTGGGGAGTACAATGGATGCCCCTTATAGATCCATGTTACACAGCCTTGTGGAAACTACTACTAACATTGCCTCACCCATTAAGAAACATTGAGCAGGGCTACTGGAAAATGTCTGTACTGAATTAATAACAAATTAGTTCTTTCGATTTCGGCATGTGCCACTTAGAAACTTTTGAAAGACCCTACATGCTGCTGACAACAGTGGCTACTTTATTTAAGTTAGTTTACAAATTACAATACTAACTCAGGGAGTGGAGAGACTATTTTTCCAAATGGCCCATGGTTGGTTTACGAGATAAAATCATCTACCACAATAGGAAGATGTCCTTTGGAAGTTGTTACCGTCTATGGTGTCAAATGGAGGACTTTTTAAAGATGTGTGGTATCAAACACCCTCCCACTCTCTTTTATCACATTGGCTAAAGTTGGCAGCTGATCACTAGAGTGAGGTGGATTGGAAATATGAGATTTGGAGTTTATTGTGAAATTACAGAACCACACAACACTTGACCATGGGTAAATCTGCTTTTTCACTGTTGCGTGGTCATGTTCCTTGTTGCAAAGTGTGCACGGCTTGGATTTTCAAAATTTCCATTGTTTGAAAGGAAAAAGAAATTTCCATTGGGCGTGAAGAGTCTGATTTTGATACTTCCCTTACATAAGGCGGGTCCCCGCCTGCACTGTGAAACACAGAGCGGCTTCAAAGCGGCCGCTCCGTTTTTCAAATGAATACGCTGTCCCCAGTGCAACGTGAGTTGGCGACTGCCCTGGGGACAGTGTATTCATCCTTATATGGTGCATCTTCCTTGTTTGCGCCAGGCGCACCTTTTAAAAGGTGCACCTGGCGCAAACAAGGAACATGCGCCGCATGTGTAAGATGGCCCCAAGTCTTGCAAACTGAAGTTATTTTCAGGTGTAACACGGTTTACGTGCTACCAGCATTCTCTCCCTACATGTGAATATTGGTTGTAAACCTGAGGCAACTGGTAGCATGTCTAACTCTAGAAGACCAATTGGTTGTGAACAATATGCAGACATTGCTGAATCTGATCACCGTTTGGCCTAATTCTGCGATTAGCTATTCCAATACCTGAGTGAATGTCAGACAAAAAAAGCAATGTCAGGCAAAAAGAAGCATATGTCATGCCCTGATGTAACAAATATCCCATGGTGAAGAAGGTCAACTCAGGAAGCATGCATCCTGATACACATGGCAACTTTAAAACATATCTTATGAAACTGTGTTCTGAGGAACTTCCAGCAAAAGAGAGAGCTGAATGTCTCTCATTGTGCCGGCATTGTGGTACAAGTGCCCGTGTGGGCTAGTGTACGTAGGGAGAACAAGTCGGAAAATCAAAACACGGATGGTAGAACACAAAAACAGGATCCGTAACAAGAATACTAACTCTTCCTTAGCAGCACATTGGGTTACTGCAGCACACACCATTCCCCAGTTAAGATTCACGATTCTAGAACACATTCAAAAGACACCAGGGATTGACATGAATACTGGTCTAGCACGCAGGGAAACACACTTGATTAAGTTCCTAGGTACAGTCAGTCCTGGGGGGATAAATGACCATTACGAGTTATTATGCTTTGTGTAATTTAATACAATTGTGTAACAGTTCTCATCTCTTCAAACCAACATCTTATTGTACAGGATTTACACTTGTAGTTTTCTTAAACTTCCAAGATCTGTTCCTTTTCTAAACTGTTCCTTTAGTAACACTTCAGGTAAACGTGATCTGGTCATTTCAGACCAGGACTCTCACACTTGAGAGGTATGTAATTTTTTCACACCCAATTACACAGTTCACTTCAACTTTATATTTCCATTTTGACCACTTGTCACTTTTGGATATAGTAACACTCGAGGTTCGCGATTTTAGGTCCCATTTTAATATATACTGCGGTGGCCGGCACCTGTTGACGATTTTTTTGACCGGTTTTTATATCGCCTAGGTACAGGACGAATCGGAGTTTTGTAGTTCTTTCTTCTCTGCGTCTGTTTTTTATTTTTATGAGTAGTTTGGTGCTTTAAAAAACAGAGACACGTCGCATTACGTCACGAACGCATTTGACGTACTGAATGGGCGTGTTGTTGAACACGGAAGTTTGCTGGAGTATCTTAAACTAGGTGAGCCTCGGTGGTCTGGTTTGAAACTCGCTTTTGCGTATTTATGGGTGCACGGTATGCGGCGGTATCTTACGGACAGTTTCTTTTGGTACCTGTTTCAGGATAACAACGGACCGTTCTAAATATTGGAGGGGCTGTTTTAGAACTGCGTGGGGGCTCTGACGGGTAAGCGGACACTCAAACTGCAGGGTTTTGTGTACCCTAACATGATGGTTGTGATTTAATAGTTAAAAATTCTTTTTCGTGTTTTCAGAGTGACGTATCTTTCAGAAACTGGCATTGTAGTACGATTAAGCTGGGGTAAGATACCGATGCAGTCGCTCTAGACTCATCTTTATTCACGGGTTAGAATTAAGAAGACACTTTAAACTCTGCACGTTGCTCGTATGGCACTGTAGCACTTGGTAGAAATATTGAAGCAGGTTTAAACTTTTTCTGCCGAACGGTGAAGGAGCTTTCAATCTCGTTTCTATTTCTTTCTCTTGTTGATTTCACCTATTAACTTTATTGAGTGCAAATCCTAATAGAAAATGCCATTTTGTTTAAACAGTATCTCATTAGACATTCATTTGTTTTCTGTTGTAGCTCTATACGGAGGATCTCAAGATACAACCACCAAATACTTCTGTTTACTGTTTTTTGTCAATCACTTATCCCCTGACGAAGGGTTTCATATTAACCCGAAATGACTTTGGTATTTTGAGCTTGTAAATTCATTCATATAATGATTTTGTGTTGGACAACATGTCATTAATGGATAATGTTTGTGTTTGATATTTACACTGCTTGAATCCAAACAAGTAATATTTACTTCAAAAATGCAATGATCTGATCTAATTTTGATTTCACTGAAGTAACTCACATATAAATGTTCTTTTGATTCATACCAAGAAAGTGTGTGTGCATTTGTAAAGACATTTTTGTCTCTTGCTGTGCTTCACGTAGGTTATGGTTTTCCACTGCCTCGTTTTTGATAGTTGGCACTGTGGCACAGCCATCATCAAAGCCGAGCAAGGCTTTCCACTTGCCTAACAGAGATGCACTGGTCCCGCGAGCTAGCTTACGAGCATGTTGGCTGGACTACCTAAAGATCGTCATCTAGATCCAGTGGTCACAGTTTCTAGCTTTGGGGAGTATATAGGATGTACCATCTAAAGATTGTCATCTGAACCAGGGGTCAAAGTTTCTAGCATTGGGGAGTACAGTAGACATACTATGTAAAGATTGGCATCTAGATCCAGTGGTCACAGTACCTGTAGCTTTGGGGAGTACAGTGGATGTACCATCTAAAGATTGTCATCTGATCCAGTGGTCACAGTTTCTAGCTTTGGGGAGTACATTGGATGTATCATCTAAAGATTATCATCTGATCCAGGGGTCACAGTTTCTAGCTTTGGGGAGTACATTGGATGTACCATCTAAAGATTGTCATCTAGATCCAGTGGTCACAGTATCTGTAGCTTTGAGGAGTACAGTCGATGTACCATCTAAAGATTGTCATCTGATCTAGTGGTCACAGTTTCTAGCTTTGGGGAGTACATTGGATGTGGCATCTAAAGATTATCATCTGATCCAGCGGTCACGGTTTCTAGCTTTGGGGAGTACATTGGATGTACCATCTAAAGATTATCATCTAGATCCAGTGGTCACAGTATCTGTAGCTTTGGGGAGTACAGTCGATGTACCATCTAAAGATTGTCATCTAGATCCAGTGGTCACAGTACCTGTAGCTTTGGGGAGTACAGTCGATGTACCATCTAAAGATTGTCGTCTAGATCCAGTGGTTACAGTACCTGTAGCTTTGGGGAGTACAGTGGATGCACCATCTAAAGATTGTCATCTGATCCAGTGGTCACAGTTTCTAGCTTTGGGGAGTACATTGGATGTAGCATCTAAAGATTATCATCTGATCCAGTGGTCACAGTTTCTAGCTTTGGGGAGTACATTGGATGTACCATCTAAAGATTGTCATCTAGATCCAGTGGTCACAGTATCTGTAGCTTTGGGGAGTACAGTCGATGTACCATCTAAAGATTGTCATTTAGATCCAGTGGTCACAGTACCTGTAGCTTTGGGGAGTACAGTCGATGTACCATTTAAAGATTGTCGTCTAGATCCAGTGGTCACAGTACCTGTAGGTTTGGGGAGTACAGTCGATGTACCATCTAAAGATTGTCGTCTAGATCCAGTGGTCACAGTACCTGTAGCTTTGGGTAGTACAGTGGATGCACCATCTAAAGATTGTCGTCTAGCAACATTTGAATGACCCAACATGCTGCTGACAACAGTGGCTACTTTATTTAAGTTAGTTTACAAATTACAATACTAACTCAGGGAGTGGAGAGACTATTTTTCCAAATGGCCCATGGTTGGTTTGCGAGATAAAATAATCTACCACAATAGGAAGATGTGCTTTGGAAGTTGTTACCGTCTATGGTGTCAAATAGAGGACTTTTTAAAGATGTGTGGTATTAAACACCCTCCCACTCTCTTTTATCACATTGGGTGAAAGTTGGCAGCTGATCACTAGAGTGAGGTGGATTGGAAATATGAGATTTGGAGTTTATTGTGAAATTACAGAACCACACAACACTTGACCATGGGTAAATCTGATTTTTCACTGTTGCGTGGTCATGGTCCTTGTTGCAAGGTGGGCACGGCTTGGATTTTCAAAATTTCCATTGTTTGAAAGGAAAAGGAAATCTCCACTGGGCGTGAAGAGTCTGATTTTGATACTTCCCTTACATAAGCAGAGTAAAAGAGGTACAATTGTTATAAGAAGACATCTGAAGCAGCAGGTGTGTATCCTGATGTGTGTTTTATTCAAATTAGTTCATTATGTGAGGTAGAGGAAGAAAGAGTGTCCCTATACTTCCAAGCCTCATAATATATTTCTAAATAGATTATAACATGACCAATAATATCTTTGGAATATGTATCGTTCTCTTTCATATGAACGGAAGGATATCAGTTTTACTTTTAATGTGAAAGAAAGAAATATGCCACAAACGAAAGACTTAAGATGATTTTAAGCCTGGAAGAGCAGTGGCCAGACTGATTCATACATGGGGTCATCTTTCATTCCTTCTGACAGTCGTAAAACTGTGGTAAGCTTGGGAAAACTGTAGTAAATAAGCACTACAACGTTTTATTTATACTTACACAGGGTGTCATTGGACAATGTGTCTTTCTCCCATGCAACTTCCTGGAGAGTTGGATTTCACGATTTCCTGTTTTTTGATAGCGCTTACACCAGCAGATCTGACCGCAACAAAATATTTTCCCAAAACCTAGTATTAAAAATCTGTGAACTTTGAATCATGTGTAGCTTTGACTGTTGCATGGAAAGACATTACAATAAGGTGAGAAGTATGAACCAATTATTAATGCATTAATCATAATAAAATGAAGGAAATTGAAATATTTGATGGCAGGTCTGTGCCTCAAAAAATGTTTTGAGGGTGAGGACGAGTCAGTCACACTTCAGCCGTCTTGAGTGTCTTGGTGAAGACCACAGCTGAGTTTGAGGACTTTGAACAATGTACATGTCGCTGATGGTCAGTAGCCCCGGCACGAGACAATGAAGGACACAGAACTGCGCGAATCATTCTCCCTGACGGTGGATGGTTGTGTTGTGGTATCTTGCAGCCCACACCACACATTGCTACTAAAGCAGCCTGTGTGCGCCACCTCTACAGGTTTATAATAAATTGGCTTCTATGAGCCCTATTGTGAGTGGGGAGGATCCTACATAATTCCACAGGACACCGAGCTAACTATGCAAGATCCGGTAAATCATGTCCAGAAAATTATGTTTTATTTCTACTCCAATTTTCGGATATAAATTAAATTGCTTTAAAACAAGTCTATGGTGTCCTGTTAGGGAGGCAAGGGAAGGGCCATATTTGTTTCCTGTTTGACTCAAGCCTTCTCCAGGAGGTGATTGGGAGCTGCTGTAGATTCTTCTGTGAATCAGGATTCACAAAGATGTGTGTCTTCTTCATCTCCGGATCCACCATGGATCACAGGCCTTTCACGGAAGCTGCTTGTGCACAAATCAGTGCACACTCAGTTCATTTTGAACATATGTAAATACTGTTTGAGATTTAGGACATAAATCAAATGTGCTTTACTTTGTGAAAATGTTTGTGAACCTGCCCATTTTAATCCCTTTTACATTTTGCACGCATGCCACAGACACAAATGCACATCACTTGTGTTTGATCAAAATCTCTTCCACACTTATAAGCACAAATTCACTGATATGTGACTGACTCTTTACCAACCCTATTTATAACCCACGACCCACTAAAAAGAAGGGAGTCGAGGGAATGAGAGGAATGTATGGGCTGCCTATGTTTGCCTCCTCCCACAACACATTCTAAACCACAAGACAGATAAACAAGACAAAAGAAGGTAGCACCGGGTCCACGCCTCAGGGTTTACCCTAATACCAGCTGCGCCTCCTCTACTGAGGTGGAGGAGTGTCGCCCTATTGCTTTTCAGCAGTGCAAAAAAAGAAAATAATGATAACACAATGTTATTATCATTTTATTTTTCTGTGCTGAATCCAGTTTTGGGGCGGGCTTGGCTGTCATTACATCCAGAAGGGGGAAGAGTGGTTGGTGCACTTAAGTGCACATGGCGGTTTGGCCGGCCGTCTTTGGGCGGCCAAACAGTCATGCGCACTTAGCATATTCTCCATGCAGCTGTATTGCACAGCCTGGATGGAGAACATGCACAGGCTCCCACTCCTTGTCTGAGCGCCGAACCTGGCCGATCAGACCAATCACAACGCTGCTGTCATGCTGGTGAGAGCAGCGTCTTGATTTGCTTATGGGAGCCTGCATGCTTCCTGCTTCTGGGAAGAGAAGCAGAGGAGAGACAGCGGCTGTGCAGAGGTAAGAGAAATTTTTTTTCAACATCGCTACACGACCAACATTCTGGACCATCCGCCACTGCCTAATACTGGGGTCCGTTAAGTCCCTAAAAGACAAAAGACAAACAGGATGAGAGAATTACAAAAAATGACAATCCCTGCCTGCATCACACATGCTATAGCCTTCATCTCCATAGCCTAACCTAATGGTGCCATTAAGGATGCACAATAAGTGGGATCAAAACAAATTATGTGGATGCCATGCTTTCATGAATAATTTCTCAAAACAAAAGAGGTCAAGGAAAAAAATCTTTTAGCAGAAGTTAAAGGTTTAAATTGAATGTTTTTCTTAATTTGTAATATTTTCTTACAATATTTTGTTTTCAATTACATAATATTGCAGCGGGGATTCAAAATTGTCCTATTTTCTCATAGAGTTAAGAGGTTTGAAATTACTGTTCTGGGATCTTTTCGACCTTCACCTGAGAGTGAGGCTTGAAGACATTAACAGGGTAACAAAGAGGTGCTTGGATATAATACTCTCCACTTATAATTTTTAAATAAATATTTATCCCTTTAATCCCATGTGCAGTGAAAAGAACCAGTAAAATTTAAATACATGTTTTAACAGATATCATATTTTTTGGCTTTGCTTAACAATATTAATTCTTTTCCAGTCAGATGTTTGGTTTCACTGACATATCCAAATTGACAATGTCAAATGCCGATATATCAGAATGTATCATCCACATGTGCGCTCTTCAAATTCGCATCTGTAAGCCCATTTTTTGTTATTATTCTGGGTTGGCTTTAGGGCGGGTCGGCCGGTGCCATTGCACCGAGCCCCGAGTTTGGTGGGGGCAGGGCGCTGTTTTTAAAAATATTTTATGGGTTTAAATGACCTGCCCCAGAAATCCTTGTGTGTCCAGCAATTTTCAGGCGACAATAAACATGCCAAGATAGCTCTAGTGATTAATATACCGGCTGGAAAGATATCAGAAGTTTGTCTAGCGGGAGTTTTGATTCATGAGAAATCAGCACAGATGGTTAATGCGCCTTCTCTTAAGAATGTGTACCATGCACATGCCAGAATTATATATGTAGATAGCTCAGTGGGTTACTGCTTTTATCACATGGATATTTTTGTTACTTGTAGTTTAGTATGTCACAACCCTACTATAGGACAGTGAGCTATGAACTGGCAGAAAAGAGCTGCATTAAACTGCAAGGCACAGGATAGAATGTTCTGTTTTTCTCCAGTCTGTAATTATCCTAATGTTGCTGGAAAGGGTTTGTTTGGTTTGAAATACATTCTTATTAGTAAAGCCAACCCCAACCACTGTTTTAGGTTTTAAATCCTGAGTTTGTGGTTCTCCAGAGTAAGAACTCTTAAAACATACATAAAATAATCTTAAAATATACTGCCTACCAGTATGGATGACATGTGACTCCCACGCCTTGTAGCCCTCATTGTCTTATGTACCATTTCCTATACATTGATTGGCACACGCATGATTTATTGTTTCTGTATAATGTGCTATCTAAAGCTCAGACATTTAACTTCCCTCCATTTCCCGAGTTAGTGCATGAGCTGCAGACAGCACAGCTCGGACATAGTGAGCAGTGGTGGCCTCTCTGTTTCCGAGCTGTGCCATCTGCAGCTCTAACACTGACCGAGAAGTTCCCAATTAAATAAATGCTTTATAGAAAGTACAGTCCTATAAAAACAAGCACATGCCCACTCTCATGAGACGACCCATGGTCTTTTATATTGTCTGTTTATATTTAATAAAACATCCTGGGGTGTGCACTAGAATTAAATAATTATATGGGTAAACACCCATCCACCTTAAGCCTTCCCCTTTTCTGAACTTCTTCCTTCTCCCTCCCCCACACTCTCCACTATCTTACCCAAACCCACCCCAGCTCCACTTGTCACGTGCCTTTGTTCCAGGTTCTCCTCGCCCCCAACTTCCGGGTCCTGTTCAGGTAGCAGTAGACACAGAAGACAAAATACACTTACTTACTCTTCATGCCTCTTCTGAGTTTAGTTTTTACGTATATTGTATTTCAGGAACTTTAATAGTTTTACCTTTTTTAATGTTTTTTTTTTAATTCACTGAAAATCTAGAGTTTGATAGCAGGTTTGTGGTATCCATTTGTGCTTGCTGCAGGCAATATTTGTGGTAATAGCAGGGAAATCAATTGTGAAAACCGGCCTACCAGGCCATAAAAAAGGCCCACAAACTGCTAAAAACCCATCCCACACATTGTTCTGTCAGACCAGCCCATCGGGCACTGCCTGATCGCCCTGTAGGCCAGTCCAGCCCAGTAAGCCACTGATAGAGGATGGGGGCCTGACGTCAGCAACAGACCGAGCAGAGACAGGGAGAGGAATGAAGCTCACGGTCCTCTCTGTTGATCGTGTTATAATAATTGATGTTTTCCATCCTCATGCAGCTTGTGCAGGTTATGCGGGCTGACCGACTGTCCCCGCAGGGGACCCTCACAAGAGGGCAGCCCCTTTAGTGCCACAAGATGGCACACTGGACAGTCTAGTGTTTTCTGAGACCCCGGTTGGGGTCCTCCCTGCACGTCATTTCCGGCCAGCGGGGAGGGGTCGGGGAAAGGTATATTGTCCTCCCCCACCCCCCTGCCGGCCTCTGTGTTCCCTCTCCCGACGCCAACTCCCTCCCTACCGCTTACCCGGCGTGTCAGGGTGAGGGGAGGTAGGAGGTTCTAATCTTTTTATTTGTGTTGCAGGCGAAGTTACATGGTGATCCAGAGGCGGAAAAGGTACTCAGGGGTACCCTCTTCTGGAGCACAAAGGGTGCTGAGGCCCAATATCCCCAGGAAGTCTGTGCGGTCGACCCTGGGGTGCGACGGCGCCCCATCTGTCCTACGGGCGGTTGGAAACCTGTACAACCGGGGGTCGCTTGAACGCTCCGCCCCTCGTAGGGGGGGGCGTGAGTTATATGGTGGAACAAGATTTCACCGGAAGGGGGAGGGGCTATCCCCTCACCACAACCGCTAAGCACCGATTGGCTAAGACCACGGTGCCAGTTGGCCCGTCAGGTGGTAGGTCGCGAGGGGCGGCTTGCCTTTGGATCGCCTGTAAGATAACCCACCATGTTGATATATTTGATATGCTAATAAACCTGCAGCAATTTTCTCCACCAAAAGTTGTCTGGTCTGCTTATTTATGCTACTCGTATGTTGCTGCAAGAGGGCTGGTGAGTGTGGCCGATATTGGCACTAATAATGGAGTCCAACTTCTCTTTCTTCCCACACTTATATAGTTAAATTAAATCCCACATCGGTAAAGCGCTAACTTATCACCCCTAAGGGTATCCAGGCGCTGGGGGCCATTGGGGAGATTAAGTGAGCTGCTGCCCAGAGTCACATGATGCTGAGCTAAGCTGCCGCCGGGGATCGAACCGCGATCCCCACGCTCTGGAGTCGGCCGCTCTGGCCGCTGCGCTACACATAGTTGATGAACACTTGCCCTGCACTAGCTCTGGGGTCTTCTGGACAGGGCCTGACAGGGTCTGGGAATGTCAAACTGCAGGAAACCCCATATCCCAGCCCTGGTGCACCATTGTTCTCCAGGCTCCCTATCTACAAGGCCCCTTCCCTGTGTCATCTCCAGGGGGATTGCTGTCACTATTAACCATTTGTTGCATAAAACACACAGTAACACACTGAGTATGGCCTTCTGCAGGCAGTGCGCCAGGCTCTAAAGTAAGATAAAAACTGCTCATTCTGCAGACTTATGAAATAATCCAGCTTGGTGCACTGTTTGTGAGAACATCTGTGGCAGCAAAGAGCGAAGTGAGTGGGAACTCGCGGGAACAGAACTCTTCCTTTCCACAGCCGTAGTGGCAGCTGCAGTAGTCTCCTTTTTGTAGTTAGTGTACACCTCAGTTACTCTAACTGTTGTCCGTGCTCCTCTCTTTCAAGATGATTCTTTCACTGTTGCTGCTGGGACCTGAGAGTTATCTTAATTCTACTTTATTTCAAGCAGTACTATCTCTCTCTCTCTCTTTTCTCTTTTCTCATCTCTCACTCTCTTCCCCCTTCTCTCTTCACCAAGTCACATACAGCTCGAGGAGTAATTCTGTATAGGAAGAGACAAAGAGTGTCATAGAAGGAGACATTTGAAATGTATACCACACCTAAAAGTAAGTCTATTTGTTTGGAAGTTACCCCTACTTTGTTATTTCAGACAACATTCCTACCAGAGCATGAGTAACTTTAGACCTTCTAAAGATACAATCATAAGTGTACGGTATGTGTCAGTAAAACACCTTCACAAATATTTGTAACTTAAGTGAGCAAACTCTGTGCAGTGCAGAAAACACACCCACCGTTGAATGTTTAGCAGATTTGCGGTGGATGTTTCTCACTAAACGTCTGACATACACATGGCAATGCACAGAAATATAATTTAAGCTCAGAATTGTGAGCGTGTAAATTGTACAAAGACACATGCGCCCAGTCAAGTTAGTTGTGCACTCCTTTTTCACACCTGTTCCACTTTACATAAATTGTTGTAAGTCATTGGTCACCTATGCATACATATGTAAACCTTTTTTTCTGCTTTAAGTTTCTGATTGGGAAATTCTTTGTAATTTGCGCCGCTCACAAAAAAAGGAATACCTTAACATCAGAATATCACATTTTTACCAACACGTGAGTGTCATTGGGTGGGGGATTTTTCAAACAAGGCCATAATTGTTTACATGGTGATCTTGTGCGATGCTCACAATGGAGTGTGACGTACATCCCTAATGAGACCGCTGGTCTGGTCAATCTATGGATTTGGTTCTAGGAATTGAATAAGCAGTTCACCTTCGCTGGATAAAGCATCCATTTATATCTTGATTTCCACTGGATTGATCTCTAAAAAAACATGGATGGCGTTGTTTAGTCCTTGGTGCATGGCCTCGCCGCCCTGCCAGAGTGGCGGAGGTCATGAGAACCTCCACCACTCTTGATCAGGCCCACCTACTGTATTTCGATATCCCCACCTGCCTATTGGACATCTCACTGCTGTGCGGGGAGCCATCGCCATGGCGCCTCCATTCACAGCAGGGAAGTCTAAAGTGCTGCCGTCTTGCTTAAAGGGCCCGCTCAAGAAACATGTTAGGAGGGAAAAAAATGCTAAAGTGGAAGTTTGTGCGTAGGAACTAAAAGCAAATGGCTCCTATGTGCAGGCAGCTTTTTCTCCCCATGTGGGTCCATTTAACATTTTCCATGTCCTTTCCACCACACCTTGCATGGTGGTCAACATGCAGTCCATGTATGGGACCTACAGCGTGTCATATTCTTCTTGCCATCTGGCTACCCACTGAAGCGGGGCTTCAAAATTATTTAGTTCTAGGCCAGGAGAACACAATCCTTCCTCCTAGATAGGGAGCCGTAATATACGCAAGGATGTCCTGTGTCTGCATACAGCCCAGATAAGTCGCTAGTACAGCGTTAATCTGCCCAAAGAGTGTCCTTGTAATGCAAAGCGGCGGGACAGAGAAGAAACAGAGTGAACGCAGTGGGATCATAATCTAAAGCTATCCTCCATACTACCGATAATGACATCACTTCCAGGAGACTTGCAGATGTGTGCTGTTGTTTCAGCCAGGTCTCCAGACAAGAGGTCTGCCTCAGAGTGATATACATTGACTTTCACATATCAGAACCTACAGTGCACCACTGAGGCAGGCACGGGTTGTCTTAACTCCGTGTCACCTCAGTGTAAACAAACACTGAAAGAATAGAAATTGCTAAGAACTCCCTCAGAAAAGCCCCAGTCTGAGGTTGAGCCCGCCCCGGAAGTACCATCTTACCAGGGTGGGACGAGGTGGCAAATGAGTAAACATGCCACATTACGTGCGTGAGCCATCCTCGTCCAATTCTTGGAACTGCCTGGAGTTTTGGTCAAAAACAGTCAGCAGCACACAGGGAGCTCACTGGGTCTCTGTTAATGAACTGCAGATCAGCTGATTGAGCAGAAAGCAGACTTCCGAGGGCACCAGGCCAATGTTTGTCTGTATCTGATCTACAAAATCAGTTTCTCTGCAAAATTGACAGGTGGATGCATCATCCGTAGGCAAACAGCAATCAAAGCATTTTAATAGTGTGATCAATGCATTGTTTCATCTAAAATCCCTCTGGCCCCAGACAAATCCCCTCTCCTTCTCCTACATTTCTCTGTTCTATTTCTTTATCTTATTATTGGACCCTCAAAGTCCTGCGGTGTCCGGTGGTGTTTAAGTACCGAATGTCCCCCCCTTTACAACTTCTTCCTTCGAAGAGCTCTAATCAGGACCACTGCCCTCTTAATCACCTGTTTCCTGAGAGGCAGGACTCTGTAGTTCGAGGTTAACCGAATCACCTTGAACGTGAATCCCATGAATTTGAGGTTCAAGAGCGGCCCTCTAACTTTATTCAAGTTCGAAGACCTATTGTGGACGATACCAATACGTACTCTGGGGTTTGGGTCAGTGCTTATAAGAGGCTGGCTTGTTGTTCAATCTTTTTCCATCCTCTTCTAGTGTTTGTTCATCCTCTGGACCATAGCTTCTTTGCAATCCACTTGTTGGGAGGGTTGTGTCCTTCTACTGCTCACACTCAGGGAACTGATTTTTTCTTTTGCTTTCCGCACTCCAAGGGAGTGCGTGTGTTTTTGACTCGCTCCCCCGTGTGCTGATTTACCCCCAACATCCATGCACCTCCATGTTGCTGCCATCAAGCTTGTGTATTGCTTCCCTAATGCCCCCTGCCTTCTTGTATTTTTTTATATTTAAAAAAAAAAAATCTGTACTTTTGTAATTTAAATCCCACCCCCACCTCTTAGGTTGCTCCCACAGCCCTTGTTATTCATGTCATCATTTACTTCCCCCGCACGTTCCACCATAGTTCCTCTGCCTCACATTGCCACACCTTTTCTTCATCCTTTTTTTTATTTTATTGGCGGTCCTGGCAGCAGCTGCTCCTATTGGAAAAAAACAAATTGATGCACCTTTAACTTACTTTTTCTTCACTGCCCCTAGACTGGTATCCGCCAAGTTGGCCACCCCTGAAAGGCAAATAAAAAAAATTGTCAGCCACGTCTTGTCGGATGTGTGAGCATGCATATGGAATCAGGCTGAGACACCATGCAGTAGCATTGGCAAAGATTAGGTCAGCAGTGTAAGCCAAAAGGTGTGACCTGTTGGCTTTGACACTGCTTGTTAAATCCTGGGATGTGAAGTGGAAGGATACTTGTAAGTCTTGGAGACGTTTATCCCAGTGCTGTGGGACTTACAGAGACAAGGCCTAGATTCCGGCTGCCGCACATGGAGGCTAAGATAACAAAGTGGGTTGAAAGGTAAATCTTGTGGACCAGTTAAGGATTTAGACTGATGGAAGTGCTCCTTTAACTGGCAGCACAGTTGAGTACAAGTGCACTGCATACAACATCAAAATCCAATTATTGCTACACAGATCAAGTGTTCTGTCAACTTCCTTCTTCTGGCAAGACACCAGGACGCCCCAAAGCTTCCCCTTAGTTTCTCAATGTTTAATAACTGGATTGCGAAATATATGGCCGTCTGCTGCTGAGACTTGGGCGAATCGGATTGGTAGATATGTGTCACGTGCATCTCACATGGATCGCTGTAAAGCACGTGCGGGCGCGGCTGCTGTCCAGTCGAGAACTTCCTGACATAAAGTGGGTTTTCGAAGACGTTTGCTTCGCTTCTGACAGGTAAGTTTCCATACATCAGCCGCCCAATTACCATGTCTTACTGGTTTCATTTCAGTAGTAGCATTAAATAACGCTTCCTGCTTCCTTGTGGTGTGCCAAGGAGCATAAGTGAGACTGTGGCACGGTGCACTGTGGTGGGGTAGCGCTTGCTAGGTAGCGCTGTGTACGTGTCGTGATCTTTCACATGTGAGAGGCGTCTTATTTCGTGTGAGTGACCAGGAAGGGCTCGTTCTTGACCTTTTATTGGAGGGGTGGGGGGGGGGGGGTATTGGGGGGGGGGGGGACTTAGGCTCTGCTGCTGACTTTAGAGCTAGGGAACCGGTTCGAGTCTCGGCGTCGTCGGGTCAACATCCTGTGATTCTGGGCAAATCACTTAATCTCCCTAACAAAAATGAATGTGTTCTTGTGTAACGTAACTGGTGCTCGTGTAAAGCGCTCTGATACCTTCGCGCTAAATAAAACTGTAAAAAAAAAATGTGCGGGACAGACGAGCTCCAGCTATGATTTAAAGTAGTTGGCACTTTTAATTTTTTTCTTCAGTTCCCAGAAGTCAGATGTTAGTATCGAAAGTTTCCGTTGTTAATGTCAACCACCCTTGTGATGGGTCTATTGCCCAGGGCCATTTGTTTTTAGAAAGTCATATCTTTCGGTGCAGGAAGATTTAGAGACCGGATGAATAAACTAAGGAGGGCAGACCACAGAATATCTCTTGGGAAAGTTTCGAAGGGGAGTTTAAATATGAGCGTTGTGCTCCATACTGAACGGATATGGGGGCATATGTATCAAACGATTTTGTATTCTCAAACGCTGCGAATCGCAAAAAAACTGCGTTTGCGAATACAAAATCGCAAAATGAGATGTATGAGCCATTTTAGCACCGCATTATTAAGGAATCGCTAATTTTGCGATTTCTTAATTTTGCGTAAGCATTTAAGGAATCGCAAATTGCGATTCCTTAAATGCTATGTAACACGCACCCAAGTTGTGCGATTTCTCCTTAAGAAATCGCAAATTACCACTGTAAGACCTGGGGTCTCCAGGCCCTAAGGGGGTAACGTGACACGAGCGGCTGGGCACCCAAAGGCTTATGTGTTAAGCAACCATACAACACACACATCCTCTGAGGCAGTAAACGCACACAATAAGGGACGCCACACAGTTAATGTGAATACAAGTAATTAGATTTATCTAATCAAAGGAGCACGCACAAATCTTCAGATGACAATGGTTCTCAACTTGCACATATTTACACTTATACTACCGCATTGCATTATGGTTACTTCAGAGATCCCTACAGATACATTGAGCAACGGTGCCCATGCACCCTCTTGAGCATTCCGCAGGAGTAAAGTATTCCTTGTATGACCTTAGGGACCCCTGAGCGTAACGTGAGGTTGAAGCGCTACCCCTTCAAAGATTAGGCACTCCTGGGCGCAACGTAAGGTTAACGCGCTACCCGTATACCTAGCACATTGAGGACCTTCAAGCATAACCTGAGGATAAAGCGCTACGCGTATATATGGCACATTAGGCTTCGGAGCATACCCTGCGGATAAAGCGTTACTCGTACATATGACACATTGCACTTCGGAGCGTACCCTAAGGATAAAGCGTTACTCGTACATATGGCACCTTGCACTTCTGAGCATACCCTGAGGATAAAGCATTACTCGTACATAAGATACCCTGCACTGAGGAATTCAACCTGAAGATAGACCGCTACTCGCGCCTGGAGCGCGTTGCACTTACGAACACAACTTGAACTTAGCGCGCTACTCGCCCAGGGAGCGCGTCGCATTGAAGAACACAACTTTCAGGTAAAGCGCTACTCGTACACGGAGCGCATTGCATGTAGGATTACAGCTTTCAGATAGAGCGCTACTCGTACACGGAGCGCATTGCATTTAAGATTACAGCTTCCAGCTAGAGTGCTACTCGTAGACGGAGCGCATTGCATTTAAGATTACAGCTTCCAGCTAGAGCGCTACTCGTACACGGAGCGCATTGCATTTAAGAGCACAACGTTCAGATAGACGGCAGTCCCCAGGTAAGGGCAATCCCACGGAGGGGGAATTCGAGTTCCAGATGGAAGGGGAATCTCCCGCGGAGGGGGGAAAGTCAAGTCTCTCCATGCGGTGTCGCTCCCGCTCGGCAGGGGGCGCACCAGGGCCTTACCAAGTCTCTCGCGGAGCAGAGGGGGGGCGAGTCCTGGGCCTTCCCTCGGCCACGCTACCTCCCAGCCCCCGGGGGTTTTACCTCTGTCTCGTCGTCCGGCTCCGCTCCGGTCCCCTCACTTCATACGCGCAACGGCGCGGGACACGTCACGGCGAACAGCTCTTCCTCACAACGCTGCAACGGCAGCGACGGGGCTCCGGGCTTCTCTGCAGGCCCTGACCTCGAGTTGACACGACCCTGAGGCCTCCGGGCCGCGGCGGTGATCGTGCTGCTGGTCCTGGCGCCAGGGGGGGTCCAAATTAAGCAGGAGCTCTGCCAGCTCCGTGCTCGACAGTAAATCGGCGTAGGGGGTCCCAGGTCGGGTTTAGAAGTGCAGGGAACAAAGCGCTCAGACCGGGGCGATCCCCAGTAGTCAGGCAATCAGCCTTTTGCAGGAAGTTTCAGTATTCAGTTCTTGTCACGACGTTTCAGCACTCAGTTTTTGTCATGAAGTCTCAGCATTCAGTTCTTGCGGCGCAGGTGATACTGGCGCCCTTGGGGGTTCTGTTCCTTGGGGGTAGGGGATGAGTTGGCGACTAGGTCCTTCCTAGTCAGGCTGGGCAGAGGTTCCCTGGGTCCTCCTACTGCTGGGCAAGATCAGTGGGTTTCACAGGAGCCCTCACTCACTTAAGAGGCAGCACCTAAGCCCTGTCACTCTCAGAGGCATAAGTCCCTGGCTAGGCCCTACTGCCTAAAACTCCTACATGGATTCTCCAGCTCTGCTTTACCCCAACTGGCCAACAGTGTTGCCAGATTTTTAGACCCGTCCCAAGCCCAAAGCCACTCAAATTTAAGCCCAAAATAAGCCCAATCAGACCAGTTCCAGCCCAAAAACCAGCCCAAATTAGCAAGTCTCCAATTATGCACAAATTGTCATCAGAAACAATTTTAACGACAAATATACATTCTATTCAATATACAGATGGTGGGAGGGTGTTAACTGGGCACCTGCCTTAATTCTATTAATTTTTAAGACCAGTTCTCACTGCTACTTCTAAGAGCCCCTGCAGCTCCACTCTGCCTATTGCTTAAAGATTCAGCCCCCCCCCCCGAAATCAGCTCCAGTTCGAGCGGCAAACAGTGTGCGTCAGTGCGCGCCTTGGCATCAGCAACGTGGTGAAGCACGGAGTGTCAGATCCATGCCAGGACAGTGGTAAACAGACGCACGCGGTGCTGCCAGCAGGTGCGTGCGAGGTTGGATGGCCCCTGCACGACCGTTTTCGAAGCTGGGCTGGCCTACGAACAACCGATGTGGTCAGTTTTGGTTTGGGTGTTAAAACACTCTTTACCTACGTCAACTTCCTGGCATCTATCAATATTCATCACTTCCTACAAATAGGGTGACCGACTGGCATGGGTGCAAATTCAGGACGGTGAGTGTAAAAATTCAGGACAAAGGGTCAAAATTCAGGACAAAAATTCAGGACGGGAGGTCAAAATTCAGGACAAAACTTCGGGACAAAAGGTACGTTTTACAGACACATCAAAGGTGGTCGCGTAATAGTGTATAAGTAATTCCATCTATATCCAAACATTCATCCACTTGAAAACGTACGTATCTTTCCATCCATCATTTCACTCATCCATTCATCCACCCTTTCACCCTATCCATCTGTACACTCATACATCCACTCTTCCACCCAACCATCTACTCATCCATCCAGCCATTTATCCACTCACCCATCCAGCCAACATTTCACTTACTCATCCATCCACCCAGTTACTCATCCTACCACCAAGTCCCCTTTTCAGTCATCCATTCATCCTCCCTTTCTCTCTTCTTTTACCCTTTCACTTAGCCATCCTTCCTTTCTTTGATCCACCCATACTTCAACTCATCCACTCATGAATCCATCCATTGACCCTATCACTCATCCATCCACTCATCCATCCACCCATTCACTCACCGATCAGCCACCCTTTCACTCATCCATCCATCCTTTCGCTCATTATCCATCTATTCACCCTTTCATTCATCCATTCACACTTTCACTAATCCATCCAGCCATCCCTTCACTTACTCACTCGCCCACCTTTTCCTCTTAATTATGAGCTGAGCCTTTGTCTGCAGAGTTGCAGACAGAAGAGGCCCATCAAGAATTTCGCCCTTGCTGTCTTCCTAAAGCAAGGGGTGGGGTGGGGTGGGGGAGGGTTCACTATGCACCTGCACATAGGCAATCTGAAAAAGTGGAAGTCATGAGTAATACTTGATGCACAGTGCCAGGCCATGCTGAGAAGAGGAGTGCAGGACAGGCTGCTGTGCACTTTTCAGAGCTAAGCAGTTGCAGTGAGCACTTTGGTAACAAGCATTGTCAAATCGAATAGGTTTAATCTGTGCATGATCTATTGACTTTGTCAATAGATCTCGCATAGGCAAAGCCTATTGGCTCTTCAATGCTTGTGTTTCGTTATTTTCCATCATTCTGTACAGCAGCCGCGCTGCTGTACGACATGGCTAAATAAAACATTGACAAAGCCATTCCATTAGCTTTTGTATAAGCACGACCTATTGGCTTTGCTCGTGCTTATTTCCATCCGCAAGTGCGATTCGGTGAGGGCAAGAATTTAATGACCCAATCAAACCATCTATGAAAAGTTAGATCCTTAAAGATATATTTAAAGGACGTAAATCTGATCAGCACGGGAGGTTCATGTTCAGGCGTCTTGGAGTGCTTTGGTTGTTTTCATGCAATGTTAACAAACATTGACAGAACCTCTAGATCTGGCTTTTTTTGTGAATACACAAGCACACTCAGAAGCACTTAATAAACACACATATTGGCATCAATGCAAAGTGTCATATGCATACGAGGTGAACACACACATACATATACAAATGCATGAACACGTGCACACACTCAAACGTTTGCACAAACACACAAACAGAACAAGGTGGAAACACCTAGGCGCACACAAACATTATTGGTGTTTGCACATACGAAAGATGACTGATAAATAAATCAGAAGAACAAACAAGCATTTGCAATGCAAAAGGTCTCGCGTGTTTTTAGAGCTATCTGCCTCGTAATGAAATGTTTTTTACTTATATGTGCAAGTCCTCTCGGAAGCTTTGAACACCAGAGTCCACCCATTGTTGAAAAGGTAGAACTGTTGGCATTACTATGAACGAGAGTTAGAGTCATTGGCAGCACCCTGAATGTTACGATTTTATAGTGTTGGATGTTGTGCCTGCCTGTGTTAATTCTGGGGGCACCATACGTGTTGACTAGGTGGGCGGCACTGCCGGGATGCGAACTGTATGCACACAGAAGTGGGGGCGGCAGAGTGGGGCTGCAGCGTGCTTGGAACTGAGAAAGTCCTGCACTTACTGGTAGTGGTGGAAGGCAGCAGCAGCATGAACATTACACTCACCGTGCTGGGGAAGACCAGCTCTCCGCCCCGGGACTCTCACTCCATGCGTGCCTGCTGCTGTGGGCTGGGACCGGTTACAGCCTCGGCTGGCGTCCACCGTTGAGCCGAAAAAGTAAGAGCTCCGTCACTGGCGTCCACCGTTGAGCCGAAAAAGTAAGAGCTCCGTCACTCAGGCTGAGGTCACGCAGCGTGACGCACGCACGCAGGGGCTGGCCAACAAATGATTCCCAGGGCCGTCATTGGTAGCGTTTTCGCGCGCTACTGGATTGACGGCCCTGGGGGACCCCCACATTGGCCCGCGCACTCACGCGACCGACTCCTCGTGGTCGGCGCCCGCCCAGGCCACAAAATTGCACACAACCATCCAAAACTAGCCCAATAAGTAGCCCCCCGCCAGGCATGGTTTTTTCCCGCACAACTGGGAAAAAAGTCGCCCAATTGTGTGGGAAATAGCCCAATCTAGCAACATTGCTGGCCAACTAACTAGAAAAAGTTCCCTCCCTCACTTAAGTAGCCCTAGGTCAGGTGACCTCTAGCCAAGGCGGCAAAAGTAAAACCACACCTCCCTTCTAGAAGGTTCTAGCACATTCCAGGAGCTTCCCCATTCTACCTATGGGACAAAAAAGGCGGGCTGGTGTCGCAACATTGTTGTGGGGTTCCAGCCAGCTCCTGGCAGCTAGGGTGCTACTAGAAAAGGCCACTCTGCAGTAGCAGGGGCCTGTGGCAGCCATCTTGGGAGAAATAAAAAAACGAAAAAATTCAGGGAAAAGGGCCAAGTCCAACAACCACCAACTTCAAGATGGTGGTAATATGCGATTTCTTTGAAAAATGCACTTTTTTGCATTTTTCAAAGTGCCATGTGGCGCACATACATGCGCCATATGCGCACACATGCTAATTTCAGGGGTGCATCAGGGTGTCATCATGACACCCTTGCACCTTTGAAATTATTCTCAATTTGGGATTAGCAAATTGCGATTCGCAATTTGAGAATGACTTCCCATTCAGTGCTATGGGCCTCCTGGCCCATAGGAATGAATGGGAAGGTATTCCTTAATTGCGATTTCGCAATTTGCTAATCGCAATTAAGGAATATTAAGAATTCACAAAATATTTGCGAATTTTTAAATAAATCCCGTTTTGCAATTCTCAAATAGCGATTCTCAAAAAATCGCTATTTGAGATTCGCAAATGGAGATTTTGATACATATGCCCCATGGTGATTCAGCTGATAGAATGGGGAATTGGTGAGGTCAGGCAACTTCGGCTGGAAATGGAAAATCAAAATACTTTCAGACGCCACGAATTGGAGGTGAAGGGGAGTCACAACGGACAGGGCCATGAGGAGCAGAGTCCGACGCTCAAATTACACATATATTTTTAAAACCTCTGCCCCAAAGAAACTGGCCACAAAGACAGATGTTTTAGTGAATCTGGTCTTTCTTCCTTGATTGCTTACAAACAGACCGCTTTAAAATATCTTCCGGGTTAAGGCGCCTGCTGCAGAGATCTTTGTGTCCCAGAAATTTCCAGGGTGTACTAATCAATCAATCAATTAATCAATCAATCAGGGAATTGTAAGCGCGCTACTCACCCGTGAGGGTCTCAACGTGCTGGGGGGGAGGGGTGCTCCGCAGATCTATTTAGCCGAAGAGCCAGGTCTTGAGGGTCTTCCTGAAGCTGTTCAGGGAGGGGACGCGTCTGATGTCTGCCGGTAGCTCGTTCCAGGTCTTGGCTGTAATGTGAGAGATGGATCTTCCATCTGCTCTGGCTCTGTGGATGCGTGGGGTATCGGCCAGTGTGAGGTTGGAAGATCAGGGGTTTCTTTTGGGTATGTGGTAGTTAATTCTGTTGTTGAGGTAATTGGGTCCGTTGTTGTGTAGGCACTTGTAGGCGTGAGTGAGGATTTTGAAAGTGACTCTTTTCTCCACGGGGAGTCAGTGGAGACTCTGCAGGTGTTGGCTGATGTGTTTGTGTCGGGGGATGCCGAGGACGAGTCTGGCGGCGGTGTTCTGTATTGTCTGCAGTTTGCTGAGTAGGGACTTGTTGATGTCGGCGTAGAGTGCGTTTCCATAGTCCAGTCTGCCGGTGATGAGTGCGTGGGTGACTGTCTTCCTTGACTCAGGGGGGATCCACTTGAAGGTCTTACGGGGGATGTGGAGGGTGTTGAAGCAGCTGAAGGTGACGGCGTTGACTTGTCCGTTCATGGTGAGTGATGAGTCGAGTACGATGCCAAGGTTCTTGACGTTGTCTGAGGGGGTAGGTGGGCTTCCGAGGGGAGTCGGCCACCAGGTGCTGTCCCATGCAGAAGGGGTAGTACAAAGGATGAGGACTTCTGTCTTCTCGGCGTTGAGCTTCAGGCAGCTGTTGGTCATCCAGACTGCAACGTCTTGCATTCCTTTCTGGAAGTTGAGTTTGGCAGTGGTGGGGTCTTTGGTGAGGGAGAGGATGAGCTGGGTGTCGTCGGCGTAGGATACGATGTTGAGGCTGATGGCTGCGAGGGGGCCATGTGGATGTTGAAGAGCGTGGGGCTCAGTGATGAACCCTGTGGGACTCCTCCGGTGATTTTCGTGAGGTCGGAGAGGAGGGTGGGAGTCTGATCCTTTGGCTTCTTCCGGTGAGGAATGATCGGATCCAGTCCAGGGCTGTTCCTTGTATGCCTGCGTCGTGTAGTCTGGCGACTAGTGTGTGGTGGGAGACGGTGTCGTAGGCCGCTGATAGGTCAAGTAGGATGAGGGCTGTGGAGTGGCCTTGGTCCAGGAGGGTGTGGATGTCGTCTGTGGCGGCGAGTAGGGCAACCTCTGTGCTGTGGTTGCTTCGGAATCCAGATTAGGACGGGTCGAGGACGGCGTTCTCTTCAATGAATCATGTCAGTTTCCTGTTGACTGTTGTCTCTGCAACTTTGGCTGCGAAGGGGAGGAGTAAGATAACTTGGGTTGTTAATACACTTGATGGAGAAATCTGCTTTTGTCTGGTTACAGGTTTGGCTCATTATAAAACAGAGGGTTAAAGTGCTTCACAGAAAGCAGAAAGTCTAACATGCAGAACACAGATTTGTATTTAACCCAGATATCTCAGTGGGTTACTGCTTTTATTACAGCGATCCCCATGTCACCTTCATGTCACCAGTTAAAATATTTGCATTATAGCTCAGTGCATTATGAACCAGGACCAGGCTTAATGCAGATTGCAAGGCATAAATATAAAACCCTACACGTTTTTTTCTCAAAATCTCGTTATTCTAAAGTTGATAAAGATGATTCCTATGGATAGTATTCAAGACGTATTATTAAGTCCAAACCATACTCCACAAAAGCAGGGGTCCCTCAAGGCTCTATCTTCTCGCCCATACTTTTTAACATCTACATGAAGTCATTTCCGGAACTGATCAATCAATTTCACCTCATGTGCTATAACTATGCAGATGCCATGCAAATACTCCTTCAACTGGAATGCCCCAAAGACATTGAAAAAGGCCCAATTTTCAGTCTTCTCTGAGCTGTGGATCAGTGGATGACTTGGAGACATCTCAAATTGAATGCTTCAAAAATGGAAATACTCACGTGTGGCGATTGGAAACATTACGACATGCTTGCCGCCTGGCCTGATGTATTGGGATCACCACCTAAATTATCGAAGGAAGTAAGAAACCTCTGAATAATTATGGACTCAAAGCTGTTGATAAATGCCCAAGTGGACAGACTAGCATAATCAAGCTTTGTCACTATAAAAATGCTGCAACAAATTTTCCCTCATTTGGTATTTCTACACAAGGTCCAAGCTAAACTCTCCCTTGTTCTGTCCAAACTCGATTACGCCAATAGCCTGTAACACAGATCACCTTTAACGGCCATGTAAAGACTACAACGGATTCAGAACTCGGCTGCCAGACCACTCTTGCATATCAAACCGCGAGACCACATCTCACCTGCCTTGAAAGCCCTGCATTGGTTACCAGTTGCCATCATAGGAACCTCCGCTCTAGAGGGGCATCTCGCCTCAAAATCCCAAGATACAAGAAAAAACCCATTGTCGGCACATCCTTCTCTGTTCAAGCAGCCAAACTATGGAACTCTTTACCCCCAACATAGGCGCCACCGACAACCACCTTATCTTCAGAAAACTACTCAAGAATTGTCTCTTCCCCACATAAGCGCCATACGCAAACAGAAATTTACAGCACATCCCTCTGTATATAAGCATTTATTTTCGCTATGGGGGACCACATCACAGAGGGAAGTGGGAGGAGTACACATGGGTGAGCACATCACGGAGGGAAGTGGGGAGGAAGCACACAGGGTGAGCACATCACGGAGGGAAGTGGAGAGGAAGCAAACAAGGGTGAGCACATAATGAAGGGAAGTGGGGAGGAAGCACACAGGGTGAGCACATGACGGAGGGCAGTGGGGAGGAAGCACACAGGGAGAGCACATCACAGAGGGAAGTGGGAGGAGTACACAAGGGTGAGCACATCAGGGAGGCAAGTGGGGAGGAAGCAAACAAGGGTGAGCACATCACGGAGGGAAGGGGGGAGGAAGCAAACAAGGGTGAGCACATCACGGAGGGAAGTGGGGAGGAAGCACACAAGAGTGAGCACATCACGGAGGAAACTGGGGAGGAAGCAAACAAGGGTGAGCACAACACGGAGGGAAGTGGGAAGGTAGTGCACAGGGTGAGCACATGACGGAGGGAAGTGGGGAGGAAGCACACAGGGAGAGCACATCACAGAGGGAAGTGGGAGGAGTACACAAGGGTGAGCACATCACGGAGGGAAGTGGGGAGGAAGCAAACAAGGGTGAGCACATCATGGAGGGAAGTGAGGAGGAAGTAAACAAGGGTGAGCACATCACGGAGGGAAGTGGGGAGGAAGCACGCACATGCACAGGGATTGGCTACGTCCTCCATAAGTGGAGGGGGGCTGGTTTCCTCCATACGTGGGAGAGGAGGGCTGTGACTCCATGGAACCCGTGAGCCTCACAGACACCAGACTCACAATGCAAAGCACGCCTCACTTACCTTGAGTTCTGAAGCTACTGTCATTTCCCCAATGACATGCAATTGTCACGTGAGCAGCTGCTCCTCAAGGCCCTGAAGTTGCTCTTTAAGGCGCTGCACTTCCCGGCGAGGGGCCGCAGTGGGCACCTTAGTCCTCAACAGCTGCTTGGGGCAGTGCGAGGCAACACCACCCTGAACATGTTTTGAGATGTTCAAAAAAGAGGACATTAAAACCTTGGAGGGGGTGGGGGGTTTAAAATTCGTCTGGATGCGGTAATGCAACATCACGGAGGGAAGTGGAGAGGAAGCACACATGGGTGAGCACATCACGGAGGGAAGTGGGAGAGGTAGCACACAGGGTGAGCACATCATGGAGGGAAGTGGGGAGGAAGCACACACGGGTGAGCACATCACAGAGAGAAGTGGGGAGGAAGCACACATGGGTGAGCACATCACGGAGTGAAGTGGGAGAAAGCACACATGGGTGAGCACATCATGGAGAGAAGTGGGGAGGAAGCACACAAGGGTGAGCACATCACGGAGAGAAGTGGGGAGGAAGCACACATGGGTGAGCCCAACAGGGAGGGAAGTGGGAGGAAGCACACAAGGGTGAGCAGATCACAGAGAGAAGTGGGGAGGAAGAAAACAGGGTGAGGACATCACGAGGAAAGTGGGGAGGATGCTCACAGGGTGAGCACATCATGGAGGGAAGTGGGGAGGAAGCTTACAAGGGTGAGCACATCACAGAGAGAAGTGGGGAGGAAGCACACATGGGTGAGCACATCAGAGAGGGAAGTGGGAGGAAGCTCACAAGGGTGAGCACATCACGGAGAGAAGTGGGGAGGAAGAAAACAGGGTGAGCACATCACAGAGGGAAGTGGGGAGGAAGCAAACAAGGGTGAGCACATCACGGAGGGAAGTGGGGAGGAAGCACACAGGGTGAGCACAACACGGAGGGAAGTGGGGAGGAAGCACACATGGGTGAGCACATCACGGAGGAAAGTGGGAGGAAGCACACATGGTGAGCACATGACGGGGGGAAGTGGGGAGGAAGCACACAACTGCGAGCACATCACAGAGGGAAGTGGGGAGGAAGCACACATGGGTGAGCACATCATGGAGGGAAGTGTGGAGGAAGCAAACAAGGGTGAGCACATCACAGAGGGAAGTGGGGAGGGTGGACACAGGGTGAGCACATGACGGAGGGAAATGGGGAGGAAGCACACATGGGTGAGCACATCATGGAGGAAAGTGGGAGGAAGCACACAGGGTGAGCACATCACGAAGGGAAGTGGGGAGGTAGCACACATGGGTGAGCACATAACGGAGGGAAGTGGGGAAGAAGGACACATGGGTGAGCACATCACAGAGGAAAGTGGAAGGAAGCACACAGGGTGAGCACATCACGGAGGGAAGTGGGGAGGAAGCACACATGGGTGAGCACATCTCGGAGGGAAGTGGGGAAGAAGCAAACAAGGGTGAGCACATCACGGAGGGATTTGAGGAGGGAGCACACATGGTGAGCACATGATGGAGGGAAATGGGAAGAAAGCACACAGGTGAGCACATCACGGATAAAGTGGACAGAAGCACACAGGGTGAGCACATCACGGAGGGAAGTGGGGAGGAAGCACACATGGGTGAGCGCATCACGGAGGGAAGTGGGGAGGAAGCAAACAAGGGTGAGCACATCACAGAGGTGTGAGACCGGCCTCGTGGCGTGGGCCCTCCCGAACAGCAAGCCACCCTGCAACCGCACCGATCCACGATGTCACCGACTTCCGGCCACCCCGGCCCAACATCCCGATGGCCGGCCAGACCCCAACACGCATGCCCGGCCGAGGGAGAGAGGAACCCCCCAAGCCAGACCGAGAGGCGCCGACCCTGTCACACCTCTGGTCTCTTCCCCAAGGACGGTTTCGATCGACCACCAGGCCCCCGGTGAGCGGCCGCCTCGCCTGCTGGGTGTCTGGAGTCCCTCCCGGACCCACCTGAACAGATCAAAGGGCTGAGCGACAGGAAGCCCCGACAGACCGCCCCCAGGCACCAAGACCCCTCTCGGCGAGGACTCCGGACTTCAAAGAGGAGGGGAAGTATAACAAGGGGTGCGGAAGGGACGGGAGGCAGAGAAGACCTGGACTGACGAGAGCCTGCTGACCTGGTCGCGGCTCGATCGCCCCCCGAACCGAAGAACGCTACCCGAACTCTGAACCATCCGAGCCCTGCTGACGCTGTCGCGGCTCCCCGAACTCTGAACCATCTGAGCCCTGCTGACGCTGTCGCGGCTCCCCGAACTCTGAACCATCTGAGCCCTGCTGACGCTGTCGCGGCTCCCCGAACTCTGAACCATCTAAGCCCTGCTGACGCTGTCGCGGCTCCCCGAACTCTGAACCATCTGAGCCCTGCTGACGCTGTTGCGGCTCCCCGACTTACGAACCACCTGTGCCTGCTGAGTGACTCGCGGCACCCTCCTCCAAGAGAATCGGCAGAGATTGCCGAGAGAAGCAACATCCCCCCAGCTCGTGGATTGAGAGCTGTGCGCAGGATACTCCGCAGAGACACTGACTCAAAGACTGTCCCGCTACCCCCATACCCCCATCACGAGATTGCCGCCGCTTGTGGCACTAATTCTATACCTGCCTTCCGGATCATAAAGATCCCTTACAACTAACGATAAAGTATATTGTCTTACGAAGAACTACTGTGTGGTGTCCCTCTATCAGAAGAGTGTAAGCGCAGCGTGTGCGATCCTAGGTACGAGACCCTTCCAGGAAGGGCCTCCCCGCTCTTGCTCGGCCTAACTCTGGGAGAGGTGGGTTCCCGGGTGGTCAGGAACGCATTCCACAGCCTCCCCGGTGAACGCCTTCCAACATTTGGTGGCAGACGACGGGATCCGAGCCAACACCTAGAGATCGTGCAGTAAACGGCTGACGCACTACCAAGAAGAAATGGAAGGAGAAACCTCCCTAGGTGCCGCAGGTACCAACACGAGCACGACATTCCGAGAGGACCAGTTGGAATCTTATACGCACCGAGAACTGAAACAATTTTGCAAAGACCTTGGAATCGCTACCACCGGATTAAGCACGAAAGAGGATTTCCAGGGAGCATTAAAGACCTGGGTCGAGGCAGGAGCTTCCCGGGCACAAACAGAAGGAGAGCCGCCAAACGAACCACGAAGCACCCCGGGGAGGAACGGCGCCCCAATGGGGGCCTATCCCCAGAGGAGCTAGCGGACCGAGAAAGGGCCCGCAACCACGAACTAGAGCTAGCAAAATTAAAAATCGAGGGAGAGCTAAAACTGGCCGAAAAGAAACTGGCGGTAGAACAATTACGCCTACAAGGAGAACTCGAGGAAAAGAAACGACAGAGAGAGCACGAAGAAAGAAAACTCCAACTAGAACACGAACGCAGCCTGAAAGAGATCGAGCTCAAGGCTAAAAGTGAGGAGGCCAGACCGTCGGGAACTCAACCCCTCTCCTCCGTCGTGGAACCAAAGGTCCACATCCCCAAGGATGTGGTGAAGGAATACTATATGAACGACGACATCCAGCAATGGTTCAAGGCCTACGAAGTCGCCATGACCTCCCACCGAGTCCCGCAGAAACACTGGGGGGCTGGGTTGTGGGGCCGGTTCCTGAGCGAGGAGAGAGATACCCTACTAGATCTACCCTCCTCGGTGCTGAACTCCTACAGTCACATGAAGGAGGCCCTAGTAGCCAGATATGGGCTCACCCCCGAAATGTACCGACAACTGTTAGAAGGCGACCTCAGAGGAGCCCGGAGGGGGCCCTGACTATCCTGAAACCAACCCTCGAGGTATCGTAGCCGGGCACTGGCGGGAGACTCCTCAAGGGAGGAATCTCGTATCTAGGATCGCACACTCGGCACCACACGACAAAGAGACGCCACACCGTGAGTTCTTAAGAACAAATCTTTATCAAATCGGAGTCGTAGGATCTTTATGATCAGCATGGCAAGTATATACAAGTAGAGCACGGGCTCACAGAGTCTCGGGGAGGGGTAGGAGGTAGCGGGACAGTCTTTGGGGTTATGGATCAAATGCAGGGGCGTACCCGGCGCACAGCTCACAATCCTCGAGCTGGAGGATACGCTTGTCGTCGTCGGGGTCCGGCGGGACCAGGAGAGTCTTTGGGAGCCGCGAGTCACTCAGCAGGGCTCAAGCACAAGTTCGGAGGTCTTACGATCTTCAGGGAGCCGCGAGTCACTCAGCAGGGCTCAAGCACAAGTTCGGAGGTCTTACGGTCTTCAGGGAGCCGCGAGTCACTCAGCAGGGCTCAAGCACAAGTTCGGAGGTCTTACGATCTTCAGGGAGCCGCGAGTCGCTCAGCAGGGCTCAGGTGTTTCCAAAGGCGAATCTGCCAGATAGTCCCAGAGCTCTCCTTGTTATAGGTCGACTCCTCTTTGATGTCCGGAGTATGTGCAGGCAGGGGTCTTGTCACCTGGGGGTCGTTTGTCGGGGTTTCATGCCATTGTCTTTTGATCCTTTCCGGGCCAGGTTGGGAGGAGCCCCAGACACCCAGCAGGCATGGAGCCAGCCCTCGGGGAGGCCAGAGGGCCGATCGAAACCCACCTTCCCAGGGGAGCTCAGAGGTGCGATGGAAACTGCTCCTCCCTCTCTCATCCCAATGGGAGCGCGATGTCCTCCAGCCGGAGTGGCACCTCTAGGCCAGGGTCGCGCTGGGGCCGGGCGGCCATCTTGGTGCATGAAGTGGGCACGCGGGCCCGGTGTGGCCGAAAGGAGAAAGGCCACGGACGGGGAAGTCCGGGTCGGGTGTGTGTGTGTTCTGGTGGGAAGGATCGGCTAGGCCGTGTGCTCGGGGGCGGCATGAGGTGCATGGGTCAGGATATGTGGTGCGGGGACAGGGATGGCCATGCCACGAGGCCGGGTCTAACACGCGTCCCCCCCCAGCTGAAAGCTGGAGAGAACTACCCATCTTCTTGGGGGTTCTCTTCGCTGAGGCGGAAGAACCGGGAGAGGCCATCAGCGTTGGCGTGGTCAGTACCAGGGCGATGTTCCACGGTGAAATCCATCCCCTGGAGGGAGATTGACCACCGCAGTAGTTTGGGGTTTTCTCCTCGCATCTGCATGAGCCATCGCAAGGGGCGATGGTCGGTTTGGACTTTGAAATGGGTGCCGAACAGATAAGGGCGTAACTTCTTGAGGGCCCAGACTCCGGCGAAAGTCTCGCGCTCGATGGTGCTCCATCTCTGTTCTCTGGACAACAGCCTTCGGCTGAGGAAGGCTACGGGCTGGTCTAGGCCTTGGTCATTCACCTGGGACAGGACGGCCCCAATCCCATGCTCGGAGGCGTCCGTTTGTACCACAAACTCCTTGGAGTAGTCGGGGGCCTGGAGAACGGGGGCAGTGACATGGCCGCTTTCAGGGCATCGAACGCTTCTTGGCAGGCAGAGGTCCACTGCACTTTCTTGGGTTGTTTCTTGGACGTGAGTTCCGTGAGGGGACCGACCAGGCTGCCGTACCCCCGGATGAATCTCCGGTAGTAGCCCGTGAGGCCCAGAAAGGCTCGGACCTCTGTTTGGGTAGTGGGTGGTTCCCAGGCTAGGATGGCGTCGATCTTGGGCTGTAGAGGGGCGACCTGGCCGCTTCCGACCTGGTGCCCCAGGTAGACTACCGAACCTTGCCCAATCTGGCACTTGCTGGCTTTCACAGTGAGGGCTGCCTGGCACAGGGCGGTTAGCACCCTCCGGAGGTGCTGGAGGTGCTCACTCCATTCGGAACTGAAAACTGCGATATCGTCTAGATAGGCAGCGCTGAACTGTTCCAGCCCGGCCAGGACTCTATTTACCAGTCGCTGAAAGGTGGCCGGGGCATTTTTCATCCCGACGGGCATCACGCGAAAGCGATAGTGCCCATCCGGGGTGGAGAAGGCAGACAGCTCCTTGGCTCCTTCTGTGAGCGCAATTTGCCAATAGCCGCAGGTGAGATCGAATGTGCTGAGGAACCGAGCAGCCCCGAGTCGGTCAATGAGCTCGTCAGCTCGGGGAATGGGGTGGGCATCGGCTCGGGTGACTTCATTGAGTCCCCGGTAGTCCCCGCAGAAGCGGAGTTCTGGGGCGACACCGGGGGCAGCTGCTTTCGGGACCAGGACCACGGGGCTGGCCCAGGGACTGTCTGAGGGTTCGATCACTCCCAAGGTCAACATCTTCGAGACCTCGGCTTGAATGCAGGACCGGACCCGATCAGGGACTCGGTAGGCTCGGTGTTTCACCGGTGGGCTGTCTCCGGTGTCCACGTCATGGACACACCAGTCGGTGACTTGGGGGACCAGAGAGAATAGGTCGGAAAACTGCCCTAGGAGCTGGCGGCAATCCTCACGTTGCTGGGAAGTGAGGGATGGGGAAAGGTTCACTCCCTCTACGGAGCCATCCTTCTCTTTGGTACACAGGAGATCAGGGAGGGGATCCGACTCCTCTTCGGCCCAGTCATCGGTGGCCAGCAGGAGGCTCAGTTCCGTCCGCACAAAGTGAGGCTTGAGGCGGTTCACGTGAAGGACCCGGAGGGGGTCGCGTGGTGACTGGACGTCCACCAAGTACGTGACCTGGCTCTTCCGCTCAATCACTTTGAAGGGCCCGGACCATTTATCCTGGAGGGCACAAGGTTTCACGGGGGCCATGACCCATACCTGCTGGCCCGGCTGGAACTCGACCAGAGTGGCATTCTGGTCGTACCAGCGCTTCAACTCTTCCTGGCTCGCCTCCAGGTTGGCCTCGGCCAGCTCTCGGAACTTCCTAGTCTGGTTTCGGACGGTCAGGACGTATCGGAACACATCTCGGGGGGGGGGCCTTGGGGTGCCGCCTCCCACCCTTCCTTGACCAGGCTGAGGGGCTCCCAGATGGGGTGCCCGTAGAGTAACTCGAATGGGCTGAACCCCAAGGATTTCTGGGGGACTTCCCGGTAGGCGAACAGGAGGCAGGGGAGCAGGACGTCCCACTTACGCCGGAGGGGCTCTTCCAGGCCCGCGATCATCCCCTTCAGAGTCCGGTTAAACCGCTCTACCAGGCCATTTCCTTGGGGGTGGTATGGGGTGGTGAACTTATAGGACACTCCACATTGTTGCCACAGGGACGTCATGTATTTGGAGATGAAGTTCGTACCGCGATCGCTCACGACCTCGCGGGGAAAACCCATACGGGAAAAGATTCCCATCAACCCCCGGCCCACCACGGGGGCTGTGACGGTGCGCAGGGGTATGGCCTCAGGGTATCGGGTGGCATGATCCACCAGGACGAGGATAAAGCGGTGACCTTGGGAGGTTGGGGGGTCCAGGGGCCCCACGATGTCGATCCCGACTCGTTCAAAAGGGGTACTGACGACAGGGAAGGGTTGGAGGGGAGCCTTGCGCTTTCCTCCGCTCTTCCCACTAGCCTGGCACGTGGGACAGGACTTGCAGTGGGCTTCTACATCCGCTTTCATTCTGGGCCAGTAGAAGTGAGTCACGAGGAGACTGTAGGTTTTGTCCTGGCCCAAGTGGCCTGCGAGGGGGACGTCGTGGGCCAAGCCCAGGAGGAGGTCTCGGAAGCGTAGGGGTACCACCAGCACCCGGGCGGATCCTAGCTCCACCGACTTCTGCTCGCTGTACAAAAGGTCATTTTTCCAATACACCCGGTGCGTTCCAGTTTGGTCACCCGCGGCCTGGGCCGCTGCTTGTTGCCGGGGCCCGACCAGGGAAGGACAGGTAGCTTGCTCCCGGCAGAACTCCTCTCGGGAGGGGCCCCCCTCGTGGCGCCACTGGGCCAATTCGGGCAGATCGCCTAACTCGGTGACCTGCGCGGAGTCGGAAAGTGGGGGTTCGTCGCTGGCGACCGACCCTCCTTGTGGGGGGATGTGGGGACCCTCGGCGGGGACCATCCTGTCTTCTGTGGTCGGGGCGCCTTCGACTTCCCCAAGGGGGGTCAGTCGGGCTGCCATAGATCGGGTGGTGGCGCACACCCACTCAGGGAGACCCATCATCCCTAGGTGGGTCTTGCGCTCGACTTGTTTCCAGGGGGAACTTTCTAGGTCGTTCCCCAGGAGACAGTCGACTGGCTGGGAGGTTCTCACTGCGACTTTCAGTTTACCGACCACCCCTCCCCATTCAAAAGGCACCAGGGCTACCTTACACAGACTTTCCGTATTGTCAGCGGAAATTACCGGGGAAAGACGTTGGGGAGGACCTGGTCTTCGTTGACCAAATGACTGAGGACACCGGTGATGCTGGCCCCGGTGTCACGAAGGGCCTCTACTTGGTGGCCATTAATCGTTACGAGCTGCCCATATTTCTTCGTGTTGGAGGGCAGGAGGCTTCCAGGGGCCATTTCTCTATCTCCTAATGATGCTAGGGCCATGGCGGCGGGTTCCCACTCTACGGTCTCCTCAACCTCCTCCCCCAGTGCTACATTGGCTATCTGTCTAGCGGGGGGTGCTGTCGGGGTGATGTGTGGGGCCATGGGGCATTCAGGGTCGTTGGCGTAATGCCCGGGCTTCTGACAACGGAAACAAGTGATGGTCACCCGGTGCCCCCGTCTCACGGGTGGGCCGGATACAGCTGGTGGGGGCGCCGGGAAAGGCGGAGGTTGGGTTTTCGGGGGACTGGGCTGGGACTCTCTCTGCCCTCCCTGGTTCCCCCCCCTCTCTGGCGGGGTGGTCCCTGACTGGCTCGGGGGTACTCTCCTACGGGGCCCCGGCAGACCCGGGTGTTGGTCCAGCGATCCGCCTCGACAGCCAGCTTTCTCGGATCCGTGAGCTTGCTGTCGAGCAGATGCTGGCGTAGTTCCACAAAGCAGTTCGCAGCCAGGTGTTCCCACAACATGAGGTCGGTTAGTTCTTCTAGGGTGGTTACCTTGCTGCCCTTGATCCACCCATCGAATGCACGGCTGAAGAATTTTACATACTCCACCCAGGTGGTGCCCAGGATCTTCCTGCAGTCCCGGAACCGCTGGCGGTACATCTCCGGGGTGAGGCCCTACCTTGTGAGGAGGGCCTCTTTCATGTGGTTGTAGGAGGTCTGCATGGAGGTTGGTAGGTCGAGCAGGGTGTCTCTCCCTTCGCTCAGAAATCGTCCCCACAACCCGGCCCCCCAATCCTTCTGCGGGACCCGATGGGAGGTCATGGCGACCTCGTATGCCCTGAACCACTGTTGGATGTCATCGTTTTTGTAATTTTCTTTGACCACATCCTTGGGAATGTGGACCTTCTGCTCCGCCGGGGAGGCCGCCTCTCGGTTTCCCGGGGGCCGCGCTTCTTCGCTTTTTGCTTTTAGCTCGATTTCCTTCAAGCTGCGTTCGTGCTCCAGTTGGAGTCTCCTTCCTTCGTGTTCCCGTTGGAGTTTCTTCTCTTCCAGTTCTCCTTGTACTCGCATCTGTTCCACTGCTAGCTTTTTCTCGGCTAATTTCAACTTGCCCTCGATTTTAAGTTTGGCCAATTCGAGTTCGTGATGGCGACTTCTCTCTCTGTCTGCGAGTTCCTCCGGGGATAGGCCCCCGTCTGGTACGAAGCTTCGCACCTGGTTGCTGCTGGGTTCTCCTTGGGAGTGTCCAGCTTCGTCGTGGAGTTCCACCGCTCCTTCAGGGCGGGGGGCTCCAGAATCCACCCAAGCTTTCAGTGCCTTCTGCATATCTTCTTTGGTGTTGAGACCAGTGGTAGCGATTTTTCGTTCTTTGCAGAATTGCTTCAGTTCTCTGTGCGTGTATTCTTCCAGTTGTTCCGCCTGGAACACGGTACTGGTGTTGTTTTCTGTGAGACTCATGGCGTTTCCTTCTGCCATCTTTGTCGGTAGTGCGTCAGCCGTTCACGGTACGATCTCTAGATTATGGGCCCGAATACCGTCGCTTGCCACCAATGTTAGAAGGCGACCTCAGAGGAGCCCGGAGGGGGCCCTGACTATCCTGAGACCAACCCTCGAGGTATCGTAGCCGGGCACTGGCGGGAGACTCCTCAAGGGAGGAATCTCGTATCTAGGATCGCACACTCGGCACCACACAACAAAGAGACGCCACACCGTGAGTTCTTAAGAACAAATCTTTATCAAATCGGAGTCGTAGGATCTTTATGATCAGCACGGCAAGTATATACAAGTAGAGCACGGGCTCACAGAGTCTCGGGGAGGGGTAGGAGGTAGCGGGACAGTCTTTGGGGTTATGGATCAAATGCAGGGGCGTACCCGGCGCACAGCTCACAATCCTCGAGCTGGGGGATACGCTTGTCGTTGTCGGGGTCCGGCGGGACCAGGAGAGTCTGTGGGAGCCGCGAGTCATTCAGCAGGGCTCAAGCACAAGTTCGGAGGTCTTACGATCTTCAGGGAGCCGCGAGTCACTCAGCAGGGCTCAAGCACAAGTTCGGAGGTCTTACGATCTTCAGGGAGCCACGAGTCACTCAGCAGGGCTCAAGCACAAGTTCGGAGGTCTTACGATCTTCAGGGAGCCGCGAGTCGCTCAGCAGGGCTCAGGTGTTTCCAAAGGCGAATCTGCCAGATAGTCCCAGAGCACTCCTTGTTATAGGTCGACTCCTCTTTGATGTCCGGAGTCTGTGCAGGCAGGGGTCTTGTCACCTGGGGGTCGCTTGTCGGGGTTTCATGCCATTGTCTTTTGATCCTTTCCGGGCCGGGTTGGGAGGAGCCCCAGACACCCAGCAGGCATGGAGCCAGCCCTCAGGGAGGCCGGCGGGCCGATCGAAACCCACCTTCCCAGGGGAGCTCAGAGGTGCGATGGAAACTGCTCCTCCCTCTCTCATCCCAATGGGAGCGCGATGTCCTCCAGCCGGAGTGGCGCCTCTAGGCCAGGGTCGCGCTGGGGCCGGGCGGCCATCTTGGTGCATGAAGTGGGCACGCGGGCCCGGTGTGGCCGAAAGGAGGAAGGCCACGGACGGGGAAGTCCGGGTCGGGTGTGTGTGTGTTCTGGTGGGAAGGATCGGCTAGGCCGTGTGCTCGGGGGCGTCATGAGGTGCATGGGTCAGGATATGTGGTGCGGGGACAGGGATGGCCATGCCACGAGGCCGAGTCTAACAACAGCGATTTAGAGACTGCAAGAAGATACCCGGTACCACATGGGTGGAGTACGTGAACTTTTACAGCCGGGCCTTGGACGGGTGGATCAAGGGCAGCAAGGTCTCCACCTTTGAGGAGCTGTTCGACCTAATCGCATGGGAAAACTTGTCCGCCAATTGCTTTGTGGAGTTACGCCAGCACCTCCTGGACAGCAAACTCACGGACCCTCGAAAACTGGCCGTCGAGGCTGACCGATGGGTGAACACCCGGGCCTCACGGGGTCCCGTGGGAGACTACGGTCGCCACAGTCAGGGACCCCCCCGCCAGAGGGGCGGAGGGAATCAAGGCCGACCAAGAGAACTCCCGGGGGGATCCCAGCACAGTCCCCCCAGAGGACAACCTCCGCCCTTTCCAGCCCCACCTCCAGCCAGCACCGGGCCACCGGGGAGGTCGGGGCCCCGAGTGAGGATCACCTGTTTTCGCTGCCAACAGACCGGACACTATGCCAGTGACCCTCAATGTCCCATGTACCAACGACCCGCCACGACAACCCCGCCGGCTCGACAAATGGCCTCCATAGCCCTGGGGGAAGAGATGGAAGACTCCGAAGAATGGGAACCAGCCGCCATGGCCTTGGTCTCCCTAGGGGACCGAGAGAAGGTCCCCGGAACGTCCCCGTCCGCCAACACGAAGAAGTATCGACAGCAGGTGACGGTCAACGGTCACCGCGTCGAGGGCATCCGGGACACGGGGGCGAGTGTCACAGCGGTCCACTGTCACCTGGTCTCCGAAGACCAGATCCTGCTCGACGCCTTTTGTCCAGTCATATCGTCAGACAATTCCGAGAGCCTATGCCGGATGGCCCTGGTCCCCTTCGAATGGGGGGGAGTCACCGGCAAGTTGAGGGTGGCAGTCCGAACCTCCCAGCCCGTAGACTGCCTCCTGGGCAACGACCTGGAGAATTCCCCGTGGGGACAAGTGGAACGAAGAGCCCATCTAGAGATGATGGGCCTACCCGAATGGGTATGTGCCACCACGCACTCTATGACTCTCAGATTGCCTTCCTCCGAGGGAGGTGAGGCCATTCCGCTGAACACACTCACCGTCCCCGAGGTCCGGGACGCACTGCCCGAGCCCGAAGAAGCGACCATTGCCGACGAGGGGTCGGTGCCTCCAGATCCCGAACCCCTGACCGAGCTCGGGGACCTGCCAGAGATGGCCCAGTGGCACTGCGAGGGAGGTCCCTCCCGAGAAGAATTCTGCCAAGAACAATCCACCTGCCCTTCTCTCATTGGACCCCGACAGCAGGCCGAGGCCCAAGCAGCAGGCGACCGGACCGGAACCCACTGGGTATACTGGGAAAATGGCCTCCTGTACAGCGAACAGAAGTAGGCCGAGTTGGGATCAGCCCGAGTACTGGTGGTACCCCTGCGCTTCCGAAATCTCCTCCTGGGCCTGGCCCATGATGTACCCCTGGCCAGACACTTAGGCCAAGATAAGACCTACCAGCGACTCGTCACCCACTTCTATTGGCCCAAGATGCGAGCAAATATGGAGGCCCACTGCATGTCCTGCCTCACGTGCCAGGCCAGCAGAAAGAGTGGGGGGAAGCGCAAGGCTCCGCTACAACCCTTCTCCGTCGTCAGTACCCCTTTTGAGCTGGTGGGAATCGACATCGTGGGACCGCTGGACCCCAAGACCGCCCAGGGCCACCGGTTCATCTTCGTCCTGGTGGACCATGCCACCCGCTACCCCGAAGCCATTCCCCTCCGCACCGTGACGGCTCCCGTGGTAGGCCGGGCCTTGATGGGGATCTTCTCCCGCGTGGGGTTCCCTCGCGAAGTCGTGAGTGATCGTGGCACGAACTTTATCTCCAAATACATGAAGTCCCTATGGCAGCAGTGCTGAGTATCGTACAAATTCACCACCCCATACCACCCCCAGGGGAATGGCCTAGTCGAGCAATTTAACAGGACACTGAAAGGAATGATCATGGGCCTCGAAGAACCCCTACGCCGGAGATGGGACGTCCTCCTCCCTTGCCTCCTGTTCGCCTACCGAGAGGTTCCACAAAAATCTCTGGGGTTCAGCCCGTTCGAACTACTATACGGACACCCCGTCCGGGGACCCCTGAGCCTGGTCAAGGAGGGTTGGGAAACAACTCCCCGGGGGACCCCTCCGGATGTGTTCCGATACATCTTGGCGCTCCGCAACCAGACCCGGAAATTCAGAGAACTCGCAGAGGCGAACTTCGAGGCTAGCCAGGAAGAGATGAAGCACTGGTATGACCAGAATGCCACGCTGGTCGAGTTTCAGCCGGGCTAACAAGTCTGGGTCATGGCCCCGGTGAAACCCTGCGCCCTCCAAGACAAATGGACTGGTTCCTTCCAGGTGGTCGAGCGGAAGAGCCAAGTCACCTATCTCGTCGATGTGCAGTCCCCGCGGAACCCCCTCCGGGTCCTCCACGTGAACTGCCTCAAACCCCACTTTGTGAGGACGGAGTTGAGTTTACTCCTGGCCACCGACGATGGGGCTGAAGAAGACACCGAGCCCCTTCCAGACCCCCTGGGGGCTAAAGAGACCGATGGTTCCGTGGAGGGGGTGAGACTGTCAACTGCCCTCACAGTTCAACAGGCCGATGACTGCCGCCAGCTACTAAGGCAGTTCACGGACCTCTTCTCCCTAACCCCTGGGGTCACCGACTGGTGTGTCCACGACGTGAACACCGGCGACAGCCCGCCAGTGAGACACCGGGCCTACCGGGTCCCTGATCGGGTCCGAACCTGCATCCAGACCGAGGTAGCGAAGATGTTGGCCTTCGGGGTGATTGAACCCTCCGACAGCCCCTGGGCCAGCCCAGTAGTCCTGGTCCCGAATGCGGCTGCCCCTGGTGTCGCCCCCGAGCTGAGGTTTTGTGTGGACTACCGAGGACTCAATGCGGTCACCCGAGCGGACGCTCACCCTATCCCCCGCGCCGACGAGCTCATCGACCGCCTCGGGGCCGCTCGCTACCTCAGCACCTTCGACCTAACCTGCGGATTCCGGCAGATTGCCCTCACCGAGGGAGCCAAGGGGAGCTCCGCCTTCTCCACCCCGGATGGGCACTACCGCTTTAGGGTGATGCCGTTTGGAATGAAGAATGCCCCGGCCACCTTCCAGCGGCTGGTGAACAGGGTCCTGTCCGGACTAGAGGGGTTCAGCGCAGCGTACCTCGACGATATAGCGGTATTCATCTCTCAATGGACCGAGCACCTCCAGCACCTCCGACAAGTCCTGCTGGCTCTGCGCCAGGCCGGCCTCATCATCAAAGTCAGCAAATGTCAAATTGGACAAGGCTCCGTAATCTATCTGGGGCACCAGGTGGGAAGCGGGCAGGTCGACCCCTCCAGCCAAAGATCGACGCCATCTTGTCCTGGGAACCCCCAACGACCCAAACGTAAGTCCGGGCCTTCCTGGGCCTCACCGGTTACTACCGGAGGTTTATTAAGAACTATGGCAGCATCGTAGGCCCCCTCACAGAGCTAACCTCCAAGAAACACCCCAAGAAAGTACAATGGACTCCCCCATGCCAGAAAGCGTTCGACGCCTTGAAAGCCGCTATATGTACTGCTCCGGTACTTAAAGCCCCCGACTACGCCCAGGAGTTTGTGGTCCAGACGGACGCCTCGGAACACGGCATCGGGGCAGTCCTTTCACAGTTCAACGACAAAGGCGTAGATCAGCCCATAGCCTTCATCAGCCGAAGGTTGCTGCCCCGAGAACAGCGGTGGAGCACCATTGAAAGGGAGACCTTCGCAGTAGTCTGGGCCCTCAAAAAGCTACAGCCCTACCTGTTTGGAACACACTTCCGAGTTCAAACAGATCCCCGACCCTTGCGATGGTTGATGCAGATGCGAGTAGAAAACCCCAAGCTGCTACGCTGGTCAATCTCCCTCCAGGGGATGGATTTCACTGTGGAGCATCGCCCCGGGACGGACCACGCCAACGCGGACGGCCTGTCCCGATTCTTCCGCTTCAGCGAGGAGAACCCCCAAGTAGATGGGTAGTTCTCCCCGCCTTTCAGCTGGGGGGGCACGTGTGAGACCGGCCTCGTGGCGTGGGCCCTCCCAACCAGCAAGCCTCCCTACAACCGCACTGATCCACGATGTCACCGACTTCCGGCCACCCCGGCCCAACATCCCGATGGCCGGCCAGACCCCAACACGCATGCCCGGCCGAGGGAGAGATGAACCCCCCAAGCCAGACCGAGAGGCGCCGACCCTGTCACACCTCTGGTCTCTTCCCCAAGGACGGTTTCGATCGACCACCAGGCCCCCGGTGAGCGGCCGCCTCGCCTGCTGGGTGTCTGGAGTCCCTCCCGGACCCACCTGAACAGATCAAAGGGCCGAGCGACAGGAAGCCCCGACAGACCGGCCCCAGGCACCAAGACGCCTCTCGGCGAGGACTCCGGACTTCAAAGAGGAGGGGAAGTATAACAAGGGGTGCGGAAGGGATGGGAGGCAGAGAAGACCTGGACTGACGAGAGCCTGCTGACCTGGTCGCGGCTCGATCGCCCCCCGAACCGAAGAACGCTACCCGAACTCTGAACCATCTGAGCCCTGCTGACGCTGTCACGGCTCCCCGAACTCTGAACCATCTGAGCCCTGCTGACGCTGACGCGGCTCCCCGAACTCTGAGCCATCTGAGCCCTGCTGACGCTGTCGCAGCTCCCCGAACTCTGAACCATCTGAGCCCTGCTGACGCTGTCGCGGCTCCCCAAACTCTGAACCATCTGAGCCCTGCTGACGCTGTCGCGGCTCCCCGACTTACGAACCACCTGTGCCTGCTGAGTGACTCGCGGCACCCTCCTCCAAGAGAATCGGCAGAGATTGCCGAGAGAAGCAACATCCCCCCAGCTCGAGGATTGAGAGCTGTGTGCAGGATACTCCGCAGAGACACTGACTCAAAGACTGTCCCGCTACCCCCATACCCCCATCACGAGATCGCCGCCGCTTGTGGCACTAATTCTATACCTGCCTTCCGGATCATAAACATCCCTTACAACTAACGATAAAGTATATTGTCTTACGAAGAACTACTGTGTGGTGTCCCTCTATCAGAAGAGTGTAAGCGCAGCGTGTGCGATCCTAGGTACGAGACCCTTCCAGGAAGGGCCTCCCCGCTCTTGCTCGGCCTAACTCTGGCAGAGGTGGGTCCCCGGGTGGTCAGGAACGCATTCCGCAGCCTCCCCGGTGAACGCCTTCCAACAAGAGGGAAGTGGGGAGGGAGCACACAGGGTAAGCACATGACGGAGGGAAATGGGGAGGAAGCACACATGGGTGAGCACATCATGGAGGAAAGTTGGAGGAAGCACACAGGGTGAGCTCATCACGGAGGGAAGTGGGGAGGAAGCACACATAGGTGAGCACATAACGGAGGGAAGTGGGAGAAAGCACACATGGGTGAGCACATCATGGAGAGATGTGGGGAGGAAGCACACAAGGGTGAGCACATCACGGAGAGAAGTGGGGAGGAAGCACACATGGGTGAGCACATCATGGAGGGAAGTGGGAGGAAGCACACAAGGGTGAGCACATCACGGAGAGAAGTGGGGAGGAAGAGAACAGGGTGAGGACATTAAGGAGTGAAGTGGGAGAGAAGCACACATGGGTGAGCACATCACGGAGAGAAGTGGGGAGGAAGCACACAAGGGTGAGCACATCACGGAGAGAAGTGGGGAGGAAGCACACATGGGTGAGCACATCAGGGAGGGAATTGGAAGGAAGCACACAAGGGTGAGCACGTCACGGAGAGAAGTGGGGAGGAAGAAAACAGGGTGAGCACATCACAGAGGGAAGTGGAGAGGAAGCACACAGGGTGAGCACATCACGAAGTGAAGTGGGGAGGAGTGCACATGGATGAGCACATCACAGAGGGAAGTGGGGAGGAAGCAAACAAGGGTGAGCACATCACGGAGGGAAGTGGGGAGGAAGCACACAGGGTGAGCACATCACGGAGGGAAGTGGGGAGGAAGCACACATGGGTGAGCACATCACGGAGGAAAGTGGGAGGAAGCACACATGGTGAGCACATCACGGAGGGAAGTGGGGAGGAAGCACACATGGGTGAGCACATCATGGAGGGAAGTGGGGAGGAAGCAAACAAGGGAGAGCACATCACAGAGGGAAGTGGGGAGGGAGCACACAGGGTAAGCAGATGACGGAGGGAAATGGGGAGGAAGCACACATGGGTGAGCACATCATGGAGGAAAGTGGGAGGAAGCACACAGGGTGAGCACATCACGGAGGGAAGTGGGGAGGTAGCACACATAGGTGAGCACATAACGGAGGGAAGTGGGTAGGAAGCACACATGGGTGAGCACATTACGGAGGGAAGTGGGGAGGAAGCACACAGGTTGAGCACATCATGGCGGAAAAAGGGGAGGAAGCAAACAAGGGTAAGCACATTACGGAGGGAAGTGGGAAGGAAGCACACAGTGTGAGCACATCATCGAGAGAAGTGGGGAGAAAGCAAACAAGGGTGAGCACATTACGGAGGGAAGTGGGGAGGAAGCACACAGGGTGAGCATATGACGGAGGGAAGTGGGGAGGAAGCACACAGGGAGAGCACATCACAGAGGGAAGTGGGAAGAAGCCTGCAGTTGCTCCTTAAGGCGCTGCACTTCCCGGCGAGGGGCCGCAGTGGGCACCTTAGTCCTCAACAGCTGCTTGGGGCGGCGCGAGGCAACACCACCCAGAACGTAAACATATTTGAGCTGTTCAACAAAGAGGACACTAAAACCTTTCTATGGGGGTGGGGGGCTTAAAATTCGTCTGGATGCGATAACTGGAGAGGCACACGGAATGAATGCCTCGCTGCTGGTCATCTGGCCTCCCCCCTGGCGCTGGCACCAGCGGGGCACTTCTGCCTTCTTGCCGTGGTGCGCCACGTTATGCTTTAAAAGGGGAGAGCTGACGCGCCTTGTTTATGGCAGAACATCATGCTACACATTGTAATCTACGGGGAACAGGGGGCCGCTGCGGGAGGTGCCATAGACGACACTTTGTACTAGTCCAAAAGCAAGTAGGGGCTCAAGTCCTAACAAGCTCAGGGTCGGAGGCCTTCACGCAGTCTGCAGATTAAGGAGCCCCATGATTGATTGGAAGGGAGGGTGGAGGGAGAGCAGAGAGAGTGGGGTTGAGGAGCTATGATAGGGAAAACAAAACAAGCCTCGATCTCTTGTCTTTATGGGGCCATGTGTTTAAACACATGGCCCCATAAAGATAAGAAACCTTTCACGCAGAAGGAAAGCAGGCAAGCCCGTCCAAGTGGGCCGGCCGAAAAAGCCAAAACTACACAACATAAAAAGCTCTTTTCCAATGGCTGGCCACCGTTTAGAATAAACGGTGACGCCGGCCAATGGAAAAGAGGGGAGGGGCTTAAAGCCCTTTACTGAAACTACTCAAAATCATTAATTCTCGCCGAGCGTGCTGCGCATGTGCGCAGCAACGCTAGCCGAGACCTAAAAAAATGGCGCAAGAGCATATAGTAAATACAACACTGATTCGGTTACAGCAGGTTGTTCAAGATGTCACAAGGATTGGATTCCCCCCAAAATTTAACAATAATCTTAAATTATGCACATGACTTCCATTGAGTGTTCTTTGTGTTCACATTATTGTAAAGTAAAAAATCCTGCACGGCTAGCACCCTCGTCCTTTTAGATTTGAAAACAATAACCTACAGAATGCAAAGTGCTAATTAGTTAAATACTTTACTTTTCAGAATCGTTGAGAAAAATGAGGCTGACCTTTCTGTTCCTTCTCGGCATCATGGGAGCTGTTTCCCAAGGCACAAGTAAGTATTGTTGAAACCATGAAAGTGCAGCTGAAGAGGTTTGAGGTTGTTCTAAAACCAATAAGCTGTCTTACCTTGCACCCTGGAGTACTACGACATTGGGTAGACATATAACCTCCTTTTTGATACTCTGCATCTCTTGTGGCTGGACAGTTCCTATTGGAACAAGGTCAAGACTGATTTGCATATGGCTGGGTTCAAACTGAGTTGGCATGGTGGGCGAAAAAAGATGGACTTGGATGTGACCCGAGCGATTGCCAGTAGCTGAGATATACTCAAGAATTCCATCCATTACTTGCTGTTTTCGCAGGCAATGATGTAGGTCATTGCAGAACAGTGTGGCAGGTGAGTGGAGACAGTATGTCAGTAGATGGGAGATAGTAAGGGATACCAAAGGAGGGAAAGGGGTGCAGGTCACAGATGGAGTTGTTGAAGATACAAGTCAGTGGTTGTGCGAGAAGATAATGTGGTCAATGATGGGGGAGCGGATTAGGTCAATGGAGAGGAGAAAGGGCAGGTCAGTGGAGCAGGTGCATGACAATAGATAATTGAGAGCACAAGTCACCGAAGGTGGGGCGAGGGTGCAAGTCAGTGGACAGGAGAAGATGTGGATCAGTGATGGGGATGGTGTAGGTCACTGAAGAGGAGAGGGGGCAGATGGGAGCAGAGAAGATGCTTGTCATGAGGTTGCAGAATTGTCAGTGGAGGGAGGAGTGCAGATCAATGGAGGGGAGAGGATATGGGTCAGGGAAGGCAGATGGTCGATGCAGAGGAGAAGGAGCAGGTCAGGGAGTGGAGTGAAGAAGGCCCATGTCAGTAGATAGTAGATTCTACTGGCCTTCGCAGGAGGGCTTTCAGGCCACAGAAGGAGCTGCTGAGGGTGCAGGTCACTGGAGAACGTATGAGGGTGGATGTCACTCGAGGAAAAATAGGTAGCCAATGGCACCTAGAAAATCAAACATTTCGCACCAATCTTTCAAAACATAGCTTTGAATATACATCTCATCCAAAGAGATACAGTGTGTGTCACCAATACACGCAACTCAGAGCATGCCTGTTACCTTTGGTGGAGAAGACTGATGGTAATGAACTAATGCCGGGAATGTTCTAGCTCTAGAGTTAAGACGTGCATCCGGCCATTAATTGAATTGCTGTTCGATTTTTTTCAATCTTGCCTCTTCACTTATCATTCATTGTTCCCTGCTGTAAGCCTTCCTTCTAATATGTTTTTGGTCATTAATTGCAAAAATACTGTCTGGTCTGTAGACCATAAAAATGCCTTTGGTATAACATTCTGGTGAGAACTGAAGATTGCATTGCATAGCAAGTCCGATCAATTCTTCTCTTAAGTCGTAAAGTATTACTAACACCCACAAGACCAGTCCGCAGAAGATATTCCACTAACAGATTTTTATCCTATTCAATGAAAAAAACTTTTTATGTATGGATCTGTATTTACCCCTATTTCTATTTTCGTATTTCTCTAGTCCTACAATTGTAAAATTCAAACAAGCTAAGAAAAGACTGCCTCTTCATTTACAAAAATAATGTTTTTCTCACCTTCCAAAATGAGAGCAGTTGTTTTTAAGTACACACTGTTCTACTTTCTTATTCCAAAAGAGCCTGCATGAAGGGACAATGCCCGACCACTGCTCTAACTCTCTTTGTCGGTGGTGCAGTGAGAAATATCTTACCGACAGTTCTGAGCTCTCTCTCGGGACTGAAGATTTGGAGTCACCTCTTGAGATATTCTATGGCCCGAGACACTCAGTGACTTATGGGACAGTGTGAGGATATGAAATGTTGACCTAACTTGAACAGGTGTGGGGCATTTATTGAATTGTTACAACGCTCAATTTTGTAATAGTTATTCTAATAATCTTGGCATTGTTCGCCTTCTTTAAAACAAGCGAACTCATATTAATTTGAGGTGGAGGACAGAGATAAACTTATAGGGCACACATGGCTCACCAATAATATTACAGATTCAAGATCGCCCCAAAATGTTTTCTTTGTCTTTGGTGGCTATTTCAGTACCACCCACTTTACATCCTGGGTGTGTCTCCATTCCTTTTTTAAAAACTGCATCAATACACAGTATTAGAAATGGAAGTTTCCCTTTTGACACCACCCTGCTAGATACACTTCCAGAGAAAATAAACTGCAATTTAGAAGAGCTAACGGGAATTGAAGAATTCCTGAAGAATTCCCAGAGGCCAAGAAGAGATTTGTTCCAGCTCTACCTCGAGACTCTGGGACAGGAGAACTGCTAGAAAGGAGTACATGTTCTAGCCTCTTTATGCCCCCCTCAAGGAAACAGGGGTCATGGTCCTTCAGTGAAGCCATCTTCTACCTGTGAACCACTTTCCAGTAGCTGAGAGTGAAGAAGGCCCTTAGAATATGTGGTGGCCTACCAGGACGAAACATGGTAACTAGTTAAAAATAGAGGTTTCTCTGCCTCTCTTTCTTAAATCTCTCCCCTGTGCATTGGAAGTGTATGAGGTGGTGCAGACATATAGTGCTGGTGTTGATGAGAAATCCCAGGAACCAGTTGGAACTGGACATTTTGCTGTGCCTCTAACCTGGATTCATGAGGAATCCTATTGCAACTTGAACCGACTGGTATCTTTAGAACCAGTCAAACGTTTGCAGTCTTTTGATGTCTGAAAAGGTGTCAAAGCTTATAAAAACCTTTTGACTTCAATGTAATTTGTAAAAGACAGGGCACAGCTGCCCGTTTTACCCACAACAAATGCATTGTAGGTGTAATGATTTTAGTGTTTTTTACTATTTTGGCTCTATGGGAGATAGGAAGGCCACATGAAGACATTTTACAGCTACAGTTTCTGTCGAAGGCTCACTCAAGATTTTCCACCTCCATATTTTTTGGGAGACTACAGATGAATTGTTTGACCAAGACGGACCACCAAGGATTACCTGTATGGGGCCCATCATAAATCAGTGGCAAAGGGTGTTGACTTCTAGTCACCCGCACCTGATAAACTAATATTGGATTTTCACTTTCCTGTTTGTTTTCAATTGAGCACTTTTTGTTCTTGCTACAGGTCTAATCTTTTTGATCTTTTTTTCTTCATTTGTGCCATTTTAAACATTAAATTGATTTCTTACTTGTTTTTCAAACTCTAAATTATGTGTTTCTGAGCTGTTGATTTGTTATTTCACATGTACCCAGGGAAAAGCCTTGTTTTAGGAGACAGGCTGACCTGTGTGACCTTGGGATTCTTCATAGATGTCAGTCAGATTGGTTGGGGCTTCAGTTACTGCTCATGTCAAGATTGTAACCTACCTATCCAATAAGTAACATGATCTGGTTTCCAACAAACATGTGTTGCTGTCGCCCTTAATCTGGGAATCAACACAGACCACACAACGCAAAGTTAATCGTATCTGTGCTGCTGATTTAGTGACACAAACTACATTGAATAGGATTGGATCAATAAGTAGTGTGTATTTTAGCTCATGCATATTACGTTATTACAAATGTTAATAAAACCACACATTTTAAATTCAAGGGTGATGGCCAATAGAAATAATTTCTCATAATTTAATGGCTTCTTTTTTATCTCTAAATCGTCAGATTTGGGCTTTCTTTGGCATTATTGGAATTTTATAAAAATGCATTGTAGGCAAAAAACAATGTAAAGGGGGTGACAGCTTTCTCTTTCTTCCGCCATCTCAGAATCTATGTGTATTAGAAGTGCTTTAAAACTGCCCAATGCTTGGGGCTCTATTAAAAGCGAGCCTGTTAACTTTGATCTCTGTGCAACCCTCTGTTTGTGTAGTGATGGGAATTCGAAGTAATGAAAAGTTGACCTAACAATTTATAGGTGTAATACATGATTTCCCCCATGCAGTCTTAAGTGGCCAATCTCTCTGACATTTAGGGCCATATGTAGGTAAATTACATTTACCGATTCTTAAATACCGAATTTTACCGATTCGGTATTTATGAATCGGTAAATGTAATGTAGGTAAAAAAATACCGATTCGGTAAGTGTCGGTATTTTAGAATCGGTATTTACCGATTCGGTAATGGTAACCTGTATCTCATTGATTCCTATGGGCCAGGAGGCCCATAGGAATCAATGGGAAGCCAGTTACCATTACCGAATCGGTAAATACCGAATCGGTAGTGGGGGGAGCTCAATCAGGGGTGGCAGGGTGTCACATTGACACCCTGTTGCACCCCTGATTCCTGCATGTGTGCACATGTGGCACACATACATGCCCTGAGGGCATGTGTGTCTGCCACATTGCACACATCTAAGGGCCAAATAATGCCTTAACTGAGACATTCGTCATTTACCACCAACTTTTAGTTGGTGGTAAATAACGAATCCCCACACCAACCACACACTCCCCCTACATCTCATTTCTGTATTCGGTATTTACCGAATCGGTAAAATTACCGATTCGGTAATTTTACCGATTCGGTAAATTACCGAATACAGAAATGATCCCCCTACATATCAAAAGCCTAAATACCGGTCGGTAACGGTATATTTACCGAAAATCGGCCGTTACCGACCGGTATTGGGCTTCCTACATGAGGCCCTTAGTGAGAGAAATCCCCAGTTATCACCTGGACATGTAGAATGTGGCGCAGGAGGCACCGAATTATGCTTCTTATGCCTGATTTCCGAGTTTGAACTTGGTAACAGATGTGCCTAGAAGACCCGGCACATACCGCACCAATGCTGTCCATTTTTAGCAGGTCTGCTAAATAAAACATGCGCCTCCTCCCCGCTTGTGATCAGGGCTTTAGTCGGCTGCAACTGTGTGTATTTACTATATTCCATTACACTGCTTTGTTGTTCATTTACCTAAAGGTCTCTGAAGTAGCTGAAATGAAACAGGCTTTTGGTATTCAAATGGGGTGTGTTTCCATCCCCTCTTCCATCTTGGATACCGCATTCAAATCATTACTTTCATTCCCTCTCCCATCTTAGATACCACCTACCCTGCTCCTCCTGTTAGCCACCCCGGTATTAAGGGCCTTAGTATGATGGCGGTCAGTCAGACCGCCAACTACTATCTCAGTGGTCAGAAGTCCACCTGATAAGCAGTCAGCGGCTGACCGCCGCATTAGGATGCGACTGCTGGGCTAGTGGTCGGAAAGTGCTCCTTTCCACGGGAGTGTAAAGGAGCACTTCCTGCACATCCATGCACCGTGTGCCATGCACCACATGGTGCATGGAGGTGCGTGGGGGCACTACATGTGCCCCCTGGGCCACTTTACAGAGGCCCACAATGGATGGGGACTCTGTTTGGGGCCCCCAAAATCCATTTCCTACAGCCTTTTTATCTTTTCATGGTGGTCTTCCCTACATGAAAAGGCTGTCGGAAACAGATATCGAAATCCTGACGGCAGTGCCTGCCTCAGCACGGGATTGCGATTCCGACCGCCGCCCCGTCAGGATCAGACGATTCTGTCAGAAGCGGACGTCTTCCCCCGACCACTTAGGGACTGACCGCCTGTGTTGAAATGCGGCAGTCGGACCAAAGGCCTGTTGGCGGTCGGACTAAAGGCCTGTCGGCAGTCAGACCGCCACCGGCGGCCTGTCGGTGTGCAGTCTGTCTGACATCATAATAAGGCCTTAAGTGTCAGAATGTGACACATTGCAGTGATCCAAGACACAAAAATATAGAATCAATAAAAGGATATATAAATAAATAATAAATGGATAAATAAATTCAAGCATAAATACATTTATGGTTAAAGTGTTATCATTTAAACCCATCAATATACATAGAATATGCACATAAATAAATGTATACATACATATAATACTGGACAAATACATTGATACATACATAAACTCATTAAGAAATGTATTTGATCAAATGACTCCCATACTTCCATGCCATCATCCCTCTTCCAAGGAACCATACATTCTTCATACCTCTTTTCGTTTGTTACAGACATGGATGGCCAGGTATTTCTTTTCGCAAGTCGATCTGCCACCAACTATGTGACACTGAAACAAGAAGTGACCTCGCTGAAAGGTTTCACCGCCTGCGTACGTGCATTCACAGAGCTAACGGAGGATTTCAGCTACCTTTCTTGCAGCAGCCCTACTCAGGACAACAATCTTCTACTTTTTCACAGGAAGTCTAAGGAAAGTCCTTTTGCGGTCTACGTGGGTGGCCCAGAAATGCCCTTCAGAGCTACAAGCCCCTCACTGGACAGAAGCCACCACATATGTGGCACCTGGGATTCATTCACAGGGGTGGTCCAGATGTTTCTTAATGGAAAGCCACTGGCCAGGAAAGTCATTCAAAAAGGCTACTCCATTCAGGGTCCTCTAAGATGTATTCTTGGCCAAGAGCAGGACTCTTTCGGAGGAACCTTTGACATAAACCAGTCTTTTGCGGGTGAAATTGATAATGTACATGTGTGGGATTATGTTTTGTCATCTGCAGAAATACACCAGGCCTTTATTAATAACAAACACTTAAATGGCAATGTCATCAGCTGGCGGAACCTGGTGTATGACATCACAGGAGATGTGCTGGTGGAGCCGGTGCAACAGAGCAATTGTGATAACCAGGCATGTTATGAAAGTTCCCCAAGATGTGACGCAAACTAGTGGTTTTAGGCCATTTTTATAGACATTTAGCGCCCTATTTTGAGTTGCAAAGAGTGGCATCCCTGTAGACCATACTACTGTGGGTTACTAGAAGCAGGGGCTGCCTGCAACTTTGAAAATTGGTGGGGCACAGTGCGCCGTAAAACTCAGGATAGTGTTGCCTTTCTCCTCTCGCCTCTCCTGACGAAAGCAGGTAGGAAGGTGATTTGCTTCCTGTGTACTAATCCAACCAATCCTGGAGCTGTGAAAAGCAGTTCCAGGACTGGTTGGAGCAGGCTAACCGAGGGCTTATTTTGAGGCTGGGGGCCTGTGTCTGCAACCCCTCAGTTGTTTTACAGCACTGGGATTGCAGGCTTTAAAGTGAGCATGACAGATTGGTTGGCTGTAGGCAGCCGGCCAATCTGCCATACGGACTGAGCAGCCATCCTGCAATATACAGGAATCTGTCATCTGTCTGCCCTGCCCCCACCATCAAGCTTGCACTAGCGCGGCCGGCGGCCAAACAGAACAATAAAATGGCAATCCTTCTGAGTAGGAATTGCAGGCAGAGGCATTAGAATCTGAAATATAGCTTTGTAGCCCCAAGTTGAGAGCTATACTGGTTGTTGAAGGCCTTGAAACCGAGTTATTGGCCTGAGCCGCAGGCGAGAGCCTATAACAAGGGAGAGGGCCATTAACAACTGTTATAACCTGAGGCAGTAGGGCTATAAGACTATTAGAACACCCCACCCACTAAGGGTAGAATGTGCTAAATGAAAAAGGGAGAAACATGAAGACAACTGGAATGCTGGTGCTCCGGGCTTATACCAGCCATTAAAAGCCTCGAGCTACTACATTGTTTTCAATGGAGTTTCCACATTCCATTGTTCTAATTAAATTTAAAATTCTGTATACTATTCACAAAGCACTGGAAGGAAGACCAAGGGTATTTGCAACATTTTAACCCCTCTACTTCATCCCATCCAGGAATCTCTGATTGGACACATCACACCATAAACTTTCAAGAGACTAAAAAATGGAAGCAAGCCTTCAAGTGGTCAAGGCCAAAGCCATGGAATGACCTGAACCCTACTTTGAGGACTAAACAAAGCTCTCTGTCCTTTAGAAAGCTCTTGGAAACAGACTCATTTAGATTAACCTCTCACTAAGATCTAGACTTTAGGGTAGGAAGAGAGGAATACCAGACAGGCAGAAGGCCTCTCATTCACAGGGACTCCTAGTACCTCCCTCACTCTTGATAAGTCCATCTGAATTGATATGTACAGTGCTCTAAAGTACAAACACGTGGCTTGTAGTGTATTCAAAATATCCAAATAATTGAATAATTAAAAAAAGAGGAATTTGTGAAACATTTCAATACTTGAGGGCCAGACACAATGACCAGGTTTGTGGACTCTAAAATTGGGCTCCTCTGCCCTAGCCCACCAGGGGGTTTCTTTGCCCAATGCCTGCCAGCAGAGTCCAGATGTTGTGTTATTTATTATTTGCATAGCTCATTCTTCCATCCTTGGCGGTGATGGAAAATAAACACATACCCTTCAGAAACAATAAAACCAATAGGTTAAAATAATAGGATAACGTTGACAGAACTTAATAATTAAAAAGTAAACTGTTTAGTTTGTTTATGAAAAGGCAAAAGCAGAGATGCTTTTCATAATTCCGGTGGCAGGTCATTCCATACTCTGGCTGAAGCAAATGAGAATGCCCTATCTCCAATGTAGGCTGTCAGAGGTACAGATACCTGGAAGTAGCTCTCCTTTGTGCAGCCCACTCGATTAGAAGGTTTTGTGAGGTCAAGTTAATATATGTATTCCAAAATTGAAAAGTGTGTATCAGAGATAAAAATGTGGGTGTTTTCAGAACTCATAAGCTGATGTTTGGAGAAAAATGCTTGAATTTTATTGAAAGCTGATATTTGACTGATAAATAATGTGGTGTTGAGGAAACTTATAACTATTATCAATTCCTTGGGGCCAGAGACATCACAGATATGGTTGTTATTACCCATGATGCACTATGGTGAGCACTGCTGGAAATCTTTTGTATGGTATCTACCGATTTAATCTGGTTAGATGTGGTAACAATTAACTAATATTTTTGGTAGCTTTTTGGTAATTTTACTAAATTTAAGTAGCTCTTGAAGACCCCTGCTTTAGGTAGACTCCCATACAAGGGAGCTCTCCCACAATTTCTTTAGCTGAAATCAGAGCAGAAGCCACGCAGCCTACGACAGAGCTGTGACCGATGTTCCAGCGACGGATCTCCTTCTGGTGGCCAGATTCAGCATCTCCCACTCTTCTCTGTCTTCAGTGAAGAGCCACGCCCCAGAAATATCTTATTGGCTGTGCAGAATGCTATAGCCCACTGTGATTGGCAGAAGTTTGCCCCGTCCCATAGTCGTCGTAACCAAACTCAGCTACCACATGTAATCCCAGTATTTCAACCATACACATTTATTTAAAAGGATAAAGGCCACAGTTTATCGGCTGCTTTTATTTGCAAGCGATCATTCATTAATTCACTTGGTGTTGTACATTCAAAGTGGTAGCTTTAAGTCATATAACTTTAAACGTGTGTTACCAACTCTACACCTTTTATTAGGTGATCAATAATTTCTGGTACTTTCACAATCTGCTTGTATGGAGTTGTCTCCCTTTTTCTGTTCTCTCCATCATTCATTTGCCATTGGGCGACCACTTCACTGAGCCAAGCTTCATTATCCGTCTCCCAGGCATACCTGGTGGCTGTACACTTCAGAAAGAGGTGCTATGTTCAAACAGTCAGGTGTGCCGCAGGCTTATGGAAGCGCTGCCTTATCTGCCTTCTGTCAATTAGCCGTGCCAGGAGGCCCTCCACTTCCGGTGGCCGTGCTTTGTTCACTTCCGGTAGCCATGCCACACCAACTCTCAATTAATCAGACACACAGTGAGCTTACTGAAGCTGCAGTCTGACAATATCACTCAAACTCCCACCGAGTGGCTGCCCTAGGAAAAAAGGCAAGGCAAAGAGCAGGAGGGCCGAGACACAAAAAGCTGAGTAAATTTCCTGAAGACATTGAAGAGCTAAACCTTTCATTGGTTTGGAAATTGTAAAAGAAACAGAAAAGTGTAAACTTTAAAACCCCAGACCAGCTGTGGTGGAGACTCCTCTTTGGCGACAACCATTTTACCCTTCATGGTAAGTGCCATGATACTGGTGAGGACAACAGAGCCATGGGTCTTACTTTCATGCTCCACATGGATGCTGTTCACTGTAACAGTAAAGACACAGCCAGGCTCCCAGAAACAGGGACACATGGCGGAGATTTTGTCTATGGAAACTACACTATATTAACTGAATACTGACCTTTGGGAAGGAAGTAAATCATTTTATTGTACTTTAGTGATCGGTAAATCTGCAGCAGGCTGCCTTGTAGGACCCGAAGCCTGGAACTCTGGTAGAGAAAATTTGCCAGTGGCACACATTCATCTCACTCCGGGATCCTGTCGAATCCCCGAATCCTGGGAGAGTTCACCAGGGTGTTGAGTTGACAGTATCGATGGGAAACAACCTTTACAACGCAACTATTACAACGCACTACACTTACAACGCAGGCATTACAACGGAACATCCTTTACAACGCATACCATTACAACGCATACCATTACAACGCAGACACTACATCGCATGTCACTACAACGCAGGCATTACAACGCATACCATTACAATGCATACCATTGGAGTTAGAATAGTAATTTTTAACCCCTACACTATCCAACACTTACCCTACTGTTGTACCCCCTGGAGTTAGAATAGTAATTTTTACCCCTACACTATCCAACACTTACCCTACTGTTGCACCCCCTGGAGTTAGAATAGTAATTTTTACCCCTATACTATCCAACACTTACCCTACTGTTGCACCCCCTGGATTTAGAATAGTAATTTTTACCCCTATACTATCCAACACTTACCCTACTGTTGCACCCCGTGGAGTTAGAATAGTAATTTTTACCCCTATACTATCCAACACTTACCCTACTGTTGCACCCCCTGTAGTTAGAATAGTAATTTGTACCCCTATACTATCCAACACTTACCCTACTGTTGCACCCCCTGGAGTAAGAATAGTAATTTTTACCCCTACTATCCAATACTTACCGTAAATGCAATGTAACAGTATGCGTTGTAATGGTATGCGTTGTAAAGGTAGTATGCGATGTAATGGAATGCGTTGTAAAGGTAGTTTTTTAAAATGCGTTGTAGTGTCATGCGATGTAATGGAATGCGTTGTAGTGGATGTTGCGATGTAAAAATTGCGTTGTAAGTGCATGCATTGTAAAAGTATGCGTTGTAACGTCATACATCCGTATCGATGAATGCCTAAATGCACCCAGCCTTCGGTTTGTTCGAATAGGGTAAGAAAGTACCCGGCTGCTGGCAGAAATCCAAATAAAATAAATTATGCTCAGTGGAGGAAGTAGTATGCAAAGGTGCTGGTGATTGTGACAGGTAGTAGCAGAGAAAAGTGAGAGCTTCAATAGAGCCAAAACTCTGCTTTGTAACAGAGGCTCAAAGCCGATGCTCACCTCTCAAGGAGGACCAGGGCGAATTAGACAGGCAAGGCTTTCACTTCCTCGATCTCAGCCTGACAACACCAAAACTTTGCAATTATATACTGTCCTTCAGTATTTCACCTTTCCCAGGATCTTCACATATACAAGGGGTCCCTGGGAGGTTGGCGATGGTTTATCCCCCTTTATTCAGGCAGCTACCCTGTGCCTGACCCGAAAATAGGTTAGGGTACCTCCATTCCCTCCTCTGTGTCCACCACTTCTCTCTACTCTCCACAAGGAAAGATGTTGCCTCCCTCATGTGGACCCTCCACAAAGGCCCTGTCTCTCCTTGTGGGGGAGTTGGACCAGGGGCTTAGTCACTGCAATGGCCGAGGCGACAGTAATGCAGAGCAGCGTGAGCGCGGCCATAAAGATGGCGCCCAAATCCCCATGTCACGCCTGAAAATCACTGACAGCGAGAGAGCGTAGCTGGTGTGAGTCTCACTCAAGCCCAGGAGCACACCTGCGGTGGAGGCTTGATGAGGGGCCCAAGCCCCCAAGAAGGCAAAGACGGCCAAGATAGGAGCCTAATATGGCCCATCAATGCTGCTCAACACTGTTGAGGCATTTACTGCTCTACTTCTGAGCCAGTACTGCTGGGTATCAGTGCATCCTATCGCTGTCCGAGGACAGTGCTGCTCATTGCAGTCTGTGGCCAATGTTGATTATTACTGTCTGTGGCCGATGTTGATTATTACTGTCTGTGACCAACTTTTCTCTGTATTGTCCAGGGTCAGTACCAGTGCTGTTAATTACTCCCTGTAGCCTATGATGCTCATACAATGAGGTCGAGTATTGCTTGTTTCTGTCCAGGATTATTGCTATTAAAACTGTCTTGAACCAATGATCCATGTCATTCATGGTCACTGCCAATCATTACTGTCTGCGGCAAACTGTGGTATAATGTGTGTGGTAGATAAACAAATATAGCTAATACTTATCTTCAATAACCTAGCACAGTGTGTCTTATGTCGGATGAGAGATGTCTGCCTTTTTTACCCTTTTAAATTGTTATAATTTCCAGATACAGGGCATGATGTAGACTTTGGAGGACAGAGTAATGTTTATTAGTGTGACAGAGTAAATTACTCCGTCCCCATGACTGAAATCAAATCCCTAAAATTTAGAGATGTCCGTCGGTCCTGAGGACATCTCTTAACATTCAATGTTGTGTAAATGTTTGAAGGACATGACAAAGCGGGAATCTGTGTTTCAATAAAGTATAACTGAGGATCAATACACCATGGCGTTTCTCCCCCATGGTGTGTTGGTATTTATTTTTTTTGCTGTCCCTCATGTATCGGTTTTATCTGACAGTGACAGACAGCAAAAAAAAGCCATGCAACTGCCCACCGTATACTGGGCGGTTGGACAGTTAGCTTACCTCTGACGGCCCATACTCTGTCGCTCCATCGGAGGAGTATGTTGGCGATGGAGCCAGAGTAAGCTCTATTGTCAACATACTATTGGTACGTCCACCTATAAATCAGGGGTGCGGACTGTAAGTATGGCGAAGAGGGTACTCCCTGGTCGTTGCAATGTCAAACTCTCTCCGCTAAATTCTGAAACAGCCCCATAATGTACACCCATGCACAAAGTCAGTGAGTTTTTAAGGCACGCCTAATTTAGTACAATGTGTAGTTAGTTTATGTTACATTCATTTTCCAAAATTTTATTCACTTATTTCTATGACATTTTTCTTCACTTCTTCCTATGAAACTTTCTAGAGTTAAACGTCACGTGACATCACGCGCCATGATATCATCAAATATGCAAAATTGCACTCACCCCCAAAAAGTGTACTGCTCACAGCAAACTCAGGAACAATGTAAAACAAAGTAAGAAAGGCAGCTTAGCTTCAGTCGCTGCAGCACACCAGGTCCAACTGATAAACGTGAGTTTCAGGTACCAGGCCAAGCGTGTACGTCCTCATGGCAGGGGAGGAGGGATAACTATGTCTGTTGAATGTACATTTAGTTTTCAATGTGATGGGTTTGTTAAGTTTCGTGTCCTGGGACATGATTCACCATATTAATTTAAGGAATGTGATGCAGAATAAAAAGGTGATGTGGTTCTACTTTCAAGAGGAGGTGCATTATGAAGGATGCTTCCACACCGGGTATGTCTGAAAAAGTTTGAAACTCTGATACACAATTGTTTTGTTTTGCATTTAACTGATTCATTACTTTTGGTCATTGTTGTTATTGAAATTTAATATACTTTCTGTGATGTGTGACAGTGAATTTATTGTTTGTATGCCATCTTGTATAGCACAAACCTAGCTGAGCGCCATCCAGAGTAAAAGGCAAAGATATGTTCAGCATGGGATTGTGCTGATAGTCACCAGAGATGACGAACTTGTCATTAATTCAAAATAAAAACTCCAATTGGTAGCCTTTGCTGCATCCTTTATAATAATGTTGTATTGATCAATGATGGAACATGGAATGTAGGGATAGATTGTTTAGAGTCAATGCAGCAGGACATTTTGGCTCTGAAAGTTTCTGCCTGCCTGTGAATGTGGGCGGGCCTCTGCTTAAATGTTGTTACACCATCAATACATCTTAATAACATCCATGGATCATATTACACAAGTGCCCTGGGGGTGCTTTGGGTATTTGCGCCCGCTTTCTGCGCCCCTGAGGTATTTTGGTATTACAAAAGGGCGCGGCAAATGCTTGTGCAGCCCCTTCTGTAATACCGATAGCGCAGGTGCACATATAGTGCCAGCTCTATCACCAGAGGGTGTTCCCTCATTTGCACGGGGGCGTGGCCCAATGCAATTGAGGGAATTCCTGTGCCTCTGCCCCTGTGCCGTATTATAGATGTGGGTGCAGAGGCAAAGAAGCTGTCAGGAGGCACATTAACAGTGTGCTCCCATACGGCAACCCTCTGAGGGGGTGAAGGGGGGCCCATGGACCCCAGACATCCCTTTGCCGGCGGGTGCAGTCACTCACTGCACCCGCTTGCAAGGGGATCTCTCTCCACTCTTAAAAGTGCAGGCGGGTCCCCGCCTGCACTGTGAAACACAGAGCGGCTTCAAAGCGGCCGCTCCGTTTTTCAAATGAATACGCTGTCCCCAGTGCAACGTGAGTTGGCGACTGCCCTGGGGACAGCGTATTCATCCTTATACGGTGCATCTTCCTTGTTTGCGCCAGGCGCACCTTTTAAAAGGTGCACCTGGCGCAAACTAGGAAAATGCGCCGCATGTGTAAGATGGCCCCAAGTCTTGCAAACTGAAGTTATTTTCAGGTTTAACAAGGTTTATGTGCTACCAGCATTCTCTCCCTGCATGTGAATACTGGTTGTAAACCTGAGGCAACTGGTAGCATGTCTTACTCTAGAAGACTAATTGGTTGTGAACAATATGCTACAGGCATCCTGTTGTTCTGCCTCTTGGGAGTGGAAGACATTGCTGAATCTGATCACCGTTTGGCCTAATTCTGCGATTAGCTATTTCAATACCTGAGTGAATGTCAGACAAAAAGAAGCATATGTCATGCCCTGATGTAACAAATATCCCATGGTGAAGAAGGTCAAGTCAGGAAGCATGCATCCTGATACACATGGCAACTTCAAAACATCTATGTTATGAAACTGTGTTCTGAGGAACTTCCAGCAAAAGAGAGAGCTGAATGTCACTCAGTGTGCCGGCACTGTGGTACAAGTGCCCGTGTGGGCTAGTGCACGTAGGGAGAACAAGTCGGAAAATCAAAACACGGATGGTAGAACACAAAAGCAGGATCGAAAGAATACTAACTCTTCCTTAGGAGCACATTGGGTAACTGCAGCACACACCATTCCCCAGTTAAGATTCACGATTCTAGAACGCATTCAAAAGACACCAGGGATTGACATGAATACTGCTTTAGCACGCAGGGAAACACACTGGATTAAGTTCCTAGGTATAGTCATTCCTGGGGGGTTAAATGACCATTACGAGTTATTATGCTTTGTGTAATTTAATAGAAATGTGTAACAGTTCTCATCTCTTCAAACCAGCATCTTATTGTACAGGATTTGCACTCGTAGTTTTCTTAAACTTCCAAGATCTGTTCCTTTTCTTAACTGTTTCTTTGGTAACACTTCAGGTAAACGTGATCTGGTCATTTCAGACCAGGACTCTCACACTTGAGAGGTATGTAATTTTTTCACACCCAATTACACAGTTCACTTCAACTTTATAGTTCCATTTTGACCACTTGTCACTTTTGGATATAGTAACACTAGAGGTTCGCAATTTTAGGTCCCATTTTAACATATACTGAGGTGGCCGGCACCTGTTGATGATTTTTTTGACCGGTTTTTATATCGCTTAGGTACAGGACGAATCGGAGTTTGTAGTTCTTTCTTCTCTGCGTCTGTTTTTTATTTTTATGAGTGTGGTGCTTTAAAAAACAGAGACACGTCGCATTACGTCACGAACGCATTTGACGTACTGAATGGGCGCGTTGTTGAACACGGACGTTTGCTGGAGTATCTTAAACTAGGTGAGCCTCGGTGGTCTGGTTTGAAACTAGTTTTTGCGTATTTATGGGTGCACGGTATGCGGCGGTATCTTACGGACAGTTTCTTTTGGTACCTGTTTCAGGATAACAACGGACCGTTCTAAATATTGGAGTGGCTGTTTTAGAACCGCGTGGGGGCTTTGACGGGTAAGCGGACACTCAAACTGCAGACTTTTGTGTACCCTAACATGATGGTTGTGATTTAATAGTTAAAAATTATTTTTCGTGTTTTCAGAGTGACGTATCTTTCAGAAACTGGCATTGTAGTACGATTAAGTTGGGGTAAGATACCGATGCAGTCGCTCTAGACTCATCTTTATTCACGGGTTAGAATTAAGGAGACACTTTGAACTCTGCACGTTGCTCGTATGGCACTGTAGCACTTGGTAGAAATATTGAAGCAGGTTTAAACTTTTTCTGCCGAACGGTGAAGGAGCTTTCAATCTCGTTTCTATTTCTTTCTCTTGTTGATTTCACCTATTAACTTTATTGAGTGCAAATCCTAATAGAAAATGCCATTTTGTTTAAACAGTATCTCATTAGACATTCATTTGTTTTCTGTTGTAGCTCTATACGGAGGATCTCAAGATACAACCACCAAATACTTCTGTTTACTGTTTTTTGTCAATCACTTATCCCCTGACGAAGGGTTTCATATTAACCCGAAATGACTTTGGTATTTTGAGCTTGTAAATTCATTCATATAATGATTTTGTGTTGGACAACATGTCATTAATGGATAATGTTTGTGTTTGATATTTACACTGTTTGAATCCAAACAAGTAATATTTACTTCAAAAATGCAATGATCTGATCTAATTTTGATTTCACTGAAGTAACTCACATATAAATGTTCTTTTGATTCATACCAAGAAAGTGTGTGTGCATTTGTCTCTTGCTGTGCTTCACGTAGGTTATGGTTTTCCACTGCCTCGTTTTTGATAGTTGGCACTGTGGCACAGCCATCATCAAAGCAGAGCAAGGCTTTCCACTTGCCTGACAGAGATGCACTGGTCCCATGAGCTAGCTTTCGAGCATGTTGGCTGGACTACCTAAAGATCGTCATCTAGATCCAGTGGTCACAGTTTCTAGCTTTGGGGAGTACAGTTGATGTACCATCTAAAGATCGTCATCTAGATCCAGTGGTCACAGTTTCTAGCTTTGGGGAGTACAGTGGATGTACCATCTAAAGATCGTCATCTAGATCCAGTGGTCACAGTTTCTAGCTTTGGGGAGTACAGTCGATGTACCATCTAAAGATCGTCATCTAGATCCAGTGGTCACAGTTTCTAGCTTTGGGGAGTACAGTGGATGTACCATCTAAAGATCGTCATCTAGATCCAGTGGTCACAGTTTCTAGCTTTGGGGAGTACAGTCGATGTACCATCTAAAGATCGTCATCTAGATTCAGTGGTCACAGTTTCTAGCTTTGGGGAGTACAGTCGATGTACCATCTAAAGATCGTCATCTAGATCCAGTGGTCATAGTTTCTAGCTTTGGGGAGTACAGTCGATGTACCATCTAAAGATCGTCATCTAGATCCAGTGGTCACAGTTTCTAGCTTTGGGGAGTACAGTCGATGTACCATCTAAAGATTGTCATCCAGATCCAGTGGTTACAATTTCTATCTTTGGGAGTACAGTGGATGTACATCTAAAGACTGTTATCTGATCCAGTGGTCACAGTTTCTATCTTTGGGAGTACATTGGATGTACCATCTAAATATTGTCGTCTGATCCAGTGGTCACAGCACCCATAGCTTTGGGGAGTACAATGGATGCCCCTTATACATCCATGTTACACAGCCTTGTGGAAACTACTACTAACATTGCCTCACCCATTAAGAAACATTGATCAGGGCTACTGGAAAATGTCTGTACTGAATTAATAAATTAGTTCTTTCGATTTCGGCATGTGCCACTTAGAAACTTTTGAAAGACCCTACATGCTGCTGACAACAGTGGCTACTTTATTTAAGTTAGTTTACAAATTACAATACTAACTCAGGGAGTGGAGAGACTATTTTTCCAAATGGCCCATGGTTGGTTTACGAGATAAAATCATCTACCACAATAGGAAGATGTCCTTTGGAAGTTGTTACCGTCTATGGTGTCAAATGGAGGACTTTTTAAAGATGTGTGGTATCAAACACCCTCCCACTCTCTTTTATCACATTGGCTAAAGTTGGCAGCTGATCACTAGAGTGAGGTGGATTGGAAATATGAGATTTGGAGTTTATTGTGAAATTACAGAACCACACAACACTTGACCATGGGTAAATCTGCTTTTTCACTGTTGCGTGGTCATGTTCCTTGTTGCAAAGTGTGCACGGCTTGGATTTTCAAAATTTCCATTGTTTGAAAGGAAAAAGAAATCTCCATAGGGCGTGAAGAGTCTGATTTTGATACTTCCCTTACATAAGCAGAGTAAAAGAGGTACAATTTTTATAGGAAGACATCTGAAGCAGCAGGTTTGTATCCTAATTATTCAAATTAGTTCATTATGTGAGGTAGAGGAAGAAAGAGTGGCCCTATACTTCCAAGCCTCATAAAATATTGCTAAATAGATTCTAGCTTGTACAGTAATATATTTGGAATATGTACTGTAATCATTCATAAGAATGCAAGGATATCAATTTTACTTTTAATGTGAAAAAAATAAATATGCCACAAATGAAAGACAAGATTATTTTAAGCCTGGAAGAGCAGTAGCCAGACTGATTCATACATGGGGTCATCTTTAATTCCTTCTGACAGTCGTAAAACTGTGGTAAGCTTGGGAAACTGTAAATCAGTGCTACAATGTTTTGTTTATACTTACACAGGGTGTCAGTGGACAACGTGAACGTGTCTTTCACCCATGCAACTTCCTGGAGAATTTGATTTCACAATTTCCTGTTTTTTGATTGTGCTTACACCAGCAGGTCTGACCGCAACAAAATATTTTCCCAAAACCCAGTATTAAAAATCTTGACCCATATAAATATCTCCCTACAATAGACAGCGTGAACTTTGAATCATGTGTTGCTTTGACTGTTGCATGGAAAGACAATACAATAAAGTGAGAAGTATGAACCAATTATTAATGCATTAATCATAATAAAAAGAAGGAAATTGAAATATTTCACGGCAGGTCTGTGTCTCTAAAAATGTTTTGAGAGTGAGGAAGAGTCAGTCACACGTCAGCCGTCTTGAGTGTCTTGGTGAAGACCAAAGCTTAGTTTGAGGACTTTGAACAATGCACATTTCGCTGATGGTCATTAGCCCCGGCCCAAAACAATGAAGCACACAGAACTGCGCGAATCACTCTCCCTGACGGTGGATGGCCATGTTGTGCCATCCACCGTCCATTGCTACTAAAGCAGCTTGTGTGCGCCACCTCTACAGGCTTATAATAAATCGACTTCTATGAGCCCTAATTTGAGTGGCCAGGATCCTGCATAATTCAACAGGACACCTAGCTAACTGCGCAAGGTCTGGTAGCGCATATCCACAAAAATCTGAAGGACTTTATTTCTACTCCAATTTTCAGATAGAAATTAAGGGCCTTACGTATGAGGCCTTGCGTCACTTTTACGCCTCCTGTGCGTCACTTTTTGTGACGCATCGGCGTCGTAAAAAATGCACCATTTTGCACCCTATTTACAAAGTGGCACATCTAGGCAGATGCGTCACTTTATAAACCCCTGCGCCACATTATACCTACGCCAGGTATAATGTATGCAGGGTGGGCATCCCTTCGCAAAAAGCCTCGTAGAAGTGGCGCATTGAAATCTATGACATTTCAGTGCGCCACTTCAAGGACGCTAGTGCATTAATATCTTACACCTGCCTCACAGCAGGCGTAAGACTGACGCAGGCCCTTTCACATGGGGCTTGCCCCATATGAAAGGACACATTGCTGGAGTTGCGTCTGTTTTCAGACACTCCCCAGCAATGCGTCACTTTTTTGCACCCACGGATACGTCAGAAATACTGACATATCTGTAACTCCTTGCGACATGATGCATCATACAGTAAATATGACACATCCAGCATGTCGCAAGGAGGGCGCACTGAGAGGTGACGCATCGCTGTTTTCCCGCAGCGATGCGTCACTTCTCATACATAAGGCCCTAAATTGCCTTAAACCAAGTCTATGGTGTCCTGTTAGGGAGGCAAGGGAAGGACCATATTTGCTTCTGTTTGACTTGAGCCTTCCTCAGGAGGTGATTGGGAGCTGCTGCATATTCTTCGGTGAATCCGGATTCACAAAGATGTGTGTGATCTTCATCTACGGATCTACCATGAATCACAGACTTTTCACGCAAGCTGCCTGCTTGGGCACAAATCAGTCTGCACGTATAGTCCATTTTGAACATATGCAGATTCTGTTTGAGATTTAGTACACATATCAAGTGTGCTTTACTTTGTGAAAATCTTTGTGAACCTGCCCATATTAATTCTTTTTACATTTTGCACGCATGCCACAGACAAAAATTCACATCACTTATGTTTGTGTGTTTGATCAAAATCTCTTCCACGCTTATAAGCACACATTCACTGGTATGTGACTGACTCTTTACCAGCCCTATTTATAACCCATGACCCACTAAAAAGAAGTGATTTGAGGGAATGAGGGGCTGTCTATGTTTGCTTCCTCCCACAAAACATTCTAAACCACAAGACAGCTAAATAAGGTAGCACCGGGTCCAGGCGTCAGGAATTTCCCTAATACCAGTGGCGGCTCCTCCGCTAAGGAGGAGGAGTATCGCCCCACTGCATTTCAGCAGTGCAAAAAAGGAAAAATAAAATTATGATACCATGATGTTATTATCATTTTATTTTTCCACACTGAAGCCAGTTTTGGGCGGGGTGGAGCTTGGCTGTCATCACAGCCAGCAGAGTGATTTGTGCACTTAAGTGCGCATGACGGTTTGGCCAAACAGTCATGCGCACTTAGCATGTTCTCTACCTAACTGCATTGCACAGCTCAAAACAAAAAATGGAAGGTGCACTCTAATAGAAGTCAAGAATAGAAAGTACACTGGAAATCCAAAACGATTCTTCTTTTATTCGTGGTTGTTGTATTAAAAAAGGGGGTACACAGCCAGCGCGTTTCGTTCCGTAGTGCCACGGGAACTTCGTCAGGGCTGTAACAATCACAAAAACATTTTTTACACATAAATATACATATATATACATTTAAAAATCACAATACTAAAGACCAAGCCACAATACAACACTTTAGTAACAATAGTTATGCATACGAACATATAAAATTAGAAAAAACATAAAAAATTTGTTGCACAAGGACAGAATGAGTTACCCAGAACCTAAACAGTCAATACATTTGTAAGAAGTCACGTATTATAATAGAAAGCAAATCTATACATTTGAATTTCACAAAATACAAACATATAATCCTAAATATTAAGTCCAAAAAGTAAAATTAAAAGGATAACAAGGTAGACGAAATAAGGAAAAAGGGAGCATAATAGAAATAGGACATTAGGATAATTTGGAAAAGAAGAAAATAAAATAAAAGGTAGGTAAAAGAAAAAGGAGAACATCTCACCTCACTAAAGGTAACCGAACACTTTCAGAATACGCATAGAGATTCAATTTAAGTGCTTGTGACGTACGAAAGCACTAATATAGAAAATCCGATATGACCAATCAAGTAAGGTACCTGTAGAAATATATTTGTTTTTACTGTATTTCTGAAGCAAATTAATGTGGCCACATTCATAATACATACAAAAAAGTAACAAAGCCAATAACGCGGCAAGACCAGAATATAGAAAAATGTCTCGCCTGGAAAATAAACCAATGTAAGGAAATAGCCAACTCAAATCAAAAACACGTTCCTAACAGTCAAAGAAAGGCAGAATTGTCTGTTGTTGGGTGATTCGGATTTTTGTGACCGTTGCTGTTTTTTTTTTCAGAAACTTGATAGTGGGGATCTATTGGTCTTTCATCATCATTACCTGAGCGTTTATTACTGCTCCTGTATTGGCAACTTATTCAGTACCGTATTCACCCTTTATTAAGGTGAGGTTTTATGTTTGATGTGTTTGGCATATGTGTTTTTTGTGAATTGAATTAGTAATTTATTTTTATTACATATTGGCCATTTGGGTAATTACTCTACTCAATTATTTCAGGGAGTCTCGTATGACATAGACGCTTCTGCCTTTCTTTGACTGTTAGGAACGTGTTTTTGATTTGAGTTGGCTATTTCCTTACATTGGTTTATTTTCCAGGTGAGACATTTTTCTATATTCTGGTCTTGCCACGTTATTGGCTTTGTTACTTTTTTGTATGTATTATGAATGTGGCCACATTAATTTGCTTCATAAATACAGTAAAAACAAATATATTTCTACAGGTACCTTACTTGATTGGTCATATCGGATTTTCTATATTAGTGCTTTCGTACGTCACAAGCACTTAAATTGAATCTCTATGCGTATTCTGAAAGTGTTCGGTTACCTTTAGTGAGGTGAGATGTTCTCCTTTTTCTTTTACCTACCTTTTATTTTATTTTCTTCTTTTCCAAATTATCCTAATGTCCTATTTCTATTATGCTCCCTTTTTCCTTATTTCGTCTACCTTGTTATCCTTTTAATTTTACTTTTTGGACTTAATATTTAGGATTATATGTTTGTATTTTGTCAAATTCAAATGTATAGATTTGCTTTCTATTATAATACGCGACTTCTTACAAATTTATTGACTGTTTAGGTTCTGGGTAGCTCATTCTGTTCTTGTGCAACAAATTTTTTATGTTTTTTCTAATTTTATATGTTCGTATGCATATCTATTGTTACTAAAGTGTTGTATTGTGGCTTGGTCTTTAGTATTGTGATTTTTAAATGTATATATATGTATATTTATGTGTAAAAAATGTTTTTGTGATTGTTACAGCCCTGACGAAGTTCCCGTGGCACTAGGGAACAAAACGCGCTGGCTGTGTGCCCCCTTTTTTAATACAACAACCACGAATAAAAGAAGAATCGTTTTGGATTTCCAGTGTACTTTCTATTCTTGACTTCTATTAGAGTGCACCTTCCATTTTTTGTTTTGAGCTGTTCTATTGATTGGCATCTTTCAACAGCGGATGCGGGGAGTTGTTGCACTTAACTTTCGATACACAATATTATTGGAATTGAGGTGCTTGACCTTGGTCAGCTGTTGTCTTCTTATTTTCTGTGTTTAACTGCATTGCTAAGCCTGGGTGGAGAACATGCACAGTCTTCCACTCCCTGTCTGAGTGCCAAACCAGACCTCTCAGTCCAATCACAACACTGCTGCCTTGCTGGTGACAGCAGTGTTGTGATTGGCTTAAGGGAACCTGTGTGCTTCCTGCTTCTGGAAAGAGAAGAGGAGGAGAGATGGCGGCGTGCAGAGGTAATTGAAATGTTGTTTTTTTCACCCCATGTTCCGTACTATCCACCACTGCCTAATAGTGGGGACCCTGACGTCCCTAAAAGACAAAATACATAACCAGGATCAGAGAATTACAAAAAATGACAATCCCTACCGGCATCACACATGCTATAGCCTTCATCTCCATAGCCTAACCTAATTGTGCGATTAAGGATGCAGAATAAATGGGATCAAAACAAATGCTGTGGATGCTACGCCTTCATGAATAAATTCTCAACACAAAAGAGGTAAAAGAAAACAAAAATCTTTTAGCAGAAATTAAAGGTTATAAATTGCATGTTTTTCTTAATTTGTGATATTTTATTACAATATTTAGTTTTCAATTACAGAGTATTTCAGTGGGGATTTTAAATTGTCCTATTTTCTCGGAATTGTAATTGTAAATTGATACTTGTATAGCGCTCTACTCACCCGCAAGGGTCTCAAGGCGCTTGTACGAATACCGCTGTGGAACCCATCCTGGCTTTTCCCTGTGAGGCGTCCACTCCTGGGCACCCCCAAGGTGGAGGCCAGGCATCCTTAGCATTGTGGGGGCCGTTGTGGAGATTAAGCAAGCTATTGCCCAGATTTGCAGAGGTGGAACTCCATGATTGAAATGGCACCGAGGTGAGAATTATCAGGTCTGTGGAATTTTTGAGCCCAAGACCCACCGAGGTGGGGAATTGAACCCTGGTCTCAGGCTAGATCTCTGCATCAGGGTCTGCCGCTCTAATCATTGAGCCACACTTCTCCACTTGAGCCACACTTCTCGTAGAGTTCAGAAGTTTTAAATTACTATTCCGGGATCTTTCAGTCCTCCACTTGAGAGTAAGGCTTGTGACGGGGGAAATGAGGAACTTGAATAAATAATCCTCTCCACTACATATTGATACCTTTAATTCCTGGTACTGTAAAAAAAAAAAAGTATAAGTGAAATTTCATTTTTAACAGATATGATAATTTTGGCTTTGTGTAACAATATTAATTCTATTCCAGTCAGATGTTTGGTTTCGCTGACAAATCCAACTTGACAATTTCAATTGCTGATATATCAGAATGTATCATACACATGTGCGCTCTTGAAAATCGCATCTGTAAGCCCATTTTTTGTTATTTTCCAGGGTCGGCTTTAAGGCGGGTCGACCGGTGCCATTGCACCGGGACCTGAGTTTGGTGGGGGCGGGGCGCTGTGTTTTGAAATATCTTATGGGTTTAAAGGACCTGCCCCTGAGTTCCTTGCGTGTCCAGCAATTTTCAGTTGACAATAAATAAACATGTCCAGATAGCTCTAGTCAGGGCTTTGAGTGCGCCGGGTCTTGCCGGTGCTCAGCACCGGCAGTTCTAAAACGCAAGGGCCGAAAGGGGTCTCTTTCGGGCTCTCCATGTTTGCCCTTACCATCGGGGTGAAACAAAAAATCTTAACTCTCCAGCAATACCACCTTCACTGCCTGTGAGGTAACTTCAAAGAGACTCCTTATAGTTCTTTTACAGTCTCATCATTTAAGAACGGAAGTATTTTCAATATTATATGCAATGAAGCCATAGTTGTTGCTTATGTATCTTTTGCAACTAACAGCCATTGACAAAGCCAAAAGCCCTAGCTTGTTGTAGGTAATCTTACTTTTTTATATTATATATCTGAATTCAATCACAGATGCAGCAAAATGCCATTCAGGCGGCACACTATGCTAAGCACAGATTTTTAGCTTATTGTTTTTAAACCACGCCCCTAAGTGCATTGGCCATGCCCCTTTGAGAGAACCCCCCCCCCCCCTCCCCCCACCCCCCCGTTTTTCCATCCCACTTAAAGCCCTGGCTCTAGTGATTAATTTACCCGCAGGAGAGAGATCAGAATTTTGTCAGTAGGAGATTTACTCACAAGAAAGTCTTACAGAGGGTTAATGTGCTTTCTCTAAAGAACGTGTGCCATGCAAATGCCAGAATTGTATATGTAGATAGCTCGTGGGTGAATGCTTTTGTCACAGATCCTTATGTTACTTGTAGTTTATAATGTCCCAACCCCTGCAGGACGGTGAGCCATGAACTGGCAGTAAAGAGCTGCATTAAACTGCAAGGTACAGGTTACAATGTTATGTTTTTCCCCAGTCATTAATTTTCCTAATGGTGCCAAAAAGGGTTTGTTTGGGTGGAAATACATTCTTATTAGTAAAGCCAACCCCAACCACTGTGTTACGTGTTAAATACTGAGTTTGTGATTCCCCAGAATAGGACCACTTAAAATATACATAAAAGAATCTTAAAATATACTGCCTACCAGTGTGGATGGCATGTGACTCCCTCCACTGGTGTAACGAAAGTTTAAGGGGCCCCCCTGCAATGTACACGGCGGTACCCCTGCCTCAGATTTAATCCGGAGTGCTCAGACCAGAGTACTTGTCTGAGGGGGCCCCCTGCAGCTTGGGGGCCCGCCGAACCGCGGTGGATGCGGGGGTCTGTTATGTCCCTGACTCCCACACCATATAGCTCTCATTATCTTTTGTACCATTTCCTATACATTGATTGACACGCGTATGATTTATTGTTTCTGTATAATATGCTATCTAAAGCTCAGGCACTTAACTTCTCTCCATTTCCCGAGTTAGTGCATGAGCTGCAGACAGCACAGCTCGGGCATAGTGAGCAGTGGTGGCCTCTCTGTTTCCGAGCTGCGTCATCTGCACCTCTAACACTGACTGAGAAATAGCCTGGTAATAAAAGTCATTCTAGAAAGTGCAGTCCTATAAAAACAAGCACATGCCCGCATTCATGAGACGACCCGTGGTCTTCTGTATTGTCTGGTCATATGTATCAAATCATCCTGAGGTGTGCATTAGAATGAAAGATCATATGGTTTCACACCCATCCATCTAAAGTCTTCCACTTTTCTGAACTTCTTCCTTCTCCATCCACCACACTCCCCTTCCTTTTACCCAAACCCACCCCAGCTCCACTTGTCACGTGCCTTTGTTCCCGCATCTCCTCCCCCCCTACTTCCGGGCCCTGCTCAGGTGGCAGTAGACACAAGACAAACTACACGAATCTCATCTTTGTACTTTTCATGCCTCTTCTGAGTTTAATTTTTAATGTATATAATATTCCAGGAGCTATAATATTTTTACTTTTATAAAAAAAAATTAAGTCATTGAAAATCCGGAATTTGATAGCAGGTTTGTGTTATCCACTTGTGCTTGCTGCAGGCAATATTTGTGGTAATATCAGGGAAATCAACTGTGAAACCGGCCTACCGGCCCACAAACTGCAAAAAACCCGTCCCACACATTATTCTGACAGACCAGCCCATCGGGCTCTGCCTGATCGCCCTGTAGGCCAGTCCAGCCCTGTAAGCCACTGATAGAGGATGGGGGCCTGACGTCAGCAGCAGACAGAGCAGCGACAGGGAGAGGAATGAAGCTTGCGGCCCTCTCTGTTGATCGTGTTATAATAATTGATGTTTTCCACCCTCACGCGGCTTGTGCAGGTTAATAATGGAGTCCAGCTTCTCTTTCTTCCCACACTTATATAGTTAAATTAAATTGTACATTGGTAAAGCGTAAACCTATCACCCCTAAGGGTATCCAGGTGCTGGGGCATTGGGGAGATTAAGTGAGCTGCTGCCCAGAGTCACATGATGCTGAGCTGAGCTGCCGCCGGAGCCGGGGATCGGACCCTGAGCCCCACGCTCTGGAGTCAGCCGCTCTGGCCGCTGAGCCACACACAGTTGACGAACACTTGCCCTGCACCAGTTCTGGGGTCCTCTGGACAGGATACAGTAAGGCCTGATAGGGCCTGTGAATGTCAAACTGTAGGAGACTCCACACCTTTCCACACGCTGTTGGGGGTCGTTGCAGGGGGCAGCTAGAAGCCCCGTGGGACCGTCGCTTCACCCAGACCTGCGTCCCTGCGCCGGAGGACTTCAACTCCCAGCAGGCAGGGGACGCACTTGTTGCACGTCACCAGCAAGCGCCCGGAGGCGCTCAAAACACCGAGGTGCCTCCCGCAGCGCGGGACTCCTCACCTTTCCACACGCTGTTGGGGGTCGTTGCAGGGGGCAGCTAGAAGCCCCGTGGGACCGTCGCTTCACCCAGACCTGCGTCCCTGCGCCGGAGGACTTCAATTCCCGGCAGGCAGGGGACGCACTTGTTGCACGTCACCAGCAAGCGCCCGGAGGCGCTCAAAACACCGAGGCGCCTCCCGCAGCACGGGACTCCTCACCTTTCCACACGCTGTTGGGGGTCGTTGCAGGGGGCAGCTAGAAGCCCCGTGGGACCGTCGCTTCACCCAGACCTGCGTCCCTGCGCCGGAGGACTTCAATTCCCGGCAGGCAGGGGACGCACTTGTTGCACGTCACCAGCAAGCGCCCGGAGGCGCTCAAAACACCGAGGCGCCTCCCGCAGCGCGGGACTCCTCACCTTTCCACACGCTGTTGGGGGTCGTTGCAGGGGGCAGCCAGAAGCCCCGTGGGACCGTCGCTTCACCCAGACCTGCTTCCCTGCGCCGGAGGACTTCAATTCCCGGCAGGCAGGGGACGCACTTGTTGCACGTCACCAGCAAGCGCCCGGAGGCGCTCAAAACACCGAGGCGCCTCCCGCAGTGCAGGACGCGCGCGGGCGTGCCCGGGCTAAGCCCGGGCCAAGGGCGGGCCCGTCCTGCGCCCGTCAACGACCGGAAAGACAGGGCAGGGCCCATTCTCTAACTCCTGCCACAAGACACCCTCACCTTTGCCTGGACATTAGAACCAGAGTAAAAGGTACTGTGGGGTTACAGCAGGGGGAATCATGCAAGGCTGTCTATTGTGTTGCATGATTAATTGACTGCATAACACTCAGAAGAATGAGCAAACGGAAATCTATGGAGGAGGGGGCCCAGCAGTTGAATACAAAGAAAGGGAAAACGATAAAAAAAGCTATCGCCACCAGTTCAAATTGTACTCTGACCCGTATTGAAAATCTTGTCAGTGAATTTGAGGTTATTTTAGCAGACAATACACCACAACATGAGGCGATTCCCACCCCCAATATAGAAGACGCAGGCCAATGCAGAGGGAAGGTGATTCCAGATATTTTTAAAAATAAAAAAACACAGCAATCTCTACCCATTTGCTTAGTGCATACCCAACCAGAGATTAGTCCTGTGCCTGCTGCAACTGGGTCATCGGGCTTTATAGACGATGACCTATTAATTGCAACAGATATTAACACTGATAAGGGGACTGTATCGTCAAGCCCAGGGGATATCACAATTTCATGTAGTAATAAATATGCCGTCTTGGAGGGGGGAAACAGGCGATGCGGCAGATGTAATCGCGCAGGCGTCTAAGAGGGGCTCAGTTGAAAATGTAACAGCTAAATGCGTAGAAAGATCTGTGGGCTGCCCAATTTGTCCTGGGTCCACCAAGGCTATCCTGTTAAAGTTAGAGAAACTTGAACAGGATATGGTGGATATCAAGAGATTGCTGGCGACACTATCCCAGAAAGGGAATGTAGCTCTGAGAAACAAAACTCTGCGCCCTGGCAGTTCCACTCTAATACCAACGCCACTACCTCAACTACCGTCCCCCGTCCTTAGGTCTCCATCTGAGGGCGAGCGCCCAAAGATTACACCGATGAGCACCAAGTCCTGCCCCAAATCATATGTTGATATTATAAGATCGCAGGGTGCAGATTTGCGAAATAAGCCTGGTCCTCCAACTGCCCCATCATCTAGTAATGGGAGGATGGAAAGAGATAGAATCACTAAGGGGAGCATAACCTATACATCTGTGTCCAACACCAAAAGAACTGCTAATAATATAGTATACATGACCGGTGTCCCTAAAATGAACAATAAGCAGGGCATTGAATCCAGGGAATCCATACATAATAAAGCCATTCATTGGCTCAGACACGTTAGGGGCTGCAGATCCATCACCAGAGAGGATTTGATAAGCGTTAAGAGATTGTCTCTATTCAGCTCCAGCAGTGACTGTATTGAAATCCACCTTAATAACCAAATTATGGCGGATAACTTGGTGAATTTGGAGTTCCGGTTCTCCCCGCCCAATCACTCTAATATCCAGATTAGGCGTCTGCCCTTATGGTTCACTGAAGGGGCAGACGATGATTCAGGCCTTAATAGAATAGACTGACTAATAGGTGGCAACGCCAGTCCTTATCAAGAGTTTGGGCCTGAGTGGAATTCTGTGGCGAATATTCCCACGGCATTGAATGCTTCCCTCATTGCTCCTAGCATGGACTCTCTAAACCAGACCACGAGTGAGGTAGGTGGGGTAGGGGAGGGTAATTCTGTTATAATCCACATTCTCTCCTGGAACATTGCAGGTCTCAAAAAGAAATTGGCCATCCCCGATTGGCATGAATTTATCAACAAACATGAGATCTGCATGTTCCAGGAGACTTGGAGCCTGGAACCCCTGTATATGTCTGGCTATTCCACCTTCTATATACCGGCTGTAACCCAAGGTATGGGCCGCCCTTCGGGGGGACTACACATCTGGGTGAAGGTAGCACTGAATCTGAATATTAAAGTCCACAACGCCAACTCAGAAGATATTCTCCACTTATCTTTTAAAGGGCCATTGAATGGTACCAGAGTTGACCTTTTCAATGTGTATGCAAGAGGAGGTCCATCTAATCAAAATTCTGTTATAATCTCTTGTTTGGAAATGGCCCTAGCAGGTATCCCCCCACACTCTAATATTATTCTGGGAGGTGATTTAAACTGTACATATGAACCTCTAAGTGAGGAATATCTTTTAGGGACTAATGAGGAAGATATAAAATATTCCATCCCTGTCCAAAATCTGAGTCCAATTAAGAGGTGGACGGTGAGGGCACTGCAGATCAATGCCCTAACTATGGAATTTAATCTACGGGCACTAAACGGGAGAACTACTTCGGACCCCAATGGGGCTATGACCTTCAACAGATTGAATGGGCCTTCACGCATTGATTACATTATCTTAGATATAAATTCATGGGGGTATCTGGTTGACATGAAGGTTAAGCAGATGCCAGATAGTGATCACAACCCACTCTGTGCAGACATTAGATGGGAAGCAAGGGAAAATACTATAAATGCTCATTTAGCTTCAAAAGCAGTGATCCCTACTAAGTGCAATCGAAGGCTTAAATGGCATAAAGTGTCATGTCAAGAGGATATTTTGCTTGGTATAGGTCTCCAAGTGGCCTCTAAGGCAGCAGAATTTGCTTTGCTTAATTCCACGCCCGTCGAGATGAATAGTGCAGACCTTAGTAATTCCTATGAGGAACTTATAGAACATATAGGCTCTTATTTTAAAACAATCGGGTCTAAGGGTGGGACAAAACAAGTAGTTAAAAGAGGTAAACCATGGTTCACTACAGAATGTAGAGATCGGAGAAAGGCCATTTCTTCAGCCCTACAGAAAAAAGATCCTGTAGCCGTAAGGTTGGCTAGGCAAGAATACAGAAAATCTATAGAAGCTGCCAAACGGGTTTGGGAGGAGGATCATTGGCAGGAATTAAAGAAGGCGGCCTTTTCAAAAGACTCTACTATTTTTTTGGCCTTAATAAACCAATTAACTAAAAGGGGTTCAGATCCTATCCCTAATAACATAACCGAGCAGCAATGGTTTATGCATTTTTCAAATCTTTACTGCAGTGAGGTAGGGTCCGAGCAATCCTCGACTGTCCGTCCAGACCCCGAGTCAGTACCTATGCAGCCTGAATCAGTTGTTTATTTCACACTTCTAGAGGTTCAGACAGCTATTAAAAGTATAGCTCGTGGGAAGGCTGCAGGCCCGGATGGGCTGCCAGGCGATTTAATTCTTCATGACCCCATAGTATGGGCCAACCTTATCCTCCATTTGATGAATTTATTGTTAAAGGGCCATGCAGTTCCAGACTCCTGGAAGGGAGCGGAGGTGGTCGCAATTCACAAGAAGGGGACGAGAGAGGACCCTGCCAACTACAGACCAATAAGTTTAATTGATGTCATCCAAAAGGTGGTTAGCAGGGTTCTCATCTCCAGAATGGGGGCCTGGCTAGAAGAGGGGGACATCTTAACACACTTACAAGCGGGTTCTAGACAGAAAATAGGTACTATGGACCAAGTATTTAGATTTACAGCTACTTACTGGAAGACCGTTTTAATTGGTAAGGGGTCCTTGTATTTGGCCTTCATTGACCTTAAAACCGCTTTCGATCTTGTCCCCCGGGTCAAATTGTGGCAGGTATTGCACGACATGGGTCTTCCGCGATACCTCCTGGAACTAATTAAAAGATTGCATGATGGTACGTATGCGAGAATCAGATGGGGGAATGAAGGTCAGCTGACAGAGAGAATACCTGTGCAGAGGGGGGTCCGCCAGGGATGCGTGATGGCTCCCACTTTGTTCTCCCTCTTTATAAATGGGGTGGCAGACCATTTGAAGGAGGACCCTGCGGATGCCCCCGCCCTGGCAGGGTAAAAAATACCTACCCTCCTCTTTGCAGACGACACTCTCCTTATGTCCAAAACCCCCTCTGGTCTCCAGAAACTTCTAGACAGGTTTAGTGCCTTTTGTAAAGATCGTGGCGTTACAATCAACACTACCAAAACCAAATTGATGGTTTTGTCTAGAAACAAAAAATCTAAGAAAATCCACATTGCACTAAATGGCACTTTACTGGAGGAAGTTGATGCATTTGATTACCTAGGAGTCAGGATAAACTGTAAAATGAAGTGGGACTCTCACATTGCCAAGATGCTGTTAAACTTTAAAAGAGTGACAGGAACAATTGCCAGAGACCATCGCTTGACCTCTAGTAAACCCATCAGCCCTGTTCTAGCAGTCTGTGAGGGCAAGGCACTGTCCGCTGCAACCTATGGCTCTGAACTGTGGGGATCTGAAAGAGTCACTGACTTAGTTATAGCGGAGCATAAATTTATGAGAGAGCTAGTGGGTCTTCCGGTCTCTACCCCCATTAAACCATTACTTCACGACCTGGGACGCCGCTCAATTAAAGACATTGTCGGCCTCAGGCCTTTACCTTTTTTGGGTTCGCCTTAGAAGGACGCCGGAGCTTAGTAACTATGCCGTAGTCCTTGATGAACTTATTGATCTGAATGGCTTTAGGGTGATTCCTTGGCTGAAAAATTTAAGGGACCTGGTGATCAATCTGGGGTTAAAATAAGAATGGTTATCACAGCTGCCCCCGCCGAAAGACACTATCAAAAAATTGTACTGGGAGAGGATACAAGCAAGGGACTTGGGAAACCCCAAGTGGGGTGCACTAACCGACCAATTTTTGATCTATAAGCCAGTACCGAAGCTGGAACCATTCCTTGATTTTATTACTACACCAAGAGACAGATTCCTGTTTCTTAAAATGAGGTATGGCACGCTACCCCTGAATGTTTTTACCAGTAGTTGGAAAAATTTTAAGCACCATCAAGCAGCTTGTCCGGGGTGCTCTAATCCAACTGAATCACTGGGCCACTTCCTGTTTGCCTGTAGGGCGTACAGGGGGGCGAGGAAAAGATGGCTACGCCCAGTTTGTAGAGAACTGGGGACAAGGCAGTGTTCAGTGGCCTTTCGCATCCTGACAACGGACACTACATCCCTGATGGTAATTTGTGGGGTTGCAAAATGTCTGGGGAAAGCGTGGCAAAAACGAACCAAGCTTGTTCGATTGAGTACTGGGTAGATCTTTAAAATGTGTAATTGTGCCGTTTTATGAATTAGCACTTTATTAACCAGCATCTTTTGGCCCTGATCATATTTACCCGGGCTTGTTGTCTTCTTTATTCCTAATCATGAATTTTAAGAAAACTCACTTTTAAATGTTCTTTTTTAGTTTGCATTTGAATACTGTTTTTAGCAAATTTTATTCAATTTTATGATGTAATTGTATTACTAAATTTTATTCGATTTATGATGCATTGTATTTACTTTTATGATACCTTGTTATCGAATAAAGTATTATAACAAACTGTAGCAAACCCCATATCCCAGCCCTGGTGCACCATTGTTCTCCAGGCTCCCTATCTACAAGGCCTCTCCCCTGTGTCATCTCCAGGGTGATTGCAGTCACTATTAACCATTTGTTGCATAAAACACATAAGAACACACTGAGTATGGGCATCTGCTGGCAGTGCACCAGACTATAAAGTAAGATAAAAACTGTTCATTCTGCAGACTTATGAAATAATTCAACCGGGTGCACTGTTTGTGAGGACATCTATGACAGGGGAGAGGTGTGGTGCAGTGGCCAGAGCAGCTCAGTATCATGTGACTCTGGGTAATAGCTCCCTTCATCTCCCCGACGGCCCCCAGCGCCTTGAAACCATAAGGGGTGGTATGTTCACGCTTTACAAATAGGAATTATTATTATTATGCTAGGCAAAGAGCGAAGTGAGTGGGAACTCGCGGGAACGGAACTCTTACTTCTCACAGCCGTTGTGGCAGTTGTAGTAGTTTCCTTTTTGTAGTTAGTGTACACCTCAGTTACTCTAACTGTTGTACGTGCTCCTCTCTTTCAAGATGATTCTTTCGCTGTTGCTCACAGGGCGTGAGAGGTATCTAAATTCTACTTTATTTCAAGCAGTACTATCTCTCTCTTTCTCTTTTCTCATCTCTCACTCTCTTCCCCCTTATCATTTCACCACGTCACATACAGCTCACTGAGTAAAACCCTTTTACAAATATTTTGTAACCTTTAGTGAGCAAACTCTATGCAGTGCAGAAAACACACCCACCATTGAATATTTAGCAGATTTGCAGTGGATTTTTCTCACTAAGCGTCTGACATACACATGGGATTACAGTGGCGGCTGGCATCTACGGGTGACGGGGGTGGACGGCCACGTGCTTAAAATAATATATATAAAAAAATAAAACATACCTGCACTCTGTGATGTCCTCGCTCCAGACCTCTTCTTTCAACACAGGAATCGGAAGCAGCAAATCCCTCAGCCAATCCTAGGGCTGCTCTCACCAGAATGAGCGCAGCCCTAGGATTGGTGGGAGCGGCCTCACTCGGCGCTCCACAGTGCTCTGGAGATCTCTAAGACAGCTGGGTTTATTTGAAGTGTGCATGTGTGGCTGGCCACCACAAGATGGCTGCCCAAAAGGACATGCGCACTTTAAACAGTGCCGTACCAGCCCCTCCTCCCTGCTGAGTGACGTGCTTCTGTCACTCAGCAGCAGCCCGCCCACGCTCCAGTCCTGAAGCTTTGCTCGGATGAGCGATAAAAAATAAAATAGTAATTAATCACCATTTCATTTCTTCATCTGTGGGGGGATTTTTAAATGGGGCGACATTCCTCCGTTCAAACGGAGGAGCCGCCTGCACACAAATTTAATTTATGCTCAAAATTGTGAGCGTGCAAGCTCCACAAGGACACATGCACCCACTCAAGTAACTTATGCACTCATTTTTCACACATGTTTCACTGTACGTAAATTATTGTAAGTCATTGGTCACCTACACACATATTACACCTTTTTTCTGCATTAAGTTTACGATTGGGAAATTCGTTGTAATTTGCGTCGCTCACAAAAAAAAAAAGAATACAGTAACATAAGAAATCTAATTTCTACCAACATATGAGAGTTATTTGGTGGGGGCTTTTTCACGCAAGCCCTTAATTGTTTACATGGCGATCTTCCATGGTGCTCACAATGGAGTGCGACGTACATCCCTAAGTGAGACCGCTGGTCTCATCAATCTATGGATTTAGTTCTAGGAATGGAATAAACAGTGCACCTCGACTGGATAAACCACCCTTTTATATCTTGATTTCCACTGGATGGATCTCTAAAAAAAATGAATGGCTTTGTTTAGACCTTGGTTCATGGCCTAGTGGCGGAGGTCATGAGACCTCCACCACTCTTGATCAGGGTCACCATCTTAATTTTGATATTCCCACCCGGCTATTGGAGATCTCACTGCTATGAAGGGAGCCATCACCATGGCGCCTCCATTCACGACAGGAAAAATGAGTGGCGGTCATCCCGTCCCCAATAAGGAGGGATGGCCGTTACTGTGACCAGGCTTTCAAGTCTTGGACGACTGAGTCAAGAGTTACCAACAGCGAAGTCAACGGCCGATGGTAACCCAATGGTTTTACAACTCTAACTAGAGTTGGGAAACTGCAGGTTTTGTGTGCGGAAGGAGAGATGTTTTACAGCCAAACCATGAATAAGACCTTCCGTTTTAAATATTTATTCTTACTTATGTTTTTTATTATTCTTTTTTGCTGCTACAAAAACAGTGAAGGTTTATAATGCATAAAGATATTTATTCGTTTTCAAATGTGCAACTTCTAGATATCACTATACAACACATGATTCCAACAACAAAGACTTACATTTATAATTTTTCTTTGGCTAGGGACTTGTTTTATTTTCTACATACTGATAAGTGTACATTTATGTGCATTCTGGTAGGGGGATGGGTAGATATCATTGTTAAATACATGGAAGCCTGCAATCTCTTTATAAAAAGTCTGCTTTTAAATTCCTTATTACAGGCAACTTGTGATTTTAAGATATTCTAATTTATTCTGCAATATTATTGCCCGTTCTATAATATTTTTGCAACAAATATTTAACTGCTTTTTGGTGTGTTTGCACCACACATGATGTCTGGAAACAACCTATCTATTTTGTATGAAAGAGAAACACACTAAGGAGTTAAGTCATGTGATGGATGAAAGTGTGACCATTTATTGTACAGAATAAAGTTCTCCGCCATACAATCTGGCTTCCGGCTTCGTTCATTTCTATGGTCATGGAACTCCTTGGTGACTTGCAATCTCCTTATAAAGTAAGGCATGGGGTACTTTATGCCATATATAATCTTCTAGCTACATTGTTATATAATAGTGAGCATCACACCAATTATTTCGGATGAATGTATGAAATAACAACGCATACATTTACAACGCATGCCTTTACAACACAGTTTTTACATCGCAACATCCTTTACAACGCATACATTTACATCGCATACCACTACAACACATTTTTTAAAACTACATTTACAACGCATTCTATTACATCGCATTATACCTTTAAAATGCATACCATTACAATGCATACCATTACATTGCATTTAAGGTAAGTGTTGGATAGTGTAGGGGTAAAAATTACTATTCTAACTCCAGGGGGTGCAACAGTAGGGCAAGTGTTGGATAGTGTAGGGGTACTATGCGTTGTAATGGTATGCGTTGTAATGACATGCGATGTAATGCCTGCGTTGTAGTGACATGCGTTGTAGTGTCGTGCGTTGTAGTGACATGCAATGTAATAGATGCTTTGTAGTGACATGCGTTGTAAAGGATGTTGCGATGTAATGACTGCGTTGTAAAGGTTGTTTTCCATTTCGGATATCACAGTGAGCGTTACACCATTCTTTTGTGCTTTTAGTTTCTCACTAACCATAGATTCACAGACATGTTACTGACATTGTCTAATATAGCGGCTTATTATGACAAATATGTTTTCTCAACAGATATTAGCACTCTTACATTTGATTAAATGTATTTTTGCATATATTTATGACCCATCTGTATGTCGAGGAAGGACATATAGGCAGGGTCCTCTGTGATCTTGACTGTCCAAAATTGTGCATTCCTTCCAAAGGGGTCTGAGATCAGCTTTTTCAGATAACTTCAACAGAAACTCATCCTACCCAGTTGAATGAGTCTGGCCACCTCTTTGTTTAGCACTCTTATTGGCTCACCTCAGGAGTTTTCTCCACCATAAGCCAAAGGCAGCGCTTGCTCGCTTTTCCCGGTTATCCCCAGCTATCTTTTGATCAAAAGGACGGTGAGGTCAGCAAACAAAATCACCATTTTACGTTTTTTAGTCCTTTCATCAGGAACAGTGTACATTATCTAGGTTCACAGTCCAATTTATTTTTAGTTTTTGCTTCCGTGTGTGGCAGTACAGTTGTCCAGTTTGTCTGTCCACAACATATGCACATGGCCAGCTCCCTCTGACCGACATCATGGGCATTTGCCTATTACTGATGGAAAAATTCTGTGCAATCTGTATTGGGTAAGAACAGTGCACTATATTACTTTGTATTAGTTCGAACCAAGATTTCCTAAAGATGCTTCTGGCATAGTCTAAAATTGCCTGCCTGACTTTATTCATCAGGACATCTCCTATGTCTTCTGAACACCACACACTCAGCGCCATCGGATGAGTTTTTTCATGTCTAGCAGTGCTAAGTACAGTTGTGTTACTGATATCCAAGCCTTAGTTGTACAGTCACAGCCATGTTTGTTTTCAGAAGTTCCAGGTCCCTGTAATAGATAAGAGGCCGCTAGCGCACGTGTAATCAGCGCTACGGCCGCAAAAAACACATGGGACACTTGTTGGACTCTCGGCGTGGTCCCGACTGCCATCCTGTGGGCCACGCCCCTTTATTTATAGCTGGCGCGTGACGACACGCGCCAGCGCTAGCGAAATACCTCCGACGCAGGTAGACTGCACCGCTACCCCACGTTGGAGAACACTACAGTCCCTTTGAATATGCCACACTGGGACGTTGTGGGTTGCCTGCAGGATATGACGTATGCAGCCTTTCAGGAAGCACTAGGTCGGTCCACCGATGTATGCAAACCTGCGTGTGTACATATTCTTAAATCTGTTTCCCTTGCTATTTGTTATAAACCCAGGCAAAGTTGAAATCTGTAGGTCACGGGACAAAGCTATCCTCATGTTTTGCTCTTGAGCTCCTGCGTCAACGGTGTCTAGCTACTTCCAGCAGTTGTGCCGGGTGCAACTCGCTTTGACAATATCAGCATGGTGGTCAACATGCAATCCATGTATGGGACATACAGCATGTAATATTCCTCTAGCCACCTGGCTACCCATTGAAGTTGGGCTGCTAAATTATATAGTTCTAGTTGAGGGGCACACAGTTCTCAAGGTAGGAGCAGTAATGCATGCAAGGATGTCCTGTGTCTGCATCCATCCCAGATGAGTTGCTAGTACTACGTTAATCTGCCCAAAGAGTGTCCTTGTAGTGCGCAGCGGGTGGACAGAGAAGAAAATGAGTGAACGCAGTGGGATAATAATCTAAAGCTATCCTCCATAATACCGATAAGAGAAATGTTTTCCAGAATCCGGAAGACTTGCAGATGTGATGATATACATTGACTTCCAAGTATCTGAGCCTACCCCTGCAACACTGGAGGGGCTCCTGAGGAAGGCACTGGTTGTCTTAGCTCAGTTTCACTTCAGAGTAAACAAACAGAAGATGTTTATTTACTTTCAAACCTGGGGATTCCGCAAACTTTTCCAGGACTTACATGACCTGATCTAAGTTGCTACTTGCATCTTGTAGATACAACAGGACATTCTCTGCTTAAAGAAAACTAAGTACTAGCAATTCCCAATCCAGCAGCTACAACCAGAGCCCTTCATGGGGGGATATGCCTCCAGTGGATCCATGACCAAGGTGAATAAACTGGGAGAAAGGGGACAGCTTTGTCTCATGCCTCTATCTATGGGGCACTTATTGAAGATTTTTCTCCTTTACTGACCCGTGCCACGGACACTAATGCCTCGAAGAATCTCCCTTCCAAATCGCATCTGGCTGAGGACGAGCGGGAGGTATCCCCTATCCAAAAAGTTGAATGCATTTCCATGCCCACTGCTGATGGCCTGCGAGTTGGCGGGAATGCCCGTGGTGCCTTTGATGCTTAAGGCCATGATCCTTGAGTGCACAAAACCCAATTTGTCCACTTGGACCATTTGTGGCAGTTAAAGAGTTATTCCGTTGGCTAGCACTCTACGTACAATTTTGCCATCCAGATTAAGCATGGAGAGAGGACAATAGGACCACACATTTAGACTGCACTTGTCTGGCTTTTGCAGTGCCACTTTTACAGCTTCTCTGGTAGAGGCGGGCAGCACACCGCATTTTTATGCTTCCACATACACAGACAAGCTTCTGGGCGCCATGGTGGCACCGAATGATATGTAGACCTAACAGGGAGTCCACCTCTCCTGGGAGTCTTCCTCTCCTGGGAGTCCACCTCTCCTGGGAGTCTTCCTCTCCTGGGAGTCTTCACAAACACCAAGTTCTTCAACACCAGGCTGACATCTTCTAACAGAGTGGGAGTCTGAAGCTCTTCGGTTTGTAGGATGCCTTTGGTGGGCAAGCCTACGGATCACACATATGTATTTATGTAATGAACATGACGATCATATGGGGAGCTTTATAAAAATCCTGATAATAAGTTACATTTCAAGGTTAATAGATTATTGTCTCTTAGCCAATGTACCATCAGAGAACCTCAGTGCTGTGATGACTGTGAGGGCATTATGTGGCTTTGCCAGACAGCTAGGAAGGGACCCGACTTGTTCCTTTCGTCATGTTTTTGCTACCATGGCACTAGGAACAACAGAAGTAATGATACAAAAGTAATTGGTAACAAGCCAAATTTTCAAGAGCTTTCAAAAAGGCAACAGGATTTAAATAAGTTGCAGATGGAGTGGCAATAAATTCCACATCCTATCCGCAATTATGATCGACACTTGCATGAGGATAGCTGCAGCGGCCAATTTGAGGCACTTTCCACCAATCATATCTGACATCAACCTTTTGTCGGCAGAAATATTTGTATGTTTGTTGGCACTTGGCCTGTCACCCAGACCTGTGTGTGAGCTAGTTACATCACCTCATCATAGACTGGTTGCCCACCACAGCCTCTTAATGGTCACTTTTGGTAGCTAGTGACTGGCATGTTTTATTTTGTAGTAACTCATTTGGAAGCAGTTAATTCACTCTTGATTAAGGGGAGACATGCACCTGGGAAGCACTGACATTTCTTTTGATGCACAGCAAATGTCAGTACACAATTGTTAGATTAACATTTTGTTGTTAGAATGGTAACACAAAGACATAAGTGAAACTATATTGAAATATATCTAAGTGACTAAACAGTATCTGTAAACGTTAAGGATTCCTTTAGAATTGATTTTAATATATTGGAGCATGGTTGTTTCTTACACTTGGTCAGAAATCAAGTGGACTGTTAATGTTGTATCGAATGCTTGGACTAGTTCAGTTGGCTAAGAAGCATAACCTTGGGAGTCTCTGGGGCGGGGCATCAGTAGGAAAGTGACATCACCTCCTCCCTCCAGCCCCCCACTTACGCATGCAGGACATTGAATTCCAGAGCTACCTTGGTGATGACCAGTTATCTCTTTGTCTGGCTGGGAGTAATATTTCCATGAACTATGGGGCAAGACAATAGAGTCTGAACCATACATGATGGTTGATCTCAGCTCAAGCAGGGAAGTTTGCTTAGGCCATCTTCTGACTGGCTGTACAGGACAGCCTATAAGTTAATCTGGAACCTGTGTTTAATCAACCTGCAACAAAAAATCTGGCTTCTAGCAAAAAACGTGTCTTTTAATTCATGTATTGTTGTTACGTACATGTAGCTGCAGGTAACTTGGCTACTGTACTGTCCTGCAGGACACTTCATACAGCAGCCCCTCCTTAGGAGCTGTGCTAACACCCACCCCACCCCCATCCAGCACAGGCGTCAGCAGTCAGGTGACCCTGCTAATAAAAAGCTATGGTACATACCAATGCTGTCATCTACATACAGGACTGGCCTCCCCACATCACCTTGTGCACAGTCTATCAGATGAGAACCGGAAACACCAAACACAGGCAGTGTCATGTTTCTTACCGCCATTTTTGAGTTTGTTTATAGCCAAGAAAATAAAATAACACCATAATTAAACGTGATAGGCCACACTGCTCACCAATGCGTTCCAATCCATGGGAAAACAATAGTGTGCAATCTAGCTGTCACTCTCTATCTTATATGTATGGACCCATATGGCAATAAGTCCTGAATCAGGTGAAGTCAATGATTGTTGACACCATCTGTGTCGTGCTCTGTTAATATTCTGGGTGAGGAAAATTCTAAAAAAAATATGAGTGACTTCAGAATCAAAAGAATCAAGTAGAGAGGTACTCTCCACACTAATGTTTCAATGTAATGCCCTCTAATCTTGATGTTAGTAAATTTCCTATCCTGTTACAAAAGTTATATCCCATACAGTTCACAACTTTCTTCATGACGGCACCTTTTCTCTTAACTCTGTCACCTACAGTATCAGCCATCCTCTTCTGTTGAGGAACTGAAGTAGTCCTGTAAATGCCACCCTGCATAACATGCCAGCCAGTCTAAATGATGGGCATTCTGTCCCAAAACATCTTTGACCCAACATACCTGCCAGGTAGACCATGTGCTCTTGTGATACCGTGTGGGTGCTCATCCCAAAGATTTAGGTCATCACCCTCCCAGTACTAGAAGCCTACCTGAGGGACCATTTTTACATTTGTTAATCGAGTATTGTGGCCTTAATAGCACCTCACAAAAATAATGTGTCCTAAATTTTGTTTACAAACTTATTCCCCATTAGAGTTAATATAAGAAAATCTACACTCTACGTAGTAACAGCTTGTTAAATAATATTTAGGTCACACAATATTTAGTTAGCAATATTTTCACACACAACTGATGACTGAAGTATCACCATCTAGGGCAGGGAAAAGCAGGATTGTACATTTCTTTTGTTTCTCAGAAACAAACTGCTTTGTTGTTATTTTTTCATAGTGACATCAATATTTCCGAGCAAACCGTTTCAAGGGCAGGCCACCTGGCAATGATTCTGCTGAATGTGTTCCTTCCTTTTTGGAGGGAGCATTTTATGTGAAGATGATGCTCCAGCCCTGCTGAGAACTGTAGATTTTGTCAATCGGCTGCAACGGGGCAGTCTTACAGCTAGAGCTGCCAACTTTGGAGCTGGAGAACAGGGTTCGAGCCTTGGCGTCGGCTGAGCTTCCTGTGCTTCTGGGCAAATCACTTAATCTCCCCGTGCCTACCAAAAAAATGAATGTGTCCTTGTGTAACGCAACTGGTGCTCGTGTAAAGCGCTCTGATACCTGCGGGTCGAGTTTGTGCTATATAAAACTGCAAAATCAAAAAAAAACGTAGAATGCGGCTGCCCGAGGCGCCCGCAGGGTGCCCTAAGGAGGGCGGGCCTCTAGTGCCAGCAAGGCACCCGCCCACCCCCTTTCTTCTAGGTGTGGGGACTCCTCGGGAAGGAGTCCCCCCACTCGGGCAGCCAGGGTGCTGCGGCGCGCAGGGGGCATCATTTCCGGGGCACGAGGAACGGGGGGGTATATAGGCCTCCCCCACCCACTGGCCTTCCTCTTTTGCGCCCTGTACACGCCGTGTGGTCTGGTTGTGCCTTCCACGCCATTCAGATTTTTTCGCGGGATCCCCAGGAGCTGTGCCGCGGTGAGTGTGCTACTGCCCCCCGCCCCCTTCTTGTTTCACAGGGACGATCGCAAAGTCCGGCCATTGACGTGGCTGCGGTCCGCCAGGGGGGGCAGGGCAGCTCCCGAGGTGCGTAGGGCAGCTCCCGGGGTGCGCAGGGCAGCGCCCCCCCCCCCGGTCATGGTCAGCATATGGCCGACCGGGGAGGGGGCTAAGGGTGTACGGAGGCCACGTTCGCATTATGTGTAGGGGGCGAACCAGTCAGCGCGTAGTCCCCCGGGGGTTTCAGCCCTTCTTTCAAACGTACCTTGCCGGTACCGGGCTGAGCCGCCAGATGCAGTGCCTGTGTGTTAGGGCCAACCTTAGATGCGAGGAGCCTTGGCCCACACGATACCTCTGAGCAAGCGCCGAGGAGGCGGGAGGGGCTTCAGTGCCCCCGGTGCTCCTATCCGCGAGGACGACACTTCTCCCTCGGGTTCAGACAGTTGATGCGTGCGTTAGCGCGCGGGGTCTTATGGTTCGGCGCCTTTCATTGCCGGTTCCGAGATGCTGGAGGTTTCATCAGCAATGTGAGAATTTGGGCTGAGTCCATGGCCAAGAGGGGGCTCGGTGGTGCTCAAAACGTGAGCAGAGTCCCACGGCCTCGTGAGTCGTTTTGTGACTAGCTTGTGGGGGGTGTAGTGTCCTGCTGGACACAGTCTAGTGTTTCTATTGTTGCTGAACCCACACTAAACACCCACCCACCACAGGCGTCACCGGTCAGGTGACCCTGACAATAAAAGGGGCCGAGCGCACGTGCTCGGGGCCAGTAACTAACCATACATGCAGTGTCTGTGTGCTCCTTACCTAAGCATGTGGGCCTAGCGCCCCCACCACTTTACAATGGCGACGAGGATGGGTCCTATCCCACGTGTGCGGTGGCCTCGCATCCCCCGGTCCTGGTGGGGGAAGTATGAGGCCGTGGAAACCGAGTGAGGGGAGGAGAGCTGCCGCGTGGAATCGGCACCCCCCCCCTGCGCGGAAGGCGCCAGCGATCGGAAGACGTGCGGGCGTGCCAAGAGCCCTAGAGTGAAAGCGAGGTGACCGGGAGTCCACCCGCACCTCATGCGCCTGCTGCACTCGGTCCCCGCGTGGAAGTGCCGTGGGGGAAGAGTGCAAGCCGAGCGGAGCCCACCCGCATCTCCTGCGATGCTGTGACCCCTGCGAGAGGAAGTCGGGTGCCCACCCCGACCCCGTCGAGCCTGCTGCGGTGCCCCTGTGGGGAAGTGCGAGCTAAGCGGAGCCCACCCGCGTGAAGGCGAATGCCGCAGGTCGAAAGTGGGGAACTGCAGAAAGTAAGTCACCGCCGCACAGCGGGTGAAGGAGAAGCACACCCACACCCCCTTCCCTCCGCACAGCGTATGGGCAGTGAAGCCGCGGCAGCGAGGGTAAAGCAGGAATGGCGTCCGGCGCAAGGCCGAAGTAAGAGGCACCAGCACCCCCCACCCCCGCAGGGCAGGATCAACGAGGAGGCCTGCGGCGCGGGGGCGGGACAGACACTGACTTGAAACGTGCCTTACCGGTCATAGAGCGGAGCCCACCCGCCGCACCGGATTAGTGACCCCGTCTCGTCCGCCCGCACACACTGCCCTGAATGTCGGCGCCAACACTCCCCCGCCCCGGGCAGTGTGAGAACGAATGAGCTGCTGCGGGCGGGGAGAGCAAAGTACAGGTCAGCGTGTGGCCGGCGGCGCATGGAAGCGCGAATTGTAAATAAGCGCGATGAGCGCGAGGTGCCCCCAGGCGGCCGCGAAGAAGAGAGTGACTGAATGCGGCAGGCGCCACTGAAACAAATAAATAAAGAAACGCTTACCGAAGCGATAGAGTGGTGGTCCTGCCGGACCCATCTGCGAGTGTGTGTCCCGGGCGGAGAGAACTGAAAGTAAAAGCGGAGCCCACCCGCAGCTGCAGCGCCGCCAAGAAGTGGAGTAAAATACAGTGCACACACAAGGCTACTCAGCCCCCCCTGCGCGGTCCGAACAGAGTAAGAGTGGAGCTCAAGCAGCATTGGATCAGTGACCTCATCTCTTTCGCCCGCTTCCCCGCGCAGCACGTAAGCAAAGTGGGGCTGCTGCAGGCGAGGAGAGCAAAGTGGCAGGCGGCGAAGTAAAGGCGCAGTGGAGCGCGATGGTAAATAAATAAGCGCAGTGAAGCGCGAAGTGCCCCCCAGGTGGTAGCCACAGAAAACATAGACAATGAAAGAGGGCTTCTGAGCCCGTAATTAACAACAGGTGCGCAAGGAGATAGAGGCGCTTACCTGCAGCACCACAAACACACAGTCTTGGCAGCATGAGTCCTGTGCCCTAGGGCCATGGGTGAGGCTCTGATCCCAGCGTCAAAGCTGCACCGACGTACAGCACCATAGGCTGATTGGGAAAGGCCCAGAACGAGAGAAAGACTGCCGGTGCCTGGAAAGGCGCTACCCTGCCATCTGGTGGACACCTTTGGTACTGTAGAAAGGAAAAGAAGCAAACAAGCCTACAGCAAGCCAAGGAAACCCAGTAGCAACAGGAGACCGGCGGATTGGAGCACAAAGAGAGAAGAATCTACAGGTGTGCAAAAGTGAGTGCGCAGTAAAGCTGCCATGCCACGGTGGCGCCAAGCCGTCACACTGCCTGTGAGGATGAAGAGACAAGGTGCTGGAACGCGCCAGGAGTGCAGGAACTCCGAGAAGGGAAGAAGAAAGAAGACACGAGCTCGCCAAGAGGAGTGACCAGGAGCAGGTCGACGGAAGGGTGGCGCAGACCACCAGAAGCATGAAGCTGAGACAGAGTGAGAGCGCAGCGGTACCTAGTGGCCACAGGTTGTCGCTGCAATAGTAAGAAGAAGGAGCACCACCAGACATGCGAACGAAGATTCAGGAACTCAGCACCCGGCAAGGGCGAAGACGTGCAAGAAAAGCGGGCACTGCTCCAGGGACAAAGGAGGTAGAGGAACGCGCAGCGAGTGCACCCATGAAGGCAGCGGAAGAGCGCCAATGCAACGCGATTGCAGGGAAGAAGAGGTGGTTGCAAGAGACATCAGAAGACCCGGGAAAAGGGAAAGAAGCCGGAGGAGCCGACCAGGCAGATGGTCGACAGTGAGAAGAGGAGAAGCCGACCAGGCAGATGGTCGCCAGTGAGAAGAGGAGAAGCCGACCAGGCAGATGGTCGCCAGTGAGAAGAGGAGAAGCCGACCAGGCAGATGGTCGCCAGTGAGAAGAGGAGAAGCCGGCCAGGCAGATGGTCGCCAGTGAGAAGAGGAGAAGCCGACCAGGCAGATGGTCGACAGTGAGAAGAAGAGGAGAAGCCGACCAGGCAGATGGTCGCCAGTGAGAAGAGAAGAAGCGGACCACTCAGATGGTCGTCAGAGAGGAGAGGCCTGTCAAGCGGCCTGTTCAAAAGACTGGAGAAGAAGTCTGTGACGAAGAGGATGTCCACAGACAGGACCCCAGGAATGGTCCGCGAAGAGGACCAGAAAGAGACGGACGAGAAGCTTAATACTAGAAATCAGGAGTCAGAAGAAGGTCGCGACGACCGGTCCAGTCACAGATTGAACAGAAGACAGTGTCCCATTGCCGGGACAAGACCAGAGGGAACCGTGTAGAGTGCACGCTACATGGAGAAGCCTGGTGAGGAGGACACAGAATGCAAGAGGACCAGACCGCGTCGCAAAGGAAGGAAAGAAGAGAAGGAGAGTGAGTGGCAAGACGCCATGAAGAGAGAAGAGGATGACAGGATGTCAGCCTACAAAGGAGGAAGGTACAGTGGCACCGTGCCACGGGCAGACAACCAACACAGGCGTGCGTGGGACCATGAGGCGAAGTGACCGGGCAGAGTACTCGCATCATCACCGAAGAGAACACCCCGAGACATCGGACCGCCACCTACTGCCCCATCAAAGGATAATGGTGATGTCATCAACACCACCAAGGAGTTGCATAACACCCAAGGGAATCCACACACTCCAGGCCATCGGAGTCCAAGAAGGCAGGCCGCCCAGGAGCCGTCTGTGCACCCCTGTCACCCAGTAGCATACGGAAGTAGAGCACAACTGAACATTTGAAGATCCACCCCTTGGGATAAAGCAAGACTCGGCCGTGGCCCTGTTGGGAGTTCTGAAGCGACCCCTACGCGCAGCCTACACGAAGGCCCGCACAGCCCACGCGGTCAAGTGGAAATCCAGGGGCAAGGGGCCTCGGCGGAATTCCAGTTAAGTTGGAGTCCGAATGGGAGAGATGTTTGACAGCAGCTCCTCGACATGCGCAGGATGCACGGAGGCCGCAACCGGAGACTGGTTGCCCAGCAACCCTGAGAGGAAGACACCGAATCGGATGGCGAAGACACCGTGAGAGAACATCACCCTGGCGAACACATGAGCAGTTCGGAAGCGACGCCTTAGCGCGGCCCACGCGGAGCCCGCACGGTCCCATGACCGCCCAGCCAGAAAGCCCACACGGATGCACCAGTGAGAGAGGTGCCCAAGTGAGAGAGGCAAGTCGGAAGCATCTTGGCCGTCAAGATACTGGAACAGCTAGCACGTCACCTCCAGGCGTAACCTCAGGCCAAGAATCAGCAGAGTGGATCCCAGCACAGCTCCCCGTATCCAAATGAAGGACTCGTGTACATAGACATTGTTACTGATAGACCAGGTACAGTAGTTGGCCAAGACAAACACGAACGTCACAGACAATGGTGGTCCAATAAAGCGAACACCGACGGACTGCGGCCTGAAGTTAAGGCTGTTTGGGGTTTTGTTTGGGTATCTGTTTTCCTTTACAGGTTGGACTTAGACATTTCTTTTATCCAAAAGTTGGGAGGGATGTAGTGTCCTGCTGGACACAGTCTAGTGTTTCTATTGTTGCTGAACCCACACTAAACACCCACCCACCACAGGCGTCACCGGTCAGGTGACCCTGACAATAAAAGGGGCCGAGCGCACGTGCTCAGGGCCAGTAACTAACCATACATGCAGTGTCTGTGTGCTCCTTACCTAAGCATGTGGGCCTAGCGCCCCCACCACTTTACAGGGGGGAGCGGGCTGGTGGAAAAACATGGCCTCAGCCCTCTAGGGCGATGAATGTAATTTTGTTATGCGTTGCCAGCTCGCCTGGCATTGTGGTGTTTTCACCCAATGCACCGCAGTAGATTTTGATCAGCGGTGACGCTTGGTGCGAGGAGTACCGCATTGGGCCGAAGTCTGCTTCTATGTTTTCATGTGTATGCTGCGCAGAGGTTAGTTAATATATTGGAGTGCTCTGCCGTCTTGTGCGACCCGGCCCCCTCCCGCCACCAATTTGCTGCGAGGCGCTGCGCCAGCCCTGCCTGGTGCCGTGGGCTAGTTGTACCCAGAGCACCACGCGGAGGCTGATATGCGGTGGCGCGGAGTGTGGCGTGTGCCGGTTGATCCATAGACGGGGATGCTTTGGGGTGCCCGTACAGCATGAGTGGGGGTGCACGACTGTGGGTCGCCCAGCCTCCCGGCAACAAAGGGATTGAATGAGGGGCATCGGGATGGCGACGACCATGCACGCCGTACACATGGGGATCTGTTATGCCGCATCCAGGTTGGATCCTGTGGGAGTGAGCAGATTACATCCTCATGTTTCCTGGTGGGGCTGCAACGTTTGCAATTGCAGAACAGGGTGTTGCAATCGGTAGCACCATTCACGGAGGTTTTAGACATGGTTGCGCGTCGAATGGAGGTGGGGTGGGTGTTCCACGGTGAGTCCCTACCTCCACCGGGTCCTTTCTGGGGTGGGATACCCTGCCACTGGGATCTCTGTAACATCTGACTGGGGTGCACTTGTGACTTCCTATGTGCAGAGGGCGCGAGATACAAGGGAAATGCTCCCCATTTCATCATTGCCGTCAACCAGGGTAGCAGAGCGGATGCGTTCCCCTCATCTCCCGTCCAATGTTGTCCCCGGCGGGCCCGTACTTTGTTTTATGTAGTGTTTGACAAGGTTGCTGAATATGTAGATCAGAGAAAGGCAGTCTAGCTCCATGGCTGTTAGCAGGTTTCTATTGTAGGACAGCATGAGTGTAATCCGACTTTTGTTTCAAATATGCCCTATGCTGGTTTTCTTTTGTGCCACTATTGTCTAATGGTGTGTTCCTTCTATTTAACTTTAGTTGTTTACTTTGTCCCTCAGGAGTGATTTGCTTTCAGTGAAAAAGAGTTACCTTTTCGATTTTCAGCCTTGTGAAGAGAACCAGACATTCTCCAGGTGCCAGGAGGAAGCCCACTTCTAAGTGTGATGCCTATTCTGATTTATTGTTTGAGGTCAGAATTCGAAGTCTGGGTCCTGAGACTTTGAAGAGAGGGGAAATCCCTGCATTTTCCACCGGGATTGGCCATCTCCGCCAGGTGCAGGATTACCTGTGGGTGCCTGCATCGTCATCTCTAGGTAGTGGGTCTTGCAGGGTGAGCGCCACCGCATCTTGCATCCATGGATCCTGGATCCGTGGGCAGGGCTGGCTGCTTATAGCCCGCTTCTCAGCGCTACCGTAGCGGGTGCCACCATCGAGTCCACGGTTCCGGCTGGGCATGTTAGAGGTGGCAGAGAGCTGTGCGCCCCCCCCCCCACCCCAGTGGGTAACCCAGGGTGACCGGCGTGTGATGCTAGCGGGTCCGGTCGCAGCAACTTAATAGTTATTATATATAAGCCTTAGTTACTGCTTATTTAGCTTTTGCAACTAATGACTATTGACGTAGCAAATAGTGCAGACTTGTTTTAGGTATGATGTTACGGGTATCATAATCTATAAGCTATGACAGAAACAGCAATTCAAGTCGGCCCACACACCGTGCTAGGCATGGATTCGAGCTTTGCACCACAGGAGGCCGGTCATTCCAGGGAGGCGAACCTGGGGTCAGGTGGAGTGAGCTTCCAGTGTTCAGGAATGTGCCTCATTCTCTTTTCTCCCCACAGCAGGGCCTGGGTGAGTGGAGCGTGAATTTCACCCAGGGCGTAGTTCCTTGGGATTGGATTGAGTTCACTTTATACTGGGATACATATATTCAGCTGATTTGTGGAATGTAAACTGCTGCTCTGTTACTGCTCGTTTGTTTGTACTAACGGCTAGGGCGGTAGACTTAATGCTGGGGCGCGGGAGAACAAGGTTCGAGTCTGGTGGGAGGCTTGGCCTTCTCGTAACCCCCCGGTACCGTCTGTAGTGCTGTTAAAACCGCAATGAGGCTGTTCAATAACTATCTCTACGCCCCCGCTCAGGCCATTGGTTCGTTATGTGTGGTGTTAATCTGCGGGCGCAGGCATGGAGTGCGAGGTTCTTGTGGTCTTTCTGTCGTGTCTGAAGCGGGAGGGTTGTTAATTAGGCACAGCTGTGGGCTGGGCCTTGCCTCGCAGGATTGGGGTTAGCTTGACCTGGAATCTCCCGGTTCTTACACTTGGTTTTAATGCTGGGGGCATTTCATATCAACACAGCATGCACGGTCCAGTGGTCCTACGGTCTGGCTAAAGGCTTTGGGCAGCCCAGCGTCCCGAAGGTGTAACCTTCTCCAATGCACAGCCTTCTTTAGGAGGTCTCTTGGTCCACCATGCCAGTGTATGGCTATATCGGGCGCAGTGCAGCCGTGAATTACCAAGGGGCTCCATTCGGTGGTTCCTGAGATGGAGCACATTGCGCGGCATCGGTGGAGCAGTGGCAGTTGTGCAAGATTAGTAGGAATGTGCACCCCTGCTCAGTGCCAGCATTGGTGTCTGGGAAGGAAACGGCTGTTACAGGGCATGGTCAAGCGCAGTGTCTGGCGAACCTCAGCCTACTTTATGCTCAGGGGGCACTCAAGCTTCATGCAGGGGGCGTTGTCCATGGGTGGATCCTTCAGCGGTGCCTCGGTGAGTGACTCGTGCAGGGGTTTGGGTTTGTGGTGCCTTTTCTTTGGAGTTGGGATGTTTGGTGTAAACCTCGGTGTCCTGTTTAGCGCCTGGGTGGCGTGCGCCGTGAGAAGTCTGTTTCGTATTATTGCATTGAGCGAAGATTTAGCCGCTTGGCCAGCAAGCTCCTTTGGCCACTGCAATGCAGGTGGCCCTTCTCAATGTCTTATTGATGAATGTGCTACTGATGACAAATGGTAAAATGGTTGTCGGTTCTGGCTGGCGCTCGGCAAGTATGGTTTCATCTTCCTCACCTAATACTTGTGCATTATCGGCCTAGAACCCAGGTATACTTCACGTGGCTCTGGTCACACCAAAGTTGTCCAAGATCACACAAAGCACAGGATGAGTGCTGGGTCAGTCATAGATGGCGAATTATGAGAAATATGCCAGAGGTAGCGTGATGACATCACAGACTTAGTCAGTGATAATATCATGGTTCATCTTTTGTCCCTATATAGGCAAAAGTTACGGACAGGCTCTGTTTTGCTAAGAATAGTTATATTGTCTCCGCATGTGCCTCTTTCACAGTACAACGAGGTCAATGTTGTCTCCAACGCGGGGATTGTGCGCCGCTATTCCGTTTCCAAAAGGCTCTCGCTTTCGGTACCTGGCTTACGTGCAGGTGACCTGTCTGGGGCGTCTTAATCGACATCGTGTGAAGGGGCGTCTTAATCGACATCGTGTGATGGAACCTGTTATCCTACCTTCTTGACCTGGACACCATCCCTCGCGTCTGGTGACTGTCTCCCTCCCGCTGCCGCCACTCCATCGCGGCCGCCGTAAGGACGAGGAGACTACATCCCCCAGCATCCCCAGCGGCGGAAGAGGAAGCCGCCCCCTGTACTCTCGTGCCTGGAGGCGCTATAAACTGCACCTGGGCTTCTGGCAGAGCGGGCGTCTTAATCGACATCGTGTGATGGAACCTGTTATCCTACCTTCTTGACCTGGACACCATCCCTCGCGTCTGGTGACTGTCTCCCTCCCGCTGCCGCCACTCCATCGCGGCTGCCGTGAGGACGAGGAGACTACATCCCCCAGCATCCCCAGCGGCGGAAGAGGAAGCCGCCCCCTGTACTCTCGTGCCTGGAGGCGCTATAAACTGCACCTGGGCTTCTGGCAGAGCGGGCGTCTTAATCGACATCGTGTGATGGAACCTGTTATCCTACCTTCTTGACCTGGACACCATCCCTCGCGTCTGGTGACTGTCTCCCTCCCGCTGCCGCCACTCCATCGCGGCCGCCGTGAGGTCGAGGAGACTACATCCCCCAGCATCCCCAGCGGCGGAAGAGGAAGCCGCCCCCTGTACTCTCGCGCCTGGAGGCGCTATAAACTGCACCTGGGCTTCTGGCAGAGCGGGCGTCTTAATCGACATCGTGTGATGGAACCTGTTATCCTACCTTCTTGACCTGGACACCATCCCTCGCGTCTGGTGACTGTCTCCCTCCCGCTGCCGCCACTCCATCGCGGCTGCCGTGAGGACGAGGAGACTACATCCCCCAGCATCCCCAGCGGCGGAAGAGGAAGCCGCCCCCTGTACTCTCGTGCCTGGAGGCGCTATAAACTGCACCTGGGCTTCTGGCAGAGCGGGCGTCTTAATCGACATCGTGTGATGGAACCTGTTATCCTACCTTCTTGACCTGGACACCATCCCTCGCGTCTGGTGACTGTCTCCCTCCCGCTGCCGCCACTCCATCGCGGCCGCCGTGAGGACGAGGAGACTACATCCCCCAGCATCCCCAGCGGCGGAAGAGGAAGCCGCCCCCTGTACTCTCGCGCCTGGAGGCGCTATAAACTGCACCTGGGCTTCCGCCTCGCGGGACCGCGCGCGGGCGGCGCCGGGCTAGGCCCGGGCAAAGGGCGGGCCCTCTGTGGCCCGAGGGAGCCGAGGGAGACCGGACCGGGCTCACTCCCTTACAAATCTTCTTTCATTGTATTTGGACATGTAACTCTGTGAGTTGTTATTAATTTATTTTTATGTTCCGTCCCCCCTGTCTTAATTGTGTGTAGCATCCATAGCGAGCTATTGTACCCAAAGCTGTCTACTTGACCTTCAGCCTAGTCTCAGCGGTATTATTACAACCATGGCTGGAGGCGCTAAGAAGGGGACCCTAGACAGCTATCTATTGAGGGCCAACCAGGGTATAGATCGGGATGACACACTCGCTGAATTAAGGGCAAAGCGTCGCAGCTCTATTGAGCACTTCAAAAACACGCTACCTTCCGTGGCTTCTTTACGACAAGCCACCTCCCCGACTAGGAGCTGTCATTCTTATATCGAAGATCTAGATAACCTCAGTAATGTGGATTTCTCAATTCCATCATGTGATGCAACCTCATTACTCGAGTCTAACTATGTACAGTCCCTAACTGTTCCCCCTTCACCCCTTAATTCAATTCCTCAGCTAGTTCTCCCAATTGTGTCATCACCACAAGTTGCTAAACCTTCACCCCAAAGGGCTAAACTACCTAGACAATCCAATTTAACTAGTTCACTATTTAGAAAAAGGAGAAAGAGAGTTAGTGAGCTGCTAAGGAGTAAAAAGAACAAAACATGTCATCATTCTGATTTGGCTTCAATTGTTAAGGGTCCAGTAAACTGTACTGATAAAACATCTTTCCCAGCTGCTCCTGGCTCTACTAATGATACGCTTATCACGGAGATACTGGGTAATGTTGAACATTTGTTTAGGTCTCTCATTTCACCTATTGTTGAGAGACTAAAGACTATAGACAAAAGACTTGATAATGTTGAACAGCTAATAGGTAACAATAGGGAATTAATCAAGAATATTATAAAGCCAGTGACGGCATTACCTATTGATATAGCTCCTGTTGTTCCATCCTCTACCATTCCATCTCTTGAGTCTATTCCCCAACATCACCCGAGTAATAACAACTCAAATAATAAAAGCATAGGAAGATCTACTCCCTCCAATACAATGCATTCCTTTACCTCAAATAAAGATTGTAAGCTCACGAGGGAAGATACTCCAGGTACATCGCGTGATACAAAAGATAGTCCCTCCTTCCCCATTTTAAAGAATCGCAGGGGCCTCCAAATAGAACTGCCACCAGAAGCAGTCCCCCTTGTAGTTGTTCTTGCGGGAGTTCCAACATTAAAGGAGGATACAATCGAGGGCTATTCACAGCTAAAAAATAAAGTTATCCATTGGCTTGGTCAGAATCGCCCTCTCCCTTTGTATATTAATGGAGAAATCTTACATGTACGGCGTCTTCCTTGGTTGGGAAATACACCTAAGAATATTAACGGGGATATAGTAATAATTAATTTTAGAGACCCTAGAGCTGTCAGCCACATTCTTAATTGGCATTTGATCAATGCGAGGTCCTTTATCTCTACCTGGGAACTGACTTACTTCTACCCAAGACCTCATCTAGCCCCTACTGTTAATTCAGGGGCTTCTTTTTGCAAGCAGCCCAATCCTGTCATTCCCCTTAGAAATCGCTACGAGGTATTAGAAAATTTGGAAGAAGTGGATTGACTTATTCATTCTAAGGGATCATCTACAGTCATTCAAGGGCCATCCTCTGACTCACTTCTCTCCCCCACTGAGTCAAGAAATCTACTATTACAAACAAGTGTTGATACTTGTATTAATCCTCTTATTTCCTCTGATTCTTCATTACCGACTAAGTCTTTGGCTGGTCCTGGGGATAATATAGGAAAGTTACTTTCATGGAATGTCGCTGGGCTGTCCTCTAAATTGGTATCTGAAGAATGGCTATCTTTTGTTAATAACTTTGACTTATGTATATTCCAAGAGACCTGGTCATGTGAACCATCCTTTGCTCAGGGTTATCTGAACTACCATGTGCCTGCAGCAAAAGGCCTGAAGGGGAGACCTATGGGTGGTTTAACTATTTGGGTCCGTCCGAGTTTAAAGATAGTTGCAAAAACTATTGACACCAGTCATAGAGATATTCAACTAATTAGATTGAATTTAGATAAATTGGGAACGCTTGATATTTATAACATCTATGTCAGGAGTAATAGGGGTGAGAGGTCAGAGGTTCTAACGGCCCTGGGATGTCTCCTAGATACTCACTCTCTAAATAATAATATTGTTATTGCGGGTGACTTCAATAGAACATTTGAACCCCTAGTTATTGAAGATGACCTTTTCGGGGACAAAGAAGATCGGCAATGGGGTGTTCCCAAGCTGGAGCTTAAATCGGTTGTGCGTTGGACCGATGATGTGATTAGTTTGAATGCTCTCTGTTATGAAAAGGGCTTAAGAGCTCTAAATGGGAGGACTCGAAGTGATAAAAATGGGCGAAGTACATTCGACAATGGGCGATTTACAAGTAGGATTGACTACGTTATATGTAGTCTTAATTTATGGTGGCTGATCTGTGATATGGAGGTGTGAGAGTGATCACAACCCCCTGTGTGTTGATCATAAATGGTGGCCTCTCACTAATCAGTCCACCGGTCCCTATGAGCCTGCCCCTCTCTTGATTCTCCCCACCAACGATATGCACAGACTAAGGTGGGCAAACATAGCGTCAGACCACCTGGCTATTGCTAATATCAGTGGTGAAGTAGATAAAGCGATATTAGCCATTGAGTATATTAATTCATCTAACTCCGGGTTGGGCAAAGTAGTTGAAATACACGACACCCTTTTCTGCGCTATCAAAAATCACTTTTTTAGGCCTGTGAATAAAAAAAGAGCCAGAGTCCCAAAGCCCGCAAAGTGATACAATGAGCAATGCAGAGATGCACGATTAGCTTTAGGTACTGCTATCAAGGGGAGACAGCCTATTGCTATTCGATCTGCTAGAAAGGATTATAAATCTAGTATTTCAAAGGCAAAGAAAGCCTGGGATGAGCATCACTGGTCTGAGTTAAAGGCAGCTAGCGATGGGAAAGACCCCCGGTTATTCTGGAGCATTGTTAAGTGGGGAAGTTCGGGTCTGCCCGATCCCCCAAATAATAATGTCCCGGAAGACTAATGGGTAAAAAATTTTAAAAACCAATACGCTGAGTCAATCAAAGTTGTTTCAGGGCCTGACACAAGCTTATACCAATTTAAAGATAACCTCTTTAGCACCAAAGAGATCATGATGGCCCTTAGCACAGTGTCTGCTGGACGCGCCCCAGGACTTGATGGTGTCCCAGCTGATGTATTCATCAATGATAAGGAGCATTGGTCTAAGTACATTCATCTCCTTATCAATGCTATAGCTCAGGGTGCAGCGGTACCGACGTCTTGGCAGGGTGCTGTAATAATACCCGTGTTCAAGAAAGGCGACCGGTCACAGCCGGGCAATTACAGACCGATAAGCCTTATTGACACCATACAAAAGGTCGTGGGGCGTGTGATTGTCAACAGACTTCTTGATTGGGCAGGGGAGGCTAATGCCCTGTCTCCCTTCCAGGCAGGATTCCGCCGGTCCACAAGTACGGTGGACCAGGTCTTTCGTTTTACCCTGTTGCAGTGGCGGACTGTGGTGCTGGGCGGGGGCAGCCTGTACGCGGCTTTTGTCGACTTGCGGGCTGCCTTCGACCTGGTTCCTCGGCCCAAGTTGTGGCTGGTTCTCAAGAACCAGGGCCTTCCAGGAGAGTTACTATCACTGTTGATGAGGCTTCATGAATCAAACTTTGCCAAGATCCAGTGGGGGGGACCAGGCTCGGTGACTGCGGACTTCCCAGTTGAACGGGGTGTTCGACAAGGATGTTCAATGGCTCCCGTTCTTTTTACTTTGTACATTAATGATGTAGTTACCCGTTTGCTTTCCGCTAAAGTGGACGCCCCTTCTTTAGCTGGTATAAAAATTCCTATTTTAATGTTTGCAGACGACAAGCTCATTTTATCTAAAACCCCAAGTGGCCTACAGTGTGCTTTGTCTATTTTTGATCAATTCTGTGGGGAGTATGGTCTTGAGGTTAATACGGCTAAAACCAAACTTATGACTTTTAATCCCCATCGTAGTTTTAAATCCAAAATTACTATGAATGGCCGTCCGCTAGAGGTAGTGAATTCTTTTACGTACCTAGGATTACATATATCTAGCGAGTATAGATGGCGACAGCATATAGATATTGCTACTTACACACAGGCAGCTGTCTGGTGCCATTAGTTCAGAGCACAGAAAATCTCTGACCAAACCAATAAAACCTGTACTCCAGGTTTATGAAGCGAAGGCCCTAGGCTCTGCACTTTATGGGGCTGAGCTATGGGGCTTTGAGAAGGTAGCTGCACTTCAAATCTCAGAAAACAATTTTTTTCGGGCAATAACTGGTGTTCCTAAAAGTACTCCTTTGTTGCCCCTCAAATATGATCTGGGAAGAAGAGCAGTATCTGAATTGGTTAGGCTCCGTCCCATTTTGTACTGGCGAAGGCTTTGGACGACACCTGAGCTCTCTCATTATGCTGAGGGGTTCCTAGATATTATTAGATTAGATGTCTATCACAAAATCGGGTGGCTTAAATCACTTAAGACTGCTTTGACTGAGCTTGGTTTGTGCTCGCTCTGGGATGATCCAGTGGGAGCAATTTGTCCATCCAAAAGTTCTCTGAAAGCAGTTTACTGGGAGATGGTAGCCACCCGATACTGGAGCAGTTCTAGTATTGGTTCCATGGCTGGAGGATTTCTAGAAGCCAAGATATATCCTTGCCTGGAACCTTATTGGGATATCATAACTAGACCTGGAGAAAGAAAGCTTCTTTTCCAATTAAGAGCAGGTGCACTTCCCCTTAGACACTTGGTAGCTAAATGGGAAGGTGGATCCTGTGATAGCTGCCCCGTTTGTGGCACCACTAAAGAAACTATTGGACATTTTCTATTTTCCTGCAAAGCTTATCTGGCCCCAAGACGCTCTTGGTTATCTCCGATGTGTAAAAATCTGGGGACTAAAAGTAGTATTGTCGCTCTGCGCATTATACGCACTAGCACTTTGACTTGGATTTCAATAGCCACTGCGAAGTATCTTGGATGGGCGTGGCCGATCAGACAGAGATTGCTAGACACTTGACTACTCTCTGTTATGATATTTTTCTATATTCTTAATCTGTGTGTCTTTCTTTTAATCAAGAATTTTTATCAAGCTAATTCTCAACTTTTATTATTTCTAATTGTCTAATAGGCATAGTTTGCTCTTTTTGAATTAGAACTGTGATGAAGTTAGGAAATCAAATAAGTATGTTTTGTATCCTGTCATTGATTGATTGCAAAATGTAATTCTATTTTTAACTTTGTATGTATTTTAAACTCCTTTTTATGTGATATGTAATCTGCTTTTATGAATGAAAATTCGAATAAAGCATACTTTGATTGATTGATTGACCTGTCTGGCTGTTGCGGAATTTGATTAGTGTAATTGTCCCAATTGCGGTTAAGCTTACCACTCATCGTAGGGAGACAATCCAGGCAATGTAACACGCTAAGGTGACAGTCCCACCAGTTCTGAATGGAGGCATGTTCAATATGCTACGCAGCGAAGCCAGAATTGTGACTTTAGTTATCTTATGCAACTAACAAGCATTGTTAAAGCCAATGGTACTGGCGTGTTGTAGGTGTACTGTGGTTTTGCAGTTGTTATCCAGCGGCAATGTCAGAAGCCACAAGTTAACAGCCTGCCTTTGCCACCGGTTTCCTGCCCAATGGTGGGAAAGTATAATCTTACACTTACTCAGGAAATTTCAATGCAGAGAGAGGCACTCCAAAATAATGACTGCATTGTGCAATTAGCTACGAGGGCCTTCATGTGGAACACCTGCGGGCACCTTATAAAATCGGGTACCATGTTCACGGGGTGGGCATTCATCTGCAGCCAAGGGCAGGTATCTGGTCGCTTCAGATAAGACATATTCACCCATGCTTTAACCAGGGCAGCAGGCGGGTGGTGGTAGTTGTCAGCTAACAAGTGTGCTGTGGCGCAGTAAAGTTTGGTTAACACTGCGTTAGTGCCAAAGGGCGACAGGGTATCATAGACCTTTTGGGGTCCCAATATTCAGGAAAGGGCAGGTTTTTGCACAGTATGTCCCCCCTGGTTCCCACTGACTTGTCCGCTCCCTGCTTATCCTTCTAGGGGCTAGAACCTGAGACTAGAAGGGGTATCTTCCGCGACCGGTGTCCCAAATATGTTGATAGTCATTGCTGGGGTAGATGTACCTTGAAGGGCATGATTACTTCTTGGCCTGTCCCAAGTTTTGGGGTCAAACTGGGTTGGAGTATTGAGTCTACAATCCTTAGGAATCATCCAGCTTTCCTTCTATCCAAATAAGGGCAGTTAGCGATACATCAGCGAGTGGGTAACATACCCGGTTATCAGCGACCTCATGCCCCGGGGGCACGCGCGCTTCACATAAACACAGAGCTGCAACCAGTAGGGTACCAAGTGGCAGAATCCAGTAAATAGGTTGAATATTGTGTCTCTCTGGCCTACAGCTGTGTGGAGCCGGTCTCATTGAGGGGTACGCCCAGGTGGTAATTGTGTACTTCTAAAGGTTCTTATTACCAATACGGTTTGTGGCAGCACACCACGCCGATTGTTTAAGGGTCATCCTGGGCCACATTTACTCAGCCCAGTAGGAGCGTTACAGCTGGGTGGAGCCAGTCCCATTTAGTGGTACGCCCGGGGGAAAATGGTGTGCTCCCTAAGGTTCCCATGACCTTGGCAGTGTGTGGCATCTCCCACATCAAGTGTTAGGCACTGGATTACAGACAGTGCGCCCTGTATCGAGTCAGACAGATTCTCTGAGCGGGTATGCCTAGGGGGATTCACCAGAGGGAGATGAGCGTCTGAACTTCCCATAAGGAATAAGGGTTGCAGGGCAAGTGCTGGAGGGCAGCCTTGCTCATTGTCTCATACGCCTGTTATGGACATTCCTGTGCGCATGGATTTAGCAAGTAAAGGGACGGTGCCAGGGTTAAGCATAATCCCCCTGACCCGTATAGCCTAAGCTGGCAAGCGGGGGTATGGAATGGTCTTCTAACATGTGAGCTGCTGTCCCAGAGATGGGAGACACATGTGTCCAGTTACACACGGTGCTTGATGGACGGCTGCCAGTGTGATCAGCAGATAGGTGGGGCATCATGTGCCAGGGTGTCTGAAACTGTCCCACCCAGAGTGGCACGGGGCTGAGTCAGATGACGCAGTGCAACTTTGCGGCATGAGGTGAATAGTGCTTGGCACAACTTCACAGGCATAAAGGGCATTTTTGTTTCATCAGACTGTAGCTGATCCTAGCTAACGTATAGGGCTATTGGGATATAGATGGGGCATCGATAACCAGTAGGGATGTTCTCTTTCATCTAGATTTGCAGGAGGCTCTGGACAGGAGAGTTAGCGTGCAAGAATATAGCTGTTTTGGTGGGAGGCTCTGGCGGCGACAGTGGCTGTCTCCAGAGCTGTGGCGGAGTTACAGGGCGATCTGGAAGCAAATAGGTACCGAAGGGTACCTCTGCGCGGCACCATAGGGGGTGCCAGAGCCCAGGAGCATCATGGGAGGTTCCTGGAAAAGCGTGTCGGCACCCCATTAGGCCTTCGGGCGGTTGTGGGCCTGAACAACCAGGGGCTTGCCTTGCTACGCTCCGCCCTGAAAGGGGCGTGAGCAATAAGGGACCGTGATCCTGGAAGAGGATCACCGAAGGGGCAGCACAGATGGGGTTCGCCCCAGTGCTGCTTGGCTCATCAGGCAGGCAGGCGGCCCAGATGGTTGCCAGCCCTTGGATCGCCCGTAAGATAACCCACCATATTACATAACGGTGTATGTAATAAACCTGCAGCAGTTTTTACCCAAACAAAAATCGTGTGGTGTGTTTTATTTATGCGTAGAACATGCATGCTATTGTGGTGGGGAGTGTTGCCTACTGCTGGCGCTATGTCCGCGATGTGGATTCCATCACCCTCGTGTTTTTAAGGTCTGCCTGCCAAATTGTTATTGAGTCTCCCTTTATTTGAATCAACAGTGGGTGACTTGCATCCAGGGAAATCTGTGTGAGATCCTCGCAAGGATGAGGAGAATGGGACACAGGCAGTCACCACGTCAAGCACGCATAGTAGCCAGGTGACCATGGTACTTGACAGACTCTCCCCCAGATGGTTCAGCCTTTGAGAGGAACAGACAGAGAGTAGGAAAAAAGAAACCTGGCAGGTTCAAAAAATGTTTCACTATGTAAAGTCGGGGTGTGGCCTAGGAGGGGGCAGGGCTTCATGTTGAGAACTGCCTGAGCGGGGCTTGGGCCTCCCCCTAGTGACTCCCATCAGAAAAAACCTTACTCTTTAATGGACATTGGCTAGTTAGAGCATCCAAAGACGAGCTGTAAACCCGCTCACTGCAGAGGGTGCCTGCGCGCTTTCCCTATTGCTCTGTGGTATCAGCTCCTCACTGGGTGACTGTGTCAAGAGAGTCGATATCGTGTGGCACACAGTGGCACAGTGTGAGTTGGCAGGTCTGAAAAACCAATACCATCCCTGACTAATTTCTTCCGAATGTCTGTGATGGAACTGTCAAGATAGTGTACAGGGGCACTCTCCTGGCCTCTATGCTTGGTCTACACTTGGTCTTCTGAGGTTGGGTAGGGTTGCCCCTTTCTCAGATTTAAACAGTGGCCATTTTTTCGTGTTCTGGGATGCTGAAAACGCCAGAAGCTGGTCCACATATATGAATTTGTGTAAAATCCTATGCATACCCTTTAAATGGCAATTCTGCCTCTGTTTTTAAAATCATCAACAAACTGTTCACACAGCTCTCGAAAGTTTTTCTGGATTACTTATCTTATTTGCTATCTTAATTTAAAGTGGGAAAATTCAGACCTTTGATAAATTTCCCAATTTTGTATCAATCTTGAGAAGAAAATACCACCAATATCTCTAAATACTGTCCAGATGGACAATCACCATCAATAGGGCAGGCAAAAATCATAAATATTTGGCAGTCTGGTGACCCTGCCTTAAATTGGTACAAGCAGTCTGTGGGAGTCTAGAGTAGACAAGACTTCGCCGCAGTCTTTCTTTCAGTGTGCTTCTCAACCCCTAACCCGGTATACACTCAATTGCAGACATCTCAACATAACCTATTCTCTTATTAGCATTTTTGCTTTTCTCGTGAGAAGTAAAGGACTAAAATACCAGAATGCAGATAAAATGCCATGGACCAGCTTACAGAAAAGTTTTCAGTGGTGCAAAATCAGAGCAAATTCTTTTGCCTATTGCGTAATAAATAATGGCATAGACAACATCCGACATAGTCTTTATTATGTAGATGGCAAGGTATCTTAGTGGGGTAAGAGCTAGCCGCTGACAATCCCTAGTCATGGTTCTATATGTAATACATGAAGTAAAATGAAGTTGTGTGATAGTAGCATCTGCTATTTATAGCACTTAGTAAAATTAAGGAATTACGCTTTATTGAAAACCAAAGTATTACATATCACTATTTACACCTTGGCTAAAATTGAACACATGATTTTAGATATTTTTGCAGTTGTATTAAACATCTATTGTTTATGAAATATTATCATTGTGATATACAGTTTTTAGCAAATAAATATTCTTTTCATGAATGATCTGGGTAAAAAAAAGAAATTAGGCACTGGTAATTTGCAGCACTTTTGTTGGTTTTGTAATGAGAAATGGAGACAAAATAATATGCCTCAAACTCAACTTTAACATTCACTTATTTAAAATAGAGTAAAAAAAATATTTGTCTCTACCCTTATAAAGTAAATGCAGCTAATATAGAGAAACTCAGGGCCAGATTTATGATTTGGAGAACATGGTACTCCGTCGCGAATGCGACAGAGTACCTTCTGTTCCAAACCCTGGGTCCGTCCATCTGATTTAGAGATAGATGGACAACAACAATTTTTTTTATTTTTTTTTATTTTACAGTGTTTTATATAGCGCAAACTTGACCCGAATAGGGTATCAGAGCGCTTTACATAGTACCAGTTGCGTTACATGAGGACACATTCATTTTTGTTAGGCACAGGGAGATTAAGTGACTTGCCGAGAATCACAGGATGATCAGCGTCATTGCCGAGACTCGAACCCAGTTACGCAGTTTCGAGGTCGACCGCCCTAGCCGTTAGACCAACTCCTCTCCCCAATTTGACCATTGACACCCTTATTTGCTGTGTTGACGGAATAGTTCACCCAAAGCCTGATGGAGCAGGAGTCATCAGAAGAAGGACATTAAACCATCAGCACTATTTAGAGCTGACATTTTCCTATCCATCACAACAGTGTTAAAATGAACCCCCCCCCCCGCCGCCCACCCTTGGAGAAAAGTCAATGGTGTTGTGGTTGTAAGTTTTTTTTTCAACTCCCACCTTTGGAGTTTGTTTTTTAAAAACTAAAAAATGTTACAAGTTTTGTGGATGATTGTGAAAAGCAACAGCGGCCAGCCATCTCGCTTTTAGTACATTGAAAGGAACTGCTGTGACCACTGGGGAGGCAGGCGTCTCTAAATTGGCAAGCAGAAGTCTCTCATGGTGACAGAGGTAATGTCCTCCACAAATCTGATGGGCTATACTCATCCTGCCAGACTACAGATCAGGTCCCCCGTTTGTATCCTTTATGTGTCCTTGTGCATGAACTTTTTTAAATATGGATTTTTGAAACTTTTGTTTCAAAGAGAAAATAAGAGATTTTCTTCAACTTTGGATGACCATGTCATAAATGTAAGAATGTGTCACCCACTCACCTCCATCAAAGCTCAATGCCAGTATTGGTGCCATAACATAAGGATGCTACAGGTAAATGAACGTGTACCTACTGTTGAACTCCACTTATACTGAAAAACAAAACTTTTTGGCCAATTGCAGTAATGTAGCGCCATGAATGGGTGGCATCTTAGGACTGCCGCCGTACCTCACTCGCTAAGCCCTGTTAAGCCATGTTAGCAGGTAGTCAATCAAGTCTCGGGTTTTTATTGATATAGACCTCTACTGAGATCCACAATATGATAATACAATGTATACAAGTTAATCGGATACATGGTGCCACAATATAAAAATGCTATAGATACAGAAGAAATTGTTATTCACAGTGACAACATCTCTAAAACGGCGGAAGAAACAATTTAAAAATTAAAAAAAAAACTTTATAGCATACAAATTCATCTAGGGAGCTCTTATTAATTTGATCAGATCCATAGTTCTAAAGATATTATATTTAGAGCAAAAGCAATGTGACCATATGATTCTTGCAAGTTGATCAGATCCATAGAGCCACAATGTAAAAATGCAGTATATACAAAAGAAATTAATATTCACAGTGGCAACATCTCTAACTTTATAACATACAAATTCATCTGGGGGAGGTCTTATTAATTCAATCCGATCCATAGTTCTAGAGATATTATATATAGTGCAAATAGGTTTAAACATCGAGTGGGTGCATCAACCAAACGATTGTTGGGACAAAACGAATAGGACATGTATCAAATCATCAATGCCTCCTTTACAAAGATCACAGTGGCCAGATTTATCAAATATGCCAACCCAGTTTTTTGTTAAATCTTTTAGTGGTAATGTCCTCAATCTTAACATCAAAATGCAATGCCTAACCTTATGGTCTAGTGAGAATCTCAGATATTTTGGAGACACTTTATACTCCACACTCGCCAAAAAAAGCTCATAGTGAGATAACTGTTGATAATAGAGCTTGTCCATATCAAAGCTCAATCTTGGGGTAGATTTTTTCATAAAGAGCTTCAGTAATCAATCAAGCTAATCCAGCTTGCAAGTATTCTTAAAAAAATATAAGTAGATGTAAAATGGTTTAAAGGGGTTCAACAATGACATTGTCTATTAAGTCACATGTCAAGTTTGTCCCAATCAGAATATTTTCTATGGGAAAGGTTCTGGACCAAAACATGCTCTCTAAGACTTCATCCATCGACAAAACATACTCCCATATGGAAACATGACAATTTTTTAAAAAATGTACTGGTTTTCACTGGGTAGCTAAGACCTTCTCATTCCAAGTTAAATGCTTGGATTCCCCTGGTGGAGGCTGACCGTCCAACCAGAGCCTCGCACATCCATTTGCAGACCCCCAGCTGAAGCACAGATATACCTGCTGGTTGATGACTGCTGGTGTGGAGAATTCTGCCCACTCGTCTCCCACAATCAGAATGTATGACTTGGAGTTGCTTTCAAAACAGTGATCTCAGAGTTATAAGGTGGACTGGATCTGAACTCGAAGTGGCTGTAACCCTTCGATCTGTCGGTGAAGGTTCTTATATGTAATGTGAAACTGTGCAGAGCTTCCTCCTTCAGCAGCTTCAGGGCAACGTGGGATCGGTCATTGCATTTTTTTGGAAAACAAAGATATCTCCGTCCATGTTTGTAAGGAGCAGACAGTTAATACTGTACTTTATCACACAACTCTTGCTTCCTGTGAGTTTTGGGTTAGCTAAAATGGGTTTGGGATACTTGTGAGAGTAGATGAGTGCGGCAGAGCGCGGATTCATCAACATTACATATTACATCAGTATTTGCAATCTGGGAAGCCCTGATGTATAAGTTGAAATTCTTTTATGAAGCCTGGGCTCAAAGCCTAATGACCTAGGTGCTTTGGGCATCCCCAATGTAAACAGTTGTGCTTCAGTGGCGGCTCCTCTGCTATGGCGGAGGAGCATCGTCCCACTGCTTTTAAGCAGTGGGAAGCAGAAACATAAAATTATAATAACTTTGTGTTTTTATCATTTCATGCTGCTTCCTGCCGCTTTGCAGGCGGGTGTGTTTGCGGTACTGCTCCACTCATGTAGCAGAGGTGGAGAGGAGTGGTTTGGCCACACCTAAGTGCGCAATGACTGTTTGGTCGGCGCTCTTGGGCTCCCGAACCCAGGAATGCACTCTTTCCCCGTTATCCATGCAGCCTGCATTACAGCCTGCATGAAGAACATGCCCAGGCCCGCTGCATTTCAGTGTTGTGATTGGTCAGGGGTGCCAGGGTGCTTACGAGTCACAATTGTGATTGGTCAGTGGGGCCTGCTTCCTGTTCCACGATGTGCAAGAAGAGAGCAGGAGCAGAGATGCGGGACCAGGCCGGTGGCAAGGTAAGTTCATTTATTGATTTTATTATTTCACCAAGCGCGAACCCCCTTCCCCCGCAGGATCCTCCCGCACCCACCTCACCACCCGTGAGCCATGCCGGCCGCCACTGTTGTGCTTGCAGAAATTCAAGGTGATTTGCGACATGATTTATAACACATTGGATAAAAGTGAAACCTACCACCATAACCTTGAATCACAGTGTTGATTTCAAATACAATAAAAGGTAGTGGAGAAAAGAAGGAAGTAATGGGAAAGGTACAAGTGTACCATTATATTAAGGAAGATTCTAAAGCCTGCAAGAAAAGTAGCACTGGTTGCATCAAGCAGGAATTGCAGCTGAATAAAGCAGGTTTGGCTGAATAAAGGAGGTCTGGGCAGAGAATGTAGGAGGTTTGTCTACTAAACCAGGATATTTGATTTATAAAGCAGGTTTGACTCGATAGGGCTGTAGGTTTGGGTGAATATCGTAATAGGTTTGGCTGAGTAAGGCAGGAGGTTTAGATAAATAAAGCAGGATTGGCTGAATAAAGGTGGTTGTCTGGAAAAGAAATAGGAGATGTTGTGGGTAAGTTGTTGGGCAGTTGTGAATTTGGACACTGGACAGTCTAGACTGAATCATTCCAATAATTCAACATCACAAAATAAAATGATGGATGGAGTGTTGAAACCTTTCAAAACACTCACCCCCAGTAACAGATCTGAGTTTAAGCCATTATTGTTTTGCTCGCCACATTTCCCCATTTTGGACCCAGCCATATGCTAATCAGTCTTGACCCTGCTCCTCATGGTAAGAGTCCAGCCTGAACTGCCAAGCCAGGTCCTCCCTGGACCAGAAACAAGCATCCTGTGACCGGTTTCGGGGATTCACCCCTCATCAGCCAGGCTAGCTTTGCACATCTGACCGGAAACATCTGTGTTTTAATAGTTCCTGGCATCCTAAATTAGAGCTCTTGTACAAAAAGCACAGATCAAGGTGAGTTAGAACTAATAGGAACTAAATTCCTAAATGAAATTTTTGTTTATTCGTCTCAAGGCTGGAAGCTCACACTTCACGCGTAGCTTGTTTTTTTTTAGATACAGGATGGCCCAATAATCAGGAGGGCCGACCCGCCCAGGCAGCTTCCGCACTAAGGAAAAACAGCTTCAGCTGAGACTCCCCACTAGCCCATCCACCCCTGAGATTGTGCCCCTGAACCTGCAGTGCAAAAAGGAGCTCCCCAGGCGCCAAGTAGCATGGAAACAAGGGTCAACTCCAGACCGAGGTATGAGGAACAAAGACCATAGGGAACTTGGAGCTAGATGTGCTGAGGGATTTTGTGCCATAAACTCTGTAATTCTCAAAATCCAGCTGCTTGTGACAAGAAAATCCCTTTTCCAATGTGCTGATAGCAAAGGTGTTTTTCAAATTGCAAAATTGGGTTTTCGACCCTTACTTAAGGTATGTATTTATGATTTATGGCAGCATTTCCAGTCACATCCCATTGATTAGTTACCGACTCTCAAATTGTGGTAATAACTGATTCACAAAGAGGGAAGGATCTGCTTTGGACCCCTTCCACTTTCAAATCAGAGCAGCAACTTCAGGGGTAGGACCAAATGGTCCTGGGGACAACTGCTGACTCTCACTGAAGTTTAAAAAAAAAAAATCAAAACAGCCCCATTTGCTGTAAAGAAATCTGCTGGCTGCACTAATAAAAGTTTGTCGCTTTGAAATGCAAACACAGTGATGGTGGTCTCCTGTCCCTTGCAGACTACAGTGCCTGTCAATATAGCTAAAATGCAGATTGACAAAACTACATTGAAGCAGGTCGTTCTGCAACCCACTGTGATTTAATATTTTGTGAACCAACCTATTAGTATGTAAGTCGGTTTGAGAAAATAGATTGGATTCACAAAAAGTCAGTCAATTTGCGACTGCTTTTTATTTAATCCAATCTTAGAACGTCTGGCTTTGGGGGCCTTGATTCTTATAATAAGTTAATCACCACAGAATAACTAAACATAATGACATCATATTACGTGCATTAACAGATCATATTATTGTGCTAACTTGATAATGCAGAATCATAATATAGGCTGGAATATTCCTTAGGGTTTTCCGTAAAGTGTTGTGTGGAATGCTGCCTGTCCACTTGTTTGTATAGGACTCATGACTTTTGGCCTGATTTTAAATTTGACATTCAGCCCATCCTCTGCGAAGTTTACGGAATAATTTACTCTGTCGCACTGGCAGAGGTGCCAACAGCAAAAGTTTGAAATGTCCGTCGGCCTGGCGGACATTTCAAGCATTGACAGGAACCTGCCATCAAGCCGGTTAGTGTCAATGCAGTATATGTTTGCAGAGATGGCTCCGTAGGGCAAAATTACACTTTTTTTATTTTAAAAAAGAAAATCCAAAAGCAGGTTTTTCAATTTGAAAATAAAAAAATGCTCACCATATAATGGGAGTTTCCTTCCATGGTGAGGGGGCATTGAGCACTTTTCAGTAACCCTTACCTCCATGTTTTTCCTGGCGGTGACAAGCATTGAAATAACAGCTATATGTTTATCTAAATTAGGTGGGCGCACATATAGCCAAATCGCCAACAGCCGAAGGAGCAAGGTAAAGTTTGACCACGAAGCAGAGGGAGTAGGCTCCGCCGTTGTCAAACTGTGGTCCGTACATGCCAAAATCGGGCGGGCAAACCATAATGTTGGTGGGGAGAGAAATCTGTTCCATCCCAACCTTTGGTTAGCGTGTTGAGGTAGTGGGTGCTCCCAGGGTTCACACACACTGGGGCATGATCCAATTCTTGGTATAGCACTACCTATCTGGTGATTTCACCCAGGAACCACCTAATGGGTGCCCACGATAAATACGTAAAGTCCTAGGGTAAGGAAATCCCAAATTCTGGTATGACGTTGTGGATACAGGAAGTAGAATGCTGCGTTTTAGTATTTTCTTCTTTATTCCAAAACAAGTGAGCACAAGAACAGCCGACACGTGTTTCGCCCAAAAGGCCAATTGGCCATGGACTTTTTCAAGGCAAGCTGTGACAGCTTCTGAATATAAGGGTTTAGAATTGTAAGTTCGTCATCGATTTGGTATCAGAGGCATCTCAGATGGGGATGCGTACTGCGGTCCGGTCGTGTGGGCTTTGCTAGTACCCGAAAAGCTGTGCATATTGCGAGACTGATAGCCGAATGTTCTTTGCTATTATGTGGTGACTTCAGTCTACTGATGTTTAGAAATCAAGCCATGATAACGGAAGGATACTCAGTGCCATACCTTGCTACCCACGTACACACCTGACTTACGTGATTCCCGGCATCTGTCCCTGGTGCATATAGGGAACACAGCTCGAAGCAATTTTCTTTTATCCACTTAGGGTTCTGAGCATGAATCTACAGTCCCTGGGTTAGGGCTCTGAGCTTGAAGTTACTTTCCCTGGTACAGGAATTGCTCTGAGATTTATTAACTTTCTTTTGCATACTTGATGTAACTTTCTCTTGAGTTAGTTTCTGAGCTTATAGTATGATTGTAAAACATCAAACACAAGAAAAAAATCACCTTAAAAGTATTTCAGATCTGTCTACAGTAACTCTAAGTTATTATTAAAGGAAACCAAGACAGAATTGACAATTAAAAGAGACAGTACAGAGGATTTTACAGGGAATCTTATCCATGACCCAGTTCCTGGCCTTTCCATTATTTCAAAACATGACCAAATGCCAATATTTTTCTCAAATATGCACCCCTACCTCTGATGCACAGGAACATGTGTGCCTTCCCTTATAGATTCATTTAAAAAAAAGATAAGCAGCCAAGAAATTGAACATGGAGTTTTACTTTAATGTTAAAGTACTACATGAAACCTATATATATTTTCATTAAACACGTTAATGATTTGAAGGATCACTAATGAAATATTCAAATGAAAAATAGTAATGTGATCCCAGAACTATTAAGCATATCTAAATGGATCATACTATGGTATTGGTTGGTTGTAAGGAAAATGATAGGTTTGAAGGAACCATGCATAGCCTTTCAGCTCATGGCCAGGCAGGTGAGATTACACTGTTGCGGAAAAAGGCTCATGGGCAGCAGCAAACGTTGCACTGTTGTTGCTGTCGAGAGTGGCATTGTGGGAGAAAAATGACGGCCTGGAATGCAACTCGCGCGATCTCCAGTAGACGAGATCAATTCAGCCTTCCCTTCCATCGCCTTATTGTTCGTTTACGGATTTAACTTTGTATCATGATTTAAACTTGTTTGAGTCCTTGTTCTTAAGGATTGTCACATTGATGTTCATAATACAGAAACTTAATGCTGATTTAAAAAAATGTGCTTTGCTTTTTGTGCAAGACTACAACGAGACCGTAAAATAGACATACTCTAATTCCAAGCCAAAAAAGGGTATTTAAAAATGAAGCAAAATGGTGAAATTTTTGCACATTCATAAAGTCAGATTTTGTTTGGGTGTGTACAAGGGTCAATTTTTCTTTTTAGGTCTGACTTGACTATGCAGCTGCTACAGCAAGAGGGGCTTCGGCTCAGCCCATCATATTGCTCTCTACTAGATTTAATTGGGCGGAAGTTGTATGCTTCCACCGACAAAGTGTGCTTGTATTGCACAGCCTGTGTTCAATATGGTACCGCTGGCTGCTTATGATGACAAGCAAATGATCAAGGTTGTAGCCTCATTAGTTCATGGTAAAACATTATCCCAGATGCCACGGGTATGATCTGTTTATTATGAAGAGTTATGACAAACGCTGTGGGCTTCAATTATTTATTGTTAGAAGCATATGTTAACTTCAACAGGCCTTCATGGAAATACTGCCAAAAAACATGGAATGGCTTTACATCGTGAGCTTTATATATTTAAGTATGTGACAAATGCAATTGGAAGTGGTTTTACAGATGGAAAACTCTTACAAATGCAGTAAGAAGGGATTTAATGCATATTTGATTTTCTTGGTCTGGCACTGGGAGATGTTTGATATCTATAGTTAGCGATTTAAGGGTCATGTCAGTGTATACTTTGAGTCTTTCAAAATCTTTGCTGGTTCTCTCTTTAGGCAGAGACCACATAGTTATGTGTATTTATTAAGCCTGGGCAAAGCACTACGCTACGCTCGCGTTGTTTGCGAAGTTTGCGCTACTTCGCACTACGCAAATTGCATGTAGCACAGTGCCAACACGCGTAGCGTAGTGCAGCGGTCATTTTTTGCTTGCTCGCGGTCCTCAATGTCAAGTTGGCGACCGCGAGCAAGCAAAATGACATCCCGGCGAGACTTTTTCCTCGTTCGTGATCAGCAACATCAAGTTGGCGATCGCGAGCGTGGAAAATAAACCTCCCGGCGAGATTCTCAACGCGAGGAGGTCAGGTTTCTCATTGCGAGAGGCCGCGTATGCTCGCGACCGCTCGCGATGAGAAACTACCAGTCCGCGTTGAGAAAGCTGCCGCTCGAGTAAAAATCTACTCGAGCGGCAGAAAACTACAGTTCGCACTGTGCAAGATGCCTTTTCAATGATTGCACAGTGCCGGTTGCTTGTCCGCACTGTGCAATCATTGAAAACGACATCTGGCACAGTGCGAACAAGGTACTACGCAGTTCGCGAAGTGCTACGCGTAGCTCGCGTAGTGCGAAGTGCACTTTGCGTAACTACGAGTAGTGCTACTTCGCGAACTACGCCCAGGGTTAGTATTTATTCGTATGTTAAAATCAACAAGCTTGGTTTATTGATTATTAAATGTAATGACACGTGTTCTAGTCCTCTAAGTTTACATTTTGAATGACTTGACGAAGCTAGCAGGCTTAACTTTTTTGATTGTAAAAGGCTTCATTCTCTCTGGCAGGCTCATATAAGCAATTGCTATTTTTACGATTAAAAAGCCTGGTTGTGTGCACATTGCCACATGGTCCATAACAGATACCCGGGTGCAGACTACATTTATAGGGTTTGTTGTACCCTGTGATATTTCTTTAGGGTACGTGAGTTGCACTCTGATTAGTCTTCGAAGTCCCAATAGCAATTTCCAACTTAAAATTCCACCTGAAATGTTACAAATCTTATAACTATTTCTTACTTTGAATATAGCATTTAGTTGTGTCAGCATTAATGTGTTTTCCTTTTCAAAGAATGCAAGGGGAAAGGGTTTACACTAAGAGCTCTATGACAACTTCAAAGGAGGAGCTTCCCGTTGTGAACTCCTTGATAAGGGTAGTACTCGGTTTAAGAGACCATCTTAAAAAGATCCCTAATGATGGGGCGTTATCGATTTCATTGTGTTTAATATTTAATTGGGTGTCAGTTAAGACACTTTATTTATTTTAAAAGTTAATACACAAGAATTACTTCCTAACTTAAGATATGTTGTGCACTTTGTGGAGTTCTTTAACATTTATCAAACCCCTTTAATTCTTTTAATTTGTTATTTTGGCTCTATATTTTTAATTGTGCTGTTGATATTTCATTTCTGACTTTTTTCTTAAACTTTAGGAGTTTCTTGTTTCAGTTGCATTTTTGATGAACTCTAACTTTTTGGAGCTGAGTGCAGATAAAACTAAACTGTTGATTCTAAAGAATGACCTTTGGACATAGACACTGTTTGGTAGTCACTGCCTCTTGCCCACTCTCAGCCTTGCAACAAAGAACAAATGTTGGTGTTACTGCCAATTCCTATCTTAAATCCTGCCAGCATGTTTGCCTTGGCCCAACGCCTCCGCCCCCTCATACACAAATTGGCTCACCCAGACTAATGTGGCTTTATGCCTGCCCGAGGTACCCGGCACTGCATACGCCGCCTTCACCTCGCACACCGCCATCAGTTCACCCCATACCTGGCCCTGCTTTTTATGGACTTTGAAAAGGCCTTTGATACAGTTGACTGGAGTTACCTGGAGGATGTGCTAGATGCGATGGGATTCGGTCTCCAATTCAGGCGCTTTATTCTTGTCCTGTATTCCAACCCTAAAGCACAGGTCCTGACCAATGGCACGCTCTCGGAGGCGTTTTCCATCCAGAGGGGCACCTGCCAAGGCTGTCCCCTCTCACCGCTCTTATTTGCTCCAGCGATGGAGCCCCTGGCCTCTCTCATACGCAACGATCCCCACATCCATGGTTGGGCTTGGAGTCCCTACCACGTAGACAAAGTCACCCTGTATGCGGACGACGTCCTCCTTTTCCTGGCAGACCCCGAGGACTCTGGTCCACGCTGCTTGGAAGTCTTTTACGCCTTTGAGCAGATCTGTGGCCTGCGGCTCAACCCGACGAAATCTACTCTGGTTCCGCTCCACCCGTCACAAGCCTGCTTCGACTGGCAGATAACTATCCCCTTGCGCAGGAAGTCATTCAAATACTTAGGAGTTTGGGTGACCTTGCTCCCGGAGCTAGAGTGGGCCCTCAACCTTACAACCTTGGTTACCCGAGCCAAGGCAGACCTCAAATGCTGGCAGTCCCTTCCTCTCAATCCCCTTGGCAGAAGTGCACTCTTTAAAATGATGATTCTCCCCCGCTTACTATTTATTCTTCAGAACATAACCTTTCATCTCCCGGGGAGCTGGTTCCGCGAGATTGATGGTCTGCTCACCTGGTTTTTGCGGAAGGGGGGGAGGCTACGTATGGCCCTGGCTCTCTGTCGGATACTTCCGTATGATGGTGGCATGGCTGTGACTAATCTTCACCTTTATTATTTGGCCACCAGACTTATTGTTGTTCACGACTGGTTCGCTGGCGGCTGGTCTGACCCGGCGTACCAGGTTGAGGTCCGGACTATGGACTTTCCACAGCTCCAGGCCTACTTGTACGGGCCCCCATACCACAAGCCCTCCCCCTATCACTAGAGAAGTCTTACTGGCTTGTCGCACTGCCTTGCGCCATACGGGATGGGATGGGAAGCTTACCAAACACACACCCTTGTGGCACGGTACCTGGCTGTGCGAGACTTCGACTCTCCGGGACTTCCGTCACTGGGACCACATTGGGATCTCGCTTCTTGGGGACGTCTGGGTTGCGGATCATATCACGGCCTTCTCGGACTTGCAGCAGCGCTACTCCCTTCACACCTCCCAGTTTTACAAATATCTGCGGCTTTGTCACGCCCTCACTGTACACATTCCGTCACCCACCTCCCTTCCTGAATTCAGTCCCCTCGAGGCCTAGGTTATGATGGGGAACTTAGGAAGGGGTGGGGTGTCATGGATTTACCACTCCTTTGTGAACAATGGCCTTGCGTCCCTGGATTCACTGCACGCCCCCTGAGAATGCTGGCTTGGCCCCCCGGAGGATGCAGACTAGCGGGATGCTCTCATGGCTCCCAAACCCTTAGCAACCTCCTCCAAACTGCGCCTAATCCAACTCTATTATTTACATATGGCGTATCTTACTCCTGCGCATCTGTATAGAGCTTGATTGAGCCCCTCCTCGACCTGCGCACAGTGCTACCACACCCCAGCTGATTTTTACCACGTGGTCTGGCAATGCCCTGCCCTTGCAGCATTCTGGGCGGGTGTGGAACTAGAGCTTACACAGACCCACTATGTCTGCTCCTGGGGGTGTTTGATGGCCTAGATGGCTCTCGGGCTGATAACCATTTCCTTGGGACGGCAGTGGCGGTGGCAAAACGGGACATTGCGGCGGCCTGGTCTCAAGCCAAGCCCCCTACTGTGCGGAAATGGCGATGGGGGGTGGATTGGTGTGCGACCCAGGAGGAATCCCTCTTTAAGGCTCGGGGTTGCCCTGACCTGTTTGAAAAGATCTGGGGTAAATGGCTCAATCTATTGTCTTGATTATTGTGTGTGTTCGTATATATCTTGATAAATTTGCACAGGGCCCTACTATAGAGCCCGATGATCAGGTCTATGTCACCACCTTTACTGTTAATGATCCTCGCAGTACTGTGCTTGGTTTTGCTGTCACTGTGCATGTTTCTTTTCGCCTAAATATCAATAAACCTGATTATCAAAAAAAATCCTGCCAGCATGTTAACTATAACTCTGGAACATGATGCTCTCTTTTGCAAAGTTTAAGGAAAATTCTTCCTAGGCTGTGAGTTGAAGGAGAGGGCGGTGATCCAGGCAGCCGTCTCATGCTGTTTTGGCTATAGGATTGCAGTCTTGCTTGGCATACCTAAATATCCCATCTGGTGCCTTGAGATTGAGCCGAATGCAGCTACTATGTCTGGTTCTTAATGTACTTCCATTGTCAACTCCCAGTTGGATTTCCTCTACAGGTAACCAGTGAGTTAATGGATCTTTTATCGTAAACTTTGTGGAGTGCAGAAGGTACCTGCTGGCACTCACCCTGTGTAGCTCAGCTCTCAGTTTCAGCATAACATACCCTCTCCCATGCTTCATTCCTCTTCTCATGCACTCTTAGTCGTATCCGTGCTTCATGGCGCCCGAGCAGGCAGATGCTCTTTCTTGGTTCTCACTCCATGTTCACCAGATGTAAAATACTCTACCCATGTGAGTGCAGGGTGAGCTGTGTGTCTGTGAGAGTGCACGGTGCAGCACATGAAAGCCTGACCTTTTGCACTGCCAATGTTTGTTTTGTTTCTTTCTTAAGACTGTGAAATCCCCAATCATTTCCTTTCTTTCTAATCTTGGCTCTTGTTTCAGGAACAAAAGGACTTCCTTCTTTTAATGAAGAAAAACCATGTTGGCTGACCTCTAGCAGGCAAACCACAGCTGGCGTGTTACGGTTATAGCTCCACAGAGGAACACTTAGTGCTAGTGCGTTGTGGAGGAAAACTGTTAGATGATATTTTAGAGGTAAATCCCCTTACTAGCGACTCGTGGGATCTTCTACGTGCCATGAGGTTTCATGTGTTCCTTCTGTCCCACTATAACGCTTTAAGCGTCACGACTCAAGACGGGATAAGAGAGCTGCTCTGGTCACTCACACATGACACCAAAATGCTTCCCAAAATCACACTTGGGATCTAAGGGAGAAAACCCCGGGGGAGAGCGTACCACTCCCTCTCAGTATATTGAACACCGGGAAGCTTGCGGGCCCGGTGTGTGGAGGGAGCCCTATGATGAAGCATGTCACCTTCGGGTAAGTGAGGGTTCTCGTCCTTAAAGAAATTATTTTCCACTAATTGTCCCCCTTTAGTTGGTTTGAGAACTTAGCTTTTTGTCAGTTCAAACAAAATGCTTCCCACAGAGACCCCGCTGCAGAGAGATCCTTCCGACCGAGCGTTCCCTCACAGTGAAGCGTGCACCGTGTCCCAAGATCCCACTGACCAGTGAAGTCCAGATAGCTTTTCAGGATGACAAATCTGCAAATAATCTCTCCTAAATTTCAGTAACTTGGTCTAATGCAAACTCATTGTAGATGTCTTGAAAATCTGACTCAATTTGTACCTTTCAGGGGGTTGAAGAGCTCAGTCCTAAATATGCTAATACCTGTGGTTTTGTAAATAGTCATATAGGCTTTAAAAATCTTATAAACCAAAGCACACAGTGCTTACTGGGTGCTCTTGGTTTCAGGTGGTTTTGGAAACCGGGACTGTTTTTTTATCATCAAACCTTGGCCAGAGCAAAGGAGAGAGAAAGTAAAAAAATGGAGAAAGAAGGATGAAGTGAAAGATTTGCTGTGACAAAGGGAGAAAACATGGATGAAAAAGAACCTACAAGAGTGAAAGGAGGGGAAAGGAGGTGGAGAGTGGTGGACGAATGAGGCATGCGGTGGAATTAAGTCTAAGCCTCCTTAGTTACAGCAAACCAATCACTCGGCAGAGCCAGCGGGAAGAAAAAGTAAGGGTCAGTCCTTTCTTGTTTCAAACAATTTAAGCACTGAGGGGCATATTTACTAGAAAGTCCTACAGCGCAGCAGGTCACCTTGCTGTGCTGCGTTGCGTGACAGGGAAAGGGCAGGAATGCACCGTATTCAAAAGAATACAGCACATTCCTGCCTTTATCCCTGCGCTGGTGCAGTGTTGGCTGCCTATTGCCAACGCAAGCACCCTAGCACCGTGGTGCAAGGGTGTTTGCGTTGTCAGGAGGAGTGTTTGTGTGCAGGAAAGGAAACCTTCCTGCACAAAAGCAACCCCCTGAGTATATTTCTCTTTCTATGTGTGCTGCAGATAGAAAGTGGAAGTAACAAGAAGAAATAAAGATATTTCTCCTTGTTACACCTCCTGTGAGTAGGCGTATCTTTTTGGCACATTCCCTGGTCTATCACTTTTGCTAAATCTGGGAATTCATCAAAAACCATAGGAGTTGTGTAGGAACACCCATGCTACGTCCATGGAACGCCTTCTGAGGGCAGAGTAACGCAGCGCAGAGATGTGAGCTGTGTTGCGTTACTCCTGATTTATGAAGCCACTCAGGGCCACGAAAGGTGGCCTTGCGTGGCTTCATAAATCGCATTTTGGACTTGCGTCGCTTTTGCTCCAGAGCGACGCAACTCCTTTTATAAATATGCCCCTGAGAACATAACAGTTTTTGTTGGGCCAATCTCTTTCCACTTTTATCTCACTGACAAATTTCTTAAAGTGGGAGTTAATGTTGAAAGGAGAAAAACCCTTAAGGGAAGTACAGCAATGGAATGTCATGAGAGTCTGGGCATTGATGATCCTACAGAGGAAGGCTTTATTATAGCCTTATAGCCCGCTGTAGCTGGCCTATACCGACATCTAAAGGCCCGCTCCAGCATTAAAGGCCCGAGCCGAAGGCGAGGGAGTTTAACAAGGGAGCGGGACCTTAATAGCCGGTATATCCCAGCTACGAAGGGCTATAAGGCTATTAGAACATTCGGCCACTAGAGGGCAGAATGTTCCAACAAATATAACAAAGGCCTCTCGGAGTTCGAGGGGTTTGAAAACAACATTGGAATGTTGCTTCGCGGGTCTTTACCGGTCCGTAGAAGCAAGGAGCACTCCACTGTCTTCAATGGAGCTCCCAACATTCCAATGTTCTAATATGGGATATAAACAAATAATAATCAACATTTGTTTTATTAACCCCTTCGCTGCGGCGGGAATTCCGCCGCAGCGCTGGGGGGTGTGGGGGGGCAGCGCGGTGGCGCTGTGCTCATGACGGAGCCACTCCGTCATGAGCCACGGTTGAGCTGTGCTCATGACGGAGTGGTTCCGTCATGACTCCGCCCAGTTGCATTGTCCCCCCGCACAGGCGGGGAAACAGCGCCGCGTGGGCGGAGCGGCCGCCAACGGTCGCGGCATGACGGAACCGCTCCGTCATGAGCACACGGCAACCGTGGCTCATGACGGAGCGGTTCCGTCATGAGCGGGGAAGAGGTTAAACCTTACACATTTTTGTTATTGTTGTTCTACATTCACAGTCAAAAGTAAATCCAGGAGGGCCAGACACATGCCAGATTTTGAGTATATTCATACAGGAGGCACTTAGTTAAAAAGTTATGTAAGTCATATATGTAGGTTTGGGATATTCTGAGGATTTTACACAGAGCTGACACACCTGGACCTAAGGTGGACAGCCTGGTAACATAGAAAGTGTGCCAGTAAGTGGCTGTGCCAATTCATCTCGAATATTTAACCATGAAACCAAATTCTCTATCAACATGACTCCTTCTTTACATAAAGAAAAGGTTGGCATATGGGCATCCTGCTGATGAAACCTTCCAGGGAGTCAGAAACATTTAGATTTTAGTAGAGTCCTATGGAGGATTGTCATATATATGTTGTTCGCCGGTGGGGGAAGGGCAGAGCTGTGTCAGTGCCAGTGGTGGCTGCTCCCGGGAAGCAGCAGTGCGGAGGGGAGGGGGGAGAGGAGGGTTAAAAAAAAAATCACTTACCTGGCGGCCGGCCGGCCGACCGGCCAGCTGGCTGGCCGCCGCCACCTCTCCTCTGTCCTCTCAGCCCTCTTCCTGGCTTCTTCTGTGGAAACAGGAAGCACCCGGGCTCCCAGGCTCCCCATAGCCAATCACAACAAATGGCCTAAGCACCGTGGTCCAGCGCTCAGCCAGGGAATCGGGTCTGGGCATGTTCTCCATGCAGGCTGTAATGCAGCCTGCATGGAGAATATGCAAAGTACATATGAATGTTTGGCTGGCCAGAGAGGGCTGGTTGAACATTCATGCACACTTACATAGTGCCCGCTACGCCTCCCCCTGCTCTGAGAGCAGAGCAGATCCTCCCCGCCCGACGCCGCAGCAGTAACAAATAAAATGATAATAACATAGAGGTATTATCATTTTATTTCTTCTTTTTTTCACTGCAAAAAGCAGTGGGGCGACAGTCCTCCGCCTTAACGAAGGAGCCGCCACTGGTTACTGCATGGACAAAGTGGGCAATTGCTAAGGGCCCCCTCCTTGCAAGCGGTGCCTTGGAAAGTGTGGCCTCTTTCCAGCTACCTCTTTTGTCACCTATGCCTCTGCTTCACCTATATTTCTGTCTCATCTCTCCCATTGGTTCACCTGATCTTTTCTGCATCACTCTTTCCTTTTCCACAACCTATCTCTACATCTCTATCTACCTACCTCTTCCTCTTCTTCAATCCTCTCTATCTCATGTCTGTCTACCTCACCTCTCTCTCACAATCACATCCCCACCCCACCCCTCTCTCTTAAACACATTCCTCTACACCCACCCTTTCTACCTCTCACAGGTTCACCACACTCCCTCTCTCTACCACTCTCTATGCCTATTTCTACATCTGCACCTCTCTACACCCTCTCACTGCCTCACTTTCCTCTAACTCACTCCTCTCTCTGCACTTTGTGCTCATCGCAACATCTTGTATCTATCCTCCTTCTGCTTCACATCTGTCTCTCACCAGATTTCTTTCTTCACCTCAACTCTATTTCTCACACTCTATTCCTCTCTAAACTGCACCACTTTCTACCTTCCTCTTACCCATCTGTATACTGCACACTTTCTACTTTCCTCTCACCCATCGCACCACTTTCCTCCTTTTATCTTTTAACCTACATCTCACCCACTACATGTCTCTATACCAATCTTCTGCTTAACTTCTCAATTTACCTCTTGTTTCATTTGTTCTGAATCTTTTCTCTCTACCTCACCTTTCTCAATTGCTCAATCCTTTCTCGCTACTTATATTTTTCACTTTTTTCCATCGATACCTCCATTTTCTCTCACTCTTTCTCTCTCTTTCTTATCTGTCTGTATTTCATTTTCTCTTTTAACCCACCTTCTATGCCACACCTCTCTCTATTTGAAATGTTTTACTGTGTAGAATGCATCTTCTTCTCTCGCCTTCTCCTCTCTCACTAAACTATCTTCTCTATTGATGTCTCTATATACTTCACATATTTTGCCACTCTCGGTGCCTCACCACTCTTTCTCTACCCTTGAATCTTTCTATACTTCTCTCACTACCTACTGGTCTATCACCATCGCTCTAACCATAGCTCTAATTTGCGGCTTTTTTTACGTTTTCCTAAATCGCATATCTCCGCACTCTCTTTCTCCTTCTCCTTCTACTTATCTCTAGCTCTCTTTTAACTACTTTACTTCTCTACCTCCCTCTAAACTCTTCCATATCTCTACACCTACCTCTTTCTCTTATTACCTCTCTATAATTAATTTTCAGCTACCTCAGATTTATATCTTTACTTCACGCCTCTCCCTACCTCTCTTCGCCATCTCTATTTCTGTCTCCTTTCTTCTTCTATATATGGCGTTCTCATTAACTGTCTGTACATCTCCTGTTTCCTGCCCCTTGCCTCACTTTTACTCATCAGAGCTAGGATCATTGTCAGCCAGAGAAGTGTACACATAGAATGAGGAGAGGCGGGCCAAGATGGCGAAAGGTAATTTATGATAAAAGAGATTTAATTTGATGAATGATAAACATTCACAGAGCAGTGCTTTGATTTTCTCTCCTGCAGGAGCATGCCACCTGCAAAGGGAACATTTTTGTGCTTGTAAACACCTCTCATTTGTAGCTAAATTTTAAGAGCTAAGTGAATAGATCTCATTGTAATAATATGCACTAGTTTCTCATTGTAATAGTATGCACTACTCAACTAGTGCATGGCATTACACGACCACCACTCCACCAAGTCTCCTTTACCATATCCTTCCTACATTTGGACGAAGAGGCTGCTGAGCAACTGAAGTCCCCACAAAGTATTGTTGTTGTAGGATTAAACAATTTGCAAGCGCACAAAAAGAAATGGCTCTTTCAATGCTTGTTCAAGTTTATAAATACCACTATTTGCCTGGCGTGCTCTGGACAGCTTGAACCGTGAGCTGTAATTGTGTGCTTTCGTTTCTGAAAGTTTAATATGTAAATGATTATTTTTAGTGCATAATGATAGGTTGAATAAGCTGAAAATAAGTAACATATCAAAAGAATTCCAAACAAGGGAAAACAAAATAGGCCTTGCATTGGCACTAGGGCCTAATTTGTGCAGGTTTCAGGAGCTTGGCACCGGCATTTATTTTTAAACACCAGCATTTATTTATAGAGTGCACCGAATGGTGGCACTCTCAGGGTATGTCTGGGGCACAACATGATTGTTTAGCAATTCAGTGTATTACCCAAAAATAAATCTCGTACTTTCAGTCAATTCCCACCCCTTGATGTGACCTGCAATAGTCAAAATGCAACGCTTATTTGAGTATGATGGTTAGTAACATTGTTTCATCTAAAATTCCTCTGTCTCTGGACAAATATACGCTCCTCCTCTTTGGCTCTAATGTCCCCACCCATTTCCCCCCAAATTGCTGTATTATGTTGCCATATCTCTTTGTTGGAGTCCTTTGTGTTCTGCAGTGTCCGCTGCCTTTCATCTTACACCCCCTGTGCTGAGTGCCAAATGCCCCACCTAGCAACACCTTCATGAGTAAGGCTTTAATTAGGACTACTAACAAGAAAACTCCTTTATTACCTGTTTTCTGCAAGGCAGGAACCATATAGATTGGGGTAAACCAAATCAGTTTGGACTTGAATTCCATAAATTTGAGGTTCAAGACCGGCTCTCTTGAGCTTGTTCAAGTTCGAAGACCTATTGTAGACAATCCAAATATGAACAGCGGGTTTTGGGTCAGCCCATTGCTTACAATTGGCCGGCTCTCTTGTCACTTTCATTTGCTTGCTTCATATTGAATGGTTTTCCTTCTTATTCTAGTGTTTGACCATCTCCTGAAGCATAGCTTCTTTACAATTCTTTTGATTGGATGGCTTGTATACTTCTACTGTCAGACTCAGGGAACTACGTGAAGCTCCGCCCACTCTCCGCCCACATTTTTCATTCGCTTGTGTCATTGACCACTGTAAACTGTGGCTGTTCATTGGCCAAAAGGCTTCGTAGTCCCTCCTTAGTACCGCCTTGTCACATTTGGTAACCTTCCAATGCGACACCCCTGTTACGTGTGTTGTTACTCGGTAGGCTCTAATTACAGCCTCCAAGCACTATTTTCTCAAATAGCTTTTGTCCTGCCTGCTGTTGCAAGCAGGACACGCTCTCTCCTAATGCTTTTTTTTATTGCACGCATTTTGAATGCAATAGGTCTCGCATCTGCGAGAGTTTAAGCTATTAGCATTGTAAATGACAATGCTCTTTATTTATCTGTTTTAAAAACAACACATACATAAAAGGCATTGTCATTTACAATGCCAATAGCTACAAACTCTCATAAATGTGAGACCTATTGCTTTGCAAATGCCTGTTTCTTTTGCTTTCAGCCCTCTGTGGGAGTGCATGTGTTTTCTCACTCTCCCCTCCTGTGATGGTTTAACCCTAACATTCCTGCCCCGTGCTCCTCATGTTGCAAACCCCCAGCTCGTCTATTGCTTCCCTCGCTGTCTCCATCCTTCTTGGGTTGTGTGGACTTTTTAAAACCGATTTCTTTCCTTTTTTAATTTAAACCCCACCTCCACCACTTAGGTTGCTCTCACAACCCTCTTCTGTTATTCTTGCCATTGGTTACTCACCCCCCCACCCGTCCACCAATCCTCCTCTGCCTCACCCTGACACATCTTTTCTGCATCCGTAATATTTCTTTTATTTCTCTTTTTTGGAGATCGAGGTAGCTGCAGTATGCTGGCGGGCTTCTCCTATTTGAACAAAAAAACAAGGTGATGCCCATTTACCTTATGGTTTTTTTCTTCAATGCTCCAAGACTGGGATCCACCAACTTGGGCATCTGGTAATATCAAATGAAAAAATAAGTCAACCATGTCACGCTAGATGTCTAGCATGTGTGGTGAGGCATGCATCATGCTGGGCCTCCATGCAAAAGCATTGTCAAAGCCAGTAGGAATGCATCAAAGGCCAAAAGGCAATATCTTTGGCAATGCTGGTTAAATCTTGGGTTGGGGGAGAGTGTAGGAGGATGCTTTTAAGTCATGGAAACAAATATTCTAATGTTGTGAGGATCATACAGAAAAGGCCTAGATTCGGGGTACTGCACATGGAGGCTGAGACAAGGATGTGTTGAAAAGCACATTGTTTTGAAAGCTGAATATTCAGAATCTCCTGGGCCAGAGAAGGATTTATGCGCTGAAGGAAGTGCTCCCTGAACCTGACAGCACAGTTGAAGATAATCCAATCATTGTTAGGCGGATCAGTGTTCTGTTTACTTCCTTGTTGCAAGATAGTGGAATTTCCCATAAATGCCCCTTCATAGCAACACTTAGAAACTGGATTGCGAAATATATGGCCCTCTGCCTCCTGGATTTGGGCAAATCGGATTGGTTGATATGTGTCACGTGCATCTCACATGGGGGCTATAAAGCACGTACGGGCACGGCTGCTGTCCAGTCGACAATTTCCTGACATAAAGTGGGTTTTCAAAGACATCTGCTTCGCATCTGACATGTAAGTTTTCATGCATCATCAGTCTCCCCATTACTATGTCTTCTGTAGCAGTAGTATTTACATAGCGCTTCCTACTTCCTTGGGGTGTGCCAAGGAGCATACGTGAGAGGGTGGCACGCTGCACCGTGGAGTAGCACTTACTAGGTAGCGTTGTACTTGCTGTGACCCTATGGGAGAAGCGTCTTGGTGTCGTGCGTGAGTGACCAAAGCGGTGCTCTTACATTGGCTTGGAAGGCAGCGCTTTCCCACGGAGGAGGAAGTCTAAGAGATAGACAAGCTCCAGCCATGATTGTCCTTACTCAGCAGGTTAAATATTTGCTGAAGATCCCAGAAGTCAGATTCTTAGTATCGAAATTGTCCCTGACCATATCTAATCCACCCTGGCTCCGGGTCTATTGCACGGGGCCATTTGTTTTTAGAACGTTAGACCCTACATATGACTTAAATATATATGCTTTAAACCTCTGCCCCAAAGAAATTGCCAGCAAGGGCAAATGTTTTAGTGAATTCGTTCTAGCTTACTTTATTGCTTTTTAAATATCTTACGGGTTAAGGCACCTGCTATGGAGACATTTGTGTCCCAGCAATTTCCAGGGAGTATTAATAGTAAGATAATGGGTGGTTAATACACTTGATGGGGATTTCTGGGAACGTCTAGTGACAGTTAGCCGGCAGACTAAGCCCAACCATTAACTCCACCATCCAGGGTTACTGATAACGGCTGTATTGGTAACACTGGCGTAACAATAGCCCCGCAGCCCCTGCAGTATGGCGGGTCACTGGCCTGAGAGCTCTTGACTGGCAAAGAGAATGGCGGGGGGGCCCGCCTTGTACTTTGCAGGGGTGCCCCCTCAAGTTTCGTTACGCCACCGGACAGTTTTGGACTCATCCTAATATACAAAGGTTCAAGTGCCTGCCAGAAAGCAGAAAAATCTACAGTGCAGGTCAAAGATGTGAGTTTTATCTAGATATCTCACTGGGTTACTAATTTTGCTGCATAGATCCCCGTGTGACCTGCATGGAATGTATGACGTTACAACGCATACATTTACATCGCGGTACATTACATCACGGTTTTGACAACGCAAGTCGTTACAACGACTTGCGTTGGAGGGCGCTGGACTTAGGAGTAGTATAATTTACTATTCCAACTCCAGTCTACGTACAGTAGAGAAGGTGTTGGATAGTAAATTATACTATTCCTTGTCCTAGAGCGCCATCTAGCGCAAGTCGTTGCAACAACTTGCGTTGTAAAAACCGCGATGGAATGGCATCGCGATGTAATCCCCGCGTTGTAAACGATGTTTCCCCCTGCATGGAACAAGTTAAAATTCCAATAATATTAAGTACCGGAAGCAATCAATTGAATTCAAATTGTAAGGAATAAATATAAAGCCCTACAGTTTAAAAAAAAAAAAAAATCATTATTCTAAAGTAGTTGACAATTGCACCTTTGGTCAGCAATAAAAACGCACTAATATGTCCTACATAAATAGTTAATAATGTAGTTAAGCAAATAGGAGGATCTGTCCTTACAGTGCATGGATGTCTATGACATGTTGAGCTTGGAAAACTAAAAACCCTCCCTCCAAATCATGCTTTAGCTTAAGCACTTGTGAAGTGATAAGCCGAATGCCTTTGTTTCCCTGCTGAATGAAAGGAGTCCTGCTGGCCCATTAAGTGATGCATGTATTGGCCTCAGCTGCCTGGAACTGAAAATAAGGGACCCTCCTTTATGTCCTGCAAGTTCCTGCTCTGTACACAGAACAGTGGAAGCGTGGGTGCAGCTGGCTTTGTCAGCAAATTGCAGCAGGACAAGGTCAGCATTTCTTACTTTTTTTGTGGGAGTTTTATCAAGCGCGAACTCGACCCGAACGTATCAGAGCGCTTTACATGAGCACCAGTTGTGTTACAGACGGACGCATTCATTTTTTTTAATTCGTCACGGGAAGATTACGTGACTTGCCCAGAATCACAGGATGTTGAGCGTCCCTGCAGAGACTCGAACCTGGTTCCCCATCTGCTCTGGATGCTGAATCCAGTTCAATAATAGCTGCCGACCCAGGGTCGAGATGGATCACACTGAGGGTGAAGAGTCAAAGACTGATGGGAAAGGTGAAAGAGACATAGTGCTTAATTTGTGCCGGTGGTTGTAGGTGGTGGGCAGCAGAACTCATTCTTGGGGACTGGGACTTATTTTTCATCATCAAACTTTGACCCTGAGCAAGAGAGAGAAATACAGAAAAGGGAGCAAGAAGCAGGAGAACGATTAAAAATCATGACAACGACTTTCAAATGGGAGGAGGTGAATTCCTTAGATATCGACAGCTGCATTCGACACTCTATTGTCATTTGAAAGAAGGGACTGCAATACCAGAATATTGCCCCCTGGAGGATAGACTCCTCTTAGATCCCATGATTGAGAAAGTGGTGTCCCTTACGTATAAAAAACTGGTAAACAACTCCCCAGACTGCATGGGCTTGGAGGCCTGGGAATCTGATGTGGGACTTTTCGAAGATGACGACTGGGCGGAGGCCCTTCTGAACCCCAGAGGAAGAGCCATCAGAGCGCGTTTTAGGCTCGTTCAACTCTGCATCCTTCACAGATCATATGCTTCGAGAATGGTACAGTTCTGTATTGGTGGTTGTGGATCCGAGCTGTGTGCTAGGGGATGTGGTGAGAAAGGGTCTTTCTTCCATATACTATGGTCCTGTCCCAGGATTCAGAAGTACTGGGAGGGCCTAACCCGCATAATGGAGGCTGTGGTGGGTGAGCAGGTTCCAATGGAGTCCAGATGGCACATACTGAGCGTCACGGGAGAGATCACATAGCCACAGTGGGACATGCTCGCCCGGGCATGGGAAGTGGTGGAGCCCCTGACAGTAGCAGCGCGGCTGTGCGATATGGACTGGTGTCATAATGCGGAGCAGGTCGTTTATCAAAGTCGTGGATGCCCTCGCAAGTGGGAAAAAATATGGGGGGCGTGGATACTGTATAGAGGTCTGTGAGGGGGACCGTGAGGTGTGTTGTATATGTTATCCTATGAGAGTTAAGAGGTGAACATGACAAGGGAGAAAAGAGGGATAAAAACCACTGCGCAAGGGTGAGATAAAGAGTCATGAAATGTAGGAGGACATATGAAGGAGGCATCTGCCGGGATCAAAACTAGGCCGCCTTGGTATCCCAAAACCATGGCATTAGGTAGCGTGGGCTGCAGGCTCCTAAAAAAAGTCTGGGCCTCTACCCTATGTATCTATTTATTTTCCAAAATAAACAATACATTGACAGAGTTACAGAGAGTGAGACAAAGCAAAAGTTAGCTATGATTGAAACGGAGGCGGCAGACATAAAAAGAGGGTGAAGCAAGGACCTGAAAGAAAAAAAAACACATAGGAAGAAGAGAAAGAGTAGAACAGTGAAAGAAAGGTTGAAGTGGAAAGAGAGACGGGGAAAAAGGAGGATACAGAGCAAAAGAGAGGAGAAGAGAGAAAACAGATTAAATGGAGGGAAGGACAAATTAAAGAGGAGAGATAAGAGGTAAAGAGAGAGACAGTTCGTAGAACAAGACAAAAGAGGGCGAATAAAAGACAGCAGTTTTGAGAGGGAGAGAAAGAGAAAAAGTGCTTGATGCAGAGATAGCGAAACAGAAAGAGCCAGAGAGAGAATAAGGAACATATTGTGTGAAAGAAGAAAGGACAGGGAAGGCGAGAATGAGATTCTAGATACCAGGGCCCTTATTTACTTATTTTTGGCGTAGGGGAGCGCCGCAAGGCTTCCTGCTGCACTGCCCTATGTCAAAAGAAAAGGGCAGGAAAGCGCCATATCTATGAGATATGGCGCATTCCTGGCCTCTTTTACTGTGCTGGTTCTCAAATGGCTGCCTTGTGCAAACGCAGGCACCCTTGAACCACGGTGCAAGGATGTCCGTGTTGTAGGGACGATTGTTTTTGTGCAGGAGGGGACACCTTCCTGCACAAAAACTATCAATGAGGGTGATTTCCTTTTTCGGTGTGTGCTGCTGGATGCAGAACACATAGAAAGAGAAAAAACGAGGAGAAATAATGTTATTTCCCCTAGTTGCACCTCCCCTACGCCTCCCCTGGGTAAGTGTGGGCTTTTGACACATTCCAAGATTTACAGCATGCTGTAAATCTTGGAATGTGTCAAATGTCATGGATGTTACATGGGAACACCCACAGTAAAGCCCATGGCACGCCTCCCTATTGCAGTGTGAGGCAACATGGCAACTTGTGCTGCATTGCCTCACACCATATCTACGAGGACATGAAAAGCCGTGCAGTGTGGCTTTACGTGGCCTCGTAGATATGACTCTACAATGTGCACCGCCAGAGCGTCATTAGAAGTGACATTCCGGCGGCCTGCAGGGCTTGTAAATGAGCCCCTTGTGCTTTCCCGTCTCCCTATTACAGGCGAACACACACTCTGACACCTAGATAGGTTACATTTATTGGCCTCTCACTACAAAGTGTTATCTTACGTTTTCATTTTACATTTCTATTTCTTTTTGAACCTTGTGACTTACTAATGGAGTGCTACGCAAACAAATGATGGACGGAATGCTGAATAAATCATACATTCACCCCCATTCAACTGATCTGGGTTAAATCCATCGTTCTTCTGCTCACCACACCACCCCAGTTCAGACCCAGCCATATGCAAATCAGTCTTGACCCTGTGCCTCATGGGAACAGTCCAGACCGAACTGCCAAGCTAGGTCCTCTCTGGACCGGAAACGAGCATCCGTTGTGGAGCTTTCCTGGGAGTGGATTTCACGCAATAGCATCATTGCTTCAGACTTGTTAAGCTCTTTACTTCAAAGTTTGATGAACACATGGCATTATGGTACATTGAGTCCTCCTGTACACCAGTCAAATTTACTAAAAAATGTTGGAGCGTGGTGCTACGCTAAATTTGGCAATGCCGCGCTCCGACATTTTTTAAATGAAGGGATGCGTTGTGTTCACAAAAATACGGTGCACCCCTGTGTTTCCCCTAGCATTAAAAAGCTGCCTAGCGCCAGCGCAGGCCGCCTGTCGCCATGTTGCAAGGGTGCATCCGCTGCTGGGGCGATTGTTTATGTGCAGGAAGGGACACCTTCCTGCACATAAACAATCATTAATGGTGATTTGCACCTTCTATGTGTACTGCAGAATGCACCACACATGGAAAGAGCAAACAAATGAGGAGAAATGAATAATTTCTCTTTGTATCGCCATTCTAAGACCAGGTATTCCCTGGCGTTAACTTTTGGCGCTGCCCCAGCCTTGTAAATCTGGGGCTGCGTCAAAAAGCAATGGGTTTTGCAGTGAAATGCCCACAACACCCATTGCACGCCCCTTTGCCGCAGAGGACTGCGGCAGAAAGGGGCATCCTTACAAGGTGGCGTTAATCCACGTTAAGTGGCTTAGTGCCACCTTGCAAATATGTGAGATGGCACTCCGTTATCGGAGCGTCATAAAGAGTGCTGCACCGGTGCCGAAAGGGGCTTGTAAATATGGCCCTTAGTTTATAATATGGTATTTATGGTTTGTCTAACACTCTCCCAGAGTAAGTCTCAACTGCTCGTCTCTGCTACCAGCGAAGCACCTAAACTAAGTTACTTGGTAATCCAACTGGAGTAGAACCGTACTTACGGCCCTGGTACCCCAGCAGTAAATTATATGGTTAACACATCACTAAATGTAAAGACCTCACATGTGTATAACAAATAAGTTGGTATGACCACGTGGAAATAATATTGAAATTTCCTATAATTATGAACATGCTCAAATTAGAATAATAGATAATTACTCTTGTGTATAGTTTACTAAAAAGTGTTAAAAAAAAAAAAATCTTTATGCCTAAGTTTTAATGTATTTATTGTTTTAATAGTATTTCTTGGTACGGAAAATGTATTAGTCATTCATATTGCAGCCCCTACCATGTTGAGGTGTTACTATTTATATACGGAATTGTCCTGTGTATTTTACAATTGTATGTGTATATTGAAGATGCATCTTTTATGGTTTTATTTTGAACCAAAATAAAGACTATGATGATGATGTATAAGAAATACAAATGGTATTCTGCAATGTAAATGAACATAAGTGTGAGACAAAGCCACTTGAATTGTACGGCAGGGGAGGAACAAATTATGTGGCAGGGTTTAGAAAAGAAAAAGCAATGTATTATTTTGTCATATTTACACATATTTATTCTATCTGGGCAGAGGTTTTACCTCATTAGTCTGGATCTGACACCCAAATACAGCAATAAGCAACAGAAGGTGACCAGTCAACATTTGAGAAAGGCCTTCCACTGCGCAACAAGAAGTGTTGCCGCGTTTTTAGTAATTTTTTGTTTGAGCTAAAAACAATCTATTTGTAAAATGTGCAGATAATGCAGCAGATAAAGGATTATGTAGCAACATCGGCAAATACATAATTCTGCGCAATACTCCGCTGCCCCCAAATCTCATAGTTCTAGTGGCCCTAGTGAAAATATAAATATGGCAGTACAGCTGTCATTAACGTGCATCAGTCTGAGAATCTGCAATGTAAATATACATAAGTGTGGGAGCTTGTGGTAATACAGCTGCCATTCACTTGCATCAGTCTGAGAATCTGCAATGTAAATATACATAAGTGTGGGAGCTTGTGGTAATACAGCTGCCATTCACTTGCATCAGTCTGAGAATCTGCAATGTAAATATACATAACTGTGGGAGCAGGTGGTAATACAGCAGTTATTCACTTGCATCAGTCTGAGAATCTGCAATGTAAATATACATAAGTGTGGGAGCTTGTGGTAATACAGCTGCCATTCACTTGCATCAGCCTGAGAATCTGCAATGTAAATATACATAAGTGTGGGAGCTTGTGGTAATACAGCTGCCATTCACTTGCATCAGTCTGAGAATCTGCAATGTAAATATACATAAGTGTGGGAGCATTTGCAATACAGCTGTCATTCACTTGCATCAGTTTGACATCCTGCAATGTAAATAAATACCAGTGTGGGAGCTTGAGGTAATACGGCTGTCATTCACTTGCATCAGTCTGAGGATCTGCAATGTAAATATACATAAGTGTAGGAGCTTGTGGTAATAAAGCTGTCATTCACGTGCATCAGTCTGAGAATCTGCAACGTAATTGAACAAATCAGTCGGAGAGTATATAGTAACACAGCTCTCACTCAGTTACAGAGGGTTTTTCAGCATTGTTGCATAGGGGTCACATCCTCCACAGATTTTTTAGCAATAACCTCTAATTATGTTCATGTCTGACATTTCAGATTCATTGTATGTAAATGTATTTTAAGTGGAAATCCTGGAACATGCATGGCTATGCCCGCGTCCATCTGGGTTTCAAAATATTGACCTACAGAAAGCGAAGTTCTAATTAGATGAATGCTTTACTTTTCAGAACCGTGGGGAAAATGAAGCTGTACTTTCTGCTCCTTCTCAGCATCATGGCAGCTGTTTCCCAAGGCACAAGTAAGTGTTGTCAAAGCAATGAAGGTGCAGCGGTGGAGGGTTGAGGGTGTTACTGAAGGGTGGACATCAGTGTTGGGAAGATGCTGTGGGACTGTGCAGGTCAGTGGAGGGCAGGCATTGAAGGTCAGTGGAGAAGGAAGGAGCGCAGGGTCTGGGGATGTATGATCAGTGGACTCTAGAGTGTGCAGCGGAATCATAGGATGGTGCAGGATGGTGATGGTGTAGAGTGCAGGGGAGATAGTGCCTGTCAGTGGATAGCAGAGGGTATGAGTCACTGATGGAGGGGAGAGGGTGCAGGACAAGGAAGGAGTTCCTGAAGATGCAGACCTCTGGTCAGTAGAGAGGGCAACGACCTTTACATCGTGGTCATTACACCGCGATGCCATTACAACGCGGTCATTAGAACTGACCCACATCCTCCCTCTCTACTGAAATATGACTCGTTACTACGCGAGTCATTACATCGCGTGCTTTCACAACGCGGTTGTTACAATGACCTCGTTGTTACCACGCAATGCCATTACCACACAAGTCATTACATCGACTTGCAGTAGATGGCACGCTAACATAAGCAATAGTATAGTTTACTATTCCAACACCTTCCCTACTGTTGTGTAGGCTGGAAATGAAATAGTAAATTATACATTCCTAATGTTAGCGCGCCATCTACTGCAAGTCAATGTAATGATTTGCGTAGTAATGGCATTGTAACAACCGCGTAGAGAGGGAGGATGTGGGTCAGTGAAGGGGTGATGGGGTAGGTCAATTGAGAACAGAAGGGGCAGATCAGTTGATACGCGTGAAGAAGGTGCATGTCAGTAGAAAGGTGAGCACAAGTCACTAAAGGAGGAGAAAGGGTGCAGGGCACAGAAGGAGTTGTTGAAGATGCAGATCTGTGGTCAGTGTAGACGGGAGAATGAGGGTCAGTGATGGGGATCGTGTAGGTCTTTGGAGAGGAGAAGGGGCAGGTGAGTGAGGTTGAGTGTAGGAGAGTAGAAGCTTGTCAGTAGATAGCAGAGAGTGTGCAACACCGAAGGAGGACACAGAACGAGTTGTTGAAGGCACAGGTCTGTGGTCAGTGGAGAGCAGAGGATGAGGGTCAGTGAAGGGCATGATGTAGGTCACTGGAGAGGAGAAGGTGAGTGAGATGAAGTGAAGGAGAGAAGATGCTTGTCAGGGGATAGGAGAGGGTACGAGACACTGAAGGTGGGGAGAGATCAGATTGTAGGAGGTATTGAGGAGGTAATTCAGTGGCCGCAGAGAAGGGGTATAGGTAAATGGATGGGAGAATATGCGGGTCAGTGATAGGGGATGCTGTAAGTCAGTGGGGAGAAGGGGTAGGTCAGTGGAGTGGAGAAGGTGCATGTCAGTAGATAGAAGATGCTACTGTCCATCAAAGGAGAGAGAGAAACTGCAGGTCACAGAGGGATTTTTTGAGGTTTCAGGTCACAGCAGAAGGCCTGAGGGTGGATGTCTATGGAGGAAAATAGGTGGCCAGTGGGACCTAGAGACACAAACATGTCTTACCTATCCTTAAGACACACCATGTCCTATAAGTCTCACACAGAGTAATATGGTGTGTATCAGTCAACAAGCGCTACACAGAGCTTTACTGTTTACCTTATTTGGAAAAGGTTGATGACAAATTCTGCAAACTGAATAGCTTGATGTTCTGATTTTTCCCAACCCACTACTTGTCTTATCAAATTGCCCTGCTTTCTACTTTCATTCTGATACATTTTTGTTTATTAATTGCACAAATACCACCTGGTCTGTACGCTGTAAAAGTGCCCATAAAATAACATTCGATGAAACATCAGATGCTGGTCTTGGCACAATCCGTTACTTAGCATCACCGAGAAATTCTACTTTTGTATAGTTTTATCATCTCCCAAGAAGTGACCATTTGCTATTACATCTAAGTAGATATGGTTTCTGATTCCACAAAGTGGTTGAGTGACTTGAAAAATTCAACTGCCTACCCTAACCCTCTTCGTCAATGGTGTTGTGCGGAAGATCTTACCAACAGCGCTGTTGGCCTCAGAAGATTTGGAGTCCGCGCTTGATTTATTCCAGGGCTTGCTCTGCTGAGTGATTTATGGGCCGGTGTGAGGATCTGAAATGTTAACCTGACTCAGACAGGTAACCAGTGCATAGTCTTTAACACAGAACTTGAAGTTTCCCAATTCTGGATTTGGTGGTGCAATTATCAGACTGTTAGAATACTCAGTTTTGTCATATTTATTCTGATAATCATGGCCTTTTTCTGCTTATTTAAATCAAGCTAATTCTTATTAATGTGAGTTGGATGATAGAGGTGAACTCATAGGGTTCCCTTGGCTGGCCATTTATATCACAGATTCAAGATACACACAAATGGTTTCATTTGTCTATAGTGGTTATTTCAATACCCCCCACTTTAAATCCTGGATGGGTCCCCTTTATTTTCCTCTTTCAAAAACCATCAATAAACCAGTAATAGAAATACAATGTTGGCGACACCACAACCTAATCAATTTCCCACATCCATTTGTGGATCACTCAGAAGTGTTTTCGACTAGTTGCTGATCTATCCCAAGATCTCTTAAAAGCAGGAACATCACTGGAGTATTATTTGCATAGCTGCTAAAAGCCTCACCCACTGAGTTAAAAAATTCAACGAGTGATTGAGTGTTGGCATGATTAGGGAGTGATAAACAAATCTTGAGCTGCTCTGTATAAAGCTTGGATAGTTGGAGACCATGACACCACCCTTTAACACCACTGCTTCTCAGCCATTCATAAAGGAACTGTACATCTTTTGAACTATTCCAATATCCCTCAGTCCATTCCCCACTCTAGTCCTCATGATGGTGTGGTTGAGTGTATGAGAAGATGGTGTAAGATGAAGGTGTTGGGTGAAGTTGAGGAGCACCCAAAGGAACATGATCGCTCCTCATGGATGGATGATCGGACATCAGTTATGACTGTTTACATTCCTTTGTTGAGATGAAATCCTGAATGTAAATGTTTCCAAAAAGGTGGTCTCAAATAGTTTTGCAACTCAATAGGGGCTGCCTTTTCTAAACTTCAGCAGGAAGGGTGCATCAGAAACTGGCTAGGAGTTTTTAAGACCAGGTTTATCAAATATTATTATTTTGATCAAGGGCACGCCCAGACTTATTTGAGTATATTTACAGAACAAAAAAATCAATTTGGGTAGTCTGAAATGAAAAGAGACATCTGTTTGCAACATTTCCTAAACATATTTATGGCCAATGATCTCTGGATGTGAAGGCATGAGATTATAATTGCTCACCTCCTGATATTCCTAGAATTAGATCTATTGTCTAGGTGATTCAGATGGCTGTTTCCCACTATAAACTCTTTTTTGCCTTGTGTATAATCTAATGGAAATCATGGCCAATGTTGAGCAGATGCGTTATCATTAATTTATCATTAGAGAACTTTGGCTACACTACACCGAGCCATTCACATATTGCGTAAAAAAATAGAAGTCAGCTACTAAATTGAGTGGCATTCAGGGTTTGTTGGAATGAGACAACCAGCATAAATTGGAGGTTCTCCTGCACCACCAAAATTCCTATTCTCCTTTCTAATTTAGAGAAGGGGGGACAGTGTGATTTGCAATGCAGTGCGGATGAGGTCCCTGCCGACAGGCTATAATAAGCAGGATTGCCCGCTTTGGAGCATTAAAAGGCCTGCCCTCTTTGGGGCATGCCTTAGGATTATTTTTTTCTCTCTGTGTTACAGCGGTGCCAAGAATAGGGCTGAGAGCTTTCCCAAGGCCCACTGCGGCCCCAAGATGAGGGAGCATTTTTTTTTTTAAAGGTTTATTGAAAATTGGCATGTTAGACAGCAGAAACATAGCATAACACATATAGTCGATGATACGCAGTGCGATAGAACAGCAAATGCTCCCCAACCCTCATTCAGCATATTCAGTTAGAGGAATATCACGTTATCCAACGTCATCCTCCTCGTCCGCCCCTGCCGGTTCACATATCTCCCTCTGGAAGGTGTTCCAGGGCCCGCAGATTTGCGATCACTTCTTCGGGCATCCCCTGGACACATAAATAGGTATCTCGGTCACCATACACCAGTCCATGTCTCTGGCCCATTCCGCAATGGTCGGTGAGGTCGGAGCTCTCCACAGTCGTGCGACATTCCGCTTGGCCACCATGAAGCCCAACGAGACCCCATGTCCTCTCCTTAGCAGTAAGATCAGTGGGGTCCCATACATTCAACAAAATCAGTTTGATGTTACATTTTATCTGCTGCCCCTGTACTTCCTCCATCATTGATACCAACCCCTCCCAGAATTTCTGAATTATCTCGCATTCCCAGAGTGTATGTATGAAGGTGCCCTCCTGCCCGCAGGGCCTTGTACAACCGCTACCTTGGGCGTATCCCATATGGACCAGCCAGGGTCCAGCCGGAGTCTGGAGAAGATGGCAATTTCGCAGGGAGAAGCCACCACGGCCCGCCACTCTTCATCATCCAAGCCGGCAACGTCATGGTCCCATTTATCTTGTAGACGTGTCAGGGGATCGGCCATATTGTTGATAAGCTTTTTGTATATGAGGGATACAGCCTTCTCTGGCAAATCACCATCTAAAACCCTATCTTCTAGAGGGGAGGAATCCGGGAGGGCCGTACCCCCAGGGAGAGCCGAGAGTAGTGCGTGCCTAATTTGGAGATACCGGAACTGCTCAGAGTTGGCCATTTCAAACTCTTGACGTAATTGGGAGAATAGCATGACGCTCCCGGACCTCCAAATGTCTCCAATTCTGGAGATAACGATAGTATCCCATTTGTTGAACCCTAAGGAGCGCAACAGCCGACCCAGCTGATCACAATGCTAGAGCGGCGTAGCTAGAGGAAGCTTGCCATCCCAACCCAGGATCTTAGTGGCGTCCCTCCATATTTGCACAGCATGCTTAGTCGTTCCGGACAAGACGTTTTTCAGAGATTTTGTATATAGTGCGCCCGAAAACTCGCCCCCGGGAAGGAGCCACCGATCTATCCAAAATGCCGGGTCATCATGTCGCCTGTAAGTGCATTGGTTAATGGCCGCGAGTTGCGAAGCCCAGTAGTACTTTTTCACGTCAGGGAGTCCAATGCCCCCGTCAAACCATCCCAGTGTGAGCTTGTGTGTGGCAATGCGGGGTGGCTTACCCTCCCACAGCAGATCCCTCACCGTGCCCTCCAGTTCTTTGAAATATGACGGTGCAACCGGAAGGGGTGTGTTCTGCAACACATACAGGAAACGGGGGAGGGACATCATCTTGAAGAGAGCTGCCCGTCCCAGGAGAGTCAAGGAGAATGATTTCCAGTGCTGGACGTCGGATTTAAAGCGCGCTAATATCAGCTGGAGGTTGGTGTCATGAAAGCGTGTCAGGTCTTTAGATACCCAGATCCGCAGATATTTAAAGCCGTCCATGGCCTCAGTCAGCTGGCAGCCCCGGGGAAGTCGAGACTTTTGCCCACTAAGGACGTAAAGCGCAGATTTGGACCAGTTGATCTTGTAGCCTGCAAACCGGCCTAAAATGTGAAATATCTCCATCACCACATTGAGAGATTTCGCCGGAGTTGCAAGATAGAGCAGGATATAATCTGCGTACAATGAGATGCGATCTTGTCTATTTGAGGCCACAAATGACGGGGTCTTGACGGATCCATGCCACTATGGGTTCCAAGGCCAAGGCAAAAAGAAGCGGTGATAAGGGGCAACCCTGCCTGATGCTCCTACCCAAAGAGAAGACAGGGGATTTCCGATTATTTACTACCACCTGCGCCAACAGCTGGCAATATAACAGTCGCACCCACTTAGTAAATTTCGGACCGAATCCTAGCTTGTGAAGCACTGCAAACATGTATGGCCATTCAATAGTGTCGAAGGCCGAAGCGGCGTCCAACGACACCACCACGGCGTCTTCACTGATCGTGTCTGCCCTACAGAGCACTGCGTGCAGTCGGCGGAGGTTGAGAGATGTGTTTCTTTCCGGCATAAACCCGGACTGGTCCGGGTGTATCAAGTTGGGGAGAACCTGCAACAGACGAGTGGTAAGGACTTTTGCAAGGATCTTAGCCTCGCAGTTAAGGAGTGAGATAGGCCTGTAAGAAGAACACAGGTTGGCGGGTTTTCCCGCCTTGTGAATAACAACTATATTTGCTGTTCTTTGATCCTTGGGAAGAATTTCCACCTCCTTACTCTCTTTATACATGGCAGTGTGAAAAGGGGTGGTCAAGCCTGCCGTTAGCTTAAATAATTCTACGGGGATCCCATTAGGGCACGACACCTTCCCCCCCGCAGATCATGGATGGCCTTCTCTACTTCGGGTACCGTAATATTACGGTCCATGTCGAGACTCTCTTCCTCTGTTACAACTGGCATCCCAATATCACGCAAGAGGGAAGAAGCCTCTTCTTCCAAATAGGTCGTGTTGGAAGAGTACAAAGAGTGGTAATATCTACCAAATGCATATGCAATGTCCTGAGGGGCTGTGAGTCTGGAGTGGGAGTCAGTGGCAATTTCAGCCACAACACGCCAAGCCCGCTCTCTGCGGTCAAGCCAGGCCAACAACTTGCCTGCCTTATCCCCTACATCGTAAATTCTACTAAGGGTAGCCTGATGTAGCGCCTTAGCCGCCTCCTTAGCGAGGTCTAAGAGTTCCCTGGTTTTAATTCGAAGCTGTTGGCGCACTACCTCCGAATCTTGCGATCTAACTGCACTCTCCAACTCTAGGATCTCTTCCTCTAAATGCGTCATGACGGCCACCTTTTCTTTACGTTGCCCTGCAATTTGTCCCAAAACCACCCCTCGAACAACTGTCTTATATGCCTCCCAGAGTGAGACGGAGGAACTGACTGAACCCATGTTTTCTCGGAAATACAGGTCCGTTTCGGTCAAGACCATATCCCTGATGGGGGGGGGGGGGGGGGGTCGTGAGATACCATGAGTTAAGCAACGCTCGACGGCCGTTCATTGGTTCCCCTACCTCCAGTCTACACAGAACGGTGGAGTGGTCCAAAATTCCCCTTGCCAGATGTTGTATTTCTTTAACAGTGTGGAGATGGTGTGTGAGTGTGAGTACATAATCAATACGTGACATCGTGACATGGTGCCATGGGGGCCGAACAATGTGTTTATTGGAGTTCCTCTGGGTGCAGATACCGCCAGACATCTGCCAATCCCAATGCACCTAAGAAGCTATGGATTTGTTTATGGGAGGATGGCAGGTCTTTTTGGGGCCAGCGGTCCACGGAGTCTGAGACAATGGAGTTAACGTCCCCTCCAATCAATAAGCGCCCGTCCGGGAGGTCCAGGAGAAGGGCGCCAAGATCAATAAAGGCTTGCTTGTGGAGGCCCGGTGGAATATAGACTGTGACCAGGTTAAGGGTGGCTCTCTCCCAAGTTCCACACATGGCCACGAACCTTCCTAGTGGGTCTGTGCGAACTGCATCAATCATTATGGGAAGGGATTTGCGAACGAGGATGCCCACCCCCCGAGAACCAGAGCCAAAGGCAGAGTGAGCGGCCAGTTGGAAACCCCATCATGACAGGCGTTACAGCCGTTGCCCAACAGGTGGGTCTCCTGGAGAAACACTACGTCAGGCGAATGCCGCTTCAGAAATTGGAGAACCATCCCTCTCTTTATTTTGTCCCCCAGCCCATTCACATTCCATGAAAGCAAGTTTCTGCCTACCCGTATTCCTCATCACTTGGCTTTGAAATTATAGGATATCTCATGGAGGAGCCAGTCAGGGAGAAGATAAGGAAGGAGTGTCTAACACTGCTAAGCTCTGTGATCAATGAAAGCGTTCCTAACACCGTTTCTGCTGCAATCAATATCTGAATCCAGAATGATAGGACATGCCTGAACGACAACCGCACCACGACCACCCAAACTAATAAAACATGCCCAAACAACAACCATTGCAAAACTAAAACCCAAATGCAGTCCCCTTCCCCCACCCCACAGATCCATTCAACATTCCCCGAGTACCCCCCACCCTGCATCCCTGCTCGGCGGTGACAAAACCTCCCGCACCCCAAACTAGCAGAGCGCCTATCGTCCACCCTTCCAAAAACTGATGGGGTCGTGTAGCCAGACCGAGCCGTGGCCCAGAGAAATTTAATTTAGTCAGCAGCAACATTAAGAGCCCAACAGGTGTCTAATATGGACAGAACATCGGCGAGGCCTCACAGAATATCCGCTAATGCCCACATGTGAACACGGAAACAGACAAAGTTCGAGGCAAACAGGCGGACAGAGCCCCCATTAATATTCTAGCCCACTACAGCAAATGCTTGGCGCAGTCAGCGATAAGGAGTCAATAGTTACAATCCTCCGTCAACTTAGAATCACTCAACCTCCCAAAGTGAAAGATACAGACCAGTCATTCGGCACCTCCCGCTGCTTCAGTTGAATCATGGATTGGCGAGCCGCCACCGGAGGCCCGGGAGTCTCCGTCCAGCCTTCCGCTCCGGGCCTGGTTGTTGCGGTGGCCCGCCGTGCGCCAGCCCTCCAGCCAGTCCCAGGTCTCTTCCAGGCTGGCAAAGAACCAGGATTTCCCCTCCGATTCCACCCTCAACTTGGCCGGAAACATCATGGCATACTTCAAATCTTTGTCTCGGAGTGCTTTCTTCACTTCCAGGAAGCTCCGTCTCTGTCGCTGTACCTTGAGGGTAAAGTCCGGGAAGAAAGTGATGCGGCTATTTTGTACCCCCACTGGCGGGGGGAGCGACCACACTGCATGATGACGTCTCTGTCGCGGAAGTTAAAGATCCTAGCTAGGAGTGGTCGCGGGGGGGCTTCAGACCTCGGTCGACCTCCTGGTACTCGGTGCGCTCGTTCCACAGAAAAGAAATTGGAGAGTCCCCTTGGCTTGAGGTATGTAGTGATCAGGTCTTCCACGAATAGGTCCGCCAATGGCCCCTCCGCTCGTTCAGGTACTCCAATAATGTGGACGTTATTGCGTCTGGAACGCCCCTCATAGTCATCCAACGGCGCTTCCAGTTTCATGGCGTGTGTTTGCAGCTCTTCCACCTTTCTCTGCAGCACTGATGTATCTTCCACCAAGGAGGTCACCTTGACTTCAACGTCTTTCAGTCACGAGTTCATGGAGCGCATATCTTCTCTGATGAGGTAAACTTTGGTGGACACTGTGTCTATACGTGACTCCAATGATGTCCGGACGGTGGTGTTGGCTTCAAGGATATCCTGCAGCGTTGGCCCCTTCTGCTTTCCACCAGCTTCAGTTTTGTCAGGTGCAGATGACCCCCCTTTGGGGCCAGCTCCAGGACCACCCTCCCAAGCGTACTTTGTCAATTTGGCCTGAAGAGCAGCCTTCGAACTGCGATTCCCTGCCATATTGCACACAGATCCCTCCAACAGACTAGGTTATGACCGGCGCCAGCCACCACGCGGAACAGTCAGTCACAGGATCACCAACGGTCACCTCTCTATGTAATGCCGCCTTTCAATGGCCGGAGTTCTGGCAGCCAAAGTCACACATCCAGGACCCCTCCCAGCACTAGGGTGTTGGCATACGCGCAGCAATCTGCACCAAGAACGTGCCCTGATGATGTTTCTTGATCTCATTTGAGAAGGGGGGTCCCACACCACAGGTGCTGCACAGTAATAACCAGTGCTCCCCTGCACAGTCGCAAATTTCTGGTGTTGGGGCGGGACGGCAATGCTATGTATCCAAGTGTTCGCGATGGGCTGCAGTGATGCCCCGATGCAGTAAGCCTCTCATAAGGGGTGCCTCAGGCCAGAGAATTGCCCCAATCTCACACTCACTCACTGTCAGGGATAAATACTGTAAGCGCGCAGCCATGCTACCTTTTCTCCTGCACGGCAGCGCAACGATCTCAGCCCTGTGGAGTCAGTATTGTCACGCAATACGTAAGACAGCCTGGCGATTCTGCATACCTCCGGCCGATGCGGGGCCGCCGTCCCTTCTCAGTCCCTTCAAGCGGTGTAACTGCCCTGACGGAGGCCAAAGCTGGGGTCAATACTTCCGGGAGCGTTCCGTGCCTACCGGCCTGCCGGAAATCAACACCGCTCCCTGGCGGCACTCCGATCTATGCAGCAGCAGTCTCGGTGTTTCCGCCGGAGTCCGTGGGGGCTCTGCTTGCGTGCACGCCTCCACCTCGCGTAGTAGATGATAGCACCGATGGAAGCGCTCCACCGGCAGTATCTTCAGCTGATCGGCCTCGCGGTCTCTTCTCCACTCAGGTGCAACCCGCCGTCGCAGATCTCGCCGTTTCCGCCCAGTGCCACAGTTTGGGCCGCAGAAGACACCAAAATGTGCAGTAGCCTTTCCGATGCCGGAATATCGTTATTAGAGCCCCGGATAAAGCAAATTAGAGCGGATAGGTACCGGATATGTTCTCGGCCGGCAGAGCCGACAGGGTAAGCGGCCATCTGTAGCTTGGCTTGGCCACGCCCCTGAAGGAGCATTGTTAGCATTGTGAGATAGTGCATTCTGAGATGTCACCCTTAACACTTGGCTACGCTTTCCCAGACTTCCCTGGTGCTTCCATGCTCACACCCAGGGTCGGACTGGGAATCTAAACCGGCCCTGGCAAAGTGCTCGGCCGGCCCCCCGTGGGGTTGGGGGTGCCACCGAGCTCACCCAAAACCGGCCCCCACCCGTGCAGCGCACCAGGGCATTGTCCGGTGCCCGCTACGGCCAGTCCGGCCCTGCTCACAGCCATCTAGAGGATGTTCCAGGAGCTGTCTAGACTAGAGGACAAGAATGGTGGCATTGCATTCGCTAAATGCAGTACTCATAAAAGGATGTTAACCGTCGGCTTCTTCTTGATTAGTAAATTATATCCAATGGAACTCGTAATACGGCGAACGGATATCTGTCACATGTGTGATGGAGTAACCCATCGGCCACACTCGTAATCGGGCTCTAAGTAATTACCGTGATTTGCCCGAATGAGGGTGCAGAGAAGAATTATTAAATTCTCCTTCCAAAATTGTGTTATTTTCATCGGAAGTTATCTGACGATCCCAATACAAGATGAAGTAAGGTCACTTTCATGGAAAGTGTGGTCCTGCTACAATCAGATATAAAGCCATTCAAAGTGAAGGATGCATCTCAATGCATTTGTTCCCTTATTTTTTGTCGGCTATTCATCTCCTTGTTTCCCTTTTTGTTCTTGATTTCTTTTTACCTTGCTGCTGGAACTTTCTACTGGATACTAGTTCTGGAAATCAGCCTGGCTTTTGTCTTCTTCATCTTCCTCAAGAGGAGTTTGGTGCTTTGCTATTCTCTTCAGCTCTTCAGCTGCAAAGGGGGGTTTTCTCCTTTGTTTTCCCCTTTGTGGGTTTTGCCTCCTATTTGGGACCATTTTACACTGTTCTGTGCACTGTGGCACTATTGATGGTGGCAGAAGTCACCCTTTTCTTACGCAGTCCGAAGGGGGACTTAATACACTGTCCAAATGTCCAGTATGAGGCACCCTTCGCAGGCACAGCATTTGAACACAGGAAAAGAGAAAAATGGCTCTCCAGTGCATAGGGAAAGCTTTCTGTATATCTGGACCATTGATTGCTTTTTTCTGATAAATTAATCCATGCTTTTGTGTTTTGTGTGTGCAAACAAAACAAAAATACAGACCAGCCGCCAATGCACTTCAGTTCTGCTAAAAGAGCCTCCACTGCACCGGCAGAAGTACTTTAGGCAAACCGATCCTCACCATGTTGGTGCAAAACATGGGATCTCCGTATGATTCCTGCTCTCCCAACCAATCAGCACTAGGAGCCAGCATCATTAACCTTTTGGCTTAACCCGAGACGTATTTTTTTTAAACCATTGCTAAGATTTTTAAACATAAGAAAGTGTCAGCCTGCCTTATGTAATTTACTCCTTTAAAACGATGAATTCACGTTTAATGATTTCTAAGTATATCTCCTCTGCAGTTCGGCTCCGTAACATTGTTAGAACATTATTTTCACGTATTATGTCGGTTAAAGTGTGTCATGCTAATTCCTATGAAGTAATGTTTTTTAATGTGTTCTTTAATGGCTGTTATTTAGCCGAATAAAGATATTTGACTGACTGACTGGTAACCTTTTGGCTTATAAGCTGCGGAACGGATCGCTGTCTACAGCAACAGTACCCCGCTCCTGGAAGCAGGGTAAAATCTTGCCCCTGCTTAAGAAACCTAGGGTTGACCCGGGAGAGCAATCCAGTTACAGACCCATATTATTACTGCTAGCTCTGTCTAAGGTGTAGGGAAAAACAAGTAAAACCGCAGCTCTCCCAAGACTTGGAAATGAATAACCAGCTCTACCCGCAAGCCAGTAAGGATTTACTGGCACATGCATCAAAGCTTTTTGCGATCGCAAACGGTGCGATTCGCAAAAATCGGCTTTTACCATGCATCAAGGGTCAAGCCCCTCGCAATTTGAGAATTCTCAATTAATTGCGAGTTCTCAAATTGCGATTGCATTTAAGGTATCGCATTTTGCGATTCCTTAAATGCAATTCAAGAACTACTTTGAAGTAGCGATTTCGCTACTAGGGGGCGCAAATTACCATGAAGTTGAACTTCATGGTAATTTGCAAAAACTTTTTTCAAAGTTGTAGGTTACACACATGTCCTTGGGACATGTGTGTGCTCAACATTTGCGCAAAGATCAATTTCAGGGGTGCAACAGGGTGTCCTTTTGACACCCTTGCACCCTTGAAATCGCATGAGCAATTTCCCATTCATTCCTATGGGCCTGTAGGCCCTTAGGAATGAATGGGAAGCTATTCCTTGAGTCGCAAATAAGGAATGTGTAGGAATCGCTATTATTATAGCGATTCCTACATGCATAGGATTTTGCAAGTCCTTAATTGCGAATCCTTAATATTCACAATTAAGGACTCGCAAAATCCTAGCTTGATGCATGTGCCTGTTAGATCCAACTTCCGTGCGATGACGGTGCTAGTGGAGGCAGCTGATCACATCAGAGGCACCTGAGATGCTGGTGGGGAGGTAGTGCTGATTATGTTAGATCTGTCAGATGCCCAGTCCATCGGAATAGTTGGTCAAGCCCTGGACTGGTTGGCCTCCTTTTGGAGGGCAGAGGACAAGATGTTTGGGTCCCTACCTTGTTTTTGGGGTCCGTGAACTGTCAGTGGGAGTGCCACAGGGTTCGGCCTTGAGCCCTACTTTTCAATGTATATCTCACTCCATTAGCTCAACTGGCCGAACCCTTGGGAGCAAAAGTGATCTCTTACGCTGGTGACACTCAGCTGTTGTTCTCCTGGGGCAGAGAAGCGGAGTTCCCAGGCAAATCTATCAAATCCTGCCTAACAGCCGTCTCTCACTGGTTAGCCTAGCATCACCTTGAATTGAATGCTGTCAAGACCGAATTATTATTTTTATGTCCTAAATCCCTGGAGACACGGCACCCCTTCTGGCCAGTTGATGCTCCCCGCCCACGGGCCCTAAGCGAGGTACAATGAAGGACATGGGTGTTAAACTCGACGACTGACTCTCTTTCCAATCTCAGATTAACACCGTGGTGGGCACATGCTTTGGGCTACTGCGTATTCTTAGGAGGGTTTGACATTTCCTCTCATTCTTAGCAAGGAAGGTCGTCATCCAGACACGTAACTTCAAGGCTGGATTACGGAAATGCCCCAAATTTGGCTCTTCCTGACTACCTTGTTAATAGATTACAGGTGGTCCAGAACACAGTGGCCGCACTCTTCTGGGCTTTCCTATGAAAACGCACGCGTCCCCGCACCTGCGGGCTCCTCGCTGGCTCCCAATAAAGAAGAGAATTTTATTTAAAACAATTGTGTTGGCCCACGGGTCACTTCACCTCACGGGTGCAGGCTACCTCAGGACAAGAAGTAGCTTCTATGTCCCCCCGAGAAACCTGTGCTCAGCCAATACCCTCCTGGCAAGAATCCCCAGGAATTGCCGTACCACAGTTGGCGGAAGGTCCTTCTCTTATCTAGGGCCGTCAGCATGGAACAAGCTCCCATTAGAGTTGCGATCGATTGATGCAATTTTATTGGTTAGGAAAACATGTAAAACATGGCTCTTTAAACAGAAATAGATGGCTTATTTGCACTCTTATTTGTGACATGTGTGCAGAGCTTCGGGACACTCCTTGGAGTAACTGTGCGCTTTACAAGTTGTTTTTCATTCATTCTTTTTTCAAAACTCAATGTATGGCAAACGGTCTTAGCTGGAGAATCCCCACCACAATGTAGATGACACCCTAATGGTCATGTATGTCATAAATAATCCCTTCAGAGGAATTGCCCACTTCTTGGTTCTTATTACCAAATAATTCTTTTTTTGCTTCTGGGAATGCTACCTTACGCTTCCTATAACAATCTTTACGCTTCTTACTTTTAGTCTCTTTTAACGAAAGAGGAAGGTGCACCAGTAAGAAGTCCAAACATGATAGGAAGTCCTTAAAGTTTCTTTAATTCTTGTATGTATTCTTAAAAACAGACATCAGCCAACGCGTTTCGTTCTAAGAGGCAAGAACTTCTTCAGGGCTGAAACAAGTAACAAACAAATATACAGACATAACTACATTTATATAAGACATATATAGTCATCCACAATATTACAAGAAACAATAAACACATAGGACCATACTCAACGACTTTGATATATACACAAGTATAAATACAATACATATATATATATATACAAATGCACATCAGACCGTTTAAATATAAAAACATGAAAATACATTCAAATACCAAGAGTAATATAAACTCTAGTAGAAGACATTAATTCAGAAAATGAAGTACATTGTGAATACTACTTAATCATTTTAAACACTCATATATTTATATTTTTCAAGAGCATATATAGTAGAATCGATATCCATAGATCTAATTAGTATAAGGCCTCTCAAATACGCCCCAAAAATAAATGTTAAAAAATGGGGGGGAGTTTTTTGTAAAGGAATCTCACCTCTACTTTGACGATGTGGGATACCTGCGATTATCAATCTGGTTCCGCACGATCAATAGATCAGATATTATCACACGATTCAGTATAGAATTCAACGATGTGAATTCAAACAAGTAATAAAGATGTCTTTCACAGCACTGTCATGTAGCAAACGAAAAGAAGAAAGTTTTTTATAAAAGAACGCAAGGGCGAAAATAGACAAAAACAATAAAGTTTGCTTAAGTATATTCAACAGTATTGTTGTCAATAAACAACAAAAGATAATGAGCGACAAGACTGACATAATTTACGTCAAAAACACAAACGTCGACGAAGTTTGTATAAAACATTCCAGAAGCACATATATTTTGAAAGAAATATCCAATTAATTTGAACGTTTATAGTCATACTGAACAACAAGTAAGATAATCTCTCACCTAAATCATTTGGAAGTTCAATGGAAAGATATAAATAAGACCGTCGGTATGAGATACGAATATATCCTTCTAGTCAAGACGCCAAGTGGCATTTATCTTTGTAGTATGTATACATTCCAACGCGCTAAAATGTAAACAGAGCAAAAGGAGAGGGGTGAATGAGGGAAAAGCGCAAGAGAGTAGGAAAACAGCAACAAACGAAAAAACAGAAAAATAATACTAATACTAAACAAGTAACTCTAAGTATAAAAGTTTAAATGTCCAAGGTGCCAATATTCTCCAATAGCAATAATCCTCATGAGGCATGATATTAAGTTGTCTCCAAAACCTTGATAAAGCACTTAGTCAAAAGACAAACTCAAGACTTAAAAACGCTCCTTCCTATCGATCCGTATTAGTATTTTGTCAAAAAATAATAATTAGGCCAGAATTACGGGAAAAAAGTAAATTCAACAGAGTTACCACAACCTAATCAAAAGAAAACCAGTGATTGTGTAAACCCGTACGACAGGTCAAAACGGCTTACCTTTTCCAAATACGAAAAGTGGAAAGAGAGTAACGGGGTCAGACAGCACACCTGTATTTTCAAAGGTAACCGCGAAACTGCAATTTAAATCAATCACCGGAAGTGAGGTGATGCCTCCCCATATGGTAGTAGAGGAGCAGGTAAACACAGACGCCATATTTGAATGGTGTGTATAACGAGCATCAATGTATATATAGCATCGAAAAACGAATTGAAATATAATTAGAACATGGAGAGATAATACTCAAAAACTGCATGAAATTATCAATAAGATACTACGTCCCGCCCGTATAAAAAAGAAACATATAAATATAGAGCGAAAAGATATATACATATATATATCACGTCCCATATGTATCCAAGGGTCAGAAAAATAATAAAACTACGTCACAAAATTGAAGGTAAGTCGCAAAGCCGAAATAATAGTAAATTACCGGATATCTGGAGACACATGCCCATTTAACGTGAAGTCGAGCGAAAAGCAAAAACGCCATATTTAAATGGTGTAAGAAACGGACATAGTTGCATATGCAGCATCTAAAGAACAAGATGTAATATATTCGAAGCTGGAAGAGCAGTGTTGGAGATATGTATATCTTGATAGAAAGAAGGTAATACATCCCCACCCATATTGAAGAGATGTATGTAATTATAAAAAAATATATACCACATCCCAAATGTATACAGAACGTGAATAAATGGACAAAACAAAAATAGGTACAGCTGGCAAAAGGCCAACACAGGTTTTAAAAGTCGCGTCCTGATCAATGCAAAAAATGGAGGTATAGATAGACATATTGCATATGGATGGTATCTACAGGAGTCCATGAGAAAAAAGATAAATACAACACTAGCTACTAAATATTGAGGCCAATATATAGCCACATAGAAAAGAATATAAACGAAGTAAAAAAGAAAAATACATGAAAAGAAAAATGCCTGATATTAATAAAAGAATATTGCACTATGGACATACATAAAAGAAAGGTAAAGTGAAAAAATATATAGAGAACAAGTGAGAAAGGTATGAACTGATCCCAGATCATATCTAGATGAGTAAGTACGAGTATTAATAATGACAGTGTATCAACCCAAATATAAAATAGAGGCTCAGCTTGGATGAAAAATTGTACAATTCAACCATTATAAAAAGTAATGCATCTCAGTATCAGAATTATGTCCCAAGGTAACAGCTCGTAGGCGACAAATCCATTTAGATTCACATTGTCTCAGTATCAATTCTCTATTTTGTCCTCTTTTGCCCACAGGAATATGTTCAATTCCATGGAACCAAAAAGAGGGGCAGTCAGTATGTTTAATCCTGTAATGCTCAGTAATGGGTTATCTTGTATCATTATTTAATAGGGCTCTCCTATGTTCTTGTATACGTGTTTTTAAAAAAACCCTGAAGTATTGGTTATTATAAATGTGTCATTTAACAGTCTCTTGGAGGCACTAGTCTGTAAAAACTCAATGCATCATACCTTAAAATTAAAAGTCACCTGTTTGGGATTTTATGCACTCTCAGAGTCACCTTAAAATAACTGCTACTCTGAGGGCAGGCTCTTTGATGTAGGATACACGTATAGTTACGTAAAGAGAGTTTATTCAGCTTGTTTTTACCATATTCTGAAGATTAGCTTTAAGGGGGTGTCAAAGTGGGCCATTTTGTTCTTTCTCTACTTACTGATTTCCTCCCAAACATGGAGTCTGACATGCACAAGACAGAGCATGGATGCGGTGGCTAGTCGCAGATGATTTTTTTTATGAGGACCTTTCTATGAAGCCCCAGATAGGACCAGGGATCTCCTCATGCACCTTTCAACTTCACAAGATCAAGGAAATTAGGGAATACTTTACCCCTGAAGCCATTATCCAGATAATAATGACACTAGTGATGTCTCGTATTGACAACGCAAATTCTCTTTACTTAGGACTTCCAAAAGGATTGAACCAGAGTACAAAATCAGGCAGCTAGGCTGCTCTGGCGCCAGCCTAGATATTGAAGCAAGCTGGTTCGGTAACGACTGCTTTTGATTTTTTAATCAGTATGTTACAGGACAAGACACGAGAGCACGTAACAGTTACTTGAACAAAGCACATTTTATTATTTATGCAACAATACTCCTTTAAGCGAGTCTCTGGTACTACTTCTGTGTCTTTTCTGCCTTTCGGTTCCCTTGTGGTCTCTTTGGCTGTCGTATCGTCGGTTCTCCGTCGGGCCAACTTTGTACCAATCCACCCTCGGGGAGAGGAGAAAGGACAGGCAATTAGTTCCCTGATCAATCCCAACAAGTACTGGTTCCTTCACCAATACACCCAGGAAGTAGGGTCATGGGACGGACAGTAGTACCCCCAGGTCTACTGAGTAACCTCTAGGGGAAAATGGGGGACAAGGTAAAGTATGAAAGTGCAAAGAAGTAAAACACCAAGACGGGTGGTTTTCCCTCCCTTGGGCTTCCGAATCCACACTCTTTCCTCAGTCCGGGTTCTATTCACCTAAAGGGCTACCCACTCAAGCCAGAAAGAAAAAAAGGGAAAGAAAAAGTGTGAACAATACTCTCAACTCAAAAGTAAAAAAAACTCTTCCCCTAAGACCCCAAAAGTGTCCTTTATAGCCCAGTGAGGTACGCGTGGGTGAGAAACAACCACCTACATAGCGACTGATCGTTTGCATCACTTGCCTGAGGCCCTGGCTTGATAACGGAGCCACGGCTCCCTCATCCAGTGAGCCTTCCCCTGGGATAGTTGGTACCGTTGCCCGGCTCTGCGTCTCCTTGTCTCCGGTCTGGTTCTCGCTTTTCGCACTCACCTCTGCCCTTGGGACTCGTTGCTCCAGCGTCGGTCTCGCTCCTTCCTCTCGGCCGCTGGCTGACCCTGTCTCTTCACCTGGGGCTTGCTGATGTACATTCTGGGCTGGAAGCGGAGATGGGTCCTGCCCTGCTAAGGACGTTGAACACACCTTTACTTTACCACCGGGGCACCCGTAGTCCTCCTCCAAGGGTGCCCAGTCACAGTGCTCCCCCACCAGGCATAGCCGATCAGGCCATGAAGACACTGCAGACCAGGAAAGGAAATCCACATTGCCCTGCAGGGACCCAAGCATGTGTAATACCGGAAACTAAAAAGGTTGAAGTGCAAGGAACCCCCTCAGAATGCATGCTTTAGAATCCATGTGCCGGGCCAACCACACCAGGGGAGCATGATCCGTGTACAGTATAAATGGACGACTCAACAGGTGGTATTGAAGGGCCTGGATGGCCCACTTTATCACCAAGCACTCCTTCTCAACAGTAGAATACCGGGCATCACTGGACAGCAACTTTGCTCAAAAAGACCACGGGCGCAACACACCAGCCCCATCGGGCTGTGACAACACAGCCCCCAGTCCCCTGTCCGAGGCAACCTTCTGTAGTGTGAACTCTTTGTAAAATTGGGACAAGCAAGCACTGGCTCATCACACAACCGCCCTTTCAATGTCTCATGTTTATGCTGGTGGTGCAACCATCAGCTGTTCACGTTGGGTTGTGCTTTAGTCAATAAATTCTTCAATGGAGCAGCCACCTCAGAGAAGTGGGGAATGAAGCGGCGGCAGTAGCCTAACAAACCCAGAAATGCTCGGCTTCCCTTCTTTTTGATGGGCTGATCCAGGGTCCTGATGGCCTTCACGTTGTCCACTTGAGGCCGTATCTTCCCTTCCATTATGTGATACCCCAAGTAGGGGATCGCGTTTGTGGCCAACATACATTTCTCAGGGTTTGCCGTGAGTCCTGCCTGTCTGAGACTGTTTATTACCGCCTGTAGGTGGGTGACATGCTGGTCCCATGTCTGGCTAAATACCACAATGTAATCCAGATAGGCGGCTGCATACGCTAGGTTTTTACGCAAAACAATATCCATCAGGAGTTGAAAGGTAGCCGGGTCCCCATGCATGCCAAAGGGTAGGACGCTGAATTGATAAAAACCTGAGGAGGTATAGAAAGCTGTCTTTTCTCTGGCCGTTGCTGTCAAGGGATTCTGCCAGTACCCTTTTGTTAGATCCAGAGTGGTTAAGTACCTGGTCGTGCCCAGATTTTCTAACATCTCGTTGATTCTAGGCATGGGATAGGTGTCAGAATGGGATACTCTATTCAGCTGTCTAAAGTCAATGCAGAACCGGAGAGATCCATTGGGTTTCGGTACTAACACGACCGGGTAACACCAAGGACTACAGGAGGGTTCTACGATATCGTCTCTTAGCATCTCCTTAACTTCTTCCTCCAAGGCTTTCTGTCTGGCTTCAGGTATCCGATAAGGCCATAATCTGATAGGTCTTGCACTTTCAGTCCTAATGTCGTGTTGTGTGAGGGGGTCCTGCCTGGTCGTTGGGAGAAAATGTCATAATTTTTGTCCACTAGACTGTTAAGGGTTTTTGATTGGTCTGTTGTCAAAAGGGGACCCATGGGGACTTCTCCCGTTCTTGCCGCCCTCTCTGTTGAGGGAAAGGAAATGTCCAGGGGCTGGGAATCCGTTACCAACAGGTCATTGGGGGACATAACCACTGGATCCCCCTGTCTACCCAGCTCTTCAGTAGGTTGACGTGATATATCTGACCTGTCCTCACCAAATGGTGTACCGCTACCCTATAAGTAACCGTGGTCACCTGGGATAATATCACATGAGGTCCTTACCACATTGCCAGCAGCTTGTTATCTGCAGAGGGGAGCAGGATGAGGACCTTATCACCAACCTGAAAGTCCCTCAACACCGTTTTGGTATCATAACCACTTCTCTGCTTAATTTGGGCTGTCTCTAGGTTCTGTCGCACTTCCCCCACGGTGTGAACAACCTCTCCTTGAGATTCGCGGCATTGTCAAGGAGGGCTTTTCCCTCATTCACTTCATCTTCCCACCTCTCTGTGGCCATATCTAACAGCGTCCTAGGCTTCCTCCCAAACACCAGTTCGAGTGAACTATACCCGGTCGAGGACTGGATATGTGTTCGTATAGGAAAAAGGGTCAGAGGCAACTGCTTGTCCCAGTCCTTCCCTGTCATAGATATGGTCTTTTTTAAGATGGTTTTGATGGTACGGTTATATCGTTCCACCAATCCGTCTGTTTGTGGGTGATAGACTGAGGTGTGTATTCATTGAATCCCAAGCACCTTACATACTTGAGCCATAAACCTTGACATAAAGGGGGTGCCTTGATCCGTTAAAATCTCATGAAGGAACCCCACTCGGGGGAAGAACCCTATCATTGCCTGTGCGACTGCATTGGTTGTCATACTGGTGAGTGGTATCTCGTTGCATAATCAACCAACACTAGTATGTATTATTATCCACTGGCCAAAGTAACTAAAGGACCCACTAGGTCCATACCAACCCTGGAAAAGGGGACCTCAATGGGTAAGGGACGCAAATGGGGTTTAGGAATATGGGGGGTTTACACGCTGACATTGGACACAAGCCGCATAAAAGCGGCTGATGTCTGAAAACACCCCGGACCAGTAAAACCGTCTCAATAGGTACTCTTTGGTTTTCTCTCTCCCGTAGTAACCCTTGCCCGCCTGGCTATGAGCTTGGTGTAATACCTGGTCCTGGAAAGGAAGAGAAACCAGGAGTTGGATGACTGTTTCAGTGGGTTTCTTAATTCTTCTATACAATAAACCCCTGGAAATATAAAAATAAGGGCCTACCTGGCTGTCTTCCTCTGACACAGTCTGAACCCAGGCATTCCCAAATTTAGGGTCTTCTTTCTGGGCTGCCCTAAAGCTGCGTGGATATCTCTCCTCTCCATCTACAACGGGGGAAGTAGAAGGGCTGTTAGACAAACCATTCAGAACCATCCAAAGGTTGTTAACTGGTTTCTCTCTGCGGGATCTCTCTACTTTATACCTACCACCGGTTATAGCCTCTGTGGAAAAGGAGGCCTCCTTCAGCCACATGTACTCATCCTTCATTTTGACTGCTGTTGACAGGAGGACAGAAGGTTGGTGCCTAAGTAATTGGTGCCTACTATCATCTCCTCCAAGAGTCTGGGTATCCCCCCCCCCGACTCAGATGTGTTTTCTTTCCCCTTCCCACTCCATGTCGACAACAGCAACTGGATATATCATTTGGTCCCCATGGACACATGTTATTTCCTTCATCTCCCCAGGCTGCCACTAGTAATCGAGGATACGCTCGCTACTGATAACAGAATGGCGACATCCCAAATCCACTAGGGCCTTTATCTTCTTGCTATTAACTAGAAGGCACAGGTGATATGACCCCTTCTCATCCCCTGCTCATAGGACCCGGCCCCCCGTGCACCCCACCTCCATGGATTCGCTAGTGGTGATCTTTTGGGGGCAGTTACGTGCAAAATGGCCCCACTCTGCACATTGGTAGCGCTGCGGTCCTTGTCCGGTCTCTCTGCTTGCGGGTCGAATCGGAAACCCAGGCGCGGTGCGTTCATTGGGGCGTTGCCCCCACTCCCGCGCCCGCAGCTCCCTCGGTGTCTCTGAATTTAGTTCACTTAAGATCAGAGACGCCGAGGGAGAACTGACAATCATGTCAGTCACCATGACGTCGGACCGCCCACCCCCTTCAGAGTCTGAAGGGGGTGGGCAGTCCGGCGTCATGTTGACTGACATGCATTGTCAGACCAGCCAGGGACAGGCAGGCAGTACTGCAGCACAAGTGCGCATGAGTGGGGAAGGTGAGCGAATTTTTCGCCTGTACCCAGTCATGAGCACTTGTGTTTCCACTAGCTTGCGCATGCCCATTAGGAGCCCCTAGGTCTCCTAATGGACAGGCCCCGGGCGAAGAGTCACCAGTGCCCTAAGCCAATCCTGTGCTGTTCGAAGTGGCGCCATTACCAACGCGGAGCAGAGGCGGTCAGGTAAGTTTTATTTTTCTAAATTTAACATTTTTAGTCTCCCTCGGCTCCAGCCTACACCCCGCGCGACCCCCCCCCCCCCTTGCGAGTAGTGCGAACCGCAACTGGGGAAACCTAGTATCCAGATGGGGTCTAAGAGGGGGAGAAGAGGAAATGGGAGAGGAAAACCTCCATCGCAAAGCCACCGATGTAGGCATTCGAGGTTGGGAGACCCTATCCTCTGGTGCCCTTTGGTACGCACAAGCCAGGTCAATGGCACTGGTAATCGTTAAGTTCGGGTGTTGTTTAACCCAGGCCCTTGTGGAACTCGGGAGTCCCTCAAGGAACTGCTCGAGAAAGACCTTGTCCATTACTTCCTTGAAAGTGGAGGAGTTGGGCTGTAACCACTGAGTTCCAAGGTCCTGTACCCTGTAAAAGAGCGCACGGGGAGTGTCCTGTGGCAACCATTTCACCTTCCGGAATTTAACACGGTAATGCTCATGATCATACCCCAGTCTCTCCAGCATGGCCTTTTTTATTGCTCGGTAAGGTGTGGTTCCAGCAGGATTAGCGACCTGATAGGTGGTTTGCAGTTCCCCTGACAATAGGGGAGCGATGTATTGTCCCCAATGTTCTACCGGCCACTGGGCAGTACTGGCTACCCTCTCAAAGTTCGTAAAAAAGGAGTCAGAGTCTTCCCCTGGCTGGTATTTCTGCAACACCGAACTAGGCACATTAGGGTGCACCTTACTGCTAGCTATCGTGTCCGTCAGATGTTGAATGGCTGCATCCTACAATACCTGGTTCTGGGCGATGACTCCCGCTTGTGCCTGTGATGCTTCCTGCAGGTGCTCACAATCTTTTTGGGCTTCCGTAGTCTGTCCCTCCACCACCAGCTGTAAGTGGCGCTGCATTTCGGCCAGCTGCTTAATCATGTCATCCAGGCTTATGGTTTGTGTTATGGTCTTGTCCTGTGTTCTGTCAGGATGGGGAAATGCCACTTCTGACACCAATGTTACAGGACAAGACACGAGAGCACGTAACAGTTGCTTGAACAAAGCATGGTTCATTCTTTATGCAACAAGTGCCACCAGGTACTCCTTTAAGCGAGTCTCTGGTACTCTTTCCGTGTCTTTTCCTCCGTATGGTTCCCTCGTTGTGTCATTGGCTGTCGTATTGTCGGTTCTCCATCGGTCCTCCTTTGTACCGATCCACCCTTGGGGAAAGGAGAAATGACAGGAAATTAGTTCCCTGATCAATCCTAACAAGTACTGGTTCCTTCATCACTACACCCAAGAAGTAGGGCCATGGGATGGACAGTAGTTCCCTCAGGTCTACTGGGTAACCTCTAGGGGAAAATGGGGGACAAGGTAAAGCAAGAAACTGGAAAGCAGTAAAACACCAAGATTGGTGGTTTTCCCTCTCTTGGGCTCCCGAATCCACACTCTTTCCTCAGCCCGGATTCTCTTCACCTAACGGTCTACCCACTCAAGCCAGAAAGAAATAAAGGGAAAGAAAAAGTGTGAACAATCCTCTCAACTCAAAAGATTAAACAAACTCTGCCCCTAAGACCCCAAAATGTCCTATATGGCCCAGTGAGGTACGCGCGGGTGAGAAACCACCTGCCTGCGTAGCGACAAGTCGTACTGGTCACTTGCCTGAGGCCGTGGTTCGATAACGGAGCCACGTCTGCCTCGTCCGGTCGGCCTGTACCTGGGATAGACGGTACTGCTGCCCCGCTCTGTGTCTTCTCGTCTCTGGTCCGGCTTTTTGCACTTGCCTCTGCCCTCGAGCAGTGTTGCCAGATTTTTAGACCCGTCCCAAGCCCAAAGCCGCTCAAATATAAGCCAAAATAAGCCCAATCAGACCAGTTTCAGCCCAAAAACCAGCCCAAATTAGCAAGTTTCCAATAATGCACAAATTGTCATCAGAAACAATTTTAACGACAAATATACATTCTATTCAATATACAGATGGTGGGAGGGTATTAACTGGGCACCTGCCTTAATGCTATTAATTTTTAAGACCAGTTCTCACTGCGACTTCTAAGAGCCCCTGCAGCTCCACTCTGCCTATTGCTTAAAGATTCAGCCCCCCCCCGAAATCAGCTCCAGTTCGAGAGGCAAACAGTGTGCGTCAGTGCGCACCTTGGCATCAGCAACGTGGTGAAGCACGGAGTGTCAGATCCATGCCAGGACAGTGGTAAACAGACACACGCGGTGCTGCCAGCAGGTGCGTGCGAGGTTGGGTGGGCCCTGCACGACCGTTTTCGAAGCTGAGCTGGCCTACGAACAACCGATGTGGTCAGTTTTGGTTTGGGTGTTAAAACACTCTCTTTACCTACGTCAACTTCCTGGCATCTATCAATATTCATCACTTCCTACAAATAGGGTGACCAACTGGCATGGGTGCAAATTCAGCACGGTGAGTGTAAAAATTCAGGACAAAGGGTCAAAATTCAGGACAAAAATTCAGGACGGGACCGCTATCGGGTGGTCGGATGTGGAGTCCCCCTGCTGTGGTCCGACGCCCATTTCATGTCGTCTCGCCTCGCCTTTTGTTTTTAGTTGTTATTTATGTTAAAAGTGTGTATCCTGATTTCCCTTATGTGCAGTCTGAGCTTCTGTAATGTGCGGAGCCCCCGTGGGCCAGTCATTGTCTTTGGCACTGTGTGATCCTTTTTGATTATTAGCGGCCGGCCCAGGCGGTTGTAGGCCCGTGCTTGTATCCTTTTTTCTGCACAATAAAATCTTTTAATAAAAAAATAAATACATAAATAAATTCAGGACGGCAGGTCAAAATTCAGGACAAAACTTCGGGACAAAAGGTACGTTTCATAGGCACATCAAAGGAGGTCGCGTAATAGTGTATAAGTAATTCCATCTATATCCAAACATTCATTCATTTGAAAATGTACGTATCTTTCAATCCATCATTTCAATCATCCATCCCTCCATCCACACTTTCACTCATCCATTCATCCACCCTTTCACCCTATCTATCCATACACTCATCCATCCACTCTTCCACCCAACCATCTACTCATCCATCCAGTCAGTTATCCACTCACCCATCCAGCCATCCTTACACTTACTCATCCATCCACCCAGTTACTCATCCTACCACCCAGTCCCCTTTTCAGTCATCCATTCATCCTCCCTTTCTCTCCTCATTGACCCTTTCAATTAGCCATCTTTCCTTTCTTCGATCCACCCATACTTCAACTCATCCACTCATGAATCCATCCATTGACCCTATCACTCACCCATCCACTCATCCATCCACCCATTCACTCACCGATCAGCCACCCTTTCACTCATCCATCCATCCGCTCATTATCCATCTATTCACCCTTTCATTCATCCATTCACCCTTTCACTAATCCATCCAGCCATCCACCCATCCCTTCACTTACTCACTCGCCCACCTTTTCCTCTTAATTATGAGCTGAGCCTTTGTCTGCAGAGTTGCAGACAGAAGAGGCCCATCAAGAAATTCGCCCTTGCTGCCTTCCTAAAGCAAGGGATGGGGTGGGGGAGGGTTCACTATGCACCTGCACATAGGCAATCTGAAAAAGTGGAAGTCATGAGTCATGCATGATGCACAGTGCCAGGCCATGAGGTTATTGTGACATGGTGTTTCCAGGGCTTTAAGCGGGATGAAAAAACTGGGGGTCTCTCCAAGGGACGTGTCTGATGTAATTAATGGTGTTGCTTAAAACAACTAAGCTAAAAATCTGTGCTTAACATTGTGTGTCGCCGGACTGGTATTTTGCCTCTTCTGTCATTGCATCCAGCTATATATCACAACAAGTAACGTTACACCTACAACAAGCCAGAACCATTTGCTTTGTTAATGGTTGTTAGTTGCATAAAATAAAAATGCAGCAACCATGGCTTCCTTGAATATAATATTGAAACTGCACTTTTCTAAAATGATGAGACTGAAAGAACTCTAGCCCCTTCTTTTCAACTTGTTTCACCAGCTTCTTTGAATTAACTGGATTCTGTAACAGCATTGGTGTGTTTGCACATTCCTTTCATCTGCCCGTGGGCAAAGTGCAGCCAGTGGTCTCGAACTCTGTTCCTCAGCTGGCACCCCGAACTTAAAGTCGGCACCTCCTGCAGGACCACAGCAGTGCCGTGTGCGGGTGAGCCCAGCCGGTCTTTCTCTCGGCTGCCCCCACAGCCTGTCTTTCCCCCCAGCGGGCGGGAGCCGCCCTCTGCTCCTTCAGCTGACGGGCAATCACGGCCTCTGACAGTGTCGCTGGGGTTTACACGTTGCTCCGGAGAGGTCCAAATTACGGACTGTGGTTGGTCACCCTACCTACAAATGCACGCGCCCTTAATTCCCTGCCCCAATCTCCACTCTGTCTATTGCTTAAAGACTCAGTGTAGGAAGGTGGATATTTGACTATGGTTACCCCCAACTTTTTGCCTAGTGTCTAGCTGGTTTTTCGACTTAGTTGGCCTGAGATCCTGCCATTCAGGGTCTCAGGCTGTCTGCTCTCTCTTTAAAATGGACTCCATGTACCCTAGGTACATACCCAATTGGTAAGGATCACCTTATTGGACCCTGTACAGTGTACCCTAGGTACCCAGGGCATAGGTGTACCCTAGGCCTACCAGGGGCTGCAGCATGTATTATGCCACCCCTGGCATGGCCTTACAATCAGACACAACTGGCTGATCACTTAGCTGGGGCAGGGTCGTGTAATCACCCCTTGCTTAGATATAGTATACCTATATCTACACTCACAATAGACACATGTGTACCTATCAGCCACTCCTATGGCAGGCCTTAACAATCCTGGAGGCAGAGTGCTTGGTAACATGTGAGATGGTGCTCTAGCATGAGCTGAGCCTGTCTGCAGCTTTTGGAACCGTGTCCTTATAGCTGTTCTATGATATCGCCTTCCATATACTCTTAAGTACCTTATAATGTTACACGGTTAGGGTAACTATGGTTTGGCTTTATCGAAACATGTCGTGTAAGGTGTCTAACACTTTGGAATAATACCCCCATACCATTTCTGGTGATGAGGATATTATTCCTCCCTTCTAGAGGGAGAGACATGTTAAAATCCTACTTTGCTGTTTAACTCTGACCAAAGCCTCAGCATCACAAAATGGATGCTGCTGCCACAGACACGAGTCTGACCTCCTGCAGCTGGGAGCCCTCCCAGCCAGGGAGGCCTGGACAATAGGTGTCCTGCTTGGGGAGGTGCTAGCACCTCCCCAGACAGACTTTAGTGTATTGGGGCAGGGAGGGCTGAATGAAACGAGACACTGCCTGGGGCACACAAGGTGTCCCATGCATAGTCCAGTTCAAACCGGTGCTGGGGCACTCCAGCCCCAGTCCTGGCGCGAAACTGGACAAAGGGAAGGGGGTGTAACCACCCCCCTCCCTGGTCCCACCCATAGGAGGGACCTAGCAGGTAACCCAGCCCCCCAGATTAGTATAAGAGTGGGAGCTGAGTCCCTAGGACTTTGGATTATCCTGAACCTGCATCTTGAACAGAAACTCTGGACCTTCGACATTCTACTACGGAAGAAGACTGAAGAATCTCCCTTGTGGCCAAGGAGTGACCACCCTGGGCAACCAGGCACCATCCAGCGACCGCTGCTTGCTTTGCGACTGATCCTACGAGGGACGACTGCAAAGACTGACCAGCGCCGTGACTTCCGGACACCTTTGAACCAGATCCACATCTACAGCAAAGCTGAGACCCGTGGAGGCAACGAGGGACGTGGGACCGGCGACTTGGGAAAAGTGGCTAGTAACTGACTAGCGCAACTTCTGAGGCTTCCTCGAGGCTGTGCTTGGGGAATTGAGATGCCCCAATCCCGAGCACCATCTGCAAAGAAGATCAGCTCCCCACACTTCACGTGTTCTGCGTGGGGCCCTTCTGCACCCGAGTTGCTCGACGTGTTGTCCGGTTGCTGGCCCGTTGGCTAGCGACCTCTGTGACAACGAACCTTCAATTTTGCCTTGCTGGTCCGGCTCCTCCAGACTTGCACCCACTCCTCTGTGAAAGGGAAGCACCCCAGACCTTCCTGGTCTGCGACAGAAGCAAGTCCTCCATCCTGCGTGGGTTGCGCTTGCCAAGGCTTGTTGGGTCCTAACTCGACATCGACACCGCCGAATGCAAGAGCCTTTGTGGGACAGCTCACCTCCTGGTTCTGGTCATCCTCGACGCCTCCTGGTACCCGTGGCTGCTGCGACAAGCTTCACCTCTTCACCTGCATCTTCACAACATCACCTGGTTCCTTCCTGGTTCCTTCCCGGCTCCTGGCTGGTGACCTAGACTCTGTCCCCTCTGCTTGCAGGTGTCCTCCTTCCTGATTCCATCCTTGGAATCCACCGGACACTCTTCACTGACTGCCTGTCAGCAACTTTCTTCAGGCATCCATAGGAGTCGACGACGAAACCCGACGCAAGTTCACACCTATGCACCCACAGCCCGTGGGCTAGGTAACTTGAGTACTCTGGTGCTCACAAGGGTATTGACTATCCAAGTGTCTAGTTTCCAAGTCTCTAACTCCTAGTTCCTTCCGAAGTGTCCTTAAACTCTTAATTTCTAAATACTACTATTTCTATCGACTTTAACACATTACGCGTGAGTATTTCCACTCTGCACCTGAATTCCGTGGGCCTCCCACTGCCTAGTAACTGATAGGATAGTGTGGCCCCAGCGATTCCCTAGGCCTAGCCTACCCTGTGTTCGTGACAGTGGTTCTTATACCACTTACTTAGTATATGGTTTGCGTGGCCCCTAGGGCCTAACTGTATTACCTGTGTGACTTATGTATGCTTAAATAAGACTGTGTTGTACTTACCTCGAATCTCATAAAGAGTGCTGAGGGTATTTTGACTAGAATAAATACATTCTATTTTTATAATATATCTGTTGTGGTCTCCTTTCATTTGGTATTCAAGGGATTGCAAATGGTAGATCAGCTGGCTTCACATGCCATACAGAGTTTAGCCTAAGACTGCTCTTGTCCATGCTACCACTAGGATAGCTGGTCTATAAGGTTGACTTTACAACCAATCACCATAAGGGTTGTTTGGACTGATACAAGGTGTACACTAGAACTAGTGACATCATATATCAGGCCAATTTCGCACATTGGTGGCAGCGGTGGGATCTGAGCTTGCTGTTGTAATACCATTGCAATCTTGAGATATCAAATTGAAAGATCACAAAGATATTTGTAAGGTACATATAACATAGCTTATAAATACTTAAGTTCTACTGAACTTAGTTGTTGTAGGTTGAAGGGCCTAGCACACCCTGACTACAACTACTAGAGAGGTTTTAGTAGATACAACTAGTGTAGGTAGGTGCACACACCACACCCTCACTAGATCATGTCTCTGAGAGGAGATCAAGTTGATTCTCTCTCAGGAGGGGTAGATCCTAAAAAGATACCCTCTAGGTATGATACCCTAACTTTTCAGGAGATGAGACAATTGTGTACCTGCAGAAAGTTAAAACAGGGTTCAAACCCTACCCTCATTCAACTAGTGGAGATCTTAGAAGAGTATGATGCTCAGAGAGCCTCCCAGGATAGTACCCTCGGTACAGGTGAGAGTCTACCCTCTACAGATGAGTCAGAAGGGACTTCAGAAGGTGAGGTAGACAGCCAGGTCCAAGTTAGGAGATTTAGCCAGGCTAACTTAAGCCTACATGGGAGTCTGACTGGGGTTCCCCCATACAGACTCTCAGGTGGACTTAACCAGAGAAGCAGGAGAGGAAGATCCCCTTCAAGGGAATCTATCCACTCCCATGTCTCTAATAGCTCCAATGCCTCTTCTCACAGGGGAATCACTTCTCCACAGAGAAAAGAGCATCAAGCCAGAATGAGGGAAGCCAATCTGAGGATTGAAAGGGAAGAACTTGCCCTTGCCAAAGAGAAGCTTGCTCTGGCCAGAGAGCAAAAGTTAAGTGGGCTAGGGCCCACTGGTGGCAGCAACATTCCTAAAGACAGGGATAGGTCTTATGACCATAGGAACCTAAGCAAGATAGTCCCCCCATATCAGAATGGGGATGACATCCACAAGTGGATGACTGCTTTGGAGAGGGCTGCAAAGTACAGCAGGTACCCCAGAGTCAGTGGGCAGCTATCTTGTGGCTCTCCTTTTCTGACAAAGGTAGAGACAAGCTCCTCACAGTTAGTGATGAGGATGCTGACAATTACAAAGTCCTGAAGAGTGCTCTGATAGATGGGTTTGGCTTAACCACTGAGCAATATAGGTTGTTGTTCAGAGACACCCAGAAGACACAGACACAAGACTGGTCTGATTTTGTGGATTGTGCCACTAAGGCTTTGGAAGGTTGGTTAAATGGCAGCAAGGTGCAGGACTATAAAGGATTGTACAACTTGATTATGAGGGAGCAGATCCTTAATAATTGTCAAAACCAGCTTCTCCATCAACACCTGGTAGACTCAGATTTGACCTCTCCACAAGAATTGGGAAACAGGGCAGATAAATGGGTCAGGACCAGGATTAGGCCTAAAAATCAGGGTGGTGACCAAAAGAAAGATACCACCAAGCCTCAAGAGAAGGGTGGGGATAAAACAAAAGAGAAATCTTCCTCAGGGCCCCAAAACTCCACACAGCGTGGTGGGTCCCAAGCTCCCTCCTCTACCACAGTTAAAACGCCTTACTGCCATGAATATAAAATTCCTGGGCATTGGAAAACTGACAGCAGTTGCCCAAAGGCTAAAAACAGAACTGTTCCTCCAATTACTCCTGTAACACCACCTATTAGTGTCAGCAGTAATCCCCCAGGTGGTGGGAGTGCCCCCAAAAATTTGGTTGGGTTTTCTTGGGGAACACAGGTGGACCCTGGCTTAGCCAAGTCCCCTACAGCAGCTACTCTTGTCTGTGATGGTGGCATGGGGTTTGCCAACTTCACTGCCTGTCCCAACACTTTGGGTAGGTACAGGCAGGAGCCCGACATCAATGGTAGAATAGCTGAGGCCTACAGAGACATTGGAGCTAGCATCACTATGGTGACCAACAGGCTAGTTCCCTCTGAGCAGCTTTTGCCGGGTTTCTCATACCAGGTAACTAACATTGATGGCAAACAGAACAGTCATCCCATGGCAGAGGTATGTCTCAGCTGGGGAGGTGTCATTGGCCCTAAGAGGGTGGCAGTGTCCCCAAACTTGCCTGTAGACTGCTTACTGGGGAATGACTTGGAGCTCTCAGCTTGGGCTGGAGTTGAACAAGACACCCATTCTAAAATGGTAGGCCTTTCACAAAAGGGTAGTGGGGTTGTGCCAGCCACAACCCCTGTCCAAGTAGATTTCCTCCCTGAAAAGGTTGGAAGGGCAGTGGTAGCCACAGCCCAGGCAAAGACAGACTTCCCTGTAGAGATTGGCAGAGCTGTGACAGTCACAGCTCAAACCCAAGCTGAGTGCCTCCCTGGAAAGGTTGGCAGGGCTGTAATGGTCTCAGCCCATACTCAGACTGACATAGGTGTAGTGAAGCCTGAAACTATGGATCACTCCACACAAACAGAGATTAGTGGGGAGGAAGAAAAGTCTCCCTCTCCCCAGACATTAGGAAAAGGTCAGCCTCCTCAGGGAGCTGACCTCACCCCTTGTGAAGGAACTGCATCAGAGGTAGCCAGGCCTGGCCTGGCAGAGCCTCTGATGTCAGTGGACCCTTCCAAGGTGGGACCCAGTCTGGTGCAGGTAGCCTGCCTCTCTCTACCCTGCCTCAGTCAGCCCAGGGCTGTAGAGGTCAGGGAGGCCAGTGGACCCCAAGAGGGCCCCTGTCCACAAGAACCCCCCCATCAAAAGAATGAGGATTGCCTGGCTAGTAGCCCTAGCCAGGTGATGGTTAAAAACCTTCCTGAGGGATCTCCTTTACAGGTAGTTAGGGACCTCCCCCAGAGGGATTCTGTTGGGCACAGGCAAACATGGGACCTTAGGGCCCCAAACCTGACCTGTCCCTCCAGTAAGCCCACAAAAGGGGCCCAGCCTTCAGCTTTAGGTAGCCAGAGGCTGACCCTGAGAGCACAGTGCAACTCAGTTAAAGAAAGAAAGGCATCCATGGTGGAGGATGATTGGAGGAAGCTGAGGCCTCACTTTGAGGACACTCACTTCAGTACTCCATCTCAACACCAGCCTTTTACTTTGCAAAGACACACCAAAGGTAGAGATTCCCTCTGGTGGAGACCCTTTGATACCTTTAGGGTGAGTTATTGCTTAGTGGACCATGAGACAGGGGGTAACCATGCCAGTGCTGGTTCTTCCTTATATGGCCACTTAGGCAATAGAGGCTTACCTGGTCAAGGACAGCCTTATCTCCTTTCGTTTGGGGGGGGGGGTGAGGGGGTTGTGTAGGAAGGTGGATATCTGACTATGGTTACCCCCAACTTTTTGCCTAGTGTCTAACTGGTTTTTCGACTTAGTTGGCCTGAGATCCTGCCATTCAGGGTCTCAGGCTGTCTGCTCTCTCTTTAAAATGGACTCCATGTACCCTAGGTACATACCCAATTGGTAAGGATCACCTTATTGGACCCTGTACAGTGTACCCTAGGTACCCAGGGCATAGGTGTACCCTAGGCCTACCAGGGGCTGCAGCATGTATTATGCCACGCCTGGCCTGGCCTTACAATCAGACACAACTAGCTGATCACTCAGCTGGGGCAGGGTCGTGTAATCACCCCTTGCTTAGATATAGTATACCTATATCTACACTCACAATAGACACATGTGTACCTATCAGCCACTCCTATGGCAGGCCTTAACAATCCTGGAGGCAGAGTGCTTGGTAACATGTGAGATGGTGCTCTAGCATGAGCTGAGCCTGTCTGCAGCTATCGGAACTGTGTCCTTATAGCTGTTCTATGATATAGCCTACCATATACTCTTAAGTACCTTATAATGTTACACGGTTAGGGTAACTGTGGTTTGGCTTTATCAAAACATGTTGTGTAAGGTGTCTAACACTTTGGAATAATACCCCCATACCATTTCTGGTGATGAGGATATTATTCCTCCCTTCTAGAGGGAGAGACATGTTAAAATCCTACTTTGCTGTTTAACTCTGACCAAAGCCTCAGCATCACAAAATGGATGCTGCTGCCACAGACACGAGTCTGACCTCCTGCAGCTGGGAGCCCTCCCAGACAGGGAGGCCTGGACAATAGGTGTCCTGCTTGGGGAGGTGCTAGCACCTCCCCAGACAGACTAGTGTATTGGGGCAGAGAGGGCTGAATGAAACGAGACACTGCCTGGGGCACACAAGGTGTCCCATGCATAGTCCAGTTCAAAACGGTGCTGGGGTACTCCAGCCCCAGTCCTGGCGCGAAACTGGACAAAGGGAAGGGGGTGTAACCACCCCCCTCCCTGGTCCCACCCATAGGAGGGACCTAGCAGGTAACCCAGCCCCCCAGATTAGTATAAGAGTGGGAGCTGAGTCCCTAGGACTTTGGATTATCCTGAACCTGCATCTTGAACAGAAACTCTGAACCTTCGACATTCTACTACGGAAGAAGACTGAAGAATCTCCCTTGTGGCCAAGGAGTGACCACCCTGGGCAACCAGGCACCATCCAGCGACCGCTGCCTGCTTTGCGACTGATCCTACGAGGGACGACTGCAGAGACTGACCAGCGCCGCGACTTCCAGACACCTCTGAACCAGATCCACATCTACAGCAAAGCTGAGACCCGTGGAGGCAACGAGGGACGTGGGACCGGTGACTTGGGAAAAGTGGCTAGTAACTGACTAGCGCAACTTCTGAGGCTTCCTCGAGGCTGTGCTTGGGGAATTGAGAAGCCCCAATCCCGAGCACCATCTGCAAAGAAGATCAGCTCCCCACACTTCACGAGTTCTGCGTGGGGCCCTTCTGCACCTGAGTTGCTCGACGTGTTGTCCGGTTGCTGGCCCGTTGGCTAGTGACCTCTGTGACAACGAACCTTCAATTTTGCCTTGCTGGTCCGGCTTCTCCAGACTGGTACCCGCTCCCCTGTGAAAGGGAAGCACCCCAGACCTTCCTGGTCTGCGACAGAAGCAAGTCCTCCATTCTGCGTGGGTTGCGCTTGCCAAGGCTTGTTGGGTCCTAACTCGACATCGACGCTGCCGACAGCAAGAGCCTTTGTGGGACAGCTTGCCTCCTGGTTCTGGTCCTCCTCGACACCTCCTGGTACCCGTGGCTGCTGCGACAAGCTTCACCTCTTCACCTGCATCTTCACGACATCGCCTGGTTCCTTCCTGGTTCCTTCCCGGCTCCTGGCTGGTGACCTAGACTCTGTCCCCTCTGCTTGCAGGTGTCCTCCTTCCTGATTCCATCCTTGGAATCCACCGGACACTCTTCACTGACTGCCTGTCAGCAACTTTCTTCAGGCATCCATAGGAGTCGACGACGAAACCCGAGGCAAGTTCACACCTATGCACCCGCAGCCCGTGGGCTAGGTAACTTGAGTACTCCGGTGCTCACAAGGGTATTGACTATCCAAGTGTCTAGTTTCTAAGTCTCTAACTCCTAGTTCCTTCCGAAGTGTCCTAAAACTCTTAATTTCTAAATACTACTATTTCTATCGACTTTAACGTATTACGCGTGAGTGTTTCCACTCTGCACCTGAATCCCGTGGGCCTCCCACTGCCTAGTAACTGATAGGATAGTGTAGCCCCAGCGATTCCCTAGGCCTAGGCCTACCCTGTGTTCGTGACAGTGGTTCTTATACCACTTACTTAGTATATGGTTTGCGTGGCCCCTAGGGCCTAACTGTATTACTTACCTGTGTGACTTATGTATGCTTAAATAAGACTGTGTTGTACTTACCTCGAATCTTATAAAGAGTGCTGAGGGTATTTTGACTAGAATAAATACATTCTATTTTTATAATATATCTGTTGTGGTGTCCTTTCATTTGGTATTCAAGGGATTGCAAATGGTATATCAGCTGGCTTCACATGCCATACAGAGTTTAGCCTAAGACTGCTCTTGTCCATGCTACCACTAGGATAGCTGGTCTATAAGGTTGACTTTACAACCAATCACCACAAGGGTTGTTTGGACTGATACAAGGTGTACACTAGAACTAGTGACATCATATATCAGGCCAACTTCTCACACTCAGCACCCCCCTCGAAATGTTTTCTTGCACCCCCCCCCCTCGAAATGTTTTCTTACCCCCCCCCCCCCCCGAAATTTGGCTCTAGTTGCGCCTCTGACTCACTCACCTGAGGTCGGGCGTCGAAGTCCGGACTCAGCTGCTGGTGTGCTGAGTGACTCCAGGCTGTGCTGTCGACTGGTGGTGGGCTCACTGGGCTGGCTAGCCTGCGCTGCGCAGAGAGCGCTGCCTGCGAGCACCACCCGCCGCCGCCTGTGGCCTGGGTGACCACCAGTGGACCACAGTGGGCGGCAACAGCAGGGACACCACGTGCGTCCGACTCCGACTCCTCATGATGATGAGGATGCATCCTGGTGTCCACCGTTGAGCCACGCACCGCGCCGAAAGTAAGAGCTCACGTCACGCACGCAGTCCCAGCATTATAGAGAACCGCAGGGGCTGGCCAAAAAATGATACCCAGGGCCGTCATTGGTAGCGTTTTTCGCGCGCTACTGGATTGACGGCCCTGGGGGACCCCCACATTGGCCCGCACACACACAAGTTAACAACAACAAAGCTAGGTGACCCCTGCAGCACGCATGTGCAAAATAAGAGTGAGTGCACTGTGCACTACGTAACAAGTTAGCGCTTGCCACTGACAGTGACTGCCACCATAACTCGACGGACTCCTCGTGGTCGGCGCCCGCCCAGGCCAGTAAAATTGCGCACACCCTTTTAAATCTAGCCCAAAAAGTAGCCCCCCGCCAGGCATGGGTTTTTCCCGCACAACTGGGAAAAAAGTCGCCCAATTGTGCGGGAAATAACCCAATCTGGCAACATTGCCCTCGAGACTCGCTGCTCCAGCGTCAGTCACGCTCCTCCCTCTCGGCTACTGGTTGACCCCGTCTTTCACCTGGGGCTTCCTGACATACGTCCCGGAAGCGGCCATTCGTCCCGCCACGCTAAGGACGTCGAACACACCTTTACGGTACCCCCGGGGCACCCATAGTCCTCCTCCAGGCGCGCCATGTCGCCATGTCGCACAGTACTGGGCACACATTGAAGTTTAAACATAGAAACGTGTTTTAGTAAAGACGACACAACGTAATTACTTTGAAAGAAGTGCACCCTCGTGTACACTGTAACTTTGAATTGACATCGACATATGTAGGAGCTGAATTGTGCAGACATTCATAGTTTGTTTGGGGGTTTTTTGGGCACAGATGCCCCTGAAGAAGGTAAGGTGACCCGAAATGCATTGAATATTTCTATACAATGAGGAATGAATAAATAATCATTGTTCTTAGCGTGACAACCACAAAGAATAGGTGAACAATTAAAGAAGTGTGAATAAACAAGGATACAGAAAAAGAAAATTCCAAGAGTAATGTTATACCTTTAAAGAAATTGGTGAAGTTCATGGTGAACAAAAATTTAGAGTTTTGAAGTTAAGTGCGACTAGCGTTGGCAAGTGGGGATCCACTTCCAGCACATAGCGCCAGCCTAGATATTGCCACACTGAGACTCTGCTGAGAAAGCTACACTAGCTCCCAGTTGCCCATCAGACCATCTTTAAAACTGGCTGTATTATTTTTAAGTCACTTTATGGAAAAAGTACACATTTTGTTGACTCCAGAGTTCAAAGCTACATTCCCAAATGCAATCTTTGATCAGGCCACCATAATCTGGTAGCTGTTCCTAAGTTTAGAAAGAAGAGATTGGGTGGTGCCAGATTTTCTATGATCGCCCCACGTCTTTGGAACTCATTTCCTTCTGACATACGAACTACAACTCCAGAGTTAGGACACTCCTAAAAACATGGGGGCATATTAGCAAGACCGGCGATAAAAGTATTGCCGTTTTAGCGGCAGGAAACTGCCGCTAAAACGGCGATAATGGGCTTGATAATATGCGTCATAGAATTCCAATAGAGGCCCAGGTTAGATGTCCTGCACATCTAACCTGGGCTTCTATAGGAATTCTATAACGCATATTAGCAAGCCCATTCTGGCCATTTTAGCGGCAGTTTCCTGCCTCTAAAACGGCGATAATTTTATCACCGGTCTTGCTAATATGCCCCCTGGCCTTTTAAACAAGTTTATAGCTCTGCTCTCAACTTAGATGTCCCCTCTTTTTACTCAGCGCCATGAAACCTTTTTGGTGTATGCACTTTACAAATGCTGTGTAACTTATCATAACATAACATAACATGAGTGTCTTATCGTTGGAAAAAATACACGAGAAATGTGGTTAATGGTGAAAATAAGAGATACGTTTACCAGAGAGAACACTGGACGAGCCTTCCTCTTAGCTCTATTAATTTCTGTGTTACTACTGATTTTGCCCTTTGCTCTACTGGTTGATATTCATTGTTTACCTACTTTTCCTTCCCCTCATCTGATGATTTGGTCTGGGACAAAAATAAGATGAATATTTTAGAAAAGTCCATGCTTTACAGTGTTGCCCATATTTTTTCTCTGGACTAGATATGTGAGACAAGTTCACAAATGCTTTTCAAAGACAACTGAGTTTTTTTATCTACAGTTGACTCACAGTTTGGTACATCAACTACATTTGGGTGTGCAACTCTTTCCCAAAATGTTACAAAGTAGAGGTATGGGTGTAGGGATTCATATATTCTTCCTGTTTCTTTTCTTTTGTTACAGACATGGATGGCCAGGTATTTCTTTTCGCAAATCGATCTGTCACCAACTATGTGACACTGAATCATGAAGTGACCTCGTTGAAAGCTTTCACCGCCTGCGTACGTGCATTCACAGAGCTAACGGAGGAGTACAGCTACCTTTCTTGCAACAGCCCTACTCAAGACAACAATCTTCTACTGTTTCACAGGAATTCTAAGGAAAATCCATATGAGTTATATGCACGTGCCCAGAAAACGGTCTTCAGAGCTCCAAGCCCCTCACTGGACAGAAGCCACCACATATGTGGCACCTGGGATTCATTCACAGGGGTGGTCCAGATGTTTCTCAATGGAAAGCCACTAGCCAGGAAAGTGATTCAAAAAGGCTTCTCCATTCAGGGTCCTCTAAAATGTATTCTTGGCCAAGAGCAGGACTCTTTCGGAGGAGGCTTTGACATAAACCAGTCTTTTGTGGGTGAAATCGATAATGTACATGTGTGGGATTATGTTTTGTCAGCTGCAGATACACACCAGGCCTTTATGAATAACAAACACTTAAATGGCAATGTCATCAGCTGGCGGAACCTGGTGTATGACATCACAGGAGATGTGCTGGTGGAGCCGGTGCAACAGAGTAATTGTGATAACCAGGCATGTTATGGAAGTTCCCCAAGATGTGACGCAAACTAGAGTTTTGGTTAGGTTGCAGCTTGATGTAATCCAAAAGAAGTCCAGAGGTAGCCATGAAGTAGGTTATGAGTAAGAGGTTTATTAAGCTTAGTTGCAGGATGTTAAGTAGGATAATAAGTTCAGCAGTTGAGCCCCACCAGGAACAGCATTCTTGCTGCTCAGCCCGCACACTCCAACTGTCTCTCTCCACTCCACAGGCACACCAGCATTCTACCACCTCATCAGGCATTCTAATATTCCACACACACATCACATTCATACTGGCTGAGCAGCAGGGAACAGGTATCCAAGGGAAAGGATGTAAAGCAACATTACAAGTTCCGACACAGCCCATTTGTGTCGGCATTCAGGGCCTCATTACTTGTTGCACAGAGGGGCATTCCTATTGGGAGTACTACTCTGAGCAAATAAATGTGGCTCAGTAGTGGCCCAGGATTAGTACAATCACGAAGCACACGTCGCAGAGGCAAATTTGCCCTGGGAAACCATAATCATTCTGGACAAGGGCTGCAAGCAGAGCCACTAGATTCTAGAATTGAATTTACGATTTGCTGTCCTATTCAAAAAGCATTGGAAGAAAGACTAAGGTGATTAGCAAAATGTTGCAACCCTCAACCCACTTCATGACAAACTGAATTCTCTGATTGGCCACATCACACCACAAACCACAAGCATTTAAGAAACTAAAATATGGAGGCAAGTCTTCAAAAGGTGCAGAGCAAAGCCATGGGTAGCCCCTACCCCTACCTTGAGGATTAAACAAAGCTCTCTGTGGTTTAGAACACTCCTGGAAACTGAGCTATTTAGACTGGCCAGTCTTTATGATATAGACTTTAGGGTAGCAAGTGTGGAATACTGGAGAGGCACAAGGCCTCACATAAATTTTGACTCATAGTACTTTCCATACTCATGATAATTTCATCTGACTTTTTATATGTGCAGCGCTCTGAATAATCAACAAGTTCCTCGCAGTGTTTTAAAAACTTCCAAATAAATAAATGCATAAATAAAAAAAGAGGAATCCAATAAATAGTTCAATACACAAGGATCTAACAGACTGACCCCGGCTGGTGGTCTCTGTAATTGGCCCCCTCAGTCGTAGCCCGCCACCAAGCGTTTTACTTGTAGCGCCTGGAGTGGGGCCCAGATTAATTATTTTATTTTAGCTAATATTTGTGTAACCTATGCTCCTATAAGCGCCTGAGTGGTGTCAAAAATAAAAACATACCTTCCAGAAACTAAAAAAAACAACAGGTTAAAAAGTTGAGGATAAGGTTTAAAGAATTGAATATTTAAATGATAATTTAAAAGCAATTCTTTTTGGCCTTTTAGTTTTTTTATGAAAAGGCAATAGTAAATATTTAATTCATAATTCCAGAGGGAGGTCCTTCCATGTTCTGGGTAAAGAATGGAGAATGCCCTATCTGGAAAGGAGGTTGTTTCATTTTTGCCAATTTTTAACAGCATTAGCGTAGTCATCAAGGGGAACTTTAAAGACCAATCTTTGTAGAATTCCTAGAGACCTGAATAGTACTCTAGGAATTGGGAGCCAATGTAGCAAGAACAGAATTGGGGAGATATGTTTTTTCCTTTTGCTTAAATAATCATTCAGGCAATTGTATTTTCAATGATTAGACGACTTCTTAATATTTTTACAGCAAGTCCAGATACATTTATATTTCCTCAGTCCAGTCTGAAATACACCAGGGCATTTTTTACTAGAATGTGAGGATCCCGCATAACGAAAGGCAAGGTTTTCAAGCACATACATTTGGGAAAAGATGGTGCTTGATACTTTTGCCCCTAGGACTATCAGGATAGATCAACATTGATTTATAGACCAATGTTCTTAAATGGTGAAGAAGATGCAGTGTTGAGCCCCAAACTTTCTGGCTATGAGAATGGATTCAATTTCTCAAAATAAGCAAACAACTTAATTTTTGATGAATTTAACTTAAAAAGGACCACTGCCGATTATATGAAAGATCCCACAGCTTTGGTTCGTAGGATGTGATCTACAGATGTAGGCCGATATCGCAGTAATCTCCTGGGGTATTTAGAATGTTGGCCACGGGTGACATAGCTATTGAAAAGAAGGAGTGACAGCACCCGCTCCCGAGGGACACCGCAGGAGATCTTCTTGGATTCAGACTCAAATGGAGGCAGAATTATTGCACAAACGACCTTGCAAGAATCATCCCAGTTTCAGATGGTCGCAGAAAACGATCAGGTCTTTAAGAGCTTCCCGCGCCATATTGGGTGGTAAGAAATTGAGGAGCCAAAGATTCCCTCAAATGGAGATTAGGTTCAAATGAATTGCCCTTTATTCTCTCCGAGTAGCATTTCAAAGAAACTTTTTAAGGTTTTTCCAAAACTTTCCCTCTAAAACGTATTTCTACTAAAAAGCACACAAACAGGAAGATTGGGCATTTAAAGGCTTCAATGCTAACTTCAACCACTTTTTGATTTTTAGGTGGGATTAGTCTAAAACCAAGTTACAAATGCATTGTGTCTGCCAGCCATTGCATGAGGGGCTCGCTCACTTTTACAAATGTAGGCCACTTTCAGAGTTTGGAGGGAAATAAAAATCTCCAAATTTTTGTGGGAAACTTTAAATGTGGAGTAGGATCCGCCAGCTGAATTTCCTTCACAATATCGTCCCCTGCTATGGAGCAAATTCTGCCAGTGGATTTTACTCCTTGTTAAGGTTTCATTCTAGAAAAGCTAGGATTTTCAGTTGACTTCAAGCCCTTTGCATTTTAATTCATGATTGGTAGAGTAACTCTGTTCAGATGAAAGCCCTGCAGATCTGAAGTAGGAGTCCCGTCGCTAAGATCAAATCAGAACATGGTCAGAGAGTCCTGTCCTGCACTACCTCTGGAAACCATTAGAAGTAACGGTGGATGCTATACTCATTTTACTGTGTGCGCTGAACGTTTATAGTCCAATATGCTAATAATACGAAGAAAAATTTGAAGAAAAATTTGCTCTACCTTTCTAGATAATAATGAACAGACTAAATCTTTATGATATACAACCCTCAAGGTCACTCAGGCTCTCCCTACATTTGAATCGGGGTACCCCTATATACCTAGTGGATATTCTTAAAATCTTTCCCCCATTGCTCTCCCTACATTTGAATCGGGGACCCTATATACCTAGTGGATTTTCTTAAAATCTTTCCCCCATTGCTCTCCCTACATTTGAATCGGGGTACCCCTATATACCTAGTGGATATTCTTAACCAGCCTGAGTGACCTTGAGGGTTGTATATCATAAAGATTTAGTCTGTTCATTATTATCTAGAAAGGTAGAGCAAATTTTTCTTCGTATTATTGGTTCTTTCCCCCATTGCTCTCCCTACATTTGAATCGGGGTACCCCTATATACCTAGTGGATAGTCCAATATGCTGCCTCTCTCTATGTCTCTCCAAAGAGAATCCATGAGTCCCTAGCGCTCTATTGTAGATCTGCTCCAATTACTATTCACTCAACTGAAAATGCATGTTTGTGCAGTATTTTATTGCATTCCACTATATATGGTAATAAGTCACTTGAACTTTGCAGTGTGTCTCTGTGAATTGTGTTTGTTGATGCTCGGTAAGGGTTGATGTACTATTCCCATGCGCAAACCAGGGATACACACCGTGCACAGCGACTGGTTTGGAAATGCAGTTTGCGATGCTACCTGTGAATAAATTGTTAGCATATCAAATTGTCTTTTGTCCTGGAATCACAACACAACCTACCTAAGGAATATTACTTATTTGGTATCCATTCATTACCACTGACTATGAGGTGCTATCAGTGGTTTGCTCCTGCAATTGTGGTCACCAATCATTGATACATCTCTTTCCCAATCACACATTCGAGGTGGATGCCCCTTTCAAAGCACCTGCTATTTGTGTACCAGAAAAGGTTGCAAAAGTCCTTTTATGAGACTTTTTCCAACTTGCAAAAGGGACTTTTGAACATTGTAAAAAGTATTTTTGTGGTCACAAACCAGTGGTTTGGGAAATTGCATCATTTGCATCTGCACAAGGGCTTTGTACATCAGGCCCCAAAAACCTATGCTATGCTTCTTATGTAAATTGCTAGTCTCAAGAACATATCTATAACTTTGAACCTGGGGGCAGGAGACATCGGTATGATAGAAATGTGTCTGTTTGTGATATCCTGCATATATATAAAGCTTGCAAAATGAGGGAATACCTGTGAAACAAGGATCCTTCGCACTGCTGGTCAAAACCACAGGTTGAGTAAAGATCATCTCCACAGCTAGAATAAGAAATGAAGCATGGTAGAAGAACCATCAGCACACATGTCTGGAACAGTGTGAGGCCACACCTGAGGAACCTCAGGGACATGTCTGGGTTCCAGGGTCTCGCGCGGGTTTAAAGCCTGACTACATGCTGAGGCTGCTTTGTCTGAGAGCAACCACAACTTTACCTCTAACTTTTTTCTGCTTGCTTTTGGGACTCGATCATTTATTAGCCAAGGAACAGCCTCTTTGCTTCTGAATTAAGGTATGTAATAGCTACTGTTTGAAGCTTTCAATAGATGGTTAAAAAGGACTTGTGAAGATCAGCAAATTTCACAAAACATGGTTAGGAAGATTGCTTTTGAGAAATATGAACTGAGGAAAACATATGATGTAAAAGGCCAGGGAGAGCAGTCTCAAGTTATTGTGGTGCCCTACGCTTTGTACATTTTTTGTGGCCTCTCCTCCCTGTGTTTCACGTGCGCTATTCCACACCAGCTGAAAAACACTCCAGACCGACATGTTGACAATGCCATCGGGGCACACTAAGATAGCCTGCCATAGGCAACTACTGATGGTGCACCCATATAGAAACGTCCCTGGTACCCGTATACACCACGCGGTTCCACTGTAGTCCAACGCATAAATATAATAAATCTTTAATCAATCCTTGTTCATGCCTTTTATAGAACTGGCAAGCCAGCTTTGCGGCCAACTATTCACCAAGAAGGAATAGCCACATAATTAGCTCAAGAACTTGCACATCTGACCTTTGACCTTCTACGTAGCCAACTATAAACCAGAGGCTTTTACACCTAGGGACTTTCAAATGCGTAAAGTACTCCAATGACAAAAGCAAACACCCAATAAAAAAATAAAAAAAATAAAAATATATAAATAAATAAAGACCACCTGCTCCACTCCTGTTATCTCACTATGATTATGGCTGTATTCACAAAGGGAAATGTACATGCATAGGTGTACTCGTGTGTAAATGTAATCTTACACTGTGTAGTAACTTTGCTACTCTTGGCTATTCACCATTTTGGAATGTAATGTTACTCCAAAACGCAGACCTACATGTAACTACCCCTTGAAACTAGAGGGTGGAGCTATGTTTATGAGTGTAAAGTTGCTATATTTAACTTTTCACACAGAGACGGAAGTCTCCCTCACCAGGGGGAGAGCTCCCTAAGGTAACATATAGTGAAAAGTAAATACGTTTAAGAAAATGTAATAAAAATAGCATAAATATTTTAATATTTAATATGAATGAAAATGTTACAGAACGATTATCTGAGACGTGTATTAAATAATGTATTTAAATATATATGAGAGTAATGCATTTTATTGTAGATTTATTACCTACAGAATAATGTTTATTTTTATTTACCAAAACAATTACATTTATGTTTACATTTTAGATTGTTTATTAAAATATATTAGAATATGATTTATTATGTAATTATATTACATCTTCTAACCATTTAAAAATATTATTTCAAGTCAAAATAATTTAATTTAATTTAACGTTCTTTTCTATAGGGTTTTATTTTAAATACCTGTCTTCATTATTTTTAATGGATGAGTGTTGCAGTTTCAACGATTGGCATGTGTGGTGCTGGACTTACTCCAGGTCTGAACTGGAATACATTTTTTGCAGTTTTCACTTTAGAAACGCAATTTGTGAATAGCGATAGCCTTACTCTTTTAGGGGTGGTTGCGTGTCCCTTTCTAAACTCCCCCTTGCCCTCCCTTAGCCCCTCCTTATTCCTTCCTAAACCCCAACCCTTTTCAGTGTATATTCCACTTTTTCCAGCCACTCCTCAGTCCGTTCCACATTTACTACTATAATGTAGGCATACATGTGTGGAGATCTCCACATAGAAAAGATAAGAAAGCTAGAGGTGTATGCCTCCACACGTATTTTAGTGAATGCATTTTGTAGTATGTGAGTAGAACCATTGGAGCACTAATAGACATAGTAAAAGGTGTAGTTTGTGCATAGCCCCTGCGTACTTAGTCCACATTTGCTTCATCAATTTCGCTTCTATACTCTCTAATAAACATCCTGGATCTAATCACCACCCTTAAATAATCTTCTAATAGTATTTAACTTTATAAAGTGCCACAGACCCCTGGATTAGGCCTGATTAGGCATCATGGACCCCCTGAAACCAGAAAGTGGAACCTAATTTATGAGTGTAAAGCTACTCTTTGTACCTTTTCTACACATAAGCAGAGATCACCGCCACCGGGGCAGAGATCTTTCTTTGGTAAAGTGTACGGAACAGTTAAAAAATGTATTAAACTTAAAAATATTTTTAATTTAAATATTAATACATGTTAATTTAATATATTTATTTTAAATGTAAAACAAAATGTAAAAAATGCTACTGCATTTGTAACTCATTTTTAAATTAGATGTAAATTATTTTTTAAAGAGTTTTTTTAAAACATAAAGTAATGAGTTTACATTTATTTATTAATTTTAAATTACTGAAAAGTATGTACAGACGAACATTAAGGTGCCGATTCCGATCCGTTAAAAAGAATTACCGTACGACTCGTATCCGTATGTTTTTACGTACGAATCTTACAAGTCCCGTACAACCGGTGAAGTTTGATTCGTACGGTGAAAATACATACGAATCGTATTGGGAAAAGTCTACGAGACGTCCCCGGACAGTTTTACGTACGAGTCGTAAAACAGAAGTCCGAGCGCACAAGTCCGATCCGTACCGGCGTTCCGAATGCACAAGCGTATGGAAAATGTCCCGTACGGAGCGAACTTTGTACAACCCCTACCCCGGGTACACTTGTGCCCGGGGTATGAGTCGTACGCCCCCCCCAGCCTCCCCCCCACCCGCGTATGTCAGCACCGTACCCCCCACCCACGTATGTCCGTACCGTACCCCCCCACCCGCGCATGTCCTTGCTGGTCCGTAAAACGCTGCCTGACTCCGTGATTAGAATTGTAGGTATTTTTTAGCCGTACGGTGTTTTTTACGATTTGTACGGAAATGGTATTTCTGAACAAATCGTACTTGCTGGTTTGTACGGTGGATTTCCCGGGTACGAGTCGTATGGAGAATACGCTCCGTACGACCATTTGTACCCGGGTTTTACAGGATCGGAATCGGCACCTAAATATTAAAAAAAATATGTTACATTTATTTTTAAATTAAAAAACTATTCAAATATTTTTTTTCATTATTTACCGGGTTATTTTTTAACATTGCGTTAATATTTATTATTAAAACGTATTTTAAAAAAATATGTTTAACATTATTTACTGTGGGGTTTAATTTTAATGTCCTAACTCCATTATTTTGTGTGTGAGGGTGTTGCAGTACCAGGGTTTGGCCATGTAAGGTGCTAGACTTACTTGCGGTCTGAGGTGGAGTAATTTACTACTGTTGTGGATCTCTTATTGGCAAGACTAACTACAGAAGTGCAGTTTGTGACTAGGAATGGACTTACTCTTTTGTTGGTGAGTCCATGTCCCTTCCTTAAACCCCTCCTTGAACCCTCCATACTCCTCATAAAGATTTCCCATTCACTCACCCCTGCCGCTCCCGCATTTACAACCAAAAATATTTACTTACGTTAGCAGAGGGACCCATAGTCAGGTGAGAGGTTTTCACACATAAGAAATAGCAGTGTTGGAAGCGGAGACTTCCACATGTAGGTCTGTTAATACCCTTATGTAGTATGTGAGTAGTTCTAATTGTAGCTGTAGTAAGCATACTACAAAATGCAGTTTGGAAATAGGCCCCATTGGGTGTGAGCTGACACTGACCCTAATTATGCACATGTTGCTTATTTCAGCCTGCTTCGCTACCATTTTGTACTGGTAATCACCAGCTGGTAGTGTTATGATGGCGTGATCCACCATTTTAGGCATCCATATTCATAGAAGTGGTCTGCAAAACAGTGAGCAGAGAGCTCATCAACTGTGGATTCTCCATCGCTGCGCCGGAAATGCGGCTGCCCACGGTGCACGCAGTGCGCCCATATAAGTTTGGCGGCCACCTTAGTGTCGCATTCCGGCACATCTATGCTCTAGTCGCGGTGTACCCCCCTGGGAGTCCCCCAAAGTCCAGCCCTGAGGCGACATCACTTTCAGCGCATAGTGGGTTGGGGCCAGGTACTTATACCTGCCCCCGCCTATTGGCCTTCTTCTTCGTCCCTCCTGGTCACGCCGCCTCCCTCTCTACCACATAACAGGCGTGCAGGCTGGAGGATGTGGCCAGATAAAGAACATGTTAATTTGTGTTTCAGGCGGAGTTACAGGGCAATCGGGAGGCTGATTGCTACATAGAGGTACCCTTTTGAGGAGTACAGCAGGGGTGCCCTATGCCAAACCCTCCGTCATTATTTGCGGAGTAATTGACGAACTCGGACGTCTTTCTGGAGTGCATTAATTTGGGGTGATCGCTACGACGGCACCACTTTTTTGACTGGAGTAAATAACCTTCAAGAACAGACGATTGAGAGAGGTGTCGGCTGACATCTCCTTATATGTGACCCTAGGAATTTAAATCGTATATTTCCTAGTTACCAGGCTGCCATCCCCCCCTGTCTGTCCTGATGAAGACCCGTTTTAGATGCTTCTAAAGCTGCATTTCTCCGTAGGGTCGAAACGTCGACGTTGCCTGTTCAACTTGTCCGCGCATTTCCACCATTACAATATTGAATAATATATTATGTTGTGGTTTATGCCTCTGATTTTGGACTATTGTGTTTAAATTGCGTTCGTCATTGTAAATAGATGTATGTTATACTTGTGAATCTGTGTTCAAATATCACGTCACTTAGCACGATCAGTCACTAATTGTTTTATATTGTTGCTGGTCAGTCCTGTAAATAACCTTCTAAAAAATATTTGTTTGATTTATATACAGTAAAAAAAGAATTTGTTTCTTGCATCTTTTAAATTGTTATATGTGTGTGTTTGTATTTCTATTGAACGATGATTGAAACATTAATTATATGTATTAAGTACATTTCAAACTAAGGTTACGTTATTCCCAACAGAACCACTGTCTTAGTTTCACTTATATACCCAGGTTCTGAGGGTTACTGGGTTACCACATTATCTTTAATGGCTATGCCAAACCCCAGGAGTCTTTACGGCAGGACACTGGACGAAACGTCGGTGTCCGGCTGCCCTTTGGGAGGTTGTACCTTGAAAAACCGAGGGCTTGAATTACAACGTCCACCCCAAAAAAGGTGTGAGTAAGGTCATGGACTTGGGGTCCATGGTAATTCATGGGGCAAAATCCCCCAAGTAAATGGTAGCACCAATTAGGTTGGCCAAGGTGCAGTTTGGCTCATTAGCCAGGCAGGGCAGCTTAGGTCAGTCACCGCTGCCAGCCCTTGGATCGCCCGTTAGGAGGCAGGGATGCAGACAACCTGAGGTCTGCTAGAGAGCTCCCCTCAGTAGTACAGGAGAAGGTTGCGAAGGAACTAGCATTAGGGCGGGTGGCAGGACCATTCCCCTCTCCCTCGCTGGCCAATTTTGTGGTTTCTCCCCTGGGAGTGGTCCCAAGAAGGAGCCAGGGAGTTTCAGACTGATGCAACACTTGTCATGCCCCGTGGGTAATTCAATTAATCACTGGTTGGAGGGCGGACTTCGTTCCGTCACATACTGCACGTCTGATGTGGCAGTGGACATGTTAGGGAGAGCGGGCAAAGGGGCGTGGTTAGCAAAGGCAGACATCGAATCAGCGTTCTGCCTGCTACCGGTTCACTCAGACAGCCACCACCTGCTAGGTTTCAAGTTGGAAGGACAGTTTTATTGCGATGGGTGCATGCCATGGGGTTGCTCAGTGTCCTGTGCCTACTTTGAGGCCTTCAGCTGCTTCCTGCCATCGGCATTCCAAGGGTCTTATGGTGTAAAGGGGGTTACGCATTATTTGGACGATTTCCTGTATATCGGGGAGGAGGGAACACGGGATTGCATGGTGGCACTGCAACATTTTCAGCAACTGACTGACCACCTAGGGGTCACCCTGGCACCTGGAAAGACCGAGGGCCCAGCGCAGGTCCTGACATTTCTGGGCATAGAGCTAAACACTGTGAAGGGCGTGTCCAGACTACCCGTGGGCAAGGTGCAGGCCCTGATCCAGGACATCCAGACAATGTTGGCGAAAGACAAAACGTCCGTGGGCGCTATTCAGAGCCTCCTGGGTAAACTGAACTTTGCAGCAAGGGAGGTCCCAGCAGGTAGGGTGTTTGCCAGAAGGCTTGCCAGGGCCACGGCTAATGTTAAAAAGAAACTCCACCCAGTCAGACTTAGCAAAGGGTTGAAGCACCACCTCAGAATGTGGAGGGAATTCTTGTCCGACTTAAATGGGACACTGATATGGAGATCCCCCTGGATGGGCAGCCCCAAATTGTCATGTTGCACGCTGTGATGTCACTTGTCTAATTAGGTTAGTCCCCCCACTTCTGTTTTTTAGGACTTGTGCCCTGCCTATAACAAACCCAATTAATGTTAGGAGAGAAAAGATATGGGTGCCACAGTCACGTCAGTGCGGATCAGGAAATTAGGAGTTGGGTAAAAATTGACCAAGTGAAATTTGAGTTAGCAAAAAGATTCCAAGTAAAGGTCACAAAGCAAAACGCTTACCTTATTGTGAGAGTGGCATTTTCGGACAGTTCAGCATTTCTAGAAGGTTCTAGAAGGGTTAGTCAGGTTGCGGGTGACTGTGAACCAGAGCGTCGCGTGCCGGACACGCCCGTGCCCTTGAAGCCTGTCACTGAGCGAGTCATTTGTCAAACAAGCTTAACACTGGGTGGGGTTGGAAAAGAGTCAGTCACATGCGGTGCAGGCTGGTAGCTGTAAAAGGCTGGGAGAGAGTCAGTCACTCACACATAAGACAGGCGGGTGTTGCCAGTGAGTGAGTTAGGTGGCATACAGGCGGGTACTGCTTAGATAGTGGGCCAGTCAGTCACAAGCCCGGGCGGCCGGCGCTACATACAGCCAGCCCCTTGGAGCTGCGTATGAGTTCGTGGGTTCCGGACTGGAGTAGCGTGCTACTCGCCGAAAGCGCTTCGACACCTCGTCAGGGGTAATGAACGCTATATAAATACAATTACAGCGTTAAAGCTCGAGGCTCTCACTGTTAAAAGAAACTGGGCTCATATGACACGTGGCCCACTCTTCCAGAACTATAGCGCCTCCAAAAGGCACTGCCCAATTCAGATGCGTGCATTTTCGGAATCACGTGACATCCCCCCCCCTCAACCAACTCTTATTCCAGAGTTCAGTTTGTTGTTGATCTACAAAAACATGGAACACTGAGAGGCAGTTACTTCCTAACACTGTGTCCATTCACTGTGCACCGCGCGCTACACTGGAAAGTTCTGGAACATCACAGCATGGCCAAACCACGGCTCACCTCCTCAGGACTTCACATAAATTCAGTTTATGTTTGAATGAGTTTGTTCATAGTCCTCATTGGAGGTTTCTGCTCTCACAACCGGCCGGTGTAACATGCTTGTCGCTGTTATTTCCAAATATGAATATGTAAATAGCACAACCCTTTGAGTACACAGAGTATTCACTCTTGGTCGCCATTGCCTCCCGCCAAATTCCTAATTACATCTTGAGGTTTTATAGTTCAACCCGGCCAGTTCCTTAAATATGACTCAAATTCTAGTCTCGTGAACACAAATCTATGCTCGTGCTTAGACAACGCAGCCTAGAAATATAGCGCCGAAGAATGCCATATTCTAGTTCACCACGGCTTCTATGCGGTAGGGAAGGTAAGTACGACATTCAGTGGTGAGCCAAGTGCCCCATGACCCAGATGTAACCAAGGATATTGAATACGGGGGCTGGGGTCCTCCAGTCTCTGCCCTTCAGCCAGCTGCCCTGTTGAAACGCTATATGGCCTGGTACTCCCCCAAGTCCCCTCTTTACCTTTGGTACCCACAGTCCTTGTCCGGATGAGGTCTCCCTCCCTCCTTCAAGGCAAGTATTGAGACCACACCAATTTTTGGATTAGGGGGTGTAACCCCCCAGCCGTATTTATTGCAAAATTAAAAAACATTATTTATTAACATTATGTACAATTACGCAGAAAGGCCAAATACATTGTTAGACAGATGAGGTCACATGGCTATCCTTAACTCTAATACACACGACACTCCTACCGTAAATCTAACAATGCATATATTCACTTTCTGCGTTTGTCCTCTAGAGCCTACAGCAAGGTCAACGAGTGGCAGCCTCCAGATCCCAGCAAACTAGCAAACTACGAGAAATTACTTCGCCGGAGTTGGCTTGCGCAGGGGGTACAGCTTATCGGACGGATACTTTCCCCCAGGCCCGTCCTGTGCCTTAGACTCCATAACGGGGGCTGCAGAAATTCTGCATACTTGCTCCCTGATGCGCATGCACGTGAGGGGGTGGCCACAGACCCACTGGAAAGAGTGACTCCCCTGGCCCCCGCACCCCGACAGCCTACCTACCGGCTGTCACTGCCCCTGGAGTTACATGGTTCTGACCGCTAAGGACCGAAGACTATGCTTGCCAATCATGACCTTACCGCCACAGGACAGCATAGTTGCCCGACTATCTGTCCTCCCCTTCAGCCCACTAGGAAGGTCATGCCCTGTAACTCGCCTGCCCCGGGACTCAACTACAACCCTTCACCCAGGCGAGCCGGGTCGTTATCCCCTAGGTGCATGTCCATGTAACTATACTCTCGTTCCCAAATTACGCACCATGGCCTCGGGAAACTGCAAGCAAACATGAAAATAGCGCATCCGTCAGTGTACTGCCCTACTGACAGGCTAAAAACGTATACTACTGTGCATGATACTATGTACCAGTGCACTGATGCAAACTTCTCCCTGAGTCACAGGGTAAAGAAGCTTGCAATTCACGTGAAACAGAACCAATGGGCTACTGCATGCGCAGCCTCACATAGTGCTTACAGCACAGCTGGTTAGTGCTCCTGGCCTTTGGATAAAAGATGCAGTTTGTGTTCCAGGCCTAATGCCAACCTCATGAGACTGCACCCACACCCTCAGCCCAGGCTGCATAGGTATGATACTGTGTGCCACCACATACGTGTCTAGTGCGAATAGGTGTACAAAAACCAGAGTGCATAGGTGTTGTATGCTACGACCTAGGCATCTAATGCCGGAATGCGCCCAAGCATATGTACCTTGACACAAACACGGACATCCACTGCATAAATGTTCGGGCACAGGGCTCTGAGGTACTGTGTGGCACCATACTTTAATAGTATAAGTGTACGAGCGCAAGGGGGTGACGAAACCCAGGCATATAAAGCTTAATTGCCTCCCCCTACAAGCACAAAAGGTGCATAGGTACACTGTGATACAACACAGACCTCCCAATGTCTATGCAGGGGGCCGCAATACTTTGTGAAATCCATAACTCAACAGAAGTGTATGTGCATAAGGTGCATAGGTATTGTGTGACATTACCAGCTTCCAATGTATACGTGTACCTGTGATGGGTGCATAGCTTCTACTTGCAACAGACCCCTAATTCGTATTCATATTTGTACTGCCCCCGCATGCCTATGCCTATTTTTGATGACAGAGTCCTAATTCATATTTGTAATAGCCCCCGCGTGCCTATTGCCTTCTTGAAGGTGTGACCACGAGTCCCACTTTTTAACAAGCAGGAATATGTTCGCCCTTGCATGGCATTGTTTGTGGAACTACAAGAATAACGGGTAATAATACCGTATATATACCTTGCTGGCTGACCCGAAACTGGTCTTTCACAACTGTACATTGACAGACTTTCACTTCTGGCCGCTTTAGCATAGCCTTTGTTCCCTTACATAAGGAACAATGCATGTGGCTTTCAATGAGAGCGCCTAGCATAGCGCCATTTGCACTGGGTGAGTTATATTGAAAAGCATAACCAATTCAGAGTTGCATTTACCTGATGCACATTGCAATCAGACTGTCAGTTCCGAACACCTAGCATAGCCTCAGTTCCCTTACATGAGGAACAATGTGTGTGACTTTAAATGAGAACACCTAGCATAGCACCAGTTGCATTCACCTGAGGGACATTAAACTCAGACTTTCAATTCTGACTGCTTTTGTATCGCCTCAGTTTCATTACAAAAGGAACATTGTATGTCACTTTCACTGAGAGCGCCTAGCGCCATTTCATTAAGTCATATTACCAATTAAACGCCCCGTTGCTTTTACCTGAGAAATATTGAAATTGGACTATCAATTCTGACCCCTTAGCATAACCTCAGTCCCCATACATAAGGAACATCGCATGTGACCTTCAGTGAGAGCGCCTATCAGTCTATCAATGAGAGCGCATAGCATATCCAGTTGTATTACATGAAGAACATTGAAATCAGATTTTTAGAGAGACTTAGAGAGCGCCAAGCATAATACCAGTTTCATTACATGAGGAATACTGTCAACGCATTTTCAAATACAGAGGAAGAGATTTTAGAAGCACTGCTAACAGTCTGACTTTGGCTCCTCCCAAATACTGATAGGCTTGCTTACAGATTTTGATTGGGCAGAAGATTTGTGCTTGCTCTGAAAAAGAGAGCTTGTATTGCAGTTTTTACCTTGTAGCAAAGCCAATTGTGTAACGAAACTTGAGGGGGCCCCCTGCAAGGTACATGGAGGGGTCCCCGCTCTGGATTTTATCAGGAGTTTTTAGACCAGGGTACTGTGCTGAGTGGTCCCCCCTGCAGCTCTGAGCCCTCCCCCCGCACTGCGGGGGCCTGTGTTAGCCACTGGCCAAAGCTTGTGCACCACTCAGCAGGACTGAGTTGGTTATGGAGGCAGGCCGTCCACCAAGACCATCTGCCTGATTTGATTATTAAAAATTGAGACAAAGGCAGTGGGTATTACATATTTATTGTGAAAAGCAAATTTTAAAGCAAATATGATTTTATGGGCATGTTTTCATTATATTGTGTTAAAGCGTTTAGATAAGTATTTTGTTTTCATGGAATCTTACAGATTACTGTTGTAGGAAAAAGTTTTGGTCCTGCTTTTCTCCTCTGAAAATTACTTGGAGTTGTAGATTTGGAGTGTAATAATCTTTGTTAGGAACCTTTCACAGGGGTTTTCTACTGTTTCACCAATTCAAATTTTGTAAATATTTATAATGTTATGACTGGGTCCCATATGGTTGCTAGTTATGTGCAATACAGGAGACCTCGGTTTATTATGATGACAAGCTAACAATAAAGGCTGATTGGAATCGATTGGTTCACTAGGAAAAGGTATATCAGATTCCATCGTAAGATCTGTTTCTATGAGGAATGACAAAACAGGCAGTAAGTCTGCATTATTTATAACGAGAATCATAAGTTGCAGTAAACAGCTACTTAAGGGTGAATTGATATTACTGCGTGTTAATGCCTAAAGACAGGCATTTTGTTACACAGAATCTTAAAGATTACGGTAGTAAGCTAGGATTTTAGTGATGGTTACTTTCTTGGAAAATCCCTGCAGGTGGAAGATTTTCAATGCGATAATATAGATTTTCCTAGTATATTATGGCGGAAAGTCTTAATTTTATTAAAGATACGGAGGTGAGTATTATGCTTTCTAATCTTGCATTTATTATCACAGCAGCAAGATAAGCGCTAAAACTACAGTTCCCAGAGGGCCAAGGAGGACGCAGGCCAATAGGAACTAAAGAAACATAAACCCTTACAACCAATGGGCACTGCACTTAGGTAATAACGTCACTTCTGATCGCGAGCAGTCCTCTTTTCGCTTGTGAGCAGATCAGATAGAGTCCATGAACAGAGGAACAATTGAGAAGACAATAGAAATAGCTAGAGTCCAAGAAAAAAACAGTTGACCAAAATTGAGCCAAGTCTCTCGAGCCACAGGAGGTCCAGTGGAAGTAGAACAGGAAGAATCCAAAACGCCAGGAATCGGAGTGAGAACCAGAGCACTGTTGTCATCACGAAGACGCGGGAGGTAATGCTGGAGCCGCTGTAGGGAGGGTAAGCACACAGATTAGTGGTGTAGCGGCGGGATAATACTCGCCTCCGTGTCTTTAATAAAATTAAGACTTTCCGTCATAATATACTAGGAAAATCTACATTTTATGGCAAGACCGGAGGCTCCTATTATGCTTGTTTAAAGCATATCAACAACTAAAGAAGAAGCAGTAACAACCGTTTTACAATGAAACATGCGAAATACATTGTCATTTGACCAGTCTGCGGATCTCAGGATGTCCTCCAAACGAGAGCCAGCCCAAAAGGCCTTGGAGTCCATGGCTCCTCTGGAGGAATGGGCTCCGAAAACGGAGGTATCGATGCCAGCCAGGGACATAACCCAACGGGCTAAGGTAGCAGAGGAAACGGGAAGCTGAGGTTTGCGGAAGGAAATGAGGAGTTGAGAATTAGAGGACGTCCTGAGATCCCGAGTTTTTTGTTCATAGACTTTAAGGCATTGACCTACACATAGTTTAGGATGGGAAGGAAAATAAGGGGAAAACACTGAATTCAAGTTTGTCTTTGTTAGTCTATTTATGTAAAACAAAACCCCAGTAGGGGAAAATTGACGAGAAGAAACATCCAAGGCTTTGACATCTGAAACACGTTTAGTTGAAATTAAACACAAAAGCATGGTAAGTTTGGCAGACAACATTTTGAGAGAGAGAACAGAATTATCAGGTCAATCAGAAAACAAGTTAAGAACCACATTAACATCCCATAAAGTAGAATACTTAGCCAATGGAGGTTTGGAAAAACGAACTCCTCGCAGAAGTCTGCAAACTAAGGAGTGCGCGCCAATGGGTTTGCCATCAATTGGAGTATGATTCAGGGAAATGGCTGATCGATACAGATTAATCGTCCTATAAGACTTACCTGCACTGGCCTCTGAGGCTAAAAAGTTAATCACATCATTCACAGGGGCTGAAAAGGGATCGAGATGCCTCTCCAGACACCAGCTTGCCCATAAAGACCAAGTGGATTTGTAAGCCTTGGAGGTACCTGGGGCCCAGGCTTTACTGATGAAGAGAGAAGCCTCTTGCGAAATGAGGAGGTAAGGAGGGAGAGGATGGAAACCTTCCAAGCAGACAGAACCAGAGAGTTGTCCAGAATGAGACTGTGCGGGTGGCCTAAAGGGTTCTGAAGTAAGTCCGAGCGCGCCGGGAGTAGAACCGGAGAATCCACCAACATTTCCAGAAGAGACAGGAACCAAACTTGGGATTGCCAAAAGGGAACCACTAGAACCAGGGAGGTCAATTGGCGACGGACCTAGGATAACATTCTGTTGATCATGGGGAACGGAGGAAAGGCATAATTGAGATGGAGGGACCAATCCTGCAGGAACGCATCCATAGCTAGGGCGGAAGGATCCGTACGCCAACTGAAGAAACGAGGTAGTTGGGTATTGAGGCGAGAAGCAAAAAGATCGATATGAAAAGGGCCCCATCTTTGAGAGAGGGATTGGAAGACGGATGGAAGCAGCTTCCAATCGCTGGAATCTCGTAGATAGCGGGAATGCCAATCTGCTGCCGAGTTGAGATCCCCCGGGAGATACTCTGCCGTGAGTGATAGCTTGTGGGATACGCAGTATTCCCAAAGACTCTTTGCTAACTCCACTAGAGGTTTGGATTTGGTGCCACCGAGATGGTTCACGTAACGAACGGCAGAAACATTGTCCATGCGAAGGAGTATTGAGCATTGAACTCTGTCCTTTCTGAGGCTTTTGATTGCAAAGGAGCCGGCAAGCATCTCTAAACAGTTGATGTGCAATTTCGACTCCTCGCGAGACCATGAACCGCCAGTCGATACTGGCCCACAACGGGCGCCCCAACCCGACAGGCTTGCATCGGATTCTAACACAAGATCTGGGGCTGACGCGAAGATGGTCTGCCCGTTCCAAGCATCTAAATGGTCGATCCACCACTGAAGTTTGCTGCGGGATTCTGGTTCTAGTGTAATAAGATCGGAATAAGCGAGACCTTGACGAAGATGACGGATTTTTAGGTGTTGCAAGGCACGATAATGCAGAGGGCCTGGAAAAATGGCTTGAATGGAAGCGGATAACAGACCGACAATTCTTGCCAGAGAGCGGAGAGAGATAAGAGAGGTGCGAAGAACCTGGGAAATTTCTGACTTGATGGTCGCAACTTTCGATTGGGGAAGAAGAAGAGACGCTGTGGAAGAGTCCATGAGAAAGCCCAAAAATTCGATTTTTTGAGAGGGAAGAAGCATTGACTTTTCTGCCTTTGATCAGGAAACCTAGATTCAAGAGAAGGGATTGAGTGGTGCTCAGATCCGTCAGAAGGTCCTGTTCGGCCGAATTCATGAGCAGAATGTCGTCCAGGTAAATGATCAGACGGATACCCAAATATCGAAGGTAAGATACTACGGGTTTCATGAGTTTTATAAAGCACCAAGGTGCTGAGGAAAGGCCGAAAGGAAGGGAAGTGAAACGATAGGTGACTCCTAACCATTGAATCTGAAGGAATTTTGAATGTGAGGGATGAATCGGAATAGTGAGATATGCGTCTTGTAAATCCAACCGCACCATCCAGTCGTTCGGACGGAGGGTATCCCGTAAGTGGATGATCGTTTCCATTTTGAAGTGGCGATAGACCACAAATTGATTAAACCACTTCAGATTGATAACTGGACGCATCTTTTTGTTCTTCTTTTGGACAAGAAAAAGAGAGCTGAGAAACCCTGTAGGATCTAAGGAAGCCACATGGATGGCCCGCTTTTGGAGAAGGGATTGGATCTCCAGCGTGACTGTGAGAAGTTGGCCTGGCATATGCTGGTCACTAGTTATAGTGGCCACCTTGCACCAGTCCAATTCGACTCTTATGGTAGATAGGTTTAAGACCACCTTTTAAAGAAAGCTATCCTAGTGGTAGCTGTGGAGAGCAGCCTTCAGGCTAAATCTCAGAGGAATGTAAAGAAGCTTGTTTTACCTTATAATCTCTTGAATTACCAAATGAAAGGACACCACACAGGTATATATATCAAATATATATGTCTTTATTACTAGACACACTCTACTAATCTCTTTATGAGATTAGAAGCCAGGTACACATTCAAATGTCAACGTTTCACAATAAATTAAGCACAAATATGGCTGGAGCCCCAGGGGTGTACCAGACCATATACTAAAAAAATGGTATAACAATGTTGACTTGCAAAATGACAAGGCCTAGGGCCTGGGGAATCGCTGGGGCTTCACTACTGCAGTGTTAGCAGGTAAGTAACAGGCCCACGGGAGACGCGTGCAGTGTGTGAACACAGCCGCGGGCTCCCTATTGATTATAATCGTGCAAGTCGTGGTTTGATTTTTAAAGTTTTAGGGTACTTCGAGGAAGACTATAAGCAAGCCACTTACAAGGTAAGTACTTCGAGGGCCAACACACACTAGGGCACCGGAGTGCACAAGTTACCTCACCCAGGGAAGCCGGGTGCATAGGTGTCTTTTGGTGTCGGGTCGCGTCGCTGTTTTCTATGGAGACCAAAGAAGACTTGCTGCTTGCGTCGACTGAAGAAGTGTCCGGTGGAATCCAAGGGTGGATTCACAATGCAGAAGATCTGACAATTGAGGGGACAGTGTTCAAAGTCACTTGCCAGTGAACGGTGGCCAGCAAGATGGATGACCACAGATGTCGCGTGATTTCAGGTCATCGATGGTGTTTTGACTCTTCGCTCACGAGGTCCAGGAAGGATCGATGATGACCAGCAGCTGGATTCGGAGTGTCCCACAATGTTTGCCGCTGATGGCGGTGTCGGCAACCGGATTGGAGCCAACAAGCCTTGGCAACTGCAAGTCTTGTGTAGACTGAAGAAAGTCGATGGTGCAGACAAGCAAGGTCTGATGGACTCACCCAGCAAGGGTGAGTGAGGACAGGCCTGGAACAACCAGGGGAGCCCTTTTAGTTGATGAGAAAGTCTTTGGGAGTCCAACTAGCTAATGGGCAAGTGATCGCAAAGACGCCTCTTCAGGAAATGCTTCACAGGAGCCCACGGTCACTTGGGAAGGGGTAGGCCGCTGATTTTTGGTGCAAGACCTGCTGGAGGCTTGGGCCACAAATGGTCCAATGCACAAGTTCGTAGAACGTTGTTTAGGGTTTGCACTCGACAATAGTGCACGGTCCCTGGGTATTGCTGTTCCTCGTCACTCGTGGGGTCCACTCGCCACAGCTCTGCTGGGGACTCAAAATGGCTGTCGAGAAGTCAGGAAATCCACTTCTGGGGCAGCAGGGACTTCGAACTCTGGCGGGAGCGGGAAAGTTTGCAACCGTTGATTAAGGTGGTTTTTGGTGCCTGCCAGGCAGGGGAGTCACTCCTTGACTCCAAGGGAGATTCTTCTGTCTTCCAAAGGTTGTGGAACATTGAAGGGCCAGGCTTCTTCTTTGTAGAGCGTCGTCCAGGGTTATCTGCTTTGCAATGGCAATCCTTGCTATCTTATAGTGGAGATAGGGGAGGGACTAGCTCTATGACCACTCCTCCAGGAGGGTCAGGGTAGGGGGTGGTTACACCCACTTCCCTTTGTCCAGTTTCGCTCCAGAGCAGGGGCAGGTAGCCCCTGAACCGGTTTGAGCTGGCATATGCACAGAGGAGCCTACTGCTCCCCCAGTGCAGGACTTCAAAGCACTCTAAGAGTGCACCCACCCAGTTCCAATACACTAAATCCTGTCTGGAAGGTGGTGACACCTCCTTGTGACAGGATGCCTTTTGTTGGGCCTCCTCCACTGCGAGTTTCAGTCAGCAGCAGGAGGGCAGTCCAGTGTCTGTGCTGGTGGCATCCATTTTGGGATGCCAGGGCTCTTTCAGATTTCTGTCGTTTAGTACAGTGGGTACATGTCATCCCCTCTAGAAGGGTGGGATCATACTTCCACACCAGTTACTGGTGTGGGGGTATGATTCCAAGTTGTTTGACACCAAACACGACATGTTTTGATGCAGTCATTCCAAAGTTAGCATTTACCGCGAGGTTATAATGCACTTAAGAGTATATGGTTTAACCGCAACCACAAACAGCCACAGAGAATAGACTCTGCCAGCTGCAGAGGGGTCCTGCTCATGCAGAAGCACCCCCTCACATAGTAAACCAAGCACCCTGCCCTCAGGATTGATAGGGCCTGCTATAGGGGTGGCTGATAGGTTTATATGTGTGTGTATGGTGAGATATAGGAACCTATACCTCAGTGAGGAGTGCTAACACTACCTCACACAGGCTGCAGTAGCAGGCCTGTGGTGTCAGATTGAGAATGCTTCCCAGGGGTGGCATAATACATGGTGCAGCCCCTGGTAGGCCTGTGAGGTGCCTATGCCCTAGGTACCTAAGGTACCATATACTAGGTACTAGGTACCACAGTATCCAATCACTAGTGCATCTAATATGCACACCAAGTTGTTTAGAAAGAACAGAGAGACTGGGGCCCTGATTAGCAGGGACCCAGCCAGACTATAGCCAGAAACCAGTGTATACATCAGAAAAACAAGTGGGGGCAACATAAGTGCAGATCCTACTCTCCTACAGTGACGAGATGAGAAACTTCTGTGGAAAAAACCAGAGGAGGTGGGAACCCATGTTGGAAAGGCGGCGCGTAGAGCTCTATAAGATAACCTTGCACAGTATCTAGGACCCAAGGATCTGCACTGATATTGCGCCAATTTTGCAGGAAGAACTTTAAACGACACTCAACTGGGGAAGAAAACAGGAGACCTACCTTGTTGGTTGTTGTAGTTGCGGAAATTCTTTTGACCTCTGCCACGGAACCCACGACCTCTTTGGGGATAGAACTGTGGCTTGTAATCTTGAGAGCTGGAGGTGAAGGAACCTCTGGAGCCTTTATTTGCTTAGGAGCGGCCGGAAGAGCGGCCCCTGCCTCTGCCGGCCCGTCCAAAAACCCGAGAGGGAAAAACTTTCTTGATAGACTGTTGGGCTTTGTCCAAAGAGGCGAAAGTGGTGACAAATTTACTAAGATCTTTCACCAACGAATCACCAAAGAGATGACCCTCAGCTTTAACACCCGGATCTTGAGAAGCCAAATTAGCTAATATGGGGTCGAGCTTAATCATGAGACCTTTGCGTCGCTTGTGGATGATAGAAGCGTTGGCATTGCCCAACAGACAAAAAGCACGTTGCACCCACAGGGAAATATCTTCTGCGTTTAAATCAGCACCCTCGAGGTGAGCCGTCTCCGCCAGGTCAAAAATGCGAGCCAAAGGACCCACAACGTCCAGTAATTTGTCTTGTCAGGAAGACCAGGCTTTATCAACCCCCTTGCGGGGATCTTTGCCAAACTTAGAGGAAAAAGTTAACAGGGACTGATCAATCATAGGGACTACTGTAATGTTAGCTGCCAAGGAAGGCTTGGGACACTCGGACTTCAACTTGTCCCTGACAGACTTGTCAAGGGGCAAACGCAGCCTGGAGGAAATATAGTCGCCTACATGCTGGGCAGGAAACCATTTAGTAGAGTTGGGATGGCGAATGGAAGTAGGTTCGAACATAGGAACCCCCTTGGAATCCAGCACAGGGGAAGAATCAAAGGAGTCAGCTTTGAGTTTCTTGGTTGGAGGAGAAGAAGGGTCAGGAATATCAAAAATATTGGAAAGATCGTTAGAGTCACCCATGTCATTGTCTGTGTCATAAATGGTGGAAATGAGAAGTTTCTGAGGAACTTCTACGTGTTTAGTCTTGCCTTTACGCTTGCCTTCAGAGCAAAGTAACCCCTCCTTAGTAGGAGCCCTGGGAGGAACGGGGTCCTCAATCAAGTGCGAGGGAACCTCGCTAACCAAACGTGAAGCAGGTTTAGGCATAGGTAAAGAGGCAGAGGACGCCACCTTGCGTTTTCTGCTATCCCCCGCAGAATGGGCCATTGCTTTAGACAGCAGACTAACCATGGAATTCTCCATGCCCTTGGACAGGCGTTTCATAGACGCCTCCACATCTGACTCCACAGAATCAGTAATACATTTGTTTAAATCTGATTTAAATGCCTCACTATCATCCAGCTGGTGTTCAGAGGCAGGGGAGCTGTCCAAATCCATCATGCAAAAATCCTAGCTACCAACAGGCAGGTAAGGGTTAAGCTGCAGCAACTGAAGGGAAGGAGAGGGAGGAACTGCCAAAGCCACTCCCCTAGGGGCGGGAAACAACGCTCCAGAAACGAGGCACCGGCAGAACAGGAGACGCGATAGCGCGAGGCGCACACCCGGGACAGTTCTGAGGGAAATAACCATCACCGCGCGACGTGCTGAAACTAAAACCAGGCGCGCGCGCGGCGGGGAAAGGATGGAGCGGCAGAGAAAACCAACCGGCACACGAATGAAGGCGAGCGGTAAGCTCGGTTAAACTCCGTAATGCAGTACAGCGTGTGAAAACGTTTCAAAACAAACAATAGTTAATCAACAGTACAATAATTGCAAGAGCGAGTAAGATAAAGCACTTATCTGAAAGAGGACTGCTCGCGGTCAGAAGTGACGTTATTACCTAAGTGCAGTGCCCATTGGTTGTGAGGGTTTATGTGTCTTTAGTTCCTATTGGCCTGCGTCCTTCTTGGCCCTCTGGGAACTGTAGTTTTAGCTCTTATCTTGCTGCTGTGATAATAAACGCAAGATTAGAAAGCATAATAGGAGCCTCCAGTCTTGCCATAAAATGCCCGCTAGACCTTTGTATGTGGACCTGGCAAATATATTTGTCTGTCAGGCACTTTTAATTATTATTTTTTTTAACTATATGCATATACATATGTAAGGGGTCTTTGAGTCTGCATTCTTCTGTCTGTACGAGTGTCATTTACATTCTGATTTTCCCCATGACAGCCGACTGTCAGGCTGTACCCTTTGTAAGCCCATTTATGGCGTTGCCTATATTGTCTTGTGAGTATCGCCATTTTGCCTGATCACATTTGCACTTCCACCAGAAAATAAGTGTGATTAAGGGTCTGGGCAGGTTATAAGTCCCTTTCATTTCTTTACTTCTTTTCTTCAGAACATCTTGCAGCTCCCACAGACAGTCCTATTGGGCCTCCAGCTTGCATGGGATTGTGAATAGTGTACATTTGTTTTACTGTTCCAAGATGGCCGACATGTTTAGAAGCATTATGTTGGCCAACTTGGAGCTGTACAAGGACAATACACTATACATAAGAAGATGGCATCCCAGTGGGATGTTTAATGAACACCAATCTTGCTATGGGATTGTGCATGGTGTATCATTGTTATTACGGCGCCAAGATGGCCAGCACCTTACTTCTAAATATAGCAGCTAAACATCCAAACAACACACTGTGTACAATACCATTGCAAGAAGGCTCCCTCCTGTTACCTTTAATTTTATTTTTGTATTGCATGCATCTGCTCCCCAAGTTTAGACGGTGGTGTTTTTTCTATTTTACCTCTTTTATTCTCTATTATCTTCCATATGCTTGTTGAGTCTATGTTCCTTTTTTAATCGTGCACTGGTAATTGGGAGAATACAAGAATGAGTGAGTGGGTGGATGAATCTATATGAGTGATAATGCCTGTATGACGACATATTGAATTCCTAAACTCATCAGGTACAAAAGAGGCATTTTCTGTTGTTGTAAGCCTGGCTTACTGGCGACACAAACGCTTGTTTACTTATTTTTAAGTTAAAATTCTTTATTTAAAACATCTAGACTAAACAAGAAACTATATGTCAGGTAGTAGAGGATTATTCTGTTACATCAAGTATACGGATACTCTCAGCAGAGCCATGATAATAGAGTTCAGCTAGGACCAGAAGAAATAAAAGAAAGAGGATGAGGAAAGAAGAACAAAAAATAGAGGAAATTCATGGTCAAGGTATTCTAGAATAATTAACTGTTAGAAGAGTCTGGTATTACGGCCGAAAGATTCTTCTTAAATGATAAGCTTCTGCTATTAGACCTTTTGGTGATTGGATGGTGAGTAGAAATAAAATGTGGTGGGAGTTGCTAACATAGTTGTATCCAGTGCTTAATTTGATCCGGTGGTTTCCGGTGCTGGGCACCAGCACTTAACTGCCAGCATCGGCACTTAATTGCCCGAAACTGCACTTATGACAGCTGCCAACTGGTGGCGCTCTCTGTGTAATTTAAAGATGAGCAGAAAAACAGGTGTTTGTTAATTCAATATTGTGAGAAGCTGGCCTGGTACATGATGTCCACTAATTAAAGTGGGCACCTTGCACCAGTCCAGACAACCCTTATGGTGATTTAAGAAGTCTTAGACAACCACAGAAAGCTCTCTTAGGGGTAGCTGTAGAGAGCAGCCTTCAGGCTTAGTCTTGAAGGAGTGTAAAGCAGCTTGTTTTACCAGAATGCCATTTTATAGTATAGATTAAATGAAATGAGAACCACCCAAGGTATTTATAAAAATGTGTATTTATTATACAATACTCTCTAGTACTTCACAGTATCTCTTACACGGAGATAGACGCAAAGCACACAATACTGTAGCAAAGAAATCAAAGTAAATAGCACTAATACACAGTGGGCCCCGGGGGGGGGGGGGACCAAACCATATACTAAGAAAGTGGTATAGAGCTACAACTCGAGTCAGGACACTGTCGAGAGGCTGTAGAATCGCTGGGGATCCAAGGAACCACCCAATGTAAGTAGATAGGTACCCCACGGAGGACGCGTGCAATGTGGGAACACAACTGTGGGCTCCGTACAACACTACATGTAAGTCGCAGTTGGATTTTTAGAAATTAAGGACCCTTCCCAGTGGACCCTGAAGGAACCCTGTGGAAGACAGAAGGTTGGAGAGCCGCCCCACCTGTGAATACCCTAGTATCTACGTTACTAGGACCAGGGAAGCCGGGTGCATACGTGTGATGTGGTGGTGGAACCCGATGTCGAACCTAATGGAGGACTTCAGTAAAGTGCTACTGATGGAATGAAAGGAAGTTTCCGTAGGAATCCAAATGTGGATTATTGATAAACAGTACCTAAATTCAGAGGGGACAGAGTTTGGGTCACTTTGGAGCGACCAGGGGCTTGGTAGATGAATACCCACCGATGTCGGGTGCTTCAGGAGTGATGTTGGTGATCGTGACTCTGCAGTTGTGGTGACCAGGCAATGCTGAGGACAACCAGGAGCTGGAAATGAGCTGTTCCACAAAGGATGTCGAGTGCGGAGGGGTCAGTGTCCGGTGGGAGCTCCAACAAGCCTTGGCAAAAGCAACCAATGCAGGAAGTCAAGAAGTTGTAGGAAGAAGACCAGCAAGGTCCAGGAGACTCACCAAAAGCAGGGGAGTCAGGGCAAGCCCAGAGCAATCAGAGAAGCCCAAATAAGACATAGTTTACACTCACAGGTCAAAGACACTCGAGTCGCAGAAGGACCTCGGGCAGCTTTGCAAAACAACAGGCCACGGGGCACTCGTTGCGAGGTGATTAAAGATCTATGCAGGAGAATTTGCCTGGGGTTGGGGCTACTTAAGTCCCAATGCACTTGTCACAGAATTGCCAACAAACACATGCACTTGCAAAAGTATGCAGTGCACAGGGGTTTGGGTATTGCAGCCCCCACAAGGGATACTGGCCTCAAACTCGGTGAGAGGACAGCTCGGGCCTTCGAGAAACGTAGAAACCCACCTCCTGTGTTGTTGAACCCTTCGGGGTCCATAGGAGCTTGGGTTAAGCAGACTTGTCAGCAGTGTTGCGGTGCCTGCGAATGCAGGGTAGTGACTCCTTCATTCTAAGGGAGATTACTTCTGTTGTCCTTGATGCTTCACAGGCCTTGGAAGGTTCCTGTATGATGCACAGGTGCAGACAATGCAGCAGACTGGAAGGGAGACGAAGTCAGGCCCAAACGTCCTGAGAAGTCCAAAGTGCCAAGATGGTAGAAGTGCAGTGGTATCTGGTCTGAATCTTATCCCACGACGATTCTAGGGACCTACAGTCAGGTAAGCCCTTATGTACCCTAAGGAAAGGTTTGGGACGATTCAGGAGACCCTCCCAGGGGAGGGTCTAGACAGGAGGGTGCTTACTCCCATGTCCTTTGTCCAGTTTTGTGCCAGAGCGGGAGCCAACGGCTCCCAGGACTGGTTTGAACTGGACTATGCACAGCGACACCAAATGTCCACCTCATGCAGACTTTCAGTTGCTGGCAAGTGCCCCACTCAGCCCTAATACACTAAACCCTGTCTGGGAGTTGGTCACATCTCCCTGTGACAGGATGCCTATTGTTCCACCTTTCTCTGCTTAAGCTTGGCTCAGCAGCAGGAGGGCCGAAATGTGTCTCTGGTCGGCAGTAACCATTTTGTGCTGTCGGGGTCAAGAAGGCTGGTACCAGGAACGCAGAGAGCGTAAAGCGGGGTTCTTCCAGTGCTAGGACTCATACCTCCCACACTAATAACGGTGTGGGGGTATGATTCCAACATGTTTGATACCAAGCATGATAGGATTTGTTGCAGCCAGTTTCGAGATGGTCATCGCGTAAGTACGCTGTGCCCCTTTATATAGTATATGGCTGCTGCACTGACAACCCAGGAAAATGAACTCCGTAGGCTGCAGGGGTGTTTTGCTCATGCAGGGACACCTTCTCACTTAGAACCAAGCACCCTGCCCTCAGGATTGTAAAGGCCTGTTATAGGGGTGACATATAGGTTTTAAGTGCAGTGCCCCTTAGATATAGTAAACCTATATCTTAAATAGGTGATGTATGCACCAACTTACACAGGCTGCAATGGCGGTCCTGTAGTTCCATTTTAAATGGTCCCTCATGGGTGGCATAATACATGCTTCAGCCCATGGGGGACCTCTGGGATACCCATGCCCTGGGTACAAGTTGTACCATATACTAGGGACTGACTAGGGTAACCCAGTATCCAATCTGGGATGTACCTAGGTACTGAACACAACAGTTTAGGGAAGAAGCACAGAGACTGGGGTCCTGATTAGCAGGATCCCATTCAGACTAGTCAAAAAAACAGCACAACACCAGGCAAAAAGTGGGGGTAACCATGCAGAAGGATCCAACCTTCCTCCAATATATAGCAACAAATAATACATGCCACCCAAGCCATTCTCAAAGCGTTGGGGGCCTTGAACAGTCTAAATTGTCACACTTCAGTGTGATGGTTAGTAATTGTGTAAGTACAGTGACAATGTGTTGTGCAAACTGTGGTGGCCTGACGAGGGCCCAGGCACTTATGTTTTTTTACAAATTAAGGACTGGTTGCATCGCTGGGAAAGAGGAGAAAGTCTCAGAATTATATAGTTCACTGTGAAGTACACGAGGTAAGGGACTTGACATAGCAAAGTATCCCAGAATAAATTTGGTCATGTACACACATTTCTCGCTTTCCCGAGGCAATGTGATATTACTGAAGGCAATTTTCATCCAGTTCTTTAATGTCCATTTTTCTGGTGCACAGTTAGCTCCAGAGAAAAGACTGGAAGTGCTTCACTTGAATGTGTGCTTGGCACCATGCACATGGAGAAGTAGTTTTACGTGTGTGTCTGTGTCCTATTACAGATACAGTGCACAGTCTAAACGTTATTTGAAGGGTTTACTAACTGGAGGAGGGGCATACTCCCCAGGGCACGCTTTGGGAGAGTTCCTGGCAACTTCAGGGAATCTAATCCAATGAGAGTCGAGTGATGAACTGCCTTGGCAGTGATGCCAGACCGCCTCCTGATAGGCAGGGCATGTAGTGACACTGCAGAGCAGCAAGAGCCAAGCTGAGAATGCATCTGCAGTGCCACCCTGTGTTTCATAGCACCTACGCGTGTGGAGGCCTTTAGGGCAGTGCTTAATTTGTGCTCGTCACCACTACTTATTTATAAACACCGACAGCTGTCTATCCATCACATGGTGGCGCTGTGAGTCTATTTCATTTGTGAACTCATCACGGGAGAGTTTAACAATTTAATACATTTTCAAAAATGGATAAAACTAGTAGGTAAGTACCGCTGTTACTTAGCGACAGTGGAAGGAGCTATGAGAGTTACCAGTTGCAGAGGACTTCCGAGAACCTGGCACTTATGTTTTTTTACAAATTAAGCACAACTTTAGGTTCTCTTGTGTCAGGGGAAGCACCTTCACAAAAACAAGGTTTGGAAATTCAACCAATGCTCTGTATTTCTTTCCTCTGCTGCCTGTAGCATACACCCGTGGGGTGCAGTCATCGTCTTTTTTTTTATCATAATCAGGCACAAAGCCCTAGTCTGCACCACACAATAGCTCAAAAAGGGTGTCCACAGTTACAAAGCAGTGGGAGGCGCCTTTACACTATCACGGCGCTATGTCAGGAATTGTTTGTCGTTGCAGTAGTTGTGAAGATATGTAAGGTAGGGATGTTGACGGGAGATCACCTCACTAGAAGCGAAGCCTGTTGAAAACAGCCTTGAGACTATTTAAATGACTCACCAATAAGAGGAAGGCGCTACTTAGCCATAGGCGCTTTTTAGGTCTCGCCTAGCGACGCAGCGCATGCGTGCTGATCGCCTTGGCGAGATCTATTGTTGGTGGTTTCTTGGCCGAAGGGGGACAGGACATGTGCACGCCTGGACAGCCGGTGTGCACACGCGCGGCGTCTCTCTGAGCTTCAGCCCGGACAGCCGATGTGCACACGCGCGGCGTCTCTCTGAGCTTCAGTCCGGACAGGCCATGCGCACGCTCGCACGCTCACGGCGTGTCAAGCTCCATCACTCTGCTGGTGCGAGGTCAAGGAGCTGTGGGGTGAATGTGGTGGAACAGTAAGCTTGGGCCACGGCAAGGGAATTAGGGAGTTTGGGAGGCACCCCCATCTCCCCCCCCATAGCTGCTGAGTTTGGCGATGCTACTGGTAAGGAGAAGGGGGGAGGCCGCGCCACATGGCCCATTGGGATGACTCTGGGTGTGGCGAGTGTACGGGTCGCTGGTGGGGTGGCTCCCGGACTCCCTAATTCTGTGCGTTCCTGGGGAGGGAGCAGTTGGCCTAAGGAGTGCAGGTCGCAGCACTTACTTCATTCCACTGCCGCCGCTCCGTCTCCTATCTGCACGTCGTTGCCCCCGGGCCGCACCACTTCCATGAATCTGAGCCGCAGGACACGTGAGGAAAAATCCGGGAGATCCCATGCGTGCCCCGGTCAACTCCGGCAGGGGCCTAGATTCCTCATTTATATGGGCCACCGAGCCTCCCACCACACAGTCAGTCGTACGCTCCAGAGTATGACACAGCCCGGGTTGGGGGTAGGCCTCGTGCCAGTGTGCCTCCTCACTATTCCTCCGGGCGCTCCGCTCACGACTCCGGGACGATCGCCTCTGGCTTCGGAGCCTGGCGCTCCTACCCCATGGATTTTGCTTAACGGGGGATGCTTTCGGTAGTGCTGTACACCAGGCGGGGACGGTGCTCCGGCGAGGCACGTCCGCTCACGCCTCCATCATGGCCACGCCCCCTGAGGTTTCAAAATCACAACATTTGCGGCTCCCCGCAAGTCATGTTGCAGTTCTCCCTGTTCCACTACTTCCATGTACATGCCCTACAATGGTGTGGTGAGGCATGAAGCACACCTCTTAAAGAATTCCAGTGGATAGCTTTTGGGGCCAGGTGTTTTTGCTGTGGGGAGTGATGGGATGGCTGCCGATCATTCGGCCACCGTGAGCGGTTCTTCAAGACTTTGTCTGTGTCACTGAGATTTGGTAAGATCAAGTCTTCAATGATCGGGTGTGATCATTTGTGTGCTTCTCCACGTATAGGTGCTGATAGTAGGCTTCAAATTCCTCTGCTATCTATTGGTGATCAGTGATAGGGTGCTGCGTGAATTGTGTGATGCTGGGGCGTAGGCGCACGGCTTGTACCCTGTTGGCTAACCGGTGCAGCAGTTATCTTGCTTTATCTCCAACTTCATAAGTTATACGGTACTTTTCAGCGGCTTCCATCAACTGGTGGCAATGCGTCATCCTCATCTTTTCTATTTTGTGTCTAGTTTGGTCGTCTGCCGTTACCTCTAACTTCCCTTTAGCCTCCACCATGTCGCGTTTTAGCTTTACTATTTCGCTAAGTATTTTGTGCTCAGCCACTGTCTGTTAGGATATTGCCTGCCCTCTCAGGGCTCTTTTCAGCTCCTCCCAGAGGGTGACTGAACTCTTAACTGAGTCCCTGTTAAAGTCTAGCTATCCCCCAATGTGGTGTTGTCAGCAAAGGAAGCGTCTCAAAGCCACCAGGTCTTTAGCCTCTAGAGTCCGAATTGCCCTTGGCCTGGTGGGTTTTTGAGCGCTATTGTAGCTTGGTCAGAAAGGGTTCTCTAAAGTATGCACGCCGAGGCCAGCGCAAGGGTGCCGCGGAGGGCAAGAATATATGTACTTCTTGTTGATGGCAAAATCCACTAACCGGAGAGAATATTTTATCTCTAATTTGACAGAAAAACAGTATTGAGTTGCTTGTTTTTATTAAAAACTGTCAGAGCAGTAAAGGTCACATCCATAAGAATAGCACAAAACGGCTCAAAATATTAGCTTTTTTCTCAGAGGATGGAGAGTGCTCAAAAAGCACAATTGTTGCATTGAGCTTCGAAACTCTTTTCACTGTTCCTGTGTCTTTGTACGTGAAAATGCATAGGTTCTAACCTCAGATGCTCAGGCAAAATATTGTCTAAAATCCGTGGGTACAAAGTGCACATCTTTTAAGGTGAGAATTTATTTTTTATTCCCATTGAGCTGTAACTAATGAGTGCAATCAGTCAGACGTCTTACAAAAGCGACTTTTTGCTGTTCTTAATAATTTCACCGACTGACTCGTCCCTCTGTCAGTCCTACAAATAGTTTGCGCCTGTGTCGGAATTTTACAAGACATCCGCAGTCCAGCAGTCATTAATGTACTCTGAAGATGCTGGCACTAATTTATTGAATGGTGGCAGGCAGACTTTCTGACTGGCTCGCTCCCTCACTCCCACGCATTTGTTTTCCTGGACTTGTCTCCTCGGACCTGGTTTTCTGACAGCAGCGAACACTCTCGCTCAGTTTTCTCATTCCCCACCGGGGCGCGCGCCCATCCCAGAGGAGAGTAAATTGATTTATTCATTAGGACGCTATATTCTTGAATCAGCAGCCTGCTGGTTGGCAAGTCATAAGTGGCTTAACAAGCTCTTTGAGTAAATCAAACAGCTACAATTGCAAAGCAGAAAATGACTGGCAAAAGTCTTGCAAACGAAGCAAAAAAGCAAACAAAAAAAGCATTTTGAATGCAATAGATCTCTAATTTTTGCAAGTTAGAGCTATTGTCAATGTAAATGACAATGCCTTTTATTTACGTTTTGGTTTTTAAAACATAAAAAAAAAAGGCATTGTCATTTACAATTCTAATAGCTCAAACTGTCGCAAATGCGAGACCTATTGCATTGCGAATGCTTGTTGCTTTTGCTGTTAATAAGTGCAATTACACACCACTGTGTTTTTTAGTACGTTTGAAGGCCCTGTCATCAGATCTATACATAATCATTAGGGGTGGGCGGAATTTGCGAAATCCACTTTCGCAAATTATCGCGAAAATGTTTAAAATTATCGCAAACAAGCGGAAATATCGCGAAGATGCGGAAGTTTTTTCCCCGCATGTTCGCGAGATTTTCTGCATGGTTGCGGGTCGCCAACTTACCCATCTGGTTGCTCGCGGGCGCGGCCATCTTGTTTTGAGTTGTCTCGCGGTGCATGATCGCGAGAAGAAAGACGTGATCGCGCGATGCATGACGTCACTGCGGGCGCGAACTGTCGCGAGACAGCGCAAATGGCTAAAAACAATACAACATCTTATGGAGAACGCGACCGGATCAAGAAAACTTGTCGGCGAACGCAGGGATTCAGGTAAGGCGATCGCGCGCGCGCGAGAATGTATTATTTTACAGCGCGAGCAAGAAACAAATTATCGCCAAGCTGCGGAAAGCGGAAATTTTGACATTTTCGCGCTCTCCGCGGAACGCGAAAATGTCAAATTATCGCAATTTCCGCGAACGGAACGAAATTTTAGCCCAGGCCTAATAATCATTGCAAAAAACAGAATATTTACTCGCAGAAAATGTCAGAACGCCCCCAGTGTGGAAATATGAATCCCCAACATAACCGTGTGCTTTCTATGTGTTCAATTTTGGAAGGATTTTGGAGTCTTTTTCTGTTTTTCGTGGGGATACACAACAAAGTTCACAAGCCACGCAGCACTCATCTGCTTTTCCGCTGGAACCGCCAGACAAGATGTTGCTGATGCTGACCTTATTAAAAACTCCAGGGAGGATGCTTTAGAACTTAGAATCACTATCTATAGCCTCAAACAACAACAAAATCTATTTGCATGTAGGTCAAAGAAGCCCTTCAAACTGGCGGGGGAGCAGCTGCGTTTACCATTCCTCCGTAATAATAATAATAGCACATATTGACCAGCGGCTAAAGCTGGGATGCTGTTTATTTTCTCCTTCTATTCATCTTTAATGTTCTTAAACGTGAATGCAACTGATCATTGTTCTAATGGGTGTAACTGGTTTCCATACACTCTTCTTTTTCGCTGTCGAATTCTATTTGATATTTAATGCGATTTCTTACTCACAGTATGCCGGAAACATTGGCGGGTCTACCGACTACTGACACATATATAATCCTTAACTTATAGATGGAGGTGAGCATTATTTCAACTCATGCAGGGAACTAACACCACAGCACTGGACCAGTGGAACTGGCCCAGGAACTCCACTCGAAGAAGCTGCAATGAATTTATGGCAAGAGCTGCATTGTCAACAAGAGGTTCTGTGTTATGGGAAGTTCTAAACAAAATGTTTTCCTAGAATTTTGGGAAAGTTCAGTGTCAACAGCCCTGTTCAAGATTTTGACATTGTTCTTGATAACGGGGTATTAGTTTAAATCGTGTAAACCAGACACCAGCACAATCTACAATGTTTGGAGAGGATGGATAGTACAGACTCAACACAAAAAGGACTGAAGAATGAGTAGTGGCACTGCTGATGAGTCATAGTATGTCAACACATTGTGGTTTCTCCTAATTCCTCCAGACCTCAAGGTAACATGAAGAAAGTTTGACCATAATCCTTGCCTCTGTGTCCTTAAAAGAATTGATGTTGTCCTTCAGGATTACAACGATTCTTCTATTCTAGTTAGTGACTATTTCGGTGCAACTTCGATCCACACATTTGCTCCATGGTAACACTTGGCCCCCTGAGGGATGTATGACGTTACAACGCATACTTTTCCAACGCATGCACTTACAACGCAATTTTTACATCGCAACATCCACTACAACGCATTCCATTACATCGCATGACACTACAACGCATTTTAAAAAACTACCTTTACAACACATTCCATTACATCGCATACTACCTTTACAACGCATACCATTACAATGCATACTGTTACATTGCATTTAAGGTAAGTATTGGATAGTATAGGGGTAAAAATTACTATTCTAACTCCAGGGGGTGCAACAGTAGGGTAAGTGTTGGATAGTGTAGGGGTTAAAAATTACTATTCAAACTCCAAAGGTATGCATTGTAATGGTATGCGTTGTAATGCCTGCGTTGTAGTGACATGCGATGTAGTGTCATGCGTTGTAATGGTATGCGTTGTAATGGTATGCGTTGTAGTGTCATGCGTTGTAAAGGATGTTCCGTTGTAATGCCTGCGTTGTAAGTGTAGTGCGATGTAATAGTTGCTTTGTAAAGGTTGTTTCCCCCCCCCCCTGAGCAATCAATGGACTAGCTTGTGTCCAATGGTCCTTTGAGCTGTGAGAAATAATCTCCCATCAGAAACACTGGAGCCATGAGCCTCGCTCCGTGCTCTAGACACCCAAGTCTAAGTCCGTTCCTACTTGCCAATGAGTAGCGTCAACATCTGGAGCAGTCTTCGAGGTCACTGAAGGATTGATTTTAAACTGCCGAAGGCGTTGTTCATGATCTTCAGATTTTTGGTCCTGTGTATGATACTTCTGTGAGTGCCAGTAACACTCCTGGCATTATATTGTGGACCATAAGGTGCTAGAAGCTTTTGTTTTTTTTGTGTTGTCCACCAATTTATTTTCCTCAACTCTCCCATAAACATGTAGAGATTGATTAATCTCTAAAAGTAGCAACTGCGGAGGACACTCACGTTTTTTGTGTGTGACTGCCATGTTGTACTACAGAAGTGACAAGTGGGTTCTTCGGGACCTGGTACTCAGAGTTACCAGGCAGTAGGTGTGACAATGCTGCCCACTAACTCTGGTTCTATGGGGCCTGGTACTACTCTATTGCCCAATGAATTGCCAAGAACCTCCATTTTTAGGGTTGTCTTGAGGTAAGATCAGAGAAGCTTACTCTATGAGTGAGATGTAGGTATAGAAAAGCTTTATTAAACACTGAATAACCTGAAAGGCCAGTCAAAGCTATAATTGTAAAACAAACTATCACTTTTAGTTAGATAAGGGCTCAGCTATTGAGTAGAATGTGATGACTCAAAAGTAATGGGGATTCCATCCAGAGGAGAAGAAAGTAAATCTCTTTAGCAGATAACAACTCAGTCAGGCATGCGCATACTCTTGGACAACACCCGCAGCATCGAGTTACTGGAGCTGCATATCTGGTTTTCCGTAAGCAGCTTAGAACATTTTTAGGATTTCTCAGTTCAGTCCCGCATGTTGGTATTTGGACAGTTGTGTAACACTTGGTCATGTGTAGCAAGGGAGCAACTAGGCGGTAACTCCGGCCGTTCTTTGTTTCTTACAGTTCCTGACTGATGATCAGGGCCGTCTTAACAGCATTATAGGCCCCCGGGCAAAGCAGTGCACAAGGCCTGCCTACACAACCACTCACAGGAATAAAACTGTAAATTATCAATAAAATAGATTAGCATGGGGCCTCTATGCTCGTGGGGCCCCCGGGTACCTGCCCAGCGTGCCCATGCATTAAGACAGCTCTGCTGATAATCACCGTAATCGCATCATCAGTGTTCATAGGTCTTTCTCTTGTCATTGGAAGCGGGTCCTAGCACTGGGATACCTACAGACAGAAAGTGGGGCTCACAGACATGCTGCAGGGCCAGTCAGGCCAGATGGGCTGCTTTGGGTCCCGGTCAGTGGCTTAACACTCAATAATGGGGCTCATCGGGGTGTGATGAGGGGCCCTTGAGTCTCCTACATCTCACAGATATTCATTGACCTTAGGCTGAATGGGGGCCCCCTAAAAGGTTGCTCCCCCACACACCCTCTGCACTTCAGTGGCTGCTAGGGCCTGTGTTACGCCTCTGGCACTTAGTGAGGCCAACAGATTAGAGGATTCTCAGCCATACGACCACGGGAGGGCCCACAGGTAGAATGAACACCTTGTGCGCAGTGCTTAATTTGTAAAGAAATAAGTGCCAGGGCTCTCGTCAGGAGTCCACTGTAGCTTGCAGCGCACATTGCCTCTGTCATGCTGTCAATGATCGTAACAACACAACTACTACCATTACACTCCTACAAGTGTGACAGTTCAGACTATTCCTGGCCCCCAAAGCTATAAGAATGGCTTGGGCGGCAGGTAATAGTCAGTTTTAATATATATTCAAGTAATAGTTGAATGTTGTTGTGGTCATCTCTCAATAAGCCAGACAGCGCCACCTTGGGGCACACTGTCACAAGCACTGGTGTTGACAATTAAGTGCCGGTGCTAAGCACCGGAACCCACCAGCCTAAATTAAGCACTGCTTGTGGTACTCACAGCATGGCAACAGATTGCTCCAGAAATCACTGCCTTAGTGTAAGGGGTGTGTGCAACAATGTGCATCCCCTATCAGGGGAGAAATCAAGAGTGAGCTAGAAAACTATTTTATCATAGTGGATTTGGGAGTGCAGCAGAAGGATGCCCTTGGCACGGGTACCTCTCACAAACAGCAGAGTAACAGGCCAGGGTTCAAAGCAGCTGAGTCCTGTGGTTTTTAAATTTATGTTTGAGGCTTTTATCAATACTTATCTCACTCTGCCTCTCCTACTTTTCACATCTCTGCATGAGCTTCTTCCCCAGCCCTAGACACCAATGCTGGCTCCACAGGTAGGCAACAATAAGAATCCTGCCCTGGCATAACCCTTTCTTGGCCTTGATGCACAGAGCTTAGCTGAAGTAAATGAAGGCAGGGGTTTATTCTGATGTCAAGGGTCAACTTATGTCCCAAAGACCTTGTACTTGGAGAAAGTCCTAAAAGGCTGCTAGATGCTGAATTATAGAGGAAAGCGACAAATACTTTCAAGTGGGGAGAGGATGTGGCCTAACAGCTAGGCTGGTTGATCTCACATCTGGGGAACCAGGTTCAAGTCTCGGCAATGACGCTCAACATCCTGTGATTCTGGGCAAATCACTTAATCTCCTTGTGCCTAACTAAAATAAATATGTCCTTGTGTAATGCAACTGATGCCCATGTAAAGCGCTCTGATACCTTCGGGCCAAGTTCACGCTATATGAAACTCAACAAAAAAAGTGCTCCTTCATGTATGTAAAGACCAATTCCTTGGTGATGAAGCACCCTTTAATATTTTAAGTGTTTCAGATACCCTAGTGAGGGTCAAAATTCCATAGCAATCAAAGTGGATATGAATTTACTCCAGAAAGGCCCTTTCAGTCAGAGGCTGCAGTTCATCCCCTGAGCTGACCACAGGACAAGGAGAAGAGCACAGGGCACATCTCCGTGTCTTAGATCTGAGCAAGCGGTCATAACATTGGTCTATCCTTTCATAGATAAAAGCATCTTGTTGGCCACAGTGTGACTTTCCACCTGCTGAAGTAAACAACACAAAATCACCTGTCTGCTCTATGATGGCCTAATGGAGATCCAGCATAGACGCAAAATAACCTGAGGTACACTTTACAACATCAACACCATTGCCACCACCATCGCCACCTTCATCATGCCCATTTATGGCTAACTACACAGATACTACTAGATGAGCTAAGTAGGCAACCACGCCAACAGTGAAAAAGAGAAAAGGCCTTTGACCCACAAACTATCACCCGCAATGAACCAGCAGTCTGGCCATGCCATGAAAATGGAGAGCAGACTCTTTTGAGGTGTTACACATGGTGGAGGACCGCAATCCCAGAAGGTAGGAGTACTCTGCCGTGGTGCAACATCAAAAACTCTATGGAGCTCATTCTGAGCTGCAAAACGGTCAAGCTCACCCCAGATCAAGACGGGAAGGGGGTTTCTGCACAAGGAATATCTGACCCTACACTCAGAGTTCCAGAACCTTCCGACGCCCTGGACTATAAGTCTTTGCTGCTTAACCTAGCTGACGCTAAAGAGTCACGGAGTGTTTGAGAATAAAGAACCAACGGCGGACTCCAATTGCCGCACTTTCCTCAACGTGATCCCCTAGTGATAGATTACTTATATGGTCGGTGTGCACACTCAGCTCCTGCACCCGCCGTTGTGGGATGCCACCTGCCATGCAGAAGTACAGAACTTTGAAAACAATGGAGCGGTGCACTCCGAAGTCAATATCGCGTCAATAAAGAAGCTTGATCAGTGTCTTCATTGCAAAAATATATCAATCTTTATTTTCAACAATCCATGGGGTTTGTAAAAACATCAGCCAACGCGTTTCGTTCAAAGATTGAACTTCGCCAGGGCAAGCATAGTAGAAGAATTGAATGACGAATATTAGGTAGGAAAAAGGGGGTTCAACAGGCCCAACCTGGTCCGGACCCTGTTCTGGAATAATATCAATGGTACTCAGTCACATAGCTGCAAATGTTGTGTGGGCCTCCTTGATAAGGGACAATGGAGTATTCCTGCAGTGTCAATAACGGCGTCTCGGCTCACGGAACAGTCACGGAGTGTTTGGTTACCTGTTGGACTGAATAGAATCCGAGACTAAAGGGCTCTATGGTAAATTACCAGAGACAAAGCACCTGAGTGCATGCACACAGACACAAAAAAGTATTCTTTGTGTTTAAAATTAGCCACACCCTGACCACAAGCCCATATCCCACCCTCGTTTTGCTGTGAGCAAAAACTTGTTAAGAACTTGATCATTTGATGCTGGTGTATGTATGACATTGTGGCTGTGGGATCCACACCCACAGAAGCTAACCCAGACAATAGCTAACTAAACAAACAAAACTCTGACAAACAAAGCCCATCAGGCTGGCACAAAGTGTGCAAAGTCAGCAAATTAGATACACATGAACAGACACATAACCAGAGCTCAGAAACCAGCCGTAAAGTTTCTCAACTTCGCAGCCCTGCAGCTAGAGATTCAGAAACACATTTTTTTTATACTTTATTCACCAGTTTACATAATAGAACATCATACCTGCAAAATTGTGTACAGTTATACATATCCGTATCAATACAGCTGGAATCCAAAAAAGAAAGATTTAAAGTAACAATCAAGTACAGCACAAAGTAAACCATTTAGACCACCTCACATGACCTTCTTTGCCCCTCGCTAGCAGAACATGCCACCCGCGTTTGTTCCCAGGGGGGACCAAGGCGTCAGTCAGAGTAGATCTGATGTGTTTATGTCCAATGGTCAAGGTTCCCCCCCCCCCCCCCCCCCCGCTCAGCCCACCCCAGTGGGCACCAAGCCGTGTTAAATTTGTGTGGCAGGTTGTGTCTGCACTGTTGCCGTGAAATGTTTTAACGGGCCCCAGATGTCTTTTGGACGGGACTTGCTGGTAAGTGTGGTAGAGTATAGATTATAGTTTGTGTTGCAGTATGTGAGACTGTTTAGACAGCCCTTCAATGTCGGTGCAGTTTTACGCCCCCATTTGAGTGCTATTTCCCTCTTAGCCAGAAGTAGCCCTATCGCAATAAACCACCGCACAGCCCTCTGGATGTTTTTTACATAACCCAACAGTGCGACCTCTGGTTAGGGTGTGATGTCCAAATCTGTAATTTCAGCTAATGTCTGAAAAATTGTGGCCCAGTAGGCTTTAATTTTGCCACAATTCCAAGTGAGGTGGGCAAAGTCAGCGCACGGGGAATTGCATTTTAAACAACAGTGAGATCTTTCAGGATCCGGCTTGTGCGCCATCACAGGGGCCATGTAGATTCTATGCAAAAATGTAAAGTGAATCAGTTTGTGGCGGCTGTTTAGAGACACCTCCTTGGTCTGGCTGCAACACACCTCCCACTGGTCATCTTGGCTGGGGTGCCCCAGATCCGCCTCCCAGGTGACCCTAAGCTTGGAATCGTTTACTGGGATCATAGCCGCACAAGCCCTGTACATTTTGGAGACTAGGGTGCATATGTATCAACATCTCCATTTGCGATTCTCAAATAGCGATTTTTAAAGAATCGCTATTTGGGAATTGCAAAACGGGATGTATTTAAAAAATCGCAAAACTTTTGCGATTTCTTAAAATTCCTTAATTGCGATTAGCAAATTGCGAAATCGCAATTAAGGAATACCTTCCCATTCATTTCTATGGGCCAGGAGACCCATAGGAATGAATGGGAAGTAATTCTCAAATTGCGATTCGCAATTTGCTAATCGCAATTTGAGCATAATTTCAAAGGTGCAAGGGTGTCATGATGACACCCTGATGCACCCCTGAAATGAGCATGTGTGTGCATATGGCGCACATACATGCCCTAAGGGCATGTATGTGTGCCACGTGGCACTTTGTAAAATTCCAAAAAGTGCATTTTTAACAGAAATCGCAAATTACCACCAACTAGAAGTTGGTGGTAATTTGCGATTTCTTAAGGATAATTCGCAATGCTTTGTTGCGTGTTACATATCATTTAAGTAATCGCAATTTGCGATTTCTTAAATGCTTACACAAAATTAAGAAATCGCTAAATTAGCGATTCCTTAAATTTGCGATGAGAATTTGCCTCATACATCCCGTTTTGCGAATTTTTAATCGCAAACGCTGTTTTTTGCGAATCGCAGCATTTGCGATTAAAAATTCGGTTGATACATATGCCCCCAAGTGTTTCCCCTCGGCACTATCTACAACTGCAGAGAGGGGGACAAACGAATCCGGCTCTACAGGGAATCCAGAGACAATCGCCTTCAACGCAGATCTTATACAATTAAGTACAACTTTATCCATGAAGGTGGTGCCACCGAATTTGGCATCTTCCGTAACCGAGAAGACATGCCTATTTATATACAAAACCCCAATTGTGCGCAGGTCAAATTTGGAGCGTTTCACATTCGCTTTGCCTGTGATGGGGATCCATCTATGGTTGGGGATTGGTAAACCAGGAGAATACAACACAGGGGAGCTCGTAATCCTTTTCAGCTTCCGCCAGGCCCAGTTAGTGGTGGAGACCATTGTCAGTGGGGTCTCGTGGGAAGCCCAGGGGAAGTATCGTGTTAAGTGCATCGGGTAAAACCAGATCCGCCTCTGGACGCAAATACGGAATTCTAGCATCATGGTGAAACCAGGAATGAGCATAGCTGCATTACGCCACTAAGTAGCATAAATGTAGGTTGGGGACCCCAAATCCTCCCCTGTTATAAGGGAGCGTCATCACCTCCCAACGGACTCTAGTCCTCCTGCTGCCCCACGACAAACGAATGAGATGTGTGCGAAGTGACTCGAAAAACCTATTTGTAAGTGGGATAGGGATGTTTTTAAAGAGATATAGGAACTTGGGGAGGACGATCATTTTGATCAATGCCACCCGACCTGCAATGGAAAGTGGGAGTCGCAGCCATTTATCAACTTGCAGTTCCAATTATGAATAGCCTTACCATATTTCGATTGAATGATTTCAGAGGTGTCAAGGTGTATGCTAATCCCCAGGTATTTGACTGAGTCTGTAGTCCAAGCAAGTGGGAACTCACAATCCCACTGCACCGTGCTGGAAGTTAGGGGAAATATCACTGATTTGTGCCAGTTCATTCCCAGTCCAGAGAACCCGCCAAAATCTAATAATCGCTCTGATCAACGGATCCAGGTTACTCTGCGGGTCTCTAACATAAATAATAATGTCGTCTGCGTATAGCGACACCTGAAGGCGCCCTGTATTAAACTGAAGTCCTCTCTGCAAGTGGCTCTCCGGAAAGTGCCGGACCAAGGGATCCATTGTTAGTATGAAATGGGGATAAAGGGCAACCCTGCCATGTGCCGCGAGATAGTTTGAAAGAGCGGGAGAGTGTGCCATTTAGTCGAATCCGGGCTGTAGGGGCAGAGTATAGCAGGGCGGTGAGATCAACGAAGCCCCTGGGCATACCCAGCCTGCGCATTACAAACAGTAAAAAGGGCCACTCCAAGGAATCAAAGGCTTTTTCAGTGTCCAACAGGACCGCTGCCGCCGGTACAGTAGGGGTGATTCTATGTATTACCGCGAACAGCGTACGCAGGTTCAAGGAAGTGGACCTGTTGCGCACAAATCCAGATTGGGCAGGGGATATTATCTTGCCAAGTAGTAAGGCGAGCCGCATAGCGACCATTTTTGCCAATATCTTGTAATCTAAGTTCAATAGTGAAAGCGGCCTATAAAATCCACAAAGCAGGGGGTCCTTACCAGGCTTGGGCAGCAGGATGATTACTGCCTCTCTAAGTGGGAGGTAATTGTAGTCGTTCTAGGGCTTCGTGGTATACCTCGAGAAGCTGAGGGGCCAAGATGTCTTAATACTGTTTGTAAAAATCCCCTGTAAAGCTGTCGAGGCCGGGAGCAAGGAGGCGTTCAGCGCATCATTGGCGCTGAGGACTTCGTCTAAGGAGAAAGGCTCAGCAAGGAAATCCTGCATGTATTTCTCCATGTAAACCAATGCAATTTCTGAAAAATAGTCTTCTAATTCCGCTGGTGTGTGTGTAACTTTTGATGTATACAAGGATTCGTAATAGGTAAGGAATTCCGTGCAAATCTCAGGCGTGCGCGAGAGGCGCTGTCCCGTCTCAGTGTTAAGCTCCGTGATGTACGATTTAGCGTAGGGCAGTCACAATAACCGCGCTAGAGTGCGACCAGGTCTCTCACCCTCCCCATATCTACGTGCTGTGGCGTATTTGCTAAGGAACTGGGTTTCCCTCTCTGCTGTTTCTCGGAATTCAGTCAGTAGCGCTAGCCGGCGTTTCGAGTCCTCCAAGTCAGAGGAGAGCAGTATTGCAGTGTCTATAGCGGTAAGTTGCTGTTCTATGCGGGCCAAGGTTCCCCTGAGGGCCTTCAAAACCCCTACGTGCTTAGCAATTGTGACTCCCCTAACATACGCCTTAAAGGCCTCCCAAAAAACAGCCCAGGAATCTACCAACCTCGTGTTAAGTACAAAATATTCTTCTATGGCCTCTCTAATCTCTGACTGAGAGAGGTCAAGTGGGGTTGTGCTTCCTCCAAATGTCTAAGAGATGCAGGGAGTCGCACAGGGACATCAGTGTCCGTTGTGAGTGTGGCTTGGTGTCAGTTGAGGCAGATGAACAGTCAAGTGAACGATTAAGGAGTAGGTTGTAGTCCCCCCATCAGGCCACTGTCTGTGCCCACGCGCAAAATATTGCATGCATTTCCTGAAAGAATTCATGGCTCTCAACGTCGGGAGCATAGAGGCAGACAAGTGTCACCACGTGACCCATCAAAGTACCCACTACTATAAAGTAACGACCTTCGCTATCCGAGTAGCTTTCGTGGCGCGAGAAAGGAAGCCTCTTATGGATCAGGACGGCCGTGCCTCGGGCATATGTGCTGTAGTTCGAGAAAAAACGATGCTGGCCCCAGCTAGCTGCAAAATGTGTAGTATCAGTTTTAGGCACGTGCGTTTCCTGCAAAAAGGCTACATCTACCTGATGTCTTTGCAGGTAATGTACTACGTGTTTCCCTTTTCTAGGATTGTTGAGTCCCCTGACATTCCAAGTTATGGCAGAGAGGTTGGAGGGATCAGAGAGATCAGGTAACGCTGTCATAAGGACTGTTGGAATAGATTATATGCATGCGGTGCGCGGAACGAAAATGCTATATGTACTGCGGGCAACTGGAAATCAAAGTGTAAGTAACAGGTATTGGAACATTCCCACCCATCCTCGCATCCCATTACGCAAGGAGCCAACCCACTTAAACGGTTACCAAACGCATCATGTAACCAACCCAGTTGAATCTCAATTAAAGCAAACAATACATTACAATCAGTGACTTTGCCATGTGCTACGCACGTGGGGGGAGGCAACACTCCAACAGTGCCCGGCTATTTAGCAAACATGTAAATATAACATCGTATTTCTGTCGCAACCTTAGTGACATTAATTTCAAACCATCAATTTTGCAGCTAAACCTGCCGAGAAATCAGTCATTAGAAAATAGTTCTACACTGGCGACAGATCAGCAGTGGGGGGGGGGGAGGGGAGAACCACTGGTTGTGCTTCCTGGATGGGCTTCTGCTGGTCATACACAGTTGACTATAGGCAAACTATACACTCCTCCAACTATTGGATTGACCATTCTTTAAACCCCACCCTACTTCTGGATTGATTTGATAATTTGCAATAACTGGGGAGGCTGGAAGACCCCATTCCCTTACGCTTAGTTGGAAATTACCATCTCCAGTGGTCATCACCCACTACTCATGGTATGAAATGCACCATCTTAACAACTTTAGGTTCCTGGAAGTTGAGCCTCACTCGACCTCCAGCCATCCGAATAACACTATCTAGGTGGAAACACTTGCAAAATTCCTTCTCTGCCCTTTCTGCTACCTCACCTACTCAAAACCCTTCCCTTCCCACTCTTCAATCCTATTTGAATAATCCACTCATGCCTATATGTCTCGACCCCTGTTCCTGGGTTCACCTCCCATTAACTTATTAACACCACAGTGATTCCACATCTGTCTTTCCTCCTCCAATTCCTAGTGCCCTCCTTCAGTCACACTTGCACCTTCTCTTTTCAATTTTCAAGGAAACCTTACTTTTTCCTCCACTGGCTCTCCACCGGTTGAACCTGTCCCTCCTGTACCTTGAACACCCATATTCTTTTTGTCTTCTCTCCTCACTCACGCAATCATACCCTCTTCATAAACCCACAACTCTACCTCCCATTTCCTCACTATCTCTCACAATAACTTCTTCCCCATTTCTGCCCCCTAGCCCCAATTCCATAAAGTCACTCCCTAAATTCAATGAAGTCACTTACAAACATCCCCTCCTCTGCATGCTGGTAGACTACAACAACAACTATCTCAAACCCAAACTCCACCAGACAAAATGCCTTCTCTCTGCCCTCAAATCCATTTGGTCAAGGCATCCTTATTGCTTCGGAGCCAATGTCACAAAAGGGCACCCCGCTCTTATTCAACTTACCGCTCAGTCCCTCTTAGATCTCATTACGTACTTTGATGGTAGACACATTAACCTAAAGCTTGAAATCCTAGCTGATCTCGACTACTTTGCCACATGCCCATCCCTCCGAAAGACTCATGAATAACCTATCACCCTGTCCACATCTGCTCTCTAGAACACTGTCCACCCCAAACCCTTGTGACACAAGTAAATATAGTTACCAAAGAAGCATTTATCATCACTCAATTCTTATGCTTTGTCTTCCCTCACCTAGACTTCCTTCAAAGAGTACAAGCTACTGTCGCCGTGCCACGTTTGACAACCCCAAAACCAATATATCCAACCCTATACCTCACCAGCCTCGAATCATCGCGCCGTTGGGCTATGAGGCGTTAGGGATAGTCTTAGATACAAGACAGTCAACTAAGAGAACCATGTTGGTGCAACCAATCCTGCTTGTATTAACTAAGGCAAGGAAAGAAACAGAACCTCTTACGGTATGCGACAGATCAAGACTGGAAAAACAGGTTACACAAGAAACCGGGATGAAAACACCTTACAGAAGGAGGCACACAGGTAACATAGAAGACACTAGCAGCAAAAATCTGCCCTGACTGTACCTATTCCTTCCATCAAAAGCTGTTCCATAACAGAGTAGTTAAAAGATAAGCAGTTTCTATTAGGAAAATTGAGATTTGAATGAACTTTCGTTTTTAACGCACACAGCAAATGTATTCCCTCCATGTGCTTGGAAGAGTTTTCTTGGAGAGAGACAAACTCTACTCTACATTGATAGGCAGAAAAAAGACAGGAGTTAGGACCTCACCAAACTAAGTGGAAGAAACTCAAAACAGAAAAAAACAGAGGGCAGGCGTTCTCCATTCACATCCTCCGGTTCACAAAGGACATCGCATTTAACATTAGAATCTCCCCCACTGTCAGTGCTTAATATGTAAAAAATTAAGCGCCAGAACCCAAGGCAGGTCATAGGAGTCCACTCCAGCTGGCCCCACCAACGGCACTGCCACTGCTGCTGAATGGCAGGCGTGCTGGGTTTGCAATCAACACTGCCCTGATAAATTCAGCTGAAGATTGGACACACAGCACCACCAAGTGGTGTAGTCCCATAACAGGTGCTGCTGTTTAGAAATAAGTGCGGGAGCGGAACACCGGAAAACACTGGCACAAATTGAGCAGTGCCTACTGTCCTTCAATTCCGTAAGAAATTGAACTCATCTCTGAGGAACCTATTAACAATATACCCCATTTGAACGGTGGAGAATCATATCACAGACTCACACCATGCTTGCCACCTACGTTTGCTCTATTCAACTACTGCTGGAATCCATACAAATGTTAATTTTTTTGTCAGTAGACAATAATTTCTTTCAGAAAGCTAAACGGACTACAAAACATTGCTGGCTAGAACTTGAGCACTATCATTAGATAGAGATCTGCTTCCATGTTGTTCTGCAATTATTCGTAGGCCTGGCATTAGCCAAGACCTTTTAGTCCAACTAAAAAAATATGCCTAATAAACTGAATTATTGTGGTTTTCATTCAACCCTCTTCATCCACTGGGCTCTTACTGTGTCATTCACATTTTTCTTTCTCCCACTGCAGCACTGGGAAGTATGTCAGTGCACTTCAGCCATTGGGTAACATCACTGTGAGTGGTGGCGATCTGTCCAATCATGAAGAACTTATCCACACCGCACAAATGTGTACCCTTATGTGACAGGGTCTCTGAAGGCAATGTATTCTTTTTGATACCCAAAAATATTTTTGCTTCTAGCCTGCATTTTATTTAGATTGTAGAAGGCCAGACACCTTCACCAATAATAAAGTTTTGCAAAAACCATGAGAAAACAATAAATATTCACAAAGCCAAAAAGTTGATAGCCAACGTTAGACCTATCGGCTTTGGCAATGATTCTTATTTGACATCAGAATAGTTCATTAGATAGAGATCTGCTAATATGTGTGCTAAATCATCCAGTCTAACTGCATGTTTTACCATCTTTTTAGCATTTCGCAAGCAGTAATGCTTTATTACACACGTATTAGCAACATCCATTTCCCAGATGCTGTAAGAGTCCTCATGCACCAGGAAAATTGTCTGCAGACCTACCACCAGGGACCAGGTGACGGGGACTAGACAACTGTGAAATAAGGAGAGCCTACAGTAAATGTGACATAGGCCACGCCCATTAAAATGCTGGTCTCATTTAAAGTTCTCACTAAAATGCATTGTATTGAAGGACCAGGATGCTGGAAGAAGCCTGAAGAAGTCCTGGCAGGCAGGTAAACTACCGGGCGGTAAAATACACATAGGGCACACTGTTACAGTCTGCGCGTGGCACACCTGAAGTCACTCCCTCACTTCGCACTGCTGGTCTGCCTTTCAAAGCAGAGGGGCAATGTGGCCTGCATTTGAAAGTGGGCAGATGTCCCTATCCAAGGTGGCGCATACAGTGACTTCACCTGCCTGCAGGTGGATATCTTGGGGGTCCGTGGGATCACATCCCTATCCACACTTCCAAGGGCAGCGCCGTCAATGCGCCTACTGATGGCCTCTTTGATTCTATGTCAGTACCGGAGGCTCCGATTATGCTTCTCATTTCTTTACTCTAGGAGCTCAGCAGCCAATGAAAATACAATAACAAAATCATGTGACCAACCATAGAGTATCGTGATATATAAGGACTAAGCACAACCATAGTGTCCTCTTTCTTTGCTGCTCCGCAGCCAGTTAAGTGCCTTTTACTTTTCTTGTACTGGGGATATGTTTGTCTGATGTATGACGATTTGCTGTCAGATGCTTGAGTTTACGATCGATGTTGAGAGCCTTGTGACTAATTATACATGCGTGTTTGCTTTTGACCTGGGTGTTTTTTTCCTGAGTATTGAGCTCGCCGGGCAGTACTGGTGGTCGATTGTGTGCACTCACCGACCGCTTGTGTGGTACTCCTTGTTGCTCCGTTCGTGGCTGTTTGTCCGCAGCGCTCCGCAGTGCTTCTCCAACTTCAGGCGGATATCGCGGTTGTTTTGTGGAGCTGGAGGTCCCGGGGAGCGAGGACACGCATCTGGGTGACGTGCGGTCCTCTTTCTATTTCCACGAGCCTCGGCCACCGCGCATGCGTGGTGGCCATTTTTGCCCTGAAATACACTGTCGGGCATTTGATGAACGCCGAAACAGCGTTTTTGTGTTTCAGACCCTCGTGCTTTTCCAATTTAAAGCAGAAAAGGCTCGTTTTTGCTCCCCTGACGCCCCATTTGTTTTCAAATACAGTGGGGCTGCACAATAACGCATAGGCTTTGCCTAGAGTGGGTGTTAAGCAAGCTCTTCCTCCCTCCACGTCAGAAATTGGTATTTTTATACATCCTTAGTGGATTGTTTGGGCTTGCCTGGGGCTACCACTCCCCCTGACCTCTTCTATATACATTATTCCAACCTGTATTTCACTTACAGAATTACAGGCTGTCCTCCTGGGTTGGTGACTCCACACTTGGTGTGTTAAGATGGCTGAGTAGTACGAGGAGGACTATTATTATTATGAAGAAGAACCCTCTGGGTCTATAGAACAAGACCTCGTGGAGGCACTGGACGCAGGTGTCCAGCATTCCGTAAATTCGGCACTAGTAAGGGCAATTGCACCCCTCAAACGTCACCTTTGTACCTATGCCAAGCAACAAGGCTGGCTCCCCTCTTCAGGCCCGCGTGCCAGACCTGGGGGTAAAGGAAAGACGAATACCCATGCCGCGGACTTTGCTAGATTAGCCAAATCAATGGCAGATCAGGAACGCGCTACTTCTATTAGAGAAGCCACGATCACTGAGATTTCTCAGGACGATGATGACCAGGACACCTCCACTGACCAGGAGGAGGCTCCTCGCCCTTCCAAAAAGGCAAGGAAGGAGAAACATGTGGAACCGACCCCCTCCCCTAGAGTCCTCAATTTTGAGCCTGCTGACATCATCCACCTGAATTCTACTGCTTGGCTCCTACCCCAAGAGGTGGCAGATTATGTCCAGTCCCACCTACACCAGCCATTCGATAAAGAAGTACGGGCACGTCTGTGATCTGAGTGCCCTAGGCCTGATCTTGCGGACAAAGTAGCAGAAACCCCCGAGGTGGACCCCTCAATGCTAACCTACCTGAAGAAATATTCAAAGGACCCCAAGAGGGGCCTGGACAGATCTTGGAGGTCCTGTCAGGACAAATTATTGGATATAGCTGGGCCCCTGACCAAAATTCTTGAGCTTGGCTTTAGAGCCAAAGAGTCGTCTCTCACCATTGACCCTGACGAGTTGATTGGCTGGGCCCAGAGGGCGGTGTGCCAACTTGGCAATGCCAACTGTGCACTTTCGACGGAACGTCGCTGGTCCATTCTCCTGAAACTGGACCCCAAACTGGCCGAGTTGTCCACATCGAAATCGGGCCCACTAGCCCAGGGTCTGTTATTTGGACAACCTTTCTTGAAAGAACTAACCAAGTTTGTGGCTACCTTTAGTGGGCTTGATAAGGCCCAAGGATCGCTCAAACGGGCTTTCTGTCCAGTTTTTGGCAGGGCCGGACACTTTTGTGGGCGCTCGTTCGGCCGGGGTTACGGTCAAGGCGCCCAGCGTGGACAGCAGAGAGGAGGATATCAAGACAATAACTCTTCCAATACCTCCTCCTTCTACCCCACTCGACGGTCCCGGAACAAGTTCCACAAAGGAAGATTTGATGGCAATTCCAGTGGTCCACAAGATTCCGGAAACTCAGGTGAGCCTGATTCCTTGTTCCGAAGTGATTTTGGGGGGCAGAGTAGGGTGTTTTCTGAACAACTGGCGCGAGATCTCTCAGGATGCTTGGGTGTTAGAAACAGTGCAAGGGTACAGAATAGATTTTTACGACTCCCCATCCCAAGACGTACATCCCACTCCGATGTCTTTTTCCCAACGAGATCAGAACTTTATCTTAGCAGAGATCGAGTCCCTGCTTCGGAAAGGTGCCATAACGATCTCCACTCTCCACCCTCGAGGATTCCTCAGCAACGTCTTCCTTGTGGAGAAGAAAGGGGGTGGATCCAGACTGGTTTTAAACTTAAAAGATTTCAATTCCTGGATTGTTTACAGGCATTTCAAGATGGAAGGCATCCATCTTCTGCGCAACCTCCTCCAGGAAGGGGACTGGATGGTCCGGCTGGACCTGAAGGATGCGTATTTGTCCATTCCCATTTTCGCCCTTCACTGCCGATTCCTGCAGTTTCTGTGGAAAGGGATTTGTTACGAGTACAAAGTTCTCCCATTCGGACTAGCGTCAGCACCATGGTGCTTTACGAAGCTTCTTCAGCCAGTGGTAGAATCTCTCAGAGTCCGGGGTGTACGCCTCATCGTCTACCTAGACGACATAATTATCATGGCGCAATCCCCTCAGCTAGTGGACTTACACCTCAATTGGGCGATCAATCTCTTGCAGAATTTGGGGTTCATTGTGAACCCACTGAAGTCGATTCTATCTCCAAATCAATCGATCGAGTTCCTAGGCTTCTTAGTAAATTCCCTGACTTGTCAACTCTTGCTGCCAATGCAGAAGATCAGAGCTATCAAACGAGAATTGAGAGCTACTCTGCCCAAACAGACGATATCTCTGAGGTCCTTAGCCCGATTAGTGGGCTTGCTGGCTTCGTCAATTCAGGCTATCTTCCCGGGCCCCCTCCACTACTGGGCCCTTCAGCGGCTCAAGATCCGCCATCTCCAAAAAGGCCTCAGTTACTCAGAACAAATTCCCCTCTCAGAGGAGGCGAGGCTAGAGATGATATGGTGGTTACACCACATGGAGGCCTGGAACGGCCGAGCTCTATTCGGATCGGCCCCGGATGTCGTAATCGCATCCGATGCCAGCCGGTGGGGTTGGGGAGCCCGTTGCGGCCAGTTGTCCACGGGTGGTCGTTGGTCGCCGGAAGAACTATCCTTACATATCAACTGCCTGGAACTGTTGGCTGGTTCCTTTGCGATCCGATGCTTGTCTCCCCAGAAGACAGATTGTTGTATCCTTCTTCGGATGGACAATATTTCGGCAGTTTGCTACGTCAACAAACTGGGCGGTACGAAATCCCGAAATGTTGGCAGAGATTGCCAAAGACTTCTGGCACTTCTGTCTTCAGAACAGAATCTCGGTAGTGGCGGAATACCTTCCGGGCTGCAGCAACGAGGTGGCAGATTGGCACTCCCGCCATCTGCAAGATTTCAGCGACTGAATGCTGCTTCCCCAGGTGTTTCAGAACCTGACTCATCTTTGGGGTCCCTGTCAGATAGACCTATTTGCATCCCGTCTCAACAGACAGGTTCCCAAGTTTTTCAGTTGGAGACCGGACCCGGAGGCTCCTGCCTCGGACGCATTTCTACAGGAGTGGCCATCGACCTTGTGTTACGCATTTCCCCCATTCATGATGGTCCCCAGGGTTCTAGCACGAACCAGATCTTATTGGGCGGAACTCATCCTGATCACTCCTTTATGGAGAGCTCAAGCATGGTTCCCGGTCCTTCTGGGCATGATTTGTGCAGTTCCTATTCTTCTCCCTTGGTTGGGGAATCTATTGCTGGACCCTCTACAGAATCCCCATCCATTAGTGCTGCCGGTTCAACTTCCTATTGTAGCTTGGCGGGTTTCAGGGACAGATGGAAAGTCCCAGGCCTTTCACGAGAGGCTGACAGATTTATCAACGAGGTCTGGTCAGCCAATACCCAGATATGCTTCCTCTTGGAGATGATGGTGTGATTGGTGCTCTCAATGGGAGGTGGATCCCGCTAAGGCACATGTCTCTCTAGTTGTTAACTTTCTAGCTTCATTAGCATCTTCAGGTTTAGCGTACAGAACAGTCAACAACTTTCGGTCCGCCATCTCGGCTGGTCACATACCCATGGATGGTAAGCCCATTGGGGAGCATCTGTTGGTGTGTAAACTGCTTAGAGGCGTACGGATGGTGAAGCCCCCGTGTCCCAAATATTCTCAGTTATGGGATGTCTCTATTGTCCTTAAGTTTCTGGAGGCTTGGCCTTCTAATAAGTATTTGTCCCGGAAACAGCTTTCAGCGAAACTAACGATGCTATTATGTCTAGTTTCATGTAAACGAGTTTCGGATGTAAGAGCATTGGATTTGGCGGGGCGTAGGTTTTCTCCGGAAGGGGTGACCTTCACCTTATCTAGAAGGACTAAATGTAATACTGCGTCTATTTCATACCCAGACTTTCCCAATAATCCTAAACTGTGCGTAGTGCAATGTGTTAAAGACTACGAGGTAAGTACTGACTGCAGAATTTCGTACTGATATGCAAGGTCAATTATTGATTGCTCTGCAGAAGCCTTTTCGCCCAGTGACTCCAGCGACTTTGTCTTGATGGATGCGTTGGCTCATGGGCGAAGCTGGTATTGATACTTCCAAATTTGGAGCACATTCAGCTCGTGGTGCTATGGCCTCTAAGGCCTATTCAGCAGGGGTCAGTTTGTCAGACATTATGAACGCAGCTGACTGGTCTACTGAAAGTACGTTTAAGGCTTTTTATTACAAACCTATAGTGGATGTAGCTTCTGTGGTGGTGGCTAAGCTTTGAACAAGCATAATCGGAGCCTCCGGTCCTTTTTTTTTTTCTTCAATTCAAAAAGTCACAGGTAGAACAAACAGCAGTCCCAAAATTACACAGCACAAGTCTGTGTTCCTACCACCTTCTCTGTCATTTGCTCTTTTTTTTTGGGAAAAAATACCCGGTACATTCGATAATACATATGGTTTATACAATCAAATAATAAATTATACAATAAATAAAATATTTAATTTTTTACAAAATTGACCTAGGCATGTATCTCTATATCAGACATAGGTAGATATCAAACAGCCTTCAAAAGCCATCCCAGACGCTTACAAACGGGAATTTCTCCAACACTTAATAGGAGCCCATATATTTAATCCAAGTTCCCTCATTTTTCTACCCCTATGCATATATAGGGCAGATTCAATATTGTGTATTCCGAGGAGTCTAGCCAGCCACATCTGAAAGGATGGTGCTACAGTATCCTTCCATCTTGCCGCAAGTAATATCCTAAGCACCGCCACAGATATAAAAACAAAGGCTTCCTCCTCCTTATTGAGCCCTAAATTACTATCGATTCCTATTATCATTAGGGTAGGGGATAGGATGATCTTAACACCTAGCAGCCCCTCCCAAAATTTCTCAATTTCTCCTCGAATTATATTTAATTTATCACAATGATAGAACATGTGCACTAGATCAGCGGGCCCTGACATACACCGCGGGCATCTATCATCCTCCTTTTTGCCCCACAGAAATAATTTAGCTGGTGTAAAATATAAATTAAAAAGAGTCTTATAATGTTGAGCTCTTAAATTCGTTGAGCGAAAAAGTTTCCCTGCTAATTGCAGTGCTTTATCAATATCCACATCCGGATCTCCAAGTTTCACTGTCCATGTACCTTCAAATTTTTCCAGATCATCCTGAATTCCTGATAACAGGGACCCATATATTAATTTGATCCTAGTTCCGCCACCTAATGAATAATCCAATATATTACTTCTGCCCCCAGGGCTGATCCGAGGTCTAAGACCCATCAGAGTCTCATGAATCTGGAAAAACTTAAAGCTCTGACTATCCGGAATGCCAAATCTCTGCTGAATATCTTCGAATCTCATCAGGCTACCCACCTCAAAGATATCCCCTATTCTTTGAATTCCATGCTGTTCCCAAAGCCTCCACATTCTATCGATACTAAATTGAGGGAACATACTAGACTTCCATAGCGGTGTATAATAGCTAATTTTAGGGATTGTTATTGCTTTTTGCACTAATTTCCAGATCTCCCACACACCATCTAATACCTTATAGCGCATTTTCTTATAATAACGCCTATCAGTTTTCCGGAGAAGAAGCCCCAGAGATTCTCTGCCCAATAATAATTCAAAAATGGAAGGTGGATTATTATTGCCAAATGGAGTATTCGCTAAATTTGAGGTCGGGTGGAATAGAATCGCCATCTGACTTAGCAGACAAGCCCAGTGATAAAATCTAATATTAGGAATTGCCAGTCCTCCCTTTTCTTGTGGAAGAGACAAATAACTCATAGAGCGCCTGATTTTACCATATTGCCAGATAAAATTCATAAAAATCGCCTCTATTGATTTTATTAAGCCCTCCTCAATCATAAACGGGATAGAGCGGAAAAGATATAATACCTTGGGGAGCATAGTCATTTTGAATACATTAGCTCTACCTATTACAGACAAATGCAGAGCATCTATTCTTTTGAGATCTGTTGCCATTGCTTTCAAAAGCAGGATAAAATTATCTTTTATAATTGTGTCTGTTGCAGAACATATCTTAACTCCCAAGTAAGCCGCTGAGTCCGAACACCTTGCATCTCGCCTTCTGATATTATTTGTGCAAATTATCTGAGATTTACTTTCATTTAGCAGATACCCCGTACACTGTCCAAAATCCTTAGTAATTTCTGTAATAGCTGTCAATGCCATATCTGGTTCCGGAGTAATTATAGCCAGATCGTCCGCATATGCCAGCAGTTTAGTCTCAAACCGATTAAGAACTACCGGCTTGATGCTATTGCAGCCTAATAATCTCCGTACCAGCGGATCTATGTACAGGGCAAAAAGGATTGGTGAGCAGGGACATCCCTGGCGTGTCCCTCGAGAGATATAAATTGTTTCTGAGCTGGCTCCCATTACCTGGATTCTAGCCCTAGGATCGGAATACATAGCTTTAATTGCCCCCATTATTCTAGGTCCGAGGCCCCTTTGTTCCAATATCCCCCATAAATACTTCCATGTTACACAATCAAAAGCTTTTTCCGCGTCCAGGAGGATCATGGCCATCCGCCCCCCCCCCCGTGGCGGCTTGCACATCAAACAGTGTAATAGCCCACCTAATGTGATCCGTTGTCCCTCGCCCTGGGATAAACCCATGCTGCCACGGGGAGACCAGACTGCCCACGACCCTTCCCAGATACTTAGATAAAATCTTAGCATAAATCTTAGTGTCAGTATTGATAAGGGATATTGGACGATATGATCCGGGCATCTCCTTGGGTTTCCCTTTCTTATGGAACACAACAATATTTGTTTCTTTCCAGGATTCTGGAATTATCCCGGAGCACATTATGCCGTTAAATAAATCCAATAGCATAGGGGCAATCTCATTCTGGATACTTTTGTATACTTCGAGCGGTATACCATCCGGCCCCGCAGCCTTACCTGCTGCTAACTCCTGTAGTGATTCCAACACCTCACCTATTGCCAGATCATTCTCCAAAATTTATTTTTCCATGTTACCCAAGTGGTAGCCTATATTTTCAAACCCCAGGCTAACACCCTCGGAACCGCCCTCTTCTTTATACAATGTTTGATAAAAGTTTTAAAAAACTTTCAATATATCGGCTGGCTCCGTATAATCCCGATCTCCCTCTTGTATTTTTAAAATTATATTTCTGCTACTGTCTTGCCTAATCCGGAGTGCCAGTAACCTGCCCGCCTGCTCACCTGTCTCATACATCTTACCCTTATATGTCTGATATTCATCTTGCCGCGTTCTGGGCTAGCCACTTATGTAGCTCTGCTTTAATGGTAAGAATCTTCTGCTGGCTCTCCATGGACTCGGACTCGGACCCTTGCTTAATATCCTTTATATGCTGTTCTTCTGCTGCTGATAGCTGGCAGACCAATCTCTCATTCTCTAACCAAGCCTCTTGTTTTAATCTAGCCGAGAAGCTAATCATCTCGCCTCTTAAGGCGGCCTTAAATGTGTCCCACACATTGTTTCTGGAAGAGCTGTAGTGATTCAAACCAAAATACTCCTGCGCTCATTTCCTCAAATGCTCTACAAATCTGAGATCTGCTAAGAGCTTCCTCTCAAAAGTCCACTTTGGATAGTTTTTGTTTAAAATACCTAAATCATACTGCAAAATAAGTGGACTATGATCGGACAACACTTTAGGCAGTTTTTTAATACTCACTTTCTCCATTTCTGATGATGAAATCAGAAAATAATTCAGTTTAGTATATTTCCTATAAGGACACGAATAGTATGTGAAGCCTGGATCAGTAGATTCCTTATTCCCCCAAATGTCTGCTAAACCATGCGATTCCAATAATGAAGTCAGTGCTCGATATACCCTAGGTTTGCGGCCCAAATAAACAGCATTGTCTGTAAAATCAACAGAAATATTCAGATCTCCACATATTATAATGGGTCTCGGCCAGTTCAATAATTCAACTTCGAGATATTCAAATATCTCAGGGTCATCCTGATTAGATAAAAAGATGGGGAGCAGCGCACTCCTTTAACTTACTTATCAATTCTGTTCCAATAGATGATGTAGGTGCTGCAGTGTTATGCTCGCTGTCTATCGGGCATATGAAGTAATGAAGAAAGGGGACAACCATCTAATGGTTGACACTGCGCACAGTACTGAGGGTAACAAAGACCCTGAGTTGTTAGTCACATTGACAAAAAATAATACTCAAATGCAATAAACTGTATCAAAGGGACATATATTAGTTCATATATGCAATAAATAAATGCAACGTTTTGTCAATACATTGGAGAGAAATGACACTTATTGACAGTCATTGACCTAATGATTTTCTAACAAAACAAAAATCTGGTACATAATACAATTATATGATCACATGATGACATGTTGATGAGCCCAATGCATTTCGGGACTATGATGTCCCTTCATCAGGGGCAATCTGTAAAAGAAAATACATAAAAATCATCAAAGGTAATGAACCCTAAGGATTACATTCTACGATACTCAATAGTGAAACATCACTGATTGTATGGTCGACAACTGTGAATTATCCCGGATAAGTCATCAAAAAACACCCTGCTGATACCAATCACGCTGTGTATAAGAGGTATGAAATGGAGTGCAAAGTCAAAGGTAATATCACTCGGGGGTGTGAGTACACCATAGTGGTGTAAGTAAACCAAGTGCAAACTGATTAAACTATATCAAGTCAGAGAGGGGAGAATGGAATAATGAGACGTGATGGCTAGGGAGCCTCACCTCATGTATTATGCTTGTTGAGACCTCAAAATGAGGAGATAATCGAAATAACCGGACAACGACACTGCTGTATAGAAGACAAGAGAACAAATAAATAAGACATAGAAACGCGCAAAGAGCGTCTGGAGTGACTGATAGACAAGATTGATCCCTACTTACCAACTAATTGATGTAGGCAAACGCGGAGGCAAGTGCTGTAAACAAAGAAACATCACGTAAAAAAGAAGAAGGATCCTAAGAACACGGTGAAAAAATGAGGCAGTGCAGACGCAGGACTGCAAGAGGACAAAGTACTCACTGATAGAATGTGAATGGCGTAGCGTGAACCGTGGTGTCTAAAGGCGTCCTGTTACTGGAGCAAGATAATCTAGTACGAACCTGGCGCCATTAAATAACGCTGAAACGGAAGAACTGATGCAGATGTGGGTGTTCGAGGAATAGTAAAGCAAAAAAGAGGACTAACTATGGTCGCCATATTAGAAAGAAGGAACCTAAGGAAGGCGGTAAATGATTAAACGCACAATTAATGACGTAAAAAAATCCATAAATATAATAAAATAATACAGATGAGGAAAAATGAATAAGAATACTCAACACGTCCCTAAAGTGGGAGGAACTCACACCCATGTGTTAATATGGTATGTAAATACAGGAAAAGACAAATAAATATACAGGAAGGTAATACCATATAAGCTATGGACCAACGGTCAAAGGGATGTTAGATGATGTGTTCACGAAAGTAAACTGTCCTACACGAATATGGCCATTAAATACTGTAAAAATAAAACGAGAAAGCGGAGAGTGTAATAGGAGGGTGGTGAATGTATAACATGTATCAGGTGGGTGGGGGGGAGGGGGGGGAAGGGTGAACCCCAGAATGTTTAGAGACAGATCAAAAAGAATTGTGTACAAAGAGAAGTTATGGCATGTGTCTACAGAAAACATGATAGATCTAGTCGGTCATTGAGCCCACACGGAGCCAGGGTATGTAATTTCTGAATCCAGAAAATCTCCTTACGTAATAGTAGATTGGTAATGTCGACCCCTGGTCTGACATTAATGGTTTCAATGATTTGAAAACAGAGTTGAGAGATTGTATGTTGAGCTTCTGACCAATGGATGGCAAGGCTTGAGGTGGTGTTTTTATTTCTAATCCTGGATTTGTGTTCCGTGATACGAGTTTTTATTTTGCGTTTTGCGTATATTTCTTTGTCTTTTCCTGTATTTACATACCATATTAACACATGGGTGTGAGTTCCTCCCACTTTAGGGACGTGTTGAGTATTCTTATTCATTTTTCCTCATCTGTATTATTTTATTATATTTATGGATTTTTTTACGTCATTAATTGAGCGTTTAATCATTTACCGCCTTCCCTAGGTTCCTTCTTCAGTCACATCATGTTTATTTATTTACCCTTTTGCTTTTGGCGTTTTCTCGCTTCTTAGTAATGGTATACCTTTCTAATATGGCGACCATAGTTAGTCCTCTTTTTTGCTTTACTATTCCTCGAACACCCACATCCGCATCAGTTCTTCCGTTTCAGCGTTATTTAATGGCGCCAGGTTCGTACTAGATTATCTCGCTCCAGTAACAGGACGCCTTTAGACACCACGGTTCACGCTACGCCATTCACATTCTATCAGTGAGTACTTTGTCCTCTGGCAGTCCTGCATCTGCACTGCCTCATTTTTTCACCGTGTTCTTAGGATCCTTCTTCTTTTTTACGTGATGTTTCTTTGTTTACAGCACTTGCCTCCGCGTTTGCCTACATCAATTAGTTGGTAAGTAGGGATCAATCTTGTCTATCAGTCACTCCAGACGCTCTTTGCGCGTTTCTATGTCTTATTTATTTGTTCTCTTGTCTTCTATACAGCAGTGTCGTTGTCCGGTTATTTCGATTATCTCCTCATTTTGAGGTCTCAACAAGCATAATACATGAGGTGAGGCTCCCTAGCCATCACGTCTCATTATTCCATTCTCCCCTCTCTGAGTTGATATATTTTAATCAGTTTGCACTTGGTTTACTTACACTACTATAGTGTACTCACACCCCCGGGTGATATTACCTTTGACTTTGCACTCCATTTCACACCTCTTATACACAGCGTGATTGGTATCAGCAGGGTGTTTTTTGATGACTTATCCGGGATAATTCACAGTTGTCGACCATACAATCAGTGATGTTTCACTATTGAGTATCATAGAATGTAATCCTTAGGGTTCATTACCTTTGATGATTTTTATGTATTTTCTTTTACAGATTGCCCCTGATGAAGGGACATCATAGTCCCGAAATGCATTGGGCTCATCAACATGTCATCATGTGATCATATAATTGTATTATGTACCAGATTTTTGTTTTGTTAGAAAATCATTAGGTCAATGACTGTCAATAAGTGTCATTTCTCTCCAATGTATTGACAAAACGTTGCATTTATTTATTGCATATATGAACTAATATATGTCCCTTTGATGCAGTTTATTGCATTTGAGTATTATTTTTTGTCAATGTGATTAACAACTCAGGGTCTTTGTTACCCTCAGTACTGTGCGCAGTGTCAACCATTAGATGGTTGTCCCCTTTCTTCAACCTGATTAGAGCCATATATCGTACATATTGTGAATCCTATATCATGTTCTACCAATGCCCACCTCCCGCAGGGATCTGCCGCTTGGCGCTTAGCCCCTCCCAAAGTGGATCTAGCCAATATTGCCACCCCTCTAACTGTAGATGTTAGTGAGGAGCAGACCAATAACTCAAAACCCTTTATTCTCAACAGGCGTTTTTTTGCCCAAGGTAGATGGGTCTCTTGTACACATAACACATCAACATAGTTTGACCTTACAAAATACCCCATCATTTGCCTTTTCCTCCAGTTATTTAAGCCCCCGATATTAACTGTACATATCTTAAGTTTCCCCAATTGACCTAATTAAGGTATCACAATTCTTTTTGAACAGCCCATACATCTGAATAGAAACAAAGAGCCCTACCCCATCAAAAAAATAGAACCAGATATTTTTTCTTTTTTCCTCTTTTCCCCCCTGCTTCCCCCCCACCATCCCTTCCAACCCCCACCGTACCCTCCCCCCTCCCCCTCCCCCCACCACTCCCTCCACCCTCAAGAGACGCTCAGACCTAGGTCTGTGCAAGTGATGTCTGCAGCATTAGCGACCTGGGTCTTCTAAAGCTAATCACCATGACTTCCTCTTACCCCCTTAATCCTACCAGGAGATAGGTTTAACTCACAAAATTATATAAACATAAACATAAGCAAGCACCCCCCCTCCACCCCTCCTCCCATTACACCATATAATCACTAAGAACCAGACTCCTTTATTCTACATACAACCTCCCTTAAACCAAACTTTCTTATTTGTCCACCGCATCCAGATATTCTCTTGCTTTTATCTCAGAGGTGAAGTAGGATGTACGTCCCTCATGGATCACCTTAAGTTGTGCCGGGTTTATAAGATATATCTGGATATTCTTCTCCTGGAACGGTTTAATTAACTGTCTCAGTCTCCAACGTCTCTCTACCGTTGAGTGGCAAAAGTCGGGGCGAACAAAAAATGAGACCCCCCCCACTAGATCTCTTAGCTTCTGGTCTGGCCTTCTCTGAAATAGCCTGTCGCAATAGAAAATTCCCTAGGAACACCAATATTGCTCGTGGCTTATCCCCCTCTCTCAGTGGGGCTCGTCGCTTAAACGGGGTGCGGTGCACTCTTTGGATTTCGGAGGACCAGTTCTATTCCAGCAGCTCGGGGAATGCGGCCTTAAACAATTCAATTATGTACATCCTAACGTCCGACCCTTCCACTCCCTCTGGCACCCCCAATACCCTAAGATTATTTCTCCTCTGTCTGTTCTCGAATTCCTCGAGCTTCCACTGGATGTCCTTAATCTTTGAGCTTTGAGCCTCCACTTGGGATGACGCGCTGGCCGCTTCTGCCTCAGTCGCAATTATTCTTTCCTCCAAGTTCGTCACTCTCTCACCTACATTAGAACATGCCTTTGTGGTAAATAATTTAATTACCGGGACTTAATTTGGTACAGAAACATAATAAAACAGCTCAGTAAATAAGAGGCAGAATCCGTGGTATTAGAGGTTCGGAATGGGCTTTATTCCAATGATCGATTATAATCGGTTGCTCCAAGTTCCGTCACCACGAAGGTTCAGGAAGTGAAGTACATACTTTATTGACACGAAGTGATTTTTATAGAACATACATTAAAATGAAACGAATGCAGTAGGCGTAACAATTGATAAGGAAAATGACGATTCATATGCGTAACCGAAAATGGGTGTAATAAGGAGTAAAAAGGAACATAATTGGTTATGATGTCATATATAGGTGGATCTATAAGATAATACTTGGCATAGATGCGCGCGCAGCAGCATGACGTGTGATTGACGTGCAACTAGGGGGTGAAGGGGACTTGACGTTTAGCTCTACATGTGGAGACGAAAAGTCTGGGGGGTCAAGTCAACCTAATCCCAAATCATATCTAACATCCTATGTTTAAAGAACTATGTTATCCACAAAAGAAGGACTCTCGGACAGAATCTATTCTATACTGACTGTGCGTGCGTGTACAAGCGTCTAAGTGTCTACACTAAATGCGAGGGGGTAGGAATATTCCATGGTAACAGGACTATGAATTACTTGCATAAAGACAGAGAAGCCGAGCCATTGCTCGGTAGCTGGAAGGAATGTTTACTTAAACTACTAGACAGGAATGCATCGGCTGAGGGGCGAAGCAGATAACTCGAAGGTGAAATACAGTTCTTGGCAGAGAATAGGCTGATGTCAGGCTTCGTGAGCCGCGCAGAGAATGAGACAAAGTTCATGGTCACGGATGCAGGCTCAGACTGGAGCTTTCAGAGGCAGAAGGCAAGAAGAGTTCGATGACAGAATCAGGGCCTACTTGCCTGGACTGTAAAATGTCATAAGTGAACCATATAAAGCCGGTGGCCTTTCATACTTAAGAATGGAATATCCGGCCTATTCATGGCGGATCTGACAGAGGACATGTTGATGGTGGACGCACATGTGTTTGCGTCTTCATAACTGGAACTGGAGGGAACATACATGTACTTGTAACATGCACATGGAACCGTTGGGGTCCAAGATAGGGGACATAACTGACCAGAAAAATCCATATTTCCACATTCCCTCCTTGTCCCCTACTTGCCCGTTAAGAGATATCAATCTTCATCAATTCATTGATCTGTTCATATAACATCATTTGTTCTTCTTTCTTCTTTCGTGACGAATGAATTCTTGGTGGTGGAATACATGATGTGGCACACAGACCACAGATCGCTGGTCCACCTTGTAGACATAGACAGCAACTGAATAGTATGAGAAGGCCAATACCTAGGAAAGATAGGACCTTCCATCCAAAGGTAGATATTATACTCCAAAACCAACCGGACCAAGTCCAGGTGCCTGGGTTCTGGTGTATCTGGCTTACAATCTTATGAAGGCGAGTTATGGCCTTATATACAGATGGCGAATTTTCTGGTATGAAAATGCAACAGCTTGATCCGATGACCCTACAAGCTCCGCCCCTATCAGCCAGGATGACGTCAAGGACAAGACGATTTTGAAGCACAACAATCCGCATAGCAGACTGCTCTTCTGTTAAATTGCCTAAAGCGGAAATAGTTTCATTCACTACTGCTTCAAGGGTTCTAGTTAATCTACGTATCAGCTTACTATTAGTAACAGTACCTATATAGGGAAAGAGACCTTTATTGAAATCTGTGTATTTTTCCCATGCTGTTTCAGTGTAATCGACTATTGGGAGATCTCTCCTTACTCTACTATTTACTAAATGAATATTTCTGTGATAATCAGGAGGAGCTAAAAAAACAGGTGGCAAAAGAAATGCAATGTAGCAGGTACCATCCCAATCTAGGGGTAGACGCATATATGCAGTCTGACCACATATAAAGTAGGAGTGGCGATAAGCTCTAAATGAGGATTTGCCTTGATCACTGAATTCTACTATAGTAGTGCATTTACTATGGCCCATATGTATGGAACCAACTTTTCTTACACACAATTCACCTTTCGCTGGGAATACTGACATTGTTGGTAAAACTAGTTCAACTTCGGATTCGACATTTAGAATCATGAGATTAGGTGTAAAATTACCTAATCCATATACTTCATTTTCTAGATCAGTTCCTGTTCCTTTGGGGCGACCCTCCTTGTCAGGGTAACAGACCTTGAATAAAACTAGGTTCAGATTTCCCCATACCCAATGGTCTTGATAAACTGCTGTGTCTGAGTCTATGGAATTGATTAAGCTGAACCATGCTCCACAGGAGCCATTATGTGTAAACGGATGTGGAAAGAAAGGCAGGACTCCTTCATAATTCTGATAGGGAGGGAGCCGGCCACACACCCAACAATTAGTAGCATTACTAGTCTGGTGGGAATGATGTAACATACTAATGAAAGTGTTATTGCGCAGCGCAAGTCTATAAGACAATTCATGCGGGGGTAAGTCACTAAAAGAATGTTCAGCAGTAACATTGTAAACATTTCTGGCAATAGGGTAATATATGTGCAACAATATACTTGCAGTAATTATTAAAAGACTTAAGAAAAACAAGATTAATAATGTCACTATGCAATGGCTACGCAGTGATTTACAATACGCCTGTCGTTTCATCACTTTTCGTGGTTTTCCATGATTCAGGTCTGGAGGATACATGTCGGAGACAGATTCAACCGCTTCACCTAGGAGAGGACTTAAACAATCAAATCGTCTGACGGTCTAGGCCTTAGTTTTAGTTTATAGAGTTCCTTGCTGTTGGTCTCAGCCAAAGGTAGTTTTGAGTCAATGGGTGAAGACACACGAGGTGGGCTATTTACATCTGCAGGAAGTCCATGAAATTTCTTGATATGACTCGAATGAATCCATCCTTTTCTGCCTTCAATCTTCACGGCTGTTCTTGTGGTCAGCAGGACCAACTTGGGTGACTTCCACCTGGGCTCCAGCTGAGTCTTTCGGTCGAAATTCCTCACAAGGACGAGGTCCCCCGGAATTACGTCAAGGGGTTTCACCTCAGTGTTGTCGGGAAAGGCTGCAGCTACCTGTGAACGACAAGATTGTAGTGCAGACATCAAGGAAGCCAAGTAATCTGTCAGCATATTACAGTCAATATCAGTTATTTTTCGTGGTATAGGCGTCCCCCACATATTTGGTGGTCTGCCGAAGATCACCTCATACGGGGATAGCCCTGTTCGAGAGTGTGCTACCATTCTCGTGAAAAAGAGTGCAACTGGTAGTGCTACTACCCAGTCGACACCTTTCTCCCTGCATATTTTGGACAATCTAATTTTCAGGGTCTGATTATGTCTTTCTACGAGACCTGCTGCCTCAGGGTGTCGGACACAGTGGAATTTCCACTGATAACCTAACAAAAGTGAAACATGTTTCATTAATTCGGATGAGAACGGCTGGCCGTTATCTGAGTGAACAACACGTGGTAAACCGTATCGTGGGAAGAATTCTCGAACCAACTGTTTGGCAGTAGTCGGGGCAGTGTAATCTGAAACCGGGTATGCCTCCGTCCAACGGGAAAGAGCACAAACAACTACGAGAACGTATTTGAATCCTCGACATCGTTCCATCTGGATATAATCCATCTGGAGGACTTCAAAAGGGTGATCAGGAGGATGAAATCCACCCTGTTCTACGGGAACGCTTTTTCCTGGGTTGAACTGGCAACAGATCATACAGGTACGGACCTTTTGTTTGGCTGCTGCTCGTAAATGTTTATTGAACCAAATGTGTTGAATGCTATCTAGCATAGCTTTTTCTCCTAGATGTGCTGGACTATGTATAGTGTTAATTATAACTTGGACCATTGAATCAGGAAGGAACCACACAGACTTTTCCTTCATAATCCATCCTTGATCCGTTTGGATCCCTCCTAATTCGGTCCATTTCTTTATTTCATCTGGTGTAGCATGTGTCTGGATGTCAATTACGTCAAAAGTAGGATCTTTAACTGTCATACAATGTGTCGGCATCGGGACTATTGTCTTTGTCATGTCGGAGGTTTGAGCTTGAGCAGTCTGTTTAGCTGTTCTATCGGCTAGATCATTGCCTTGAGAAATGACATCAGTAATTTTCGCATGAGCCTTACATTTCATAATTGATATTGCAGTGGGTAGATGTATTGCATCTAATAAGGCATGAATGAGGGGTCCGTGCTGAATGTGGGCACCGTGGGAAGTTAAATAACCTCTCTCTCGCCACAGCACGCCGAAGTCATGTACAACTCCGAATGCATAGCGTGAATCAGTGTATATGTTGACTTTTTTACTTGTGGCTTGAATACAGGCTTGTGTCAGAGCGATGAGCTCTGCGGCTTGAGCTGACAAAGTATTTATATGATTTGTTTCAATGACTTCAGTATCTGTTGTGACTGCGTAAGCAGCCACTAACTCTCCTGTATTTGTTCTCATACATGAACCATCTACATACAATGTCAGGTCTGGATCTGACAATGGGACATCGGTTAAGTCTTGTCTCGGTTTCGTCGTTATAGTAATAACTTCAATACAGTCATGGGCTAGTGGGTCTGTTCCGATTACTGGCAAAAGTGTGGCAGGATTCAATGTGTTACAGCGTCTGATTTCTATATGTGGCTGAAACAATGTAAGCTCGTACCCTGTAAGTCGCGCTATAGTCAAGTGTTGTGTTTGCGTTCTATTTACAAGAACCTCTACTGCGTGTGGTACTTGAACTGTCAATGGATGTCCTAACACTATGGCATCGCTTTGTCTGATTGCTAAAGCTGTCGCTGCCACTGATTTCAGGCACGCAGGCAAAGCCTGAGCTACGGGATCTAATGTACTAGAAAAGTAAGCACATGGTTTGTGTGCTCCTGCTTGTTCCTGTGTGAGTACTGACAAGGCAGTACCTTCGCGTTCTGTAACAAAAAGTATAAACTGTTTTCTGTAACATGGCGTTGCTAAAACAGGTGCTTGACATAAAGCTTTCTTTAGGCTTTCAAAAGCTTGTGTATGTTCCTGAGTCCAAGGGAGAACAGTCGATGTGGCTGCCTCCTGTGTTGTCAACTGAATGAGCGATTTTGCTAGAAATGCATATTGAGGGATCCACTGTCTACAGTATGAAGTGAGGCCTATGAAATCCCGTACTTCCTTTTGTGTCTTAGGTATTGGCATGTTAGCTATTAACTGAATGCGGTCGGGTGTAAGCTGCCTTCCCTCCTTGGACAGCGAGTGTCCAAGATAAACAACTCGCTGGACACAGAATTGCAGCTTAGAAGGGGACACCTTGTGTCCCTTTTCAGCTAGAAATTGTAAAACTGTCAGTGATGCTTTCTCACATTCGGGTTCGCTTCTAGCGGTGATCAACAGATCATCGACATATTGAAGCAAGGCAGTGTTAACTGGCATGTGGATGCTGTCGAGTTCTCGTTTCAGTGCTTGGCTATAGATGCTGGGGCTTTCTGTAAATCCTTGAGGTGCGCGTGAGAATTTAAAGCTACGCCCATTTAAACTAAATCCGAACAAATATTGGCTTTCCGGGTCTATTGGGACGCTGAAAAAGGCATTCTTGAGATCAATTACAGTAAAGAATGTTGCTTCGGAATCAATAGCTGTCAATAATGACGAGATATCAGGGACCACAGGGAATTGTGGCACAATACACTTGTTTAATTCGCGCAGATCAATAACCAATCGATATACTGGCAGGGCCTTTGGATCTGTTCGTTTAAGAATCGGAATTATTGGTGAATTACATACATTGGAGTCTGTTTCCACAACCACTCCTTGGGCAATGAGCTCGTCAATGATTTGCAGCAAAGCCACTACAGCATCTGGTGGTAACTTGTATTGTCGCATTCGTGGTAGTACCACTCCTGCCTTTAATGTGACTCGATATGGTGTAATATTCATGCAACCAACATCAGTAGGGCCTTGTGCCCATAGATGTGTAGGTAAAGTCTGCAGTCGGGGATCCATGTCTCTAGATACATAGTGACCTTTAAAATCACGTAAAAACAATCTTACTCCTTCCGGAGAACAACATATTATGGCTCCTAGAGCTTTCAGTGTTTTTATTCCTAACAGATTTTCTGGACATGATTTAGTAAGCAATAAATCGGTAGTTCGGGTCAAAGGTCCTATCGTAAGTGGAAGAGGTTGTGACACTTCATTAACAATAGGTTTTCCTGAAAAACCAAGGGAAATATTCTGAGAGCCTGAGAGGGGTGCCCCTGGAACTTCACTACGTTTTATGGTCGTTCGACTTGCCCCTGTATCGAGTAAAAATTTTCTGTCTTGGCCTAACAATTCACTATGTACATAAGGTCCTTCTTGATCTACAGGGATCTCGATAAGGGGTAAGTCAACTTCCCTCTCTAGGCTGGTTCATGCGTATCGTTGATAATCAGGATAGTCGTACTGTGCGGTCTGGTACAGTTGTCGTGTCGTGGTTTGTGTGGCAGCAACGGGCAGCGCTGGTGCAGCTGGCACAAACTGTACAGACTGTGGTGGAGCTGGCATGGACTGTGCGTGCTGCAGAGCTCCTTGTTCATTCTGATCCTGTCTAGGTGGCCGTGGTCTTTCTTTTGTATTACCTATGGCGATATTATGTTTCAAAACTGGACAATCGTGTACGTAATGACCTGGCCTTTTACAATAATTGCATGTCCCTTTTACAGGTCCTGCTGAATCACCAGAATGTGTCATACCCTTTTTATGTCCTTCAGCTGGAACTGTCTGAGAAACTAGCATTTTCATTTTTGTGTCTTTCATGCGTCTGTGTTCATGTTCTTGTTCCTCTCTAATTCTATTGTGATGGTACTGTAACATTTGTAACATTTGTGATGGAGTGTTACCTTGCCAGGTACTCTCGAATTTTAATACTCTATTCTTTACTTGGGGCAGGGCATTTTCTACTAATTTTGTTACAAACAGATGTGGGTATGATTCGCTACTCGCTTTTATGCCACTATTTATACCAAAACATTTTTCAAATCGGGCATAGTAATCACTAGTGTCTTCATCTTGCTTCTGTTTACAGGCTGAAATTGTACCCCAATCTTCCTTTTTCGTAGTTAATAAACGTGGCAGTACCTGTACTAATAAACCTGGTAGTGCTTTAGTTTTATCCCCAAGTCCTGCTCCTGCAGTTCGGGCCTTTTCTTCTGCTTCTAATACTGACCATTCTATCTTTTGGTCTCCTACCTCCCACTCTTTTTCCCTGAGTTTCTCATAAATGCCAGCAGGCATTAATACCTTTAATATTGTCATAATGTCGGGATAGGTATACTCTCCCATGAGTAACATGTCTTTAATTTCTCGGTGAAAACCCGCTGGATCTTTGTCATGACTGGGTACCACTTTCTTCATTTCTAACAATTCTATTTTTGATATGGGCGTGTATACAAATACGCGTTTAAACTCATTGTCCTCGCCCTTTATTGGGTGTACTTCTCGTAGAGGATTCTGTCTGTCCATGTAATACGTGGTTCTTTCCTTAATGGGTAGTGAAACATGTTCTGAACATACAAAAAGAATGTATTGCTTTCTTGATTCTAGTATTTCTTTAATTAATTTAGTACCTGAACCTCTCCATCTATTCATGAGTAATTCAGTCAATATATCAGGTAAGGGACCAGGGTCCGAATGCTGACTCTGATATAGTATAAGGAGTTGTTGAATCATATAAATCCCAGCTAAACGCTGTTCATCTGGGGTGAGATTCAAAAATGTGCGTGTTACTGTATCATCACTATATTTTCCGGGACTGTCAACCCAATGGACAGCTGACCTGGCTAATTCTTGTTCATCCATAGAATCGAGAAAATGATAACCCCTTCGTTCTCGAAGTAATTTGTCAGCTGCTTGGAACGAATGCTCGTTAGACCTTATATGGACTATGGGTGTTGGGAAACTCCTGTTATTGTCTGGACATATCGGACGTATCGGGTCAATAAGACATCTATTACTATTACAAGATCTTCCTCTACCTACATAGGCTATAGTGTCTGACTGTCCTGTGGTCAGTCCTGATCCTTCTTCCTCGCTTTGTTCGAACTGGTCTACCGCTAATCTTTCTTCGTGTAGGCGTTCTATTTCTTTACGGATCTTTCGGCACATGGCTATTATACAATTCTGCTTATCATGTCTTCCTTCTGATATATTCTGACTCCATCTGGTAAGAATTTGCATTGCTTCCGGGTCTACCCCTGGTCGGTCTTGATTTCTGATCACACAATTTATGAGGAAACGTAACAGTTCCCCCTGTATCTCCACTTTCTGATATTCCATAGCTCTGTTAATACATTCAGAATCTCGCCCTGTTTGAACAAAATGATATATATTATCTAGATGCGCAGTCATTCCTGGTAACTTCCCTAGATACACCGCGGCTCGTCTGATACGTAATGATGCCAGGGTCATTTCGTCCTCTTTGCCGGGCACAGGGTCATATCTACAATCTACAAGAAGTTCCTTAAGCGTACGGGCATTTATGAGTTTGGGGGTACGTGAATGTGCTGACTCTTGAAACGTAAGTTTATTTATTCTGGGTGGCGTAGAAAAAATGTTGCTAGCACCTCCCGCAGCCCCATCTGGGGTGTCGGGTGTGAAAGGATTCGTTGAACGTGACACAGCAACTATAGGTGTGGACACAGCTATAGAAGCAGCTGTGGGAACAGATGTAGAAACAGATGTGCTTGCCGGAACTTGTGACACGATCTGTTGCTGTAGGGATACGGGTACTGGATCTTGGCGTTGAACCTCCCTGGTATGCGGTCTATGTGGGGCGGAATTAGCATATTCGGGAGCTGCGTCGTCTAAATATGAGGAGAGAAAGACATCTTCTGCGGTTCTAGGATGCCCCTTAGGATGTACCTTTATTGGGAATAATGGGGGCGGTAAGTCTTTCGGTATTTCTGGAGTAGCTTTAGGTAATCCTTCGGCTAGAAGGGGATACATACCATTCATAAGGGCATTTCTTTGTCTGTCTACTTGTTCTGATTTCACTCGGATACCTTCCTCAATTAATAGATTTTCTCGAACTTTATTTGAACTCTCTTTATTCTTCTCTTCCTGTCGGAGTGCTTTTTCTGTACGTCTATGAGATTCTTTACGCCATAACTCACCGGCATCTTTCTGTGACTGTCTGACTTTCCTTTTCCATAACTCTTCCTCGACTTTCATGATGCACTCTGCATCCCAGGTCCCCGCTGCGGGCCACCTCTGACTTTCTGGTAATTCCTTGGTGTAGTCTACCCATAAATCAAGAAATAATATAGCGTCTAAGCCATGTTTATGATACATGAAGTACCCTGGAGTGTCCCTAGGAGGAATAGGAACGGCTTCTTCGAGTACCCCTTTTCTTGTTGTGATCTGTCTCAATTTTGAAAAGAGCGGCATATTTGAGAACTAACCTGATACTTGATTTAAAACAAAACTTAATACAGTAACCACGATAATGAACAGTCATTCATACCACAATATGCAGAACGTACTGAAAACATTTAACATTTAACATTTACCTGAACAATCAATAATGATGATGATCTAAGGAAAACTTAAATCACTAAACATAATACTCGACATTAACTGAATTATATGCTTGATATACTGCTAAACAGTACAGATACACTGCTGAAACAGTGCAGACCGGATTTGTGTACCCAAACCCGTCTTGACCGGCACAAACTATGTGCACGTCAGAAAGCCTCCCCAGTAATGGTACTCACCGGGTAGCTCGGAAACGGAAGGCCTCGGAAACTGGACTGAACTTGAACCGGACTGGACTCGACTCGAACACTACGGAGACTGGACTCGACTTGGGACTTCGGAAACTGGTGGGCCTCTGTATACCTCGGATCTTGCTCTCTCAGCTAGGCTCTGGTCGGGATACTTCGCACTTCTCACCGCCTCGTCTGGGTGTTGATCGCAGCCTCAGTCGCCCCCGCTTGACCGGAGGGAGATACAGGAAATCCTGCTGGTACGCGTTATTGTCCGTCCAGCTGTGGCAGGAGACCGGGCCTGCAACTCACCGCCGGCGCGTGAGATGAGAAAGTGTCCCTGTTCGGGCGCCATTCATGTGGTAAATAATTTAATTACCGGGACTTAATTTGGTACAGAAACATAATAAAACAGCTCAGTAAATAAGAGGCAGAATCCGTGGTATTAGAGGTTCGGAATGGGCTTTATTCCAATGATCGATTATAATCGGTTGCTCCAAGTTCCGTCACCACGAAGGTTCAGGAAGTGAAGTACATACTTTATTGACACGAAGTGATTTTTATAGAACATACATTAAAATGAAACGAATGCAGTAGGCGTAACAATTGATAAGGAAAATGACGATTCATATGCGTAACCGAAAATGGGTGTAATAAGGAGTAAAAAGGAACATAATTGGTTATGATGTCATATATAGGTGGATCTATAAGATAATACTTGGCATAGATGCGCGCGCAGCAGCATGACGTGTGATTGACGTGCAACTAGGGGGTGAAGGGGACTTGACGTTTAGCTCTACATGTGGAGACGAAAAGTCTGGGGGGTCAAGTCAACCTAATCCCAAATCATATCTAACATCCTATGTTTAAAGAACTATGTTATCCACAAAAGAAGGACTCTCGGACAGAATCTATTCTATACTGACTGTGCGTGCGTGTACAAGCGTCTAAGTGTCTACACTAAATGCGAGGGGGTAGGAATATTCCATGGTAACAGGACTATGAATTACTTGCATAAAGACAGAGAAGCCGAGCCATTGCTCGGTAGCTGGAAGGAATGTTTACTTAAACTACTAGACAGGAATGCATCGGCTGAGGGGCGAAGCAGATAACTCGAAGGTGAAATACAGTTCTTGGCAGAGAATAGGCTGATGTCAGGCTTCGTGAGCCGCGCAGAGAATGAGACAAAGTTCATGGTCACGGATGCAGGCTCAGACTGGAGCTTTCAGAGGCAGAAGGCAAGAAGAGTTCGATGACAGAATCAGGGCCTACTTGCCTGGACTGTAAAATGTCATAAGTGAACCATATAAAGCCGGTGGCCTTTCATACTTAAGAATGGAATATCCGGCCTATTCATGGCGGATCTGACAGAGGACATGTTGATGGTGGACGCACATGTGTTTGCGTCTTCATAACTGGAACTGGAGGGAACATACATGTACTTGTAACATGCACATGGAACCATTGGGGTCCAAGATAGGGGACATAACTGACCAGAAAAATCCATATTTCCACACCTTGGAGAGTTTCCTGACCACCCCCTGCATTTTTCTCATGGCGGCTTGCGCCTTGCGACTATCCTGACGCGTTTCTTCCCTATGGGCTAGGATGGCCTGGTGTATAACCTCTAGCGTAGGAGGGGTATTACCAGTTACCGGGGGAGTTTACCCGAGAGTGGGGTAGCGGATGAATAGTCCCAGCTTAAATCTTTCCCTCCTTGATCTTGTATCTCTGATTGTGCCTTAGGTTTCTTGGTTATAGTGGGGAGGTTTTGATCAGTGCCCTCATGATCCGAACCAAATTACTCCCCCCTAATGATGAACTACGATCATCACCATCCTCAGACCACTCAGCCTCTTCGGAGACAGAAAAAAAACAGTCACTGGGCTCCTTATCCTTATCCAGATCCAATCTGTCATTATCTCCTCCTGGAATATCCCCCCCACGTCGTATCACCAGCCCCCTACATTGAGGTAGATTGTTGTAACCCCCTCTCAGCTGTAGCTCCTTCAAAAATAGAAGTCGTGTCCAGATTCTTATTGTTAATGTCTAAATCTTGTAGTGCCCCCAAAGATGCCATAGAGGGGGCTAGTAGTGGGGGGGACCCCTCACGGCCAATACTGCAGCCATTACCGTTATTACTGAGGGCGGCTTCTACCATAAGTGTAACAGCCTCGCCTTGTCCAAAATCCCTAGTGATTGAGTTACATTCATCAGTGCCCAGGGTGTCTTGAGAAACTCCTTTGGCCCTGTCCGGGCTCACCTCCTCATTCCGCTTCCTTCTTGCATTTTTCTCCATGTTCAGGCCCCCAGCCACCTCCGCTAGCTGCTCCCTGCCACGCATCAGCATGTCGACCACTGAAGAGCCTGCTGGGCGGTTCTTCCCGGGGATCACGCCTCTCCCCCTCCTCGGCTGATCCGGTGTGCGCGTCTGCCGAGGTTCACTCGGGGCTTGTTCCGGGCCGCTCTGTCCCAACACTGAAGCACCCGTGGCAGGCTCACCACGCAGCCTTCGCACCGCTGCGGCCGTCTTGGAGCCTGCGGCGTTCGCCACTTTCGAGGCCATTTTCGGAGCCATAACACTCCACAAGCCCAGATTTGCCAGGTGAGACAGGAACTTCAGGATGGAGCGCCTAACTATCCGGAGCCCAAGATTTATAGCAAGTGCCCAAAGTCTTTTACGGGAGTTCCAGGGCCCCATGTAGTAATATATAGTATAAGGCAGTATAGTGGGGTGATTTCCAGCTCAGGGGGGGGCTTGACATCAAGACCAGACCCAGATCGACATCGCTAGTGCTGCACTCGGCCTCTAACCGGCCGCCATCTTGTCTCTGTCATTTGCTCACTGTGCTGTTTAGGGCCTCCGGTCCTGACATAGAATTAAAAATTTGCGAACATTCGTGACAAGAATTTTCAATTCTATTAAGGACACGGAGGCGAGGATTATCCCACCCAAAATGTCACGATTCCGTCCCAGGTCCAATACTCCTCAGGATTCGGGTGATGCTATAGGGGGTCCACCTCTCGACGTCCCCAACTCCTGCACTAAAGGCACGGAAGGTTGGAGCAATCAAGCGAGGGAAGGGAAGGATGGGGACAGCAGGGATTAGAACCTGTAAAGAAATACAAACATAGAAATAACACTGTACATTGACATGCCTGAAATAAGGCTACACTCAGTAATTCTCGCTAAGATCTCCAATGATCTATTTTAGTGAACTTCAATATTGCGCCATAAACAAGCCCACACCTAAATCAGGCTCATACCATGCAACTCGCAAAACATACAGGCACCTCCCAACAGGGTAACTTCCTCTATGGGATAATGCCCTCGTGAAAGGTTAAGAGCGAAAGCAAAATTTCATACGGTTTCTAGAGTTTCACCCAGAGTTGTTTAGACAGTCTCGTTTGTGGCGTATGAAATCAAAACAAAAAGGAAAGTTGCAATGTCGATCATGTAATACCAACAAAGCGGGGCTCCTGGCTTAAAGGCATGAACCTTTGATTACTATGAACCTTAATTAGTCTGTATGGTGAGTCCTAGGAAGTCCGCAACAATTGCCTCACCGCTTTCTCCGGATCCCAGCTTCTATTTACTTATCCACCTTTACTCAAAGCACCCAAGCTTCGGGAAGCGAGGGTAAGGACACAAAAACGGGTAAGAGTTACACCCCCAAATGCACCTGTGATATCGTTCACTGCTTTGCCAGAGACTATGGCGATCAGAATGTACCACGTCCCCAAAAGGCTCACTCCCCCCCTGGGAGAAGTGAGCTCCGGTGCCGATACCTGACGGTGCTTCTAAGACTGAAGAAAGAACCCGGCTGAGTCTTGCACGCCGATCCTCGCGTGCTCGTCAAAACGTCTCGTTTTCCGCTTTCTCCGAAAAGACGATGGAGGGTTTCCAGGCACCCTGCCAGGAACAAAACTACCCTTCGCCAATGCAGGGAGGGAAGAACTCGATGAGGCTCTCAATAAACTTCGGTGAACGGGTTCGGGAAACACGGAACTCGTTTGTCCTGAATTACGCACAGCGTCGGGTGTGCGTCGTCTCTATTTATTCCTGCAGCTCCTCCCACTCTATTTCCGGGTAGTCTGGGACTTGTAGTTGATGCAGGCGCGCTATGCCTGCTTCCTGACACAAAAACTGTGATGCATTATATGATATGTAATTGATCCATAATGATGTTTATACTGCATATGTCTTCTTTCTCCCACCCTTTTTTTTCGACATTGTTGATGTTTCGTCTTTTGATGTTGGACAGCTATTACGGAGTAGTCCTTTACTATTTCAGGTGCAGATAATAAGTAAAGGCCTGTCTACTCGTGCTGCTGAGGTTATACAGTTCTTTTTGTTCCCACTCAGTTGGAGTTCCTGGGCGGCGTCCCGGTTCAAAGGACAGCCCCGTTGGGTCTTCAAGTTTTGATGGTTTGGAGAAACTCTCATCCGCCGGTTGGTTTTCAAGAACAGAGCGTGCATGGACTTAACTACTATGGTGACAACAGGCGCGCAACACCCATTGGACTTGAAGGGCTTCAGCCCCCCCCGTCGTGTGTGGCAGCCCGGGATGAGACAGCTTCCCGGGCAGACACACTGCCGCACCCGAGCACTTCACAGGTCTTTAAAAGATCATTTGCATGTTAATGAGGCCTTGCTGTTGTTTCACCCCTTCTACGAGCCCCTACAGCTCCATTCTGCCTATTGCTCACCCCTTCTAAGAGCCCCTCCAGCTCCACTCTGCCTATTGCTTAAAGTTTCAGCCCCCCCGAAAAAATTTCTTAGCCCCCCCCTCAAACAATTTGGCTCTAGTTGCGCCTCTGGGTTTCAGCCCCCCCCCCCGAAATTTTTTCTTAGCCCCCCCCCCGCCTCCCCCCCCCGAAATTTGGCTCTAGTTGCGCCTCTGGGTGACAAAGAAAGAGGACACTATGGTTGTGCTTATTCCTTATATATCACGATACTCTATGGTTGGTCACGTGATTTTTTTATTGTATTTTCATTGGCTGCTGAGCTCCTAGAGTGAAGAAATGAGAAGCATAATCCTCGCCTCCGTGTCCTTAATAGAATTGAAAATTCTTGTCACGAATGCTCGCAAATTTTTAATTCTACATCTGTCATAAGGTGCAGTTGTAGTAGTAAAAGTGTTTTTCATTTGTATTTGGCTACGCCCCCTATAATTGATTGAATCGCCCCTTAATCTTGAGAGAACACATTTTGCACAAGCGCAATCTGTATTACAGACTGGGCTGCAGAAAAATCTGCAGGGCCGCTAAGGCGGTGCGCAAACTCACATTGCACCCCTGGGGTACCTACTGGAAATACAGCTTCCGGTGCTAGGATTACCACCTTTCTCAGAAGAAATATTACCTAGTTGTATAGGTTATGAATTTCAGGAAGGACGAAGATCTGGTGCTTGAAGCAGAAGTGTCTCATTTTGAACTGGAATATCTCGAAGTAATGCCATTGGTGGAAACCACAATATCTTAGGGGGTGTTTTTTTCCCCATATTTCCCTATTTCCTTCTTATTGGGAGGTCCATAGGTCGGAACTGAGGATAATGCGATACTGCTACATGGTTTCTCCCATTCCAAACTGGAGAACTCTAAATCTTGCATATGTTTTACGTACACAAATTTCACCAGACTTAACCCAGCAGAATTTGACGTGCAAAAAATTATGGGCCAGTGCAAAATACACTTACTGCCTGTTGGCACCAAACCTCCCAGAAATTCAGAACCGCAGCCCTAAAGTATTACAATCCCATATAGTATTATGTATCACGGAACGCTTACCCTTACTCTAAGAATCATTTATGAAGAGTTAAGACAACTGTAAACTAAACTTTTGAAGTGAGTTCTTCACTCATTTTGTTTTATACTCATATTTCACTGGGGAAAATTACTGGCCTTGGTAAATTTTCCTCATTTTTATTTTCAGGGAAGGACAAAAAACACAGCTTCAAATGCTGGCCAGGTGACAACTCTCCCAGGTGGAAGGGTGCCCAGACCAGTTCCACTGGCAGAGACGAAGGGGTGAACAGTGACAACCTGTCTTAGCTGTTTTGCTGTACAACACCCCGTTTCAGGTAATGGTGCCCGCATTCCTAAAGCCGCGGCCTCAGCTCTCGGATGGGCCGGGCCAGACATGGGCGTGTGAGGCTGGGAGTGTTTGCCCTGGCCGGCTCTGCAGGGCTCCGACAGTGAAGTCATTCTCCCTCGGCGCCGAGGGTGGGGTCCCGGCTACCTCCCTTCCTCACAGCAGCCCTTCTGTCCTGTTTCCCTAATCCCTGCAGGATGTAGTGCGGTTTCTGACTCAGAAAGTAGCTGAAACGGGTTTGACACCTGGGGGGACCACAACTCCCAGAGATCTGTGCGAGCGTTCTTCTCTGCGTGCGATTGGCAGATAGAAGAACAGGGCTGCCCAGACCCATCAGCAAGAGAGGAAGAGAATACTCGTGTGACACAGACACGGAGGGAAGAGCCTGGCAGGTAAGCTGCTTGATTTCTCTGCATTTTGCACGTTTACTGTTGACGATCAGTGCTTCAAAAATGTCACACATAAGGAGCTTTCAGGAAAGGGCGGTGGCATTATCAACCCTTTATTGTCTGGAGGGAGTAACTGTGGTTTGGTGTCTGCACCAAAACTTTAGAAGGGAAAGAAAACGACGTAAGAGCTCGCTCTTAATCTTAAACACGGCAAGGTGTTTCATGTCTCGTTTTTTAAAATTATTATTGACATGAGCTATTTGTAAAATCGTCATAACAATTACTAGTATATTTTTATTAACGTATTGCAGTTTAGTGATGACTGAAAGATGCCAGCTGCTAGAGCCAGGGGAAAGGCAGGACGCAGAGTGGAATTGAAGTTGGAGTTAAAGTATTAAAATGTAACCCTGCTTTTTCTATGTGTGCTTTCTATTTCTAGATGATATAAGCTGACAGGAGATATTTATGGCAGCATGTTAACTTTTCCACATGTTTAGGTAATTATCGGAACCATAGATTCTCGCTGCCTTAAACATTATGAGCAACCGCATTTTTTTTATTTGACTTGTATTAAACTGATATTAACATTTATTTTGTCACAAATATCTGTTTTTTGAGTGTTAAATTTTGCACTAGAAATTCTACTTTCATTCTTCACGTTGAAACAACCTATCTCTTTCAAACGAAAGATCAACTCACCAAGGTGATTGTCTCATGATGTGTATTATAAGGATTAAAGTACACCCCACAGTACATTTAAAGGAAATTGCAAGTCACCTCAGAGTTCTGAGGCCTTATAAAGGAACTCAGCATGGGGTCTCTTTTCTCTATATGGTCACAGGACTCCTCAGTGACTTTCAGTATGCTTATAATGTATGAGAGGGGTTTCTTTACCCCATACATAAAGTGACTGATTAATTAGCAGAAGAACATCAAACAATTGTTTTTGGAACCAAGGGCTTTGAGCAAAGCTCACCTTTTAACTTTATTGTATAATAATATTGATGTTAAAGCTTTGCATTATAAATGACGCTTCTTACCACATTTCTGCGTTGTCTTAGTGCTGTTAATAAAAGGTGTTACTGCTACCGAATTTAATGGTACCGCTTTATAAGCCGACCTCAGAAGGATGTAACACTGAATTGTCCGTGCTGGAATTCAGACTCCTGACCTGAAGTTTACTTACTGAGTCATTTGGTTAAATTAAAAAGATGCACCCACAAATCCCAACTATGTGTTCATATTTTACTTAACAAGAATGTATACGTTTGATTAATTCAAATGTATTATTTCATCATAAATCACTGAGTCGTGGTCATTTGAATAGTCAACACAGAGAGTCAGTTCAGTTTTTGAATCTGTGTTGTCTGAAGGCTGCTCTTGAGATAATGAATGACAGAATTAATACTCTGATCGTGAAAAGTGGTTTTAAGGTAATTTGGACATTAAACTAGGCAGATATGAAGAAAAAAATGCATGAAAATGTCCAGATGTTCAAGATTGCGAGACAATGTGCACCAGACATATCTTAAATGTAGAAGAAATCGATTTAATACCTTAAAAATACAACTCTGACGAATGTATATTCCTGGGGATTTGCCAACTTTTGACAGAAGAGTTAGTTCCATGTGTAATCCTCTGCAAACAAGCATTGGCAAGTCCAACAGCTCTGGCCTTTACAGGCGTACCGTTTTTTCTTTGCAAACATATGGCATATGCAAAGCAACTTCCAACACCTATAAATGTGAAGCAATATCCCAGCAGCCATGCACAGCAGGCAGTATTAAACTCGAATGTTGAAACCTTTGCATAAGGGTTTGGATGGGAGAAGTGGCACGCGAAGCTGGCTGGGAAATCTCTGACATGCCTGGTGATGGAATTCTTGTCACAGATGTCTGTAACATTCACCCTAAGTTTAAAATAAATGTAGGACAGTGGCGAATATATAACATAATTTAATAAAAAATAAAAATCAATGATCTCAACTAGGAGTCCCTACACCATGGATTAGGCAGATTGAAGCAAAACAGGTAGCCGGCAGGAAACTGAAGGCTTTAACATCAAACGAGGTGTCTTGTACTACCAACAGATAATGGGTGTTTATTTTTCCAGACTTTATCAACCTGGAGAGGATCATTAGACCACTGAGCCATCAAACCACCATATACTGTGCTCAGGGTATTTTGCACTAGGTTTCACAAGCTCGTGTCAGGCCATTGCTAAAACTGTAATTGGTGCTACAACTAGGAAATCCATTTTGCACCATTATTTTATGAGCGCTGGCATCAGCCACTCAGGAGAGGAACCCGTGGGCTTCTACCGGAAGCGTAAGTAGGCAGGCGTAAAGTGTGTTCTGGGTTTTAGGCAACCTTAGGCAGGAACCCCAGGTAAGACTGAAGGATGGTGTCTCATATGACATACAACCACTTGGCAAGTGTGACTTTCCATTGTAGTAAACTGGCAAGGAACTAGCCTCCGGTTCCTTTCTTTATCCAAGCTTTTTATCTTTTTGAATGTGGTTCTATCTGGCATTTGACCTTACATTTAATTAGAGGGTGTGAAACAGCCAAGGTGCACTTTATTCCTACAATGCACTCTGTAGTATTTGTTTTAGATTTGCAGGTGTGTACTTTACGTAAAAATAATGTCTAAATACACCGGTGGAGCAGATTTGGGGTACTGGGCAGGTTTTGTTAATGGGTTTATATTGTGCATTAGTGTTTCATAAAAACTAATTTAAAGAGAAAAAAAATCCCTGAGGGCTAGGAGTGCTCAGAACTGTTTCTCAAAGTCGTCTTTTTCTCGTAGAACCAGTGGTGCGAGTCCTGTCGTGTCCTGAGGAAAGGCTCAGAATAATGAAGCGCATAGATGATTACTGTTGAGCTGTTCAGCGCCTTGAGGCAGCCCGGGGGTGCCATAAGCACTGTATAATTAACAATTCCATGACGTGGCGTGTGATATTGCGCCAATGGCTTTCCAATCTGAGTGTGTGATGTAGATCATAACAATACCTTACTGGCAGCTTCACCTACAGTGCTCTGCCTAGAACAGATTAACAGGGGTTAAAACTGTGCTCTCATGGTGAGGATTTGCCCCGAAGCAGACTTTCGTTATTCAATAAATATTTTGTTGGGTGGCGCAGGGTATGTCGGCGCACGCCTACGCCCATTCAAGGGAAGAATATTTGAAATTAGGTAGAAAAGCAGGTGAGACAATGGACACCAAACAAATGCAGAAACATGACACGCAATAGGGTTTCCATGATGGACCGCAGGTGTTTCAAGAAATAACATTTGCATTCGAAGGGTGCGTAGAGTTTTTTTTTAAATCCATGGCCTTAGTGCACAAGGCGTTCAGTAGAAGACTCCGGGCCTTATTTAGATATCAGTAGATGCGTTACTCCATCACAAAGGTGCCGGATATCTCGCCAGTCGAAATGTAAATCCCATAGGATATAATAGGATATATATTTCGGCCGACAGGATATCCGTCACGGTTTTGAAGGAGTAACCCAGCCGCGGAAATCTAAATCAAGGCCTCTGTCCTTCATCGCCCTCAAATTTCCATGGGTGAAGGCTGTAGAAACCTACAATCCATGCTCAACACCTACTTCCTGCTACCAGTCCCACCTCCCCGATCAGCCTCTCGAGGTGAAAGAGTACCCTCAGAAGGCAGCCTCCGAGCGTTGGGTCTCCGGCCTCCACACTTACGTGTTAAGTCAGATGACCATTCTTGACCGAAGATGCTAATGCTTGGCATTTAACCAGTCAGTCTCTCCTAATATTGTTAATCAAGTTGTCTTTAATTCTACACTGCCAAGAAGCTTAGGCATTTGTGTTCTAATAAATTTACTTCACACAAACATTAAAATAATTTAATCAAGTTAAAAACATTTAACTTACTTTGTGAACCTTGAGTAATATTTTTGTTTGGTGAGGCAAGAACTCACCATTCCTGTAACCATGCAAGTTGAATTTTCCTTCATTCTTCTGTTTAGAATCTGTTGTTGTTACTACCCTATAACAATGATGTTCTCCGCTTCCAATCAAAAGTGATCTTGTTTTTCTTCTGAATTGCAGATAACAAATTTCTTCAAACATGAGTCCTTCAGAAGCATTCAACAGATTGGTGGCTGGAGTCGATGTACTGGATTTCACGGTGAAGGATTCCCCATGTGATCTGCTGCTCTCGGGAGACAAGCCATTTCCATTGTTGGTGAACTCAAACGGTGAAGTTCTGGTTGCGGCCTCCTGGTACGGGAAAGGAAGGGTCCTGGTGCTTACCCATGATGACTACCTGAATAGTCCAAAGTTTGCCAAGCTCCTCCAGAACGCTGTCAGGTGGCTTCGGTCTTCTCCAGAAGCAGTGGTTGGTGTCCATTCGAGTCTAAATTTCCTGCTCCAATCTCTTACCAGTGGTGGCGTTCCTGCTCAGTCCAGTGAGAATTTCTCCGATACCTTCGGAGTGTACTGCATGAATGCCTACGATGACAGGCAAGCCGGTGATCTTGTTGCGTTTGTGAAGAGAGGTGGTGGGATCCTCATCGGGGGCCAGGCCTGGCAGTGGGCATCCTCACATGGTGCTGCAAATGTCATCCCCAACTTTCCTGGAAACCGCATCATCGGCGTGGCAGGGATTCACTTCACACCTAACAAAGGTGTGCAAGGGGTGTTCCCTGTCCCTAAAGAGATTCCTGCAGTAAAGCTGGTGATCCCGTGAGTACTGAATCCTAGCTCTGTGCATTTGAATGATCTTACATTCAATTTTATTTTAGGTTATAGATGACCTTGTGCTTCGGGCACTGTCTCTCATTTGGGGAGAGTCAACATGAATAGATGCAGATGTATTTGACCATGAGCTATTAGATCGTTTGAGAAAAATAAGTTATTTCTAGGCTCTCAATATATTTTGTATTTCAATCTTTAGGCATTATAATTTATCAAAAGTATTACATAATAATTGTTTATCTTAGAATGCTTTAAGGCTAAAGATTTGTTTTTTAAATAAATCTTTTTATTAGACAGTTGCTCAGTACATTCCAAACACATAATTACTAATAACAGCACAGCGCCTTCGGACATGGAGGCCTTGCTTCACAGCAGTTGCACATATTAGTAGACAATACATGGATTATTGGGTATGGATGGAAGCTCGTATAGCCTCACTGCTCAAACCACATTCCCTCCATCCCCGACCAAGCCCCAGATCTAGCCTTCATGAGTACCTGTATGTATCCCATTTGTCCCAAATGTTCTCGTATTTCTTAGGGCAACCTCAACCCTGGTAAATCACCCACTCCGCTTGTTGACACCAATCTAGATCATTCTTCCAGGTGCGTACCCCAAGCGTGGGCGACATTTCGCTTTGCCACCCCTGCTGCTAATGTTAGCCAAATCTTGGTGTACCTGGGCCAAGTGTTTTCCCCGGTAATACACAGCAACTGTCATCTAGCATCAAGTGGCACTGTTAGGCTCCTGACCTTAGTCATAACTTGCGCCACCCCCCTCCAGTATATTTGGATCACAGGGCGTTCCCAGAAGAAATGAAAAAAAGGAGCCCACCGTGCTGCATCCCCGGGCACAGAGAGTTGCATCACATCAGCCCAAGCGATGCCACAGAGACCTGGAATAATAGGATTTGTGCACTATCCGCAACTGTATGAGGCAGAAGCGGGCACATATGGCCACCTCCCTAGGGCCGTGCAAAGCCTCCGCCCAGTAGTCATCCTCATTCAGTTCCACGTCAACCTCCCGCAAGGAGCGTAGCAGATCCGGGGAGTTATTCATTATTTCCTTATAAACCAGTGTGATTGCCTTGGCTGGCATAGGGTCTAGCAACAGTCGTTCCTCCAGAAGGGAAGACTCAGGAAACTGTTTCCCCCTCCGGCATGGACACTGCAATGCGTGCTTCAATTGCAAATATCGAAACTGTTCCCCTGCTCCTCGAATGTCAGTGAAGCACCCCCCCTCCAAATATCTCCAAGGCAATTGATACCAATCAGTCCCCACTTAAGGAAACCTTTATCTGTCAGCCTGCCATCCCAGCCCAAGTTTTTGTTTGCATCATTCCACGCTGTGCCACCTTCTGAGTGTGGTGTGGCAGCGACTTAGTCTGCTTCTTATTATATAGGATCGAGGGGTAGCCCTGACCACCCATGGCCTCCTGATCAACTTGGTAGGCAGGTTTGTCTGTATCTCCAAATACCAAATGTCATTGATCGTCACCAGCTGGGCAGCCCAATAATAGACTCAGATGTAAGGCACAGCCAAGCCCCCCTCGACTACCGACCTTTGTGGATTTTATTTCTTATCATAAAATGCCTTGGGGCTACGTCAGTGTCATATTGTGGTGCTTGAAATTTGGCAACCCTCTGTCCTGGCTCTGTTTACTTTTTAGAGGCAACTGCCTACCATCATTATTTGACTTTCAGACTTTATGATGTCATCTTGGCGGGCGAGTGACTTATCTCTATCCCTTGCGCTCAATTAGAGTCCCAGCCTTGTTTACTGGTGTTCCCTCAGCCCTATCTGCCTTTCAGAATACCCGACATGTCACTGACTCTCCAGTCCCAGTGGGCCTTTCAACAGTCTATATGAATTGTGAGTGCCTGTGCACTGGCTCTCCTCTCACAAAGATAACAGACTTTCAGAGACTGAAGTGTGACTCTCTTTCACCAACCCATGTGTGGAACAAGTGAATGACTCCTCTTCCCTGGCACTAACTTTCTTTTAGAGGTCAGAAAGCATGAATTTTTGTATCAGCCTCGCAAACCTAACTCTAACAGACGTCTCATGGGGATCCAGCTCTATCGGTCAGACACATAGCTGTCCCCGACACAATCCTACGGTTTCCCAAGAGTGACCTTAATCATGGCTTCATCTTCCATTTTGAGACTTGATGGAGATCAGTATTCAAGAAATTGAATGATTACAGACCCTAAGGAGCCAAGGGAGATTGTTGCATATCTGGGTTCCCACTGGGAGTCGTATATTTGATTTTGTCCTCATGGATATAATCGCAGGACACTCAAAATTTGTTAATTGGAAAACTATTGTTCGTGAAATTATGAGAGAAAAGAAATGTGGGCCATCCTGTGGAAAATCATATTGAGAAATGAAATAGGCACAAGAGGAGCACAATTTATTTACTTTGGCCCTTTTCAGATTTTTTGTAAAGATCCCAGGAAGACTGAGGGAGGAGGTAGAAGGAGCAAATAAGTTAGGGCGATTTCATTTTGCCCCCTAAATATTTTCTTATTTTTTCAGCCCTGTTTGTTTCGGCCGCACAGCATCACTAAACTGCTTATAGGTGCACGAGATACTGTAAAAGAAGGAGAACCATCAGGAAGAATGTGTAGGTTTTCAAGTCTTTCCAAAGGCCAGGCGCGGTAGCTAGGGCGGCTCTTCCACAGGCGAGATCCTGCCACTAAGTAGCATCCATCACCTCTAGATGGTGGAACACAGAGGCCAGGGGTGAATATCTGTGTATTTTGTCTTTTAGGTAGGTGGGTGCTGAGCCACTGAGCCATGTGAAGGTGAGGATGGGGATCTTGAAAGTGGTCCTGTCTTTGACTGACTGCTAGTGGCAATATCTGCAATCTGTTTTTTGGGGAGTATGCCTGTGTTTCGTACATTTCTAGTGTGTTGACTCTAGCAGTAAATTGTTGTCTCCCCAAGTGACCTGCCTCCTTTTCCGTTGACGTTCTGAATGTTAAGATGTAAGTGGAAAGGCAAGGTTGGTATTGGTACACCTCACATGAAGGACGCGATTAAGGACTTTTGGAACAAAGAACAGTCAGCAGCTTTGATAGCGCAACATTGATAATCAAACGCAGTGATAATAAACAGAATGAATTGGGTCAAAAGAATAATGGGGCAGAAGAAAGACTAAAGGACCACGTATGAGGGCTCAGTCACATGGCCATCGGTGCCTAAATCTGTTTGAAAGCTCATAGTAGTAGAGTCGACTGCAAGAGATAGGACCGTAAATATTCTGGTCATAGTGAGGAGGAAGAGGTAGCAGGGGAGGGAAGTGAGTAGAGACCGGGGAATACAAATAGAATGTTAAGAAATACAGAGTGCAAGCAGGAGGAGAATCATGAATGAGTTGCAGGTACTCCTTGTGCAACAGAGATGAGAGGATATGCATGTGAAGGAGGGATATAAACTGGAGACAAGAACAGAAAGTTATTAAGCAAGAGACAGACTCAGTGGAAGATTAATAAATGACATATCAGCTAAGAGTTCAATAGAGTTATGTAAGTTGTAGCTATGTGGTGGTTTTATATTAATAGGTAGGTGAAAAGAGCTTGCCATGGTGGTGTGAATAGATTAGAACTCTATTGAATGTGTGCTACCCTCAAGGAATAGATTCCAAATTGTTATTCCACAACAAATAGGGAGAAGTATTGAAAGGCAGACTTTACATGCATATGACAAATGGTGAGAAAGTGATAAATCTTACATACAGTATGACTGTTTCTCATTGATGATGTTGCAAATTTTAGAAGTACTCCATTAGTATATATTGTCAGACTAGATTATTTGTAGCATTCACCCTATTACAAAATCAAAAATCTTATAGACGTCTAAGGGTCAGACATACTGTATATCATTAGACTTATTTTTATTTTGGCACCATATTGATGCAGAAAATGACCCATATGTTCGTCATCTTACATAATGACATCCTTAAGAAAGTGAAGATGGATTCTAAAAATACATTAGGTTAAGTATTCACTTGATACACTTTATTTTGTGTTAATTAAGGACTTACACAAATATTGGTTTGTGTTAGTGGCAATTGCTAACTTACAACAATGACAGAGACTCTTGGGGAGATGGGGTGTCAAAAATAGTGTTGTTTGGCCCTACTGGTGAATACATTTTCACGTATTAAACATCTTTAAAGCACGGACTAAGACCCATTTCTTTGATGATAACTCTAGTTAACTCTCACGTGGAGTATGCAGTTTAGCAAATGGTACCCATATGGCGTTAGCTCAACCATTGGCAATAAGCAGTGCATATTAAAATAATCTATAGTAATGGCTGAAGTGTATTTTGATTTGGGTGATGTGAAAATTCACTTCACGGAGGGATGTTAAAGCAATGTACTGTGGGAAGCATTTTAAATATTTGAGTATCCTTCCAGATACAAAATTGCAGAGGGAAGCAAGAAAATGAAAATTAGCATAATGAGTGAAATAAAATGAAATTGAGATTTATAACTTACACTAATACCCGAGGGTGTCTAGGCGCGGCGATCTTGCTGAATTAGCTAACCAGAAAGGGAAGATCAAAAAGTGCATTCAGTCTAAATATTAAACAGCCAAGTTTTTAAAACTTTGCGGAATGCCAAGGCTGCCTTGAAATTTTTCATTTTTGGACTTAGGTCTGAGAATGATATTGACCAAAACCTATAAAATTGAATAATGCGCGGCTACAAAATGGATGCCCAGTGTGGTTTCATGAGGCGATATAGAATGTACATTTTGGAAGAGTACTTTGGGATGTAGTACTTCGGTTCCTTTTGAGTTCATCTAGAGATTGGTGAACCAGCTCAGCATATCTGTATGTGTACAGTCTTGATATCTTCTAAATTATTATCAAAACTCCAACTCAGCACTTTTAAAGAGTGTAAGAAAAGGTCTCAGTTCTCAGTAAACTGGAAAGGAACAAGAATCTTTAATTACCTGTAGTACAATAGAGATAACAGAAAATATAGTTGACTCACCTTAGAGTATGTTCAAATCAAATTTGAAAAACACCTTAGAATACAGCTATAGAATTAAATAAGGGCAGTTAGACTTGCATGGGCCTATATCCCATGGAAAGAGTAGTGTGTGTTCAAAAAAATAAAAAGAAACATGTTTAAATTTACAACCAAATCTATGTATTTTTTTATGGAATTGAAAGAAGCAATATGACCAGAATGAGATGCTATGTAAATTCCTGAAGATTGAAAAGAATTGGTTCTCTGTTTGTATAAATGTGTTGTCTAATCAATTTCAGAAAGTGATGACACTTTTGCGAAAATTAGCAAAGCATTATGTTTGATTATGCAGATTTTGAAATTGTTACTTTTTAAGTAGGCTTTTTCCAGGTATACTTATATTACTATTAACTGGAGTTTAGATGTGTATTGCTGAAATATTTATTAAAATCAACAATAAATTAAGTTTTTGATTGTCTGATTAGAATATGTTTTCCCATAGACATGGTGTTGATGCTACTCCAGACCTGAAGTATCTCTTTAATGGCGTGACTCATCTAAACATCAAGGGCAGTGCAGTCCCTTCAGAACTGTTAGTCCATGGGCAACTAGCCTTCCCCGTTGGACTCAGTGATTCCCATCAGTGCTTCATGGCAGCGGCACGGTATGGAAACGGACGGGTTCTGGTGACAACACATGAAGCATATCTGTCACACTCTCAGCTAAAGAAGTTCCTTCAGAACGCGGTTTCCTGGCTCGACAACAGGAGGAAGGGGAAGATCGGCATTGACAACAGCGTCAAAGGCCTCCATGGGCTTCTCAGTCAAGATGGTATTGCCAGTGAAATTTCTGGCTTGGTCCCAAACCTTAGCGTGTACTGCTGCAACGCCTACAGTGACCGTGATGCTGAGAAGCTCCATGAGTTTGTTGCGGAGGGAGGAGGGCTTCTGATTGGAGGCCATGCCTGGTGGTGGGCATCTCAAAACAAAGGAAAAAGCGCAATAGCGGACCATCCGGGCAACAAGATCCTAAATCGGTTCGGCATCAGCATCCTGCCGAGCACCATGAGTGGAGACAACTTCCCCGTTCTGTGTGCCGAGGAGGATAGCAAACACTACCACTTTCGGCACGCTCTCTTCCAGTTCCAGCAGCATATTCGCAACAAAGATGAACCAAGGGCACCGCTGACGTCCTGGCTTCAGAGGCTACGCCAGGATTGTGCCACCGTCATGAAGGTTCCAGTTGAGACGTGTCCCATGTTTGCACCCTTCCAGCGTGTCTTCCGACGGCTAGTCCACAAGGGTGGGATCCCGACAGCTTGCAAAGAGAATCCAGTGAAGAGCAAGTCCAAGGAGGCCATGCTGCTGGGCTTAGTGTGTGCCATCGATGATGCCAGCTCAGACGGTTGTTGCGCCAGCCAGTTGTTGCTGCAACAAGCCCCAGTGCCTCCTTCAGTGCCTCCGATCTCTCTGGCAATCAATGCAACCAATCCAGGTAAGACTTGCAAGCAGTAGATTAAGTTATTGATTTTACTGTGGAATCATTCTGGTCGCATGGTGCCTGGGTGTGTCTTCAAATGAGAAAGTAAGGAGTGAGAGTGGAAACAGAAGTTGGTGCAGAGAATACAGAGGAAAGAAAGAGAGAAGAAGGAGGATGCTACAGGGTTGTAGATGAAAAACAGCCAATACCAAGTATGTTCTTTTGCCTGTGTTTTGTGTGCAGATGTTGCTGCATGTTTGCCTTGGTAGCTGTGAATCTCTTTGTGAGTTTGTACCTCTTCTGAAGAAATGCTTCCTCTCTGCCTGCAGGCCCCGCTGCCTGGGTCAGCACAGCCCTCTACATTCCTCCTGCATGGACAGCCACAATTACTCTTCCATCAAATGTGGCAGGAAAAGGTCTTTCGGTAAGTTGCCCTTCCTTCAGGATATTTCACATTAACTTCAGTTCTCGACAGTATGCTATGTTGTATAATTTATATATGCACCAAAACATTGTGGGCTCAATTCACAAAGAGCCTCCGGAGTCATGGCGGAGGCTTCGAAGTCGTGGCGTTATCTCCGCCATGAGAATTCTCAAAGAAGAGATTCCGCTACGACTGTGGGCCTCCTCCACGACTCCCGAGGCTCCTTGTGAATCGGACCCTGAGAATACAACTATTGTGTTTTCAGGCTAACGCGCACTTGTGAATATCCCACCTATCGATGGGCCTGGCTCCTGGAATGAGTAGATTGAGGTTTAAAAGTGGGAAAGTCATTAGTTCTCATGTGAGCAGAAATGGACTCCTTGCTTACAGGGAAAGGCAACCACGTGAGGGCCTCATGGATGGTCATGTTGCTTGTGACCGCACCTCCATTTATGCTTTTTCCTGGAAGGTTTATTTCTCATTTGCAGCTGCTAAATACTGTCAGACTCGCATCCTATTGGGCAGAAGTCTCCAATCAGTTGACGCCTCACATTGCAGCCAGGCTTACAACTCACAGTGCCTCAGTACAGCTGTGAGGCTCCCACAAACAGTAAATGCAAGAGCTTTCTCCAACACATCTAACTCCGTATTACCTCAGTTTCTGCCGTAGATGCTTCAGACTTTTGGATTTACTTATAGTTTGGCCAGATAGGTTACTGCGTCAGAAACATGACCGATATCCTGCCCGCTGTATTACAAGCGCATTAGAGCATATGGCACTTGTAATTCAGCAGACAGAACATGTGTTGTGTTTTGACAGAGTATTCTGCCCCCAAAATCTAAATAAGGTCCTTTGTTCTTTTACAAAAGGATCACACATATCAGACCACATGTTCCACATGCTTTGTCTTCCCTTCACGCGTGTCGTTTCCACAGTAGCAGTGTAAGGGTTGCCTTTACTCAACTGGTTGTAGGATTATTCAGGCTTCCAGCTGTGCCAACATTTCTCCGCTAATTTACAAACTAGTATGTGCCCTTGTACATTGATTTATATAATTTGTAACAAATTCTCTGTATCTGTATGCTTTGTTCATGTCACCCGTGAAATAAGGTTACTATCACTCAGCTAAACACACAGCTGAGTCACTTTCATTTTCTATGATCCTAAACTACTATGACCCTAAACTAAAATATATTATCACTAAATTTATTTTTGACTATACCACTTCCATTTCCTGCCATATCCTAATCTGAAACCAGAATGGTATGCCCTGCATCCAATCCTTCAGTTCTCATGTGCCTTTCTGCTTCTCATGGTACCATTAGCTATATATACCTCACCACTTAACCAAGGGGCTGCATCTAGCCTAAAATATAAGGGCCAGGGGCCGTATTACACATTATCACTCTTTGCGCCCGGCGCACCTTTCAAAAGGTGCGCCAGGTGCAATCAGAGATAATGCACCCGATTATGGTGTATGCGCTGCCCCCAGGGCAGCCGCAAACTCGCGCTGCCCTGGGGCAGCGCATGTATGTGAAAACAAGGGGTGAAAACCAGGAGCAGCCGCTCCATGTTTTCACAGTGCAGACTGTACCCGCCTGCACTTTAAAAGGGGTTTAGAGATCCCCTTGTGGGGGGGTGTAGTCAGTGACTGCACCCGCATGCAAGGGGATGTCTGGGGGGGTCCATGGGACACCCTTTATCCCCTGCAGAGGGCTGCTTTCAGTGCGCCTCCAGAGGGCTTCTTTGACTCTGCGCCCACGTTTGTAATATGGCGTGGACGCGGAGTCAAAGGAATTTCCTCATTTGCATAGGGCACGCACCTATGCAAATGTGGGAACACCCTCTGTTGATAGCAGTGCTGGCGCTTTAAGTACGCCAGCACTATCGGTATTATAGAAGGGGATGCACAACCGTCTGCGTCCCCTTCTATAATACCAAAGTGCCCAGGGGCCGTGCAAAGCGGGCGCAAACGCGGTTGTGCCCCTGGGGCACCATCTGTAATACGGCTCCAAATGTACAAACTCTTTTAATGATTGCAACAACACTGATTTGCCATTTGCAATAGATTTTTAAAAATTCCAATGTACTAAGCCCATTTTAGGACCTGGACATTTTTTTCTGACAATTTTTTTCTCAATCCTAAAATGGGATTCCAAACAGATATAATTCAGCGTATTCTAGGTGTCCAGAGGACCGCTGGCAACTCCTAAATAAACGTTAAATAAATTAAACCATTTTATAAGGAAACGGGCTGCATTAAAAATAAATGAGTTTATTTATTGAAAATCAGTAACAGACATGGTGGCATGCTGACCCTTGCAGGTAACCACGCCTGTTATTGTGGCCAATTGGATTGAGTATCAATTTATGAAAAGAATATTAATTGGGTAAGCCAGATTGGGACTCAATCCAATTCTTTAATTTTTATACAAACTCACTTAATAGTACATTGGTCAGTTCGCAAAAATATTTATTGGTTGCAAAAATACTAGTTGCAACGTGTGACCTTTTGTGGCTAGTAAATAGTACACATGTCCTTAAATTATCTGTTTGTGTGTATGTTGGGGCTGTCCACCTTGTGTTTACTTTGTCATCTGTGTGACAGGAGCACTGGCCGACCAAAGCCACTTCTGTCTATATAGCCCGTGTGGGGTAAGAGTGCATGGCGCCCACACATAGGCACATACATGAGGGTTGTAAGGGGGTGTCACACTGGTTACCATTGAACCGTAGAGGCGCTGGCTCTACTCTTCCACTGATCTCTTGTTCGCTTGAGATTGGATGCCACTAGGACATCTGCACTTAAAAGAAGATTGGGCATCTTGGGGAATTAGGTCTTCGACACATTCTCCTACCTTTTTTAAGTTGAGTTGTCCTGCAATCAGAGCAAAATCATTTCGTTGGTGGTCAGAAAATGCTACAATTGAAGGCTCCAGAGCTGGTGTGCAACCGATCAATATGCTGTCAGGATGTGGTATGATTCGCTCCCTGTCCTCACTGACTACCAAGCCTGCGTCCCAAAATATGCAGAAAGTTTCTGTGATGAAATGAACAGGCTAGTCACCCTTACAGGGCACCTACAAATGTACGAAGGGTCTGGATTGATTAATAGAGTTACAAGGATTAGCGATTCAGGAGCCCTATACCATGCGAAAACATTGAATTTTAGCATTTTTTGTCCCATTACTTAAATGCATTACACTTAAGACCTCTGCCCATACCATAAAAGTACCAAGCACGACAAGAGCAATCAGACTCAAGTTTTAAAGATAAAAGATTATCACTCATTACCTAAACGTAAATTGTATGTTGTAGTGAAAGAAAGACTAGCGCTTCAGTGCCCACCCCATCCAATGAAATGGAAGAAAGACTACTGAAAGAATAAGCAAGAAAGCAATAAAAAGAAGAATGTATTTCGATGACTGAAACAAGCTTAGGCCCTCTGCATCGATAAATATTGCCTTTGCAAGTCCCCACTACACTGAACCTATAGGCAGAAAACATTGTGTACGTATATGGAGTGTTTACAATTGAGAACAATCCTTCAGCGATTAAAGGGGTGTGCTTATGTTAGCTATGCTTCCTGGTGCATTTAAATACATGTAGGAATCCACAGACTTTTAGCAGTGATATATGATACACCATGCATATTAGTTAAATTAAGAGACTATTCATAGGCTTTGAGATGAGTCCCATTTTAGAAGTAACAAATCAGGAGAGTGATGGTTGGGATTACTAACAAGATCTGCTGTGAGGATGCGGCCATTTGCTTTTGCAGCGGTGGGAGTGGAATTAGTGAATACACAGACGTCCATTAAAGACAATTACAGATAATGCAAAAAAGTTCCATACGTACTCGAGTCATTCACAGCATTGTTGGATTTGCTGTCTTTACATGGACCAAAACCCTGCGCTATATTCGGGTACATTTGCCTTTTTCTTGACTGGAATAAATAATTCAATAGGAATTATGTTGCTTGCAGTGTCAGGCCTGTCTCTGGAATGAAGCAGATCAGAAGGTCCCCACTGGGCTCCAGTTTACTGATTGATTTCAACCAATAAGTAATATGTACTATGCGAACATGGACTGGAAACAAAATAGGTTGGTTATGAATTTAGGGGAGGAATTGTAGCCTGGTGGCTAGAGTTGCCGATCTTGGACATGGGGAACCAGGATAGGATCCTGGCCTCAGGTCAACAACCTGCGGTTATGGGCAAATCACTTAATCTGCTGGTGCCTAAAACAAATGTGTAATGTAGTCTGGTTCTGTGGAAAGAGCTCTAATGACCACCAACCTGGTTCGAGCCATAAAAACAGCAAAAATAAATTAAATATCATAAAGGACAGTATTCCGCAGGCGATATCCTGACAGGTAGACACATTCATATTTGGCTCTCAATATTGACTTATGATATATTAATATCAGAAGTGTTGCAGGGATTCTGCACAAACACAGAACTATGCATAGGATTATGGGGCCTTAGTATATAGGGACTGAGGGGAAACAACCTTTACAACGCAGTCATTACATCGCACTACCTTTACAACGCAGTCATTACATCGCAACATCCTTTACATTGCATGTCATTACAACGCAGCCATTACATCGCATGTCACTACAATGCATGTCATTACAACGCATGTCTCTAAAACGCAGGCATTACATCACAAGTCATTACAACGCATACCATTACAACGCTTAGTACCCTTACACTATCCAACACTTACCCTTCTGTTGCACTCACTGGAGTTAGAATAGTAATTTCTACCCCTACACTATCCAACACTTACCCTACTGTTGAACTTACTGGAGTTAGAATAGTAATTATTACCCCTACACTATCCAACACTTACCTTAAATGCGATGTAATGGTATGCGTTGTAATGGCATAATGCGATGTAATGGCATGCATTGTAAAGGTGGTTTCTAAAAATGCGATGTAATGGCATGCGATGTAAAAGAATGCGTTGTAAAGGATGTTGCAATGTAAAAACTGCGTTGTAAAGGCATGCATTGTAAATGTATGCATTGTAACATCATACATTCGGGACTGAGTCATCCTACTACCTTAGTACCCATGAGCCCAGGACCGACTAGCTATAGTGTCTCACTTGCCCTCCTACTCACTCACAGAGGAACAAGTGATTAGACACCCCGGAACACAACACTCTCAGATCTCTCAGGAAGCGCGATAACAAGACACACCCTTTCGCTCACACTCTTGTACCTGTTCACAATAAGATCTGACAGAGACACAAACAAGTTTAAAATATTTATTTGAACTAACGTGCTCTAATATGAAGTATACGTGCCACAATAAGCAGAAAAATGCATAACACAAATACAGTCAGCATGGCAAGTAATCCGTAGATCATAAAAGGAGCTGCCATAGTGAGAGACAGTGTGGCCTAACCTCCCTCCCCTTGCACAGACGCAGGATGATTATATGTTAGAAGATCTCTGGGTGTTATCTGCAGACGCCGTACTTCAGTCTCTAGATGATAGTTCTACATCATAGGTGCTGTCATGCTCTGCTCCCTGGAAAGATCCCTCTCCAAGTGTCCGCTACCTAACCGTGTATTCCAATAAAACTAAAGTACATATTCCTACACAACAGCTGCATCTGTATGTTTTCTCTAGGTGCTAGGGCCTGACCAGAACAGAATAACAAGGGGCACTGTTGTTCAACCTTGTTCGCAATGTTCAGACTAAATCCCAAGAACCTGCTAAGCGTGAACACAGCAGTGGGTTCTCAGGTGAAAATATCAAAGGAAGCATTTGCAAAATAAGCTCATGTTGTAACGTGTGCAAAGCAGTGGACAGTCTGCAGTGTGCACATGATAACTTAGGGAAAACTACAATGTCCCCACGGGCCATGTGACAGAAGCCAAGTGCTAGCTTATAGCCTTTGTGAACACATCTTTCATTTCTGCTTCTCCCTGGTGTCGAGCTTCATGTGCTCACCAGCAGCCTGGCGAACAAGGTGCTGCAGGCAGAATGACCAATGCGCCACCCTGACTGCTGCTTCATAGTCGGCAGGCCACTTCCTTATCCTCGTGAGAGGATGTTTCTGCCCTTTTCTGTACACTGCGACCACCATGTTGTTGTGCCAGTCATGAGTTGTTTTGTGTTTTCTTCTCTTTTCTCCTACCCCTCCTGATCGATTACTGCCACTCTCATAGTTTGTCCACACCACTTCCCACATGCCTCATCATGCAAGTAGTTGTCACCGCAGATGCAGGGAATGGGCAGAATGTGTAATGATGTGTATTTTGTCAACAAACACGCCATTTTATTTTCATTGGACCGCTCCAAGAAAAATCTTTTAAAATTCTCCCCTGACCCATCTGTTGTTGACTCCTTCCCTGTTCAGAGTCCAGCAGATGGCCTCCACATACAGGTTGTTTTTCACTGTGGTCACTTTGCGCGTGGCAGTGATTTGAAAGCTCTTGTCCTCTCGATGATGCTACTTCCTCGTGCAAACTTCTGCATCCGCTTGCAGGAATCCGGAGTTCCAGAACAGGAATTTACCAAAGACATCCATGTTCTTCTTTGCTGGGAGCTACTTTAGTGACCTGAAAGAGCTATACATTATCAGTAGTGAATTTCCTTAAATGTTAATAAGAATTCCTAGGTAATGAATGATGTAAAGTTTCTAGCCCAGATTATTCCTACCTGTTTTGATTTGTACAGTTTAAAAAATTTATTTTAATGCATCTATTACAAATGTTTTATGAATAAGTGCGTTATTAACTAATAAATTGTTGATAAAGGTAAGGGTTGAAATATACATGTGTACCTACCAAACATTAATGATAATTTGTCACCTACAATGGGATTAATTTACAAACTCATCAAAACAATTACAATTTCAGGTGCAAATTGGATGCCATTCAGATAACCTAAACAGCGCAGACCAGTTCTGCCGCGCCCCAGTAGTCATACGAACATATAACGTCAATGAAGAAAAGGTCCCCGTCTCTTGCCTCTGGGGAGGCTTGCTCTATTTTCTGGTGCCTGAAAAATGTAACCTTGGCAAGGTGCAGGTCACCGTTGAAGGTGCGGTGCGAGCTCCCTTCTTCCGACGTGGTAAGTACATACAGCAATGCCAATCTACTACAGTTTGTTGATTCAATTCTCTGTGGGGTTCTTCCTGGTCTCCACCATGTGGTTCTTCGTGGTTTCCACCGTGTGGTTCTTCCTGGTCTCCACCGTGTGGTTCTTCGTGGTCTCCACCATGTGGTTCTTCCTAGTCTCCACCGTTTGGTTCTTCCTGGTCTCTACCATGTGGTTCTTCCCTTTCTCCACCATGTGGTTCTTCCTGGTCTCCACCGTGTGGTTCTTCCTGGTCTCCACCGTGTGGTTCTTCCCTTTCTCCACCATGTGATTCTTCCCGGTCTCCACCGTGTGGTTCTTCCTGGTCTCCATCGTGTGGTTCTGTCCTGGTCTCCACCATGTCAATAAACTAGTCAAAGAATCACTCTTCTTTACTGTACAACCATCCAGAGTTTCAGCTGGCTGCTGCGCCGGAAGGAGGTGGTCTCAGCAAACAATGCTCACATTTTCCATGATATGTTGTCTACACATTCTGAAGTGTCTGATATAGAGAGGCTTACAGGTCTCGGCTCTTGACTTCAATAGGTTACAAATGTTTATTTCCTCTTTATGTTATAGCGCTTATTATTTTGTACCTGTCAGTCGCTATGCATGTTGCTTACGTCTAGTTTATAATCATATTATGTGTTATTGCCGTTGTTATGACACTAGTCCAGTGGTGATCTACCAAAAAAAGTCAAATACAAATAACGGGTTGTTACCCCATCTGAACTTTCTGGTGCTATACTGCAGATCACGTGTATATGTATTTATACATATATATGTATTTATACGTATATAAGTATTTATACATATATACGTATATCCAACCTCAGTTCTGGACTGCGGCTGGTCTTTCTTAAGCCCCTTAGCCCTGGGGGGACCTTATATGAAGAACCGAGGTTGGATGTTTTGGGGGTTCGCAACTTTTGCAACTTTTGTCAGAGTTATTGCATTATGTTTTAAATCCATCTAATATTCCTTAAAATCTATAAGGTAGATGATGATAATTTTCTCATTGTAGGTGAAACTAACAAGTCGGCTTGGCAGACAACCATCCGCCATTATCCATCACCCTGGGCAGAGCTGGCCACAGAAAATATTATCCTGACGCTTCCCTCTGATAATGTTCGCTCGATGGAGGACCCTGATGTTGTACTTGCTCTATGGGACAAGATGATGGGCGCCATAGCAGAGTTAGCGGCTTCCTCACCCCACTTCCCTAGGCCCGAGAGATTTGTCACCGATGTTCAGATATCAGCCGGTGAGTACTGGGTTGTCATTAGTAGACCGCATGTGTGTAAGGACTTGATAGAATTCATTTTATGCGCACATCGTGTTCTCCTCTTGCCATTCCCTAGTAGATTCTCAGTCATGCTTTATGACTGAGAATCTACTTGGAAGTGTCAAGCTAAAGCAATCAAAAGGAAGCAAACCTCACGACAGGCTCTAGAAAGCAGTTTTAACATGATGCAAAAATAACTAAATAATGCAAAAAGCATACTTAAGTAAAAATAGAACTATAGGTCACTTTCTTAACCATCAAAGGTCAGCTTCATTGGAGCCTAAAGAGTACAGTTTTAGAAGCCTTGGGAGGTTGAAAGTTCAGGTATGAGTATTAGAAAGAGACCTTTTAGATAGAACTAGGTGAGCAATCTGTCTATCTCAAGTGCGGGAGGTATCTTGCTTCTGGGTGCTAAGTTCTAATCCAATGCAGAAAATGGCCAGAAAAATTGCGTTTGTGCTCTGTACTAGGGTGGTTTTTGCCCTTGAGTCTCAGTTTTGCATAAATTGGTTAAACATGCAGAAACTGCCATTTGTTACTGTTATTTCCACATTTCCCCCTGCTACACTGTTTTCAGTTTTCTCCATGTATTACCTGGAGGAAAGTGTATCTGCAAAAACCTGACTGGGTTCAATCTGTCTAAACTTGTTATTGTAAACCTGGGCTCAATCACTGTTCAAACACAATTTTATATTCGGCATGGAACTTTGAATGCACTTGTTTCAATATAAAATTGACTGGTACAAAGAAACGGATTACTAGAAGCTGTCTCTACTACCTGTTGGTTCCCATAGTTCCCAGTATCTAGGAATAAAGCCCTTGAAAGAGGGGCACATTTTGTCTATGAATGAATCTGCTTTGCATTTAAAAAAAGAAATCAGCATTTTATAATCTTTTGTGTGCTGTGCCTCCATCTTTTATTTCCCTTTTTCTCTTTCCAAGTCTTCCTCTCCCTACTCTTTGTTTCCCATGCCCTCTTTTTTGACTGATTTCTTTCATACTAGTTTTTTTCCCATTCGAGTCCTACCTGCTTTTTCATTCCTTCTGTTTCACACTCACTCCCAATCCCACTGTGCTGTGCTTCCTCTGTATTGCTCTCTGTGTTTCTCTTCAATTGATCCTCTTGCTCTAATTCTCCTCTTTCCATCCTCCACCATATACTCTATCATCCCCCTTCTCTCTCTCTCTCTCTCTCTCTCTCTCTCTCTCTCTCTCTCTCTCTCTCTCTCTCTCTCTCTCTCTCTTCTCTCTTTCTCTTTCTCTCTCTCTCTCTCTTTGTGCCAGCTTCCTCTCCCACTATGTCACCTCCCTTCTCCTTTGAACAGGCTAGCTTATTCCCCTCTTCCCTTCCTCTCTCCACCCTGTCCTATGTAACTTGGTGACAATCTGTACTGTTAAGTGAAGGACATGAAATGTGTTCTACTTGAGGTAGCAACTAAGGGATTATTTCCAGAGTTGAACAGGGTAGATATCAGCCTGGAACATTATTTTGCAAATCAGCACTTTCGGGGCTGGAGAAATACTATGGAAACAGCAGTTACTTTCTTGGTTCTCTTCTAGCCCTGGCCCTCTTCCTGTCTAAAGCTAGTAGGGTTATGGAGTGGCAGAATGTAATATTAGCTGTTTTTTGCGTCAAGCTCAAACTGCTGCTGCCTATATCAATAAAAGGTCTTCCCCGATTACCACCTTTCGAAATGTCTCCAGCGACACTCTCCTCACAGAAGGTGGGCTCTGCAGCAGGAGGATCCGAGGTTCCGAACTTTGGTTCAGGTATTGCTGGAATCTAAGGTGGATAAACCTCACCTGGTCTCTTCTGATCCAGGTGTGGGATTCACCTGCGTGTTGCTCTTCTGGTTGACTTCTGACTGACTTCTGGATGCTTTAAGTACCAAGTTGAAGGATGGGACGGCATTTTATGCCCTGCTTGCTCCCAGACCACTCCAGTAGTATACTACTGATTATCCTGGAGGTAATACCCTTTCCGATGCTCCCTAAACTGACCTCATTCTCTTTCTCTATCCTTACTAGATATGCTGGTGCGAGTCCAGTTGACCCGTTAGGCCCTGCGTCTGGTAAACCCAGTATTATCAACCAGAGTGGTGATGAACCAGCGGATCTCTCAGCCACAATACCTTTCCTTAGACTCACTGTTTTCTAGACCCAGATATAAAATCTGATGCCAATAGCGGGAAGGATAGGCAGCTGCACTGTGGTATATTTCTGTGCCCGAGGACCATGAAAATGATTGTGCTCTTGACAGCAAAACCATCTTCAACACCTCCACTGATGTCCTCATTTTGTACAAAAAAGACAGAATTGTGAATACATTTCTGAGTGACTTCAATTGGGTACCATCCAGGCCGCAGTCCTCTCTCTTTTCAGGTGGTGAAGGTCAGCCTTTCAAAGTCTGGAAGTCCCCAAGGTTCCAGGAGCTACCTCTCCCTATTTGGACTTGGCTAAAAAGTACAAAAGTAGGCATTTCAGTGGAAAGACTTTCTCCATTTACCAGGCTTTAACAGTGGCAAAGAGGGCCCAAACACTTCAGTGGAGTTCTGATGTCCTTTTTTACATCTCTGGAGTAACACTCCCCTCCAGTGTAGGAAAGTCCTCCCTCCAGAACCGCAGTCGACCCCAATCACCGTTGATGCACATGTGAGTTGGGTGAGGCAGTGAGAGTCACTATATTGTGTGTTGTATTACAAAAAAGATTGCAATATATTAACTACCACAATCTTATCATGATTAGTGGAGTTAAGAATATTAAAGCTATACTTAACTATGTATACTTACCTTAGTGATCAAATGCTAGGTGATATGGGGAAACAATATTTCCAAAGGTCGATGTTGTTGACCCCGATAAAGTGACATACAACTATGGTTGCTTTCCGCTGTACGGGATGGCTGAGCACTACAGCTACCCCACCCATGTCCATTCAGGCAGGATCATCCCATCTTGTTAACATCTGCATTGGGTCAAGAGGTTTATCCTTGTTCAGATAAGAAGTCTGTCATACCTTAAGAAAATGGAAAGGGATATTACTTCTACTACCTTTGTATATGGAACGGAACTGTGTCGATTTGCATCATCGTATATTCATACAAGCGCAATGAATTCTACCTGCACGCCGAACTTCAAGCTGCTGAGTGGTTGAGAATCTTGCAGATCAGATTCCTAGAACACAAATTGCCTGAACACAGTGGACCAGAATGATACATACATGTGCCCGTTTGGAAGGATCAGAGGAAGTACATCGGAATCGTGGTGGAGAATTAATGCTATCTGTACAGGATGCTGATTTAGGACTGGGTGCATTGTCACTTTAACAAGATCCAGAAGCTGGTGGCCCGTTTTGTGCACCATGGAATAATCCGCTGCTACACTTACCTTAATGAGTGCCATGTAAGGCATACTCAAGATAGACATAGGTTCTCAATAAACAACCCTCAAAGTAGGTTTACCTGGACCTTTTTTAGGTCGAGCCTGGGTGGCTCATGCGCTGCTCTGCGAGGCATGCTGTATTGGAGTATAGACTTGAAACCCCTCCCACTCTCCGCCCATATTTGTAATTGGCTTGTGTCAATGTCCTTCGTAAATAATGGCTTCTGATTCGTTAATATGCTTGTTAGTCACTCCTTAGTACCACCCTATCTTCATTTGTAACCTCCCAGAAGGACTTGCCATTTGTGTTGCGTTGCGTTGTTACACGCTTTGTCTTATTTAGTCTGTAAGCATTATTTTCTTTAATGAGTTTCTCCTACTGCAGACACAACATGCTTTCCTGCAACATTCAGTGTGCCATGAGCGCTTTCACTTTCCTCGCAGCCTGGGACAATGGCGGCCGCTTCTTTGAAATGAAATAGGTCTCACATTTACAAGAGTTTGAGCTATTGGCATTGTAAATGAAAATGCCTTTTATTTATGTGTTAATTATCAAAACAGATAAATAAAAGGCATTGTCATTTACAATGTCAAACGCTTAATCTCTCGCAAATGCAAGACCTATTGCATTGCAAATGTTTGTTGAAAGTAGCATCCAAAAAGTAGAGTAGGAACCGGTTAGACCAGCCATGTTATGCAGATCTCCATGTGCACTGCCTGCAGCTGCAGAAGGCTGTTCCCTGGGATATGGTAATGGACTAGAAGTCTGAGCCTCTTCCTGTTCATCAAGTTCTCTTATAAATTGTGAGATGTTTGGCCCATGCTGCCAGCCTTCTAGACAGTGCCCGTTTCACCTACTATTCCACCTATCATGGACAAGCTTAACTCCTAAGTGCTCTGCTGGTGGGCTCACAGTAGCGTTCTTTTGGAACAGATTAAATAAATATTTTCTCCATAAATTTGTTGGAGTTAAAAGTGCTTTCTTGGCCGTACAAAAACAGCATTCTAGTGGCAAGCAAAAGTAGGAGTGAGTCATTGCCCTCAATATGTTTCTGATGGTCTATCACATTGACTCCACAACTTGAAAACAGACATCATCAGCCTTGCTCTGCCAAGTTCATCCGTGAATGATTAATCTATTAAAAAGTCCTTGACAGAGTTTTTTTGGGGTCTTGGGGTGTTAAACTATCAATATTTTGTGACACACAAGATCTACATGTGTAAAAGATTCCTTTCTTCTTATGGAGAAGACCAAATCCCCAGGCCAGGAGACATCTTTTGACTGATGGAGAACAACTTTTTGACACATCTTGGTTCTGACTAAGCTGATCCAGGTTACCATTCAGAATGTGAAGGAAGGCCTTGGCCATAGTGTCATTCTGGTAGCCTGATTTTAGCTCTGCTAGGTCAGGCTCTCAGACATCCTGTAAATACTACACGGGAATCTGCAGAGGGTGGACCCTCTTAGTAAGGAAAATAGGAGACTTCCACACCTCATCCTAACATCATTCTACTTAAGTGCCTGGGTCTTGAGGACCTCGCCTTCCATTTCATAAGCCTCTCGGCACATGTGGATTTTCCGGCAGATGCCTGAAAAACAGCACAGAGGACGATGAAATGTGAAATTTTCTAATATTAGACATTGCCTTGAAACACCTACCAAATCGCCTGCTTAGTGGACACTGTTATTACTTTTTCCATGCAATAGGCAGATGCAGGGATCCAGGTACATGTGCAGAATTAGCCCTGGTCACTGGTGCCTAAAGGGCCACCTGGAGACTCTTGATCCTCAGTGTTTGAGTGGTGATTGAGTTACCTTCTTCAGATGATCCACTGACAGTCATCCTGCAGTTAAATAAGACTTAGCTCTGGGACTAGGCAGACTAATGCTTTTCCATTCCATGTCCTCAACCTATATGTAGGTCCTCTCAGGGAAGACTTCTTGCTAGTCGCCATAACTTCAGCCAAGTTCATGGAGGGCTTCAGGCTGGCTGTGTTCCTGAAGTGTAGACTGTGTACAGTCAAGACTATGGGTTGCTCAGGAGTGATTCAGCTTTCGTTCCTGAGGAATTAGATTTTCATCTGGACAGATGAACATTTCTTCCAATCTTTTGCTGAGTTTCTGGTACAAGGTGTACAGTGTACTCAACAAAAAACTATTGAAGCAGTTTCCAGCTATGTAATTTAGACTTTCTTTAGACTATCAGTAATAGATTCATCATAAAGATAACCTTTTCTTACCAAGTCCCCAGAATGTGAGCGCTCAAATCCATGAGTGTGCCCCCCATAAGGATTTCCAGCACTTCAGTGGTATTCGGAAACATGGTTCTGCCTTCAGATGTTAGCAATCAGTTACTCTGCGCGAAAGATATTATCTATGATTTCACCTCTTTTCCACTGGTATAAGAATTACTGAAAATACTAACCTTTTATTTTGTCCTAGAAGCAGCTTGTATGGAAAACCTTGCTCAAGGATGCCATTGTCTTATCTTGTTGTAAAATAAAGCATGCTACCTCTATCAAAAACTAATCTGCTGTCTTTGTTCTCTGTCTTCAGGGTGGATGCACGCAGGTTATCCTATCATGTGCCACTTGCCTTCCGCGAAAGAGCTGACCAATGCTGAGCACATCACAGCCAATGGCCTGTGGGGCCCTATTCACGAGTTGGGACACAACCAGCAGAAACGTGAGTGGGAAATCCCGCCTCATACGACAGAAGCAACTTGTAATCTGTGGTCCGTCTACGTGCATGAGAACGTGCTTGGAATCAAAAGGGATAAAGCTCACCCAGCTCTTGCGCCCAAGTCCAGGGAAGAAAGAATCCAGCAATTCTTGAAGAACGGTGCGAAGCTGAAGGACTGGCACGTGTGGACCGCCTTGGAGACATACCTGATGGTAAATATATGGATATAGTTGTTCAAGTGAGGAGATTAAAGATTTTTAGGATACTTGAGTACAGATGATCATCTCATATGTTGAAGTATAGATAAAAGGAACAGCTGTAAGGTAGGATTATTACTGCTGTAGGGGAAGAAAGGGTGGAATGAATGATTTTTTCATGTACATAGAGTGGGGTTCAAGTGGTGGCTTTGTTTGGGACCTAGAGGATAAAGTTAAAATGCATGGTTGAAGGCTTAATCAAAGTTTAGGATCCCAGGGCTAGAACTGGGTGAGCTAGGATTTAAAGGCTAATTCAGTGTCATGTTTATTGATAATTGCCTAGCCATGGCCAGGGATGCTTTAGTGGAAAAAACAAGATCAAAGGCAGGTCCACTATGCAATTCTGGACCAATCCACGAGTAAAGAGAGGAACTTGAAGGAGCCACCTTATACTCCCTCTCAATGCACTAATCTATTGTAGGAAATGTATCTGGAGGACTGAGTAGATGTATGTGGTGTTTTGCCATTGAGCCTGTATCTAAGTGACACTCTCTGAGAAAAAGATGGGGTAATTTAGTCTCCAATAACCATGTAAAGATATTTCTTAAAAAGGATGGTCCTCGTCCATTTCCAGTGCACTCTTCATGTTTAGGCAACTCCTCGCTACCACCAACAATTTACGTAAGTAGCGGGCATCCTTGGGAGCACTTCAGGAAGTGGTGGTTTGGAGCAAATATGTGCAATTTCACCCCTTATGTATAGACTCTCCACAAGTGTGTATTTAATTGGAGGAAATATAACCAGATTTGTAATGACTCCTCCTTGAATAGTGAGGGACGATTGTATAAAAATGCATATATCAGGCTTAATTCATTTTAATATTCTATAATCCTGTTTTTGCATGTTGAAAATCAGTGATCCTAGGAAGTTCAGTAAAATGCAGGTACTCAGTCAGTTTAGCGCACAAGTCAGCAATATATTTTTTTTTCTGAAGAAAAACTTGCAAAGCAGGGTTTATTTTTAGAAGATAAAAAAGGAAGTGCCGGATAAACTGGGAGTTTTCTACCAGCACACAAGGGACTTTTTTTATTTCTCATCTAGTAGTGCAATGCTGTGCATGTCAGAGCCAGTCATGAAAATAGCCAAAGTCATTGGAAGATCCCTCTGAAAATAGGCCAGGCATTCAAAAACCATTTATGCCAACAGCTCTGCTGGGATAAGGGTTTTCCAATGGTTAGTCAGTAAAGATGCTCTCTTCTGGAAAAACTGCATGTCCGAACTGTCGATGAGGTGGTGGGTTCAAGAACTCTGCGTACAGGGCAACTGCCAGTTTGTAGTGGAGGCCCATTAATGTCAAACTCCAGCTGACCCCCTAAGTCAGCAGTGGAACACAGCTGATTTGTCGGCTCATCAAGCGAGCAATAAGTCCTGGAAATATTGGCTGTAATTATATTCTGAATTTCAGAAGATAATGAGCAGGTTTGCTGTAGAGGTAGACATTCTTCCACAGTCTATTAGTACAGAAGAAGAATGCCAATTTGTGGATTATATATTTGTGGCTTTTTTTAAGTGTTGTTAGTGTTTGCACCAGGTGATTGAGACCTTCTACAGATGTAATGCCTTCTGTACAAGAAAGTTGAGGAATTTTGTAGATCCCAGCTTTGTAGAGGATGCACAGCACTTTAGCTACCAACACAAGATAGATTTACATACCATTATTGTAAATAGGAATCATTTACAGGCATTGGGTATTTTGAAAATATTCCTGTGGATGTGCAGGACCTATGCTTTACTCCCTTATGCTAATGTAACTTTCCTCTTCTTGCACACGTAGCAGCTCTGTTCTCTCTTACCATGGACATGGGTGTGAACATGGGTGCAGGGGGTCTCTCTGTTCTTACCATCTGCATGTGTATTTCCCTACACATACATGAGCTATTACCTCTCTCTCTATGGGCCTGTTTGTGCCTGCACACGCCGAGGCTTTGCCCAATTTCATCATGTGCGTATTATACAAATTATCTCTACAACTTATCCTAATTGGGAAATACATTACTGCAGTCTCAAATAGTCCTAGATCAAGTTCCAGGTATTGTTTAGGAGGGTAATTTACAATGGCTCTCTTGAGCGCTGAAAGGTACTCAACGTGCAAGCGATTGAATCTGGCTTCTGCTTTCTTCCAGTTGCAGGAAGGGTTCGGCTGGGCTCCCTTCATTCAGCTCTTCTCTGACTATCAGAAGATGAAAGATGTCAAAAACGAGAACAATTTCAAGATGAACCTGTGGGCGGAAAAGTTCTCCCTGCAGGTGCAGAAGAACCTGGTGCCTTTCTTCAAGTCGTGGGACTGGCCAATTACCGATGAGGTGTCAAAGAAATTGTCCTCCCTGCCCGAGTGGGAAGAGAACCCCATGAAGCGGTACCTTGCCAAGGCCTAGTCACAGGGAGAGATGAGCCCACAAGCAGTGCTTGAATCGACCGCATTTAGATGTCTTCATAGCTGAACAAGTGAGAGACGCTTAACAAAATGCCATGGGCAGCACGGAGCAAGCCGTGGTGGACATACAAACACAGATAGCTTTCTGTTAAAGTGCAATATAAAATCTATAGTAGTAATTTTATTCAAATTTAAATATTCCTGCAGATTGATATGAGATACCCTACTCAGGAAAGAAATGATCTTTCTAAATCTCTAGAATAAACTTCTAGGTGTCAATAGCAATTGACTCTAGATGTAGTCAATTGCTATTGAATAATTTATTGATCCATACGGATAATGCCTCAATCAGTCCAAAAATAATATACTTCGCAACAGCTAGTCACGTCCAAATAAAATACCTTTGATTAGAATTTTAAAAAGTGTTAATGAACATTGTTTGGGGACAGTGTTATAAGAAACACATACTTTCTATGTTTCAAATCCTACATCCTATAAGAATCAACATTCATGCCACCTGAACTGATTTAAGAGGTAGGTTCTAGCAGTTTTGGCAGAAATTTAGCCCTGCAGATTTTTCAGAGTAATCTACACTTTTGGTGATATTGTGTTAAGAGGTGAAATTCTGCTGCCTCTTCTTCAGGAGTTACTGATTTATATCAGTGGACGTCTCCACGAGGTTAAATCCAGGACACTACACCAAGGTTTTCTTTTTTGTCATTTATGTCATGCCATATATTTCTTCTGCCTGGTCATCTGATTTTGAGGGTAAGCAAGGCATTTTCTGCAGACAGATTTCCCTGCCTCATCCTATTGCTTTACAGGGAAGTTACAAATTTAACCTGTTAAGAGGTAAACTTGAGCTCCACCCAATGCAGGGTTACTGATTAACATCACTCGATGTGTTAGGTGGTTCATCTCTTTCCAAGGTACACACAGCTTTTTTAATTATTGTCAGGCCATTTATTTCTCCGGATTCAGCCTGGGTCAGAAGCTACGTGGTCCTACCTACAATGTAATGTGATTTCCTTTGATGTTAAACTCGGGTGAAAGATCATGTGTTGGAAATGAGTGCCTTTGACTTGGGTGACATTAAACAATTGTTATTTCAGCATCATGAGAACCAAAGATGAGCTCTCCCTTTACAAATACAAGTAGTGAAATGCCATGATTGTGGAAACTCTTGGTTTCAAAACTGGAAAATTCCAACCTTATTTTTTGGTCGTAGAATATTGGCAAGTATGAATTGGTACATAAAATCATTTTGTTATCATCTGCATGGAGCTAAATTTCTATTGGACGCTTTGCGTGTGAGCCTTTTCTGCTCAGGAAAAGAGCCCTCCCCATTTTTCTTCTTTGGCTCGCATTCCTGTGCTGCAGTCAGCTACTCAGCTGCTAAGGTCTGGGGTCAACCTGCATCCTTACTACGAGCAGATCCAAATGCTGACCTCTTAACCATAGTAGATTGAGGCATTTAGGCCCCAAAACCTGGATACTGGGACATGCGGATAGGAGTAAAATGATGAACTTTTAAAGTTCAACTCTTTGGTTGGCTCAGGTTTCCAGTCTACGCCCCCATGTGAAATATATGTAGGTACTGTGAACCAAACATGTTGCCAGGTTACCTTCACACAAGATGAGTGTGGGTGTCGAAATATAGGCAGAACCTGTACTAGTCATTTCTTGCCTTCCTGTTGGAGGTTAGCCAGGATTGTGGAAGACTCCTGTTGTTGGGGCCAGATTGGGAATATAAATGAACAGCACCACTTTGAGAGGACCAGACACCTGATCGCCTGGAAGATCTGCATATGGCTTGACTGACTGCCAAATCTATTGGAAGCCTGCTAATGGAACGAAGCCAGCCAGTAATCATGAGCAAGTCTATGACACCCCAAGGGCTATGAAAGCATTCAACACTGTTGACGTTTTAATTTTGGGTGTTTGGGGGATTGATTTATTGAATATTTTTTAACCTGAAACTCCGCAGCCGTGATTCCAGCCTTGTAATCTGGCAAGTTTGGGCTAGTTTGTTCCCAGATGTATAGACCTTTGTAACAAAGAAACAAACCTATCACAGTAATCTTTATACATTGTATTTCCTTGCCTGGTAACTCTTTTCTATTGAATCAGACTGTGCTAACAAAAACTAGGGTAAGCTAATCCGGTTCAAAGGTAGCCCAACATTCACAAATACTGCCCTCTATGACTACTTTAGTGATAAGGCTCAATTTTAATTTTAAAACTAGGATCAAGTACATATCCTCTATAAAGTGCTTGGAATCTGAACTCTGCCACAGAAGATGCTAGCACTTTCTGTTTTAAGCTGTTGCAATCTTAAATGTTCTCCTTGTACCTGTTAATAAAAGTTTGATTCTTCTTTATAAATCTAGCATTGACTGGACATTACATTTATGGTGTTTGATGTACTTTCTTTTGGTGTATCTGAGTTTGTTACCAGTCTTGTAATATCTTAGGGTGAAGTGTTGATCTTTCCTTATGTTTTTCTTCCTTCTAGTCCCTTAGCTTTCACGATGGCCATCCTTACCTCTTGGTACCTTCCTACCTGTGATGTCATCAAGATTACATTTAGAATGTTGTTGTGAAGAGAGTGAAAGCGCAGAAGAGAGGTGCTGTTAGAAAAGTTTAAGAGGCTATTTTTATTTTTGAATAAGGAAACTTACCTTTAAATGTGGAAGCCGTTTCTTCGCCCGCCTATTCTAAACCGGAAGTGATTGACTTCAGTACAACCTGGAGAGTCAAGGAGTAACTTCTTTATTCAGTTGGAGTGCAGTAGTGCGGTTGGCCTAGTGCCATCAGCTATAAAAAACAAATACACGTCAGCATTCTGCACAAGACATACCTCATACAGTACCAGAACCAGGATAAGTGCAGGAGGGGCAGGTAAATGTAAGCTTCCAGGCTATTACTTTAAATCAAATTAATTTACATGGTAATCAGTTCCAGAGCCAGTCGTTATCCTGATAATCGGATCACTAATGCACATAATTAAGAAAGGCGAACAAATCCCGGGTGCACGAAATGGCATTCCACAAATGGGCTTCTATGATTTGGTACAGTTTTTTAGTTCAGCAAATTGAGGTAGCCAGCACCCTGGTTGGGTGTAATTTGTCCTGGTTTTGTTTTCCTATTTTGGATTCAGATGGGAGTTTGCAGCTAAAATGAGATTATAGTTCACTTCAGGATGGGGCCCAACATATACAAAAGATCATCACCACAATTTGATGTCAAACATGTAAATTTTTAGTCATTACAGAAAAAGATCATTAAAATAACAGCTATTCAAATATACATACGTGCAATTACAGTATTTATATTGTATATTCTGTACATTAGGATCAGTGACACAGAAAGCAGAGTTTAAATATGGGTCATAACTGGGAAATAAGTTAGGAGCACACATTTTTCTTCTCTTATGTAGATTTCAAAGGAAAGGATTGCCTTATTTCCTATGGAACAGAGATCCAAAAACTCGGTGCATCCCAGAGAAGCTTGCTAAAGGGTCTTTTAGTTTGGGAAAGAGGGGATTTGGAAAAGAGGAATATCAGTTCGCAGGAAAGAGCAAAGTCCTGTTGGAATTAATAGTTTCTGCACCCCATAGTTAGGCTTTCTAGAAAGAAGAATTTTATGTACAATGCAAGGCAACTTGAGCACACATCTCATGTGTTTATTTAGAATGTATTCATTAGCAGTTTTATATAGCGCACATTAGACCTAAAGAGTTGATGCCGGGGCACTTTGCATAAGTTCACGGTTGGTTGTCCAGTATTACATCACGTAAACAGAAAGATATTCCAGAACGATAACAGCAAAGGCAATGTTCTTAATATTTCGGAAGTTCTAATTACATTCTAATACCCCATGTTCGATAGTTACTTTGGCTAAAGATGAGGAGAGTCTTCAGTCTGTCAGGAAGCTCTGGAACATTAAAAACGTAAGCTCCGTCTTCATTTTTAGGTCAAGCCAGGGCAGAGCGCTGCTCTGCGAGGAATGCTGTATTTGAGTATGAACTTGAAGCACCGCCCACTCTGCCCATATTTTTCATTGGCTTGTGTTTGTCCTTCGTAAATGCTGGCTTCTTATTCGTTAATAGGCTTGTTAGTCCCTCCTTAGTACTGCCTTGTCTTCATTTGTATCCTCCCATGAGGACTGGCCCTTGTACTTCTGTTGTTACACGGTGCATCTTATTTAGTCTGTAAGCCCTATTTTCTTTAATTAGTTTCTGCAGGCATGACATGCTTTCCTGCAGCATTCAGCACGCCATGTGCGCTTTCACTTTTCCAAACAGCCCAGGACAATGGCGGCTGATTCTTTGAAATTAAATTGGTCTTACATTTACAAGAGTTTGAGCTATTGGCGCTGTGAATGACAATTACTTTTATTTATGTGTTAATTATCAAAACAAATAAATGAAAAGGCATTGTCATTTACAATGCCAATAGCTTAAACTTCCGCAAATGCGAGACCTATTGCATTGCAAATGCTTGTTACTTCTGTAATCTGTCAAATAGCATTGTGAAGAGCTGCTATAAGAGGGGCAACGAGAATCTTAGGAACACCAATACGTAGAGAGTTACTTTTCTAAAATAAGTATTTGCTGAGCTTTAAGTGGGCCCGGTCTCACTGGGTCTGAGCACCGGCAGTTTTTTAAGGGGGGACCTCGAAACGGGTAACTATCGGGCTCTGTTTTGTGCCCTGGCACAGGGGGCCCGTTTTTTTTCCGGACTGCAGTGACTGCACTGCTCACTAGTGTAGAGTTACGTCATGACGTCATGCCAGGTGAGCGTTGTTGGGGAAGGGAAATCCTTTAAAGAGAGTCATTTTCTCTCTGGAATTCCCTTCTTCGTTTTTAAACTCTGGAGCAGCAACATTGTCGTGGTGTCACCAGGGCTTTAAGTGGAAGCTTTTTCAATAATATTCAAGCCATAGTTGCTGCTTATTTATCTTATGCAAATAACAACCATTGACAAAGCCAATAGTCCTGACTTCTTGTATGTATGATGTTACTAGTTGTATCATATATCTAGATGCAATGACAGAAACAGCAAAATACAAGTTAGGGGGCACACTATTCTAAACACAGAATTTTAGCTTACGTGTTTTAAGCCACGCCATTAATTACATTAGCCACGCCCCTTTGGGAGACCCCCAGTTTTTTCATCCCACTTAAAGCCCTGAGTATTTGCTCATTGACAAATGACAAAACGTTTTCTATCAAACACATTGTCATTAAAAGTACCAACACAAAATGTAAGAATAAACTATACAAAATTACCACATCCTCTTAAAATCTTAATGCAGTGCTGATATGATGGTTAATCAGTTATGCATGTACAGTCCTGTTGCCCACCACCTCCCTTTAATGTCGGTTATCCAACCAAGAAGTGATCATAAAATGGACAGGGCAATATTGTGTGACAGAAACACTCCTCCTTTTTTTTTTCACTTCACATTTTTCTGGGTTTCTAAACGTCAACCCAAATAACATGCAATAGCCCTTAACTTTACATGGGCCACCCTTAATTTCCTAATTTGCTCAATCATGCACATATTGTTAAGGGAAAAATATTTCTGGTTGTGAGCGTGATAGGCCAAATGTATTTAACATAGTCAATCTTTGCTATGGCAAGGGATTGTAGCAGTTTTGAAGTTCTCATCATAGATATAAGATTTTCTGTACCCCTTGGAAATCTATATCAGAATTGCGCATCTTGAAATATTGGTTTAATGTGAATGGGTAGATTTAGATTTTTATCCACTTTAAAGACACGGAATGTAGCACATTTGATACTGTCGAGCACATTAAATTGATTTAGCAAAGACTGTACCAAGGTTATGTAGGAAAGAAGGGCAGCAAGGAGAATCTAACTAGATTAAGATTAAAATGTCCAGGGCTGAATGTCTTTAGGAGTCATGGTGAACAAGCCAATGCCATTGAGGGAGCATATTTCATATATGGGTCAGTAATAGTGTTAAGACACATTGGAGTTTTCACGGTGGGAGCGTGGGGCGCAGTTGGGTGTCAATGCGGGGCCTCCTGTGTCTGGAGAACAATGAAAGTGTTCTTTTGATTGTTTTGAGTTAGGATTTCTCGGACCACGGGGTTCTAAATGCAGAAGTTGAAGAGGGGTTGACGCGGGCACACTGACAGGGGGGGGGTGGGGGTAGAGAGGGTGGTGGGTGGAGGAACTAGGGAGAAAACATGGAAGAACCGGTTTCTCCTGACATGTACATCGAGTCTTATATAAAATGCTATTGCATGTAGTATTGGTTTTTTGGTGCACTGATTTGAAAACTCAATAAAATTCTTTAAAAAAAAAAAGAGACATTGGAGTTTCTTAGAAGATGGAGATTTTTAGAAGATCATTAAGGATCCACATAAAGGAAGTTTATGGCATAGAAACCACCTCAAGTCAACCTCGTTTTTTGGGCTGAGGAAGATTCGTTGGTATGTAATGAACCACCTATGGTCTGAGCCACTCACTCCCAATCTTTCCTTAAAATCAGCCCCAAGAGACTAATAAGAATTACTTGCACACAACAGCAGCTGCTGAGCTGCTCATCAATGTAAACAAACATTGGCAAAGCCAATTCGTCCGGCCTTGGTAAGCCAGTGCATTGGTTAATTTCTATTTTTTATTGCAAGCTTATGCCACAAAAATAAAAATAAAAGAGCATATGCCACCACCTAAACTTATCCACTAAATGCTTGCAGTAAAATTGTACATTTAAAAATTATTCACTGATATGGCTGTTTTACTACTTATGCTTTAAAATAAAAAGGCCTTTCAGTTGTGCTAGTCATTTTATTATTATAGTTTGTGAATGGGACAGGATGAAATCAAGATCAAGCACTCCCATTGCAGACGGCAACAGAGTCACAATATCACTTAATCACTTTATAATACCACCTATATAAAGGAGATCAAAAACAAATCGCAGTGTAACCGAGCTTGCCAGGTTCAGGCAAAATAAATAACCATTATGTAAAATTAAAATTAAAAAACTTATAATGTAAGACAGCATACTTTGAATCAGTTTTGCCACTGAAGAAAAGTTAACTATTTTTATGAATACATGAACAATGTGCACGGATTTTGTGCGAAACTCAAAGTGAAGGGAGCCAATGCGTAGAGTGGTCTGACACTCACCCATTCATGAATCCTGTGGTGGGAGGAAGCAAACTGTGAATGACCCTTTAATTCATTTAGCAAAAGCCAATCTATCTATGTATAGTTCTGTGGATTTTTTTTAGAAAAAACAATAGTCTGACGAGACAGCAAAAGTTGTCTCAAAAGTCAGTCAATTGTTTAGAGAAACAGTCTGATGTAACAGCTAACGTGGTCTCAAAAGCCAGACCTAAAAAGTGCAAGAAAAGTGGTGCTCGTGTTTAAAGTATAAGTAAGGGAACTCTCGAAATCCCATGTTTACGCGAACATTTTGTGTGACTTTTGTGTCATACATTGACACAAAAAACATAGGCGCAGGTGTTAATTTAATGCCAAACTGCAACAGTGACACATTCCCGCAGTACAGAGTGTGCTGAGCCTGGAACTATAAAGATGGTTGTTGTCTGCACGAGTTTAAGCCCAATGTAGCAATTGTACCCTTACACAGTGCTTAATTTGTAACAGAAAAAGTGACAGGGCCCTCAACAGGGGGCCACTGCACCTGGCACCACCCATTACACCTGTCAGCGCTGCCATTGATACGGCCAACACAACTACTAACCATCACAGCCTACAAATGAGACAATTCAGACTTTTCAAGTCCCCCAAAGATATAAGAATGGCTTTGGCAACAGGTAATGGTAATTTTTAATGTATATCTCTAAATTACACAGACAGCGCCACAATGTGGCAGACTGTCACAAGAGCCGTTGTATAGAATTAAGTGCCAGTGCTGAGCACCGGAAACTACTGCCACAAATTAGGCACAGCCCTTACCCAGTCACATACCCTAAATACTTGTAACAGAGACCACACTTGTTAGCTTGGACGAATAAAGGTCTTTGATCTGACCAGTGCCTATTGACACATAATATTAGCAGCAAGTGCCAAGGAGAAGATTACGTTTTTCATACCAGATGTCTTGTACCAGATGAGGGTGATGCCAATTGGGCTCCTGAATGCTCTTGCCACTTTCCAGTGCTTGGTGAACTATGTTCTATCACAGCGTTCTGGTGGCATACCTCGACGTCATTGCTGTCTTAAGCAATTCCTGGGTGGACCATCTGGGGCACCTGGAACAGGTGCTGGGTGGGAAACAGTAGGCGAAACTGGCTTCAAAACAACCAATTGCCAGGTGGGGAATCCTCCGTAGTCTAACCTGGGTTTAAGGAAGGCAAAAGTGCGTGCTACGATCCGGTTTGTATTGGAGTGCGATGCTTCTGCTACCCATATTCAGGTGGGATCCCTCCTAGGAGGGGTACAACAGGAATTATGGGTCTATAGTTGTGCCCTTGACAGCCTTAACATGCAAGAAGGAACCTAAGAAAGTTATATGGAGTGTCAGAAGGCCTCTGAGGATCTGAAGGCAGCAATGCCATTGTGTTGAAGGCACCTCTGGTCATCCCAGCATCATACAGACTCAAGCTTCTGACAAAGCAGTTGTAGCAGTGCTGCCTCCACTTGATGAAAAGAGTAGGGAGCGCTCAATGGGATTCATGGGCCACAGACTGCTTCCTAAGGAATAGAACTGATCTGACACTGAAAAGGTTTGCTTTGCGATAGCGTGAGCCCAGAGGAGATTCCGGCATTCCTTGTTTGGCATGAAGTTTGTGATCCAGACAGATGTTGAAGGCTATAAACAGTCAGAACCCCAGGCTGTTAAGATAGTCTACAACCAAAAAAGTAATAGAGGGTCCAAGGGATTTTATAGACCTTCCACGGATTAAATCCCCATATCCAATAAGTCACAAAACTAACATATAATCCGGGGTCTGTTCAAATAGCTATCTGACATAAAAAGAGTAAAGAAACTGACCACCTATGTCAGCAGGAGAAAAACCATAATGAATACAGAGAGTTAAAGAATGAGAAGACCCTTAATCGAGTTTGAATTCCCATCACTCACCAAGGTGATCGTTTTCTTCATTTGGGTTTCCAACCAACCTACCATTTACCCTCTTGATCATAGAGGTATAATAGGTAGATTGAGTCCTCTGAAGAGTCACAAAGAGGAAACAAAAAGACAGAAAGAAGTTTAACTTTCATTCAGCTTATGAGGAAAATCCCAAAATATGTGTGGGAGTGAGTGAGTGCAGTGCAAAAAGTATGAACGTGATTAAAATAGGAATTGCAAAAGAAAGACACTATATTTATTAGGATATCAATTGCAATCCTAGTTAAAAACAGTGCAAATATAGCAGTTTCAAAAATAGCTGCTATCAAAAGCGGTCAACATGTTTCAGCCTTCTGGATAATCTGTCCACGGCTTTCTTCAGGACCTATCTGCAATTATTACTGCTACTGTAATAAACCAAAACCCGTCTTTTGAAATTAATAAGAAAAGTGAGAAGAATAAGAATAAATAAGAAAAAATGTACATACAGGTTGTAATCAATACAACCTCTGATGTCATATACTGATCCTTCATATCAGCGAATTGTATAGAACATCCGTCTGATACGAGGACTGTGCCTCACCTCGCCTGGCACCAGCTCAGGTCAATAAACCCGGCTCTGTCCGTCGTTGCCTCGAGCTCCGACCGAGCTGGGAATGGAGGTATTCCCAGCTCGGTCAGGGATCGAGGCAACGACGGACAGAGCGGAGCCTTATTGACCTGAGCAGGTGCCAGGCGAGGTGAGGCACAATCCTCGTATCAGACGGATGTCCTATACATGTCCTATACATTTTTTCTTATTTATTCTTATTATTCTCACTTTTCTTATTAATTTCAAAACACGGGTTTTGGTTTATTTCAGTAGCAATAATAATTGCAGGCACATTTATCACACTAATCTAGCGTTTGTTACTGTCCCTGCTAATGCCAAGGTCCAGGAATGGGTCTTTGACCTACAGAAATACTTCAAGCGTGTTTGTTTTTTAACAACATGGGCCTACTGTCCATTTCCTGAATCGTTGATATAAAGCTGTGGCGGCAGCGACCCAATTCGTGTGAATTAGTAGTTATAAGCAGACCATTTATCTCTGACAAAAAGGAGTGTGACCTCCTGATCTCACTTGATTAAACATTCCTGGCTTTGTCAATGGTTTTAAGCATTGCTGCACAGCATCTCTGATGATGTGCAGCATGGCTAAAGAATTTTAAAAAAAAGGATATGATGCGGCTGCCTGCGTTCTTTTGTATCCACACGCAGTACACATATGCATGACAACAAAATCATGCTGACACTTTTTTGGTCGCTTTTAGCTACCAATCCGAGTTGGATAGGTAACGGGGAAAAAAAGTGAGCAAATGCGCATCTAATTATCTGCAGAAGCAATGGCGGGAGAGCAGCGTGGAATGGAGGGAGACAAGCACATGGGTGAATAGGCAATAGGTTCAAGAATGGGAGTGGGGAGGAGAAGCAACCGGGGAGAGACGAGGGCATGTGTGGGTGAAGCAACAAGGTGTGTGGGTTCAGCAGGAGAAGCAGCAGGCGAAAGAGCAACATGGAGTGAGTGAAGCAAACAGTGAGAAAGCAAGAAGGAAAGTATACGAGGAGGAGCTCAACATGGATGGGAGTCGGAAGAATTACACGAGTGTCAGGGAACACCACAGAGTGGAGGTGAAAAGAACATACATGCCAAGGTACCTGATTCAGGCGGGAGACTCACAATTTGTAATGCCAAATGGCTTTATATTAGCTGTCTACTGCCTGAAATCACCTCTGCTTCAATAAAAGTCAATGGGAAAAATTAATTCCCCCAATTGTTTTTTCTTAAAAATCTTCAACTTTCCTGTTCTAGAATGTCTGCATGTATGAGAGAAGTACAAAAGGGAGACTGCAGGAGGAAAAACACATGCACTCTCATGGAGTGTTAAACCAAAAGAAAAATGTTGTTATAGAAAAGCAAGCAATGGAATCACAAAACCAGCCAATCATAAGCGATGGTAAAGAGGCATTGCTTCATGAGAGTGAAAAACACAAGATTGACAATAAGAAGCAGGCAAATGAGTAATAAGAAAACCAACCAATGGTAAGCTATTGGCAGGCCCCAAGACCCTGTACGTTCTTATTAGGCACACATATTTTAGCAACATACAGCGCTGTCAGGCAGACAAGACCTAATACATATTTAGAAATTATATATTTTTTTAAACATTTTTATCGGAGTCTAGAATTTGACCAGTTTTAGAATTGTGTGCATTTGCAATAAAAAATAAATAGAAATCTGTATTCATCAAGTAACCAACATACATAAAAAAAGAGAACGAATAAACACAAATAATATTCTACTACCTTGCGGAAAGTAAATCAAGTTACAAATATATGTGGGTTTGTCCCAGACATCTTCACTGAATCCCCAATAGCTGGTTGTTCCGTGGAAACACTAACTACTGTAATATGGCCGCGGCGGCTGCACATACCAAGAAGCGAAAGGATTCGTACCTCTGGAATGTTTTCTATGTCTATGACACATTGCCAGTTCCAGGAAGTGCTGTCCTCAGACATTTCTACCGGTGAGGGGGTCGGGTACCTGACTATCAGGGGCAGACATGGCATAAGCAACACTGTTTCACTTCCTCCCGTTTTGTTCTTAGCTCACCTTTCGGAAAACACACACTTGTTTCTGAAACTGTTGTGGCATGTTTTTCACGTCGTGTATTCAGTGTGTGTATGGCTGGGACGTTTCCTGAAAGTTTATAGGTATGATATTGACTTTCTGTACAAGTTTGTTTTGGGGGCACGGTTGGGTGAATTTAATCAACCACTACTACTTACGCGAAGTGACGTCTGACCGGCATACGTCATATATGATCACTACAGGTGTCTGCGGGTGTAACCAGTCGCCGAACTGAATTCTTCGTTACTATGAAAATGTAGTGCTACGATGTCTAAGGCTGCTGCTGAAAGTACAGTTAATGTACAAGTTAATTAAATACTAGCATAATTAATATGCAAATTAATTAAATTCAGCATAAGGTAGGCTGCTGCAAAATGGGCAAAAAGTTTTAGTGTTCAGGATAAAACAAGTGCTTTTCTAAATATATAGGTTTGTTATACACAATTAGACTGCACCTAATGCAAACTTGCATTTTTCTAATAAGATAGAAGAATGACGAACACCACCCCACCTAGGTGGCGTGGTGCCTTTAGTGGCATCACGGGCAGGAGCCAGGTCAGGGGCTCTTCCGGGTCAAGTAACTTGAAAGAGGGCGGTGCAGGGATCCCCGTAAGCGCGTCACTCGGGGGGCGCGGAAGACCCCGGACTGCCGGGGGATTTAAATTCTCAGGATAGGAAGGGGTGTCCTCAAGCCTCGGGTGTAGCAGATCGGAGCGTCGCGAAAGTCACCCACCCACCCATCCCTAGGAATAGTGTTTGGTTAGGCGGGGTCCTGGGCAACAGTAATGACAGGGACTCCGTTTGGCGGCGGTTGCTTAGCCCCAGAACAGGGCGTGCAGTCAATTGGGCGCTCCGGGATGGGGGGAGAGGGGGCTGACCTGCTGGTGGCCCTGGACTCTCAGGCCCTACTCGAGAAGCCGGCGCTTGTTATAAGCAGTTTGTGAATCTACCTGCTGCCCTGGTGGCCGGTTGGCGGTCAGCTCAGAAGAGAGAGCAGGGTATCTTGGTTGTGGCCTGCTGGCACAACCCGCGGCAAGGTGCTTCTGGAAGATCCAGCAATGTAAATACAAATATACAGCCCATGCCTAAAATGTATAGGCCTTCTGTTTAACTATGCGTGTGTTTGCTATGCACTAAATAATAAAGTTGGTCAAGGGTTGACAGACAGTGAGTCAACGTTTAAAGTGGCGGTAACGTAAATTAATAAAGACTACGCTGTGAAGACCAATTACAGACTTGGTGTGTTTACTGGGAACCAACCTACATGGCAGGGGGTGAGGGGCGATTTGCACGTTGTATGGCAACTATGCACTCCAGAAGTGAGCTAGGCACTCGCTTACATCACCTCTCAAAAATAAGATGTCTTTGTCCCAAAAGGTAACAGAGCGATTTACACGAGAACCAGTTGCTTTACATGAGGAAACATTCATTTATTTATTTTTACACGAGAACCAGTTGTGTTACATGAGAACACATTCATATTTTTTGTAGGCACAGAAAGATTTAGTGATTTGCCGAGAATCACAGGATGTTGCGCGTCCTTGCCGAGACTCAAACCCGGTTCCCCAGATTTGAGGTCGACTGCCCTCGCCCTTAGGCCAACTCCTCTCTCAAAAGGCCACTTATATTAAAATAACTACACTGGCTCCGAGGCATCCTTTAGAATGGCTGATAAACCAATGGCTCGCATTTACATTTCTTTCTAGGAGCAGGCGCCTGGGTGTGAAAGCTTGTTTCTTCTTGCCCTCTCTGCCTGTCTCTTGGCTTAAAGCTACAGCTGAACTCCCTCTGCTTCCTTTCAGCCAGAACCAGACGTTAACTGCCCAGTTATGATTTTTTTTTCCAAATTAAAAACTAGACCTGTTTTTATAAAATTGAAAAACCTTCGACATTGTCGTTCCCAGTGGACCCTGTCCACTTCAACCTCTGGTTATTTATGGACTGCTTTCCATAACCCTGATGAGGCCCGTTACTGGCCCCTAGGGGGGTGGGGGCTGCACTTGGGGGGTGCCTATGGTACCCCCCTTCATTGGCATACACAAGGTGGCAGGCACCGCGCGGTGCCTGTCGCGTTGTGCATGCCAATGCACAACATGCATATTTAACATTGTGGCGGGTGCTGCTTACAGCACCGCCCGCCACAATTTTAAATATGCGGGATGCGACCACCATGGTGGCGGTCGCATCCTAATGGGCTCAGCGTGACCGCCACACCTCTGGAGGTCGGTCCCGCTTACCAAAGTCTGGCCGCCATCGCAACGGGACCCTTTGTTTTCTGGCTGTATTTATCTGTAAAAATCAGTAAAAAGGAAAACGGGGAGCCTTAATCATATAGTGCCTTCTACCCTAGATGAGGTTGTCAATTGCTCCAATTTTCTGTGGATTCCTGGGTGTCCTGCAGAGTGCGTGGTTGAAAGGGTATTGTTTCTAGTCTGGCATATACACATTCTTCAGACTTTTCTGCACAAGAGCACACTGCTTTTTGAAATTTGTAGTTTCACCTTCAGCATGTACTTTTGGTATCAGCAGTTAGCGCTTGGCAGTGTTGCGGTCAGAAAGAACAGGATCTGCGGACTGTGTCACCAATGACATGGGTCCACAAGGCATCTATTGAGCAAAATCATGGGATAAAGCGCGTGGCTGCTACGTTACCAGCCTGCTTATGTGTGAAATGTCCATATTGGAAGTGTGACTTTGATATCTCCATATTTTAAGTGTCACCCAGCAGAAGAGCAGCTCCTGGCATTCACCCAGCAGAAGAGCAGCTCCTGGCAATAGTCTGCCATGCACCTGGGTTGATAATCAGTGTGTGCCAAGTAGAGGAATTTCTTCCAATGGTAGAAGGATTAGTCCATCAGTTCAATCAATCAATCAATCATTCAGGGGTTTGTAAAGCGCAGCTACTCATCCGCGAGGGTCTCAAGGCACTAGGGGGGAGGGGAGGTCTGCTCTGTTGAGTGCTGGGGTCAGCCAAAGAGCCAGGTCTTGAGGTCCTTCCTGGACTGGAGCAGTGCAGGGACTTGCGGGAGGTGGAGGGGGAGGTCGTTCCAGGCCTTGGCTGCGAGGGAGGAGAAGGACTTTCCTCCCGTTCTGGTCTTGTAGATGCATGGGATGGTGGCCAGAGAGAGGTCAGTTCAAGATTTTACTACCAGCACTATCATAATACATGTTATCTCTGTAAAATATGTCAGAAAATAAATTATGTTGTACATGGATATAAAGTTCCCCTTGAATTTCAAATTCTCCAACTGGACTTAGACCATGCACTGAACTGCACCATATTGGATTCAGAAAAAATGACATAAATCACATATATTCATTATAAGTAAGACTTGGTTTGTGTGCCTACTTTTGAACTTCCAATTCTGTAAGATAAAAAAAAGTCGAGACTCAAAAATGTTCTCCAATCACGAGTGAACACTGAGCTGCTTCGGCTTATCGCTGTGATGTTCTGGAGTTGCTGGAAAGTGATTGTGTTTGATGAGTTGGCAAAAACCAAACAGCTTGAAAGCTGACTGCAGACTTCAGTTATTGTAATATTTTGGTCAATTATCGACCATATCTAGGCGTGCTTAAAGTAATCGGTGACTGACAAGTCATTTTCCTTAAAGACTTGCTCTTGTACGAGGCAAATATATGTCCGCAGTTCCTAATGCACCGCCACTTTTACACTATCCCGTGTTTAACTTGTTTTCATGTACATTCCTCCATATTTTCTGTTATTTATGTTATTTACTCTGATTCATTCCTCGCCTTTTTGAAAAGTGCTGAGCCATTAGTATTAGTATTATTATTAGAATCATTATGTTTATTTATCACTCTTATTAAAATGGCATTTCTTTTTCATGTTTCTTCTTACTCCAAATATTGAAGTTCAAACTGATCTGAAAACCAAAAGGATAAACCATGAAAAAATATCCAGCAAACTAAGACTATATGAAGGTCATGGATAATTCTTCAGGTGAGTGAAAAAGTTGAACCTAAGCATTCTTATGAAGTAAATTATAGATAAGATGCATTCCTACAAAGACCAGTTTCAAAGCCAGAGTCCACAGGCAATACATCTCCAGTCACATAGATACCAAGGCTGTTTCAGATTTCTTTTTTGAGCAGATATCATTCCAAGTTATTCTTGAGCTTGTCCTCCAGCAATGCCTAGTTTCTGGATTTTATTCCCCCCGTCATTTTATTCTCCAAATTAATTTGTCATATACAGCGCTTGCTCCTGATCATAGTGTTTTTCGTGTTCTTTTGGCGAAGATTAAAGGGAGGTTTAAAGCCACCAAAATGTGGCCTCTTTGGGCTAAATGCCATTAGTATTAAGATGAGGCCGAATTCCAACTCAAATTGGGACTGTAGCTATGCCCCAGTTGCTCATGTGGGTGGTTAATGATAGCCAGGCACTTAAACCAGGGCTTTAAGTGGGATGGAAAAACGAAGGGGGTCTCTGAAAGGGGCGTGGCCAATGTAATTTAGGGCGTGGCTTTAAAACACGTTAGCTAAAAATCTGTGCTTTGCATAGTGTGCCTGGTGACTTGTATTTTGCTGTTTCTGTCATTGCATACAGATATATGATACAACAAGTAACATCATATCTACAACAAGTCAGGACTATTGGCTTTGTCAATGGTCGTTAGTTGCATAAGATAAATAAGCTGCAACTGTGGCTTGTATATAATATTGAAAAAGCTTCCACTTAAAGCCCTGGTGACACCACAACAATGTTGCTGCTCCTGAGTTCCAAAAAGAGAAGGGAAATCCAGAAAGAAAATGACTATCTTTAAAGGATTTCCCTTCCCCTACAACGCTCACCTGGCATGACGTCATGCCGTAACTTCTCCACTAGTGAGAAGTGAGCAGTGTGAGCACACGCACATCGAGTTGCCTGCTGTCACTGCAGTCCGTAAAAAAACGGACCACCTGTGCCAGGGGACAAAACAGAGCCCAATAGAGACCCGTTTCGAGGCCTCCTTAAAAAAACTGCCGGTGCTCAGCACAGGTGAAACCCGGCCCACTTAAAGCCCTGACTTAAACACAGCTTTCTGTAAGCAACTCTCCACTCCACATCTTTATATTTTTTAAAAAAAAAGAATTGGCTTGTTCTGTGGTGTTTCTATAATAACTGATTTTAAGTCCTGCCCGTTTCTTGGTGTACAAGAAGGCCACCGACCATCACATATTTCTCATAGCGATAGATAATATTCAACGTATGCTTGCGTATGCTTGTTACAGGAAGATATGCACACAGCATAAAATTGAATTCATTTATTTTTGACCACATTACAGGCCGATATGTTTTTATCAGTTGGAAAAATCTAAAACGAGATTATGACTGGACAACATTTTAGTATCTCGACAGGGTGTTTTGTAGGTGTTGCTTCCAAATTCGGAATCCATATCAAATGGATAAATGTTTTAATACTGAAATCTGAGTGTAGAACATTAATATTTTACCAGCACCTCAAAGGAGGTGATAATGCATTCGCGATAGTGAAGGGGCTGTCTTGGTGGAATATATCAGTAGCAAAATGTGCAGAAAGATATATTTCCCAGGAGTGGGGACGTGGTAGGAGTGGTTTCTCACTGATGAAACTCAATACCCTTAATGAGTGCGTGAGGCTGTTTTTAGCTCCATAACCTCCTTGGATACAGAGTTGGCTGCTTAAAAACTGTAGTTGAGCACCTGTATACTCCCTGCATTCAGTCAGACAGACACACTTGATATTTTTGTCAGGGGACCTGAATGCTGCCAAGAATGAATGAATGAAGGGATTTCTAAAGCACGCATCTTCTCTAAGAAGTGTCCCGGTGCTGTATGGGTAATGAGAGTCCTAAGGTAAGGAGAGAACTCAATAAAGAGTGTAAAGCCAAGTCTTAAGTTGCTTTCTGAATGATTGTTCATTGTTCGCTTGACTTAGTACAACAGGCAATTTGTTCCAGGCTTGAGGGCCCAAAAGAGAAAAAGATCTGCCTCCCGGTCTAGCCCGTGTTACTCTCTGAACTTTGGCCAAGTGAACAAGTCACAAGATGACTTGAGATGACCCTAAAAATATCCAGTAGGTCCCCTTGGCCTTAGAGGTCAGTGTAAAACTGTTTGTACCACTTAGTATAAGCGAACTGTAAAAATGTTTGGGGTTGAGTTTATGATCTATTCTTGATGGTGCTAGGTCCTTCTGTTTTTTGTGGTTCATATTTTAAGTCACAATATATTTATCCATTGTTAAAGTATCTTTTATCTTATAAAGTACTGATTGGCACAAAGCATAACGCTGAGAAATAACGATTATGATTGTTATCGATTAATATTGATTCCAATGAGCTCTATAGTACTTCTTGGATTGGTTAAAGTGTAAGTTGTGAAAGAGCCGCTGACAATTGTGCTGCATTGATATCTAATAAGTCTAAATACCCATATTTACTTTGAGCGTATAACCTGAATTAAATACCCTGGACTTTTGTATTTTGGGATTAGGGATGGTAACTGTGAAAACGGAATCTGAAGACCCGCTTACCGGCATGTCCAGTACGGACTTTCAAGAAACGGAGAGACAGGATAACTCCATAGGTAAGAAAGGAGATTTTTATATCACATTTATAACGCAAAGTGTTGTTGCCTGGAACAGTATCCGCATTAATATCTTGGGTGTTCAGATGCATTGTGTTGTAGAGGATTCTTCCAGTCTAACAAAGGGAGAAGCCTCTCTTAGGCAGGGGCTAGCTCTTAAAATTCAGAAATAAGTCAAGGACTAAAAACTAAGCAATTGACAGGTAGGAGAAACTCAAAGCTTATACGTCTGTGGTAACAGTTGGGAGAGACTGTTAACATAAATACCTGCCTTATTGATCAGATGGGAGAAACAAAAGAATAGGAATACCATTAGCCCAAAGCTTTGGCTCTAATAAATAAGAAATACTGGCGTAACACTGCCAAACATGAGTATGGAGACACAAGTAGCTCAAAATATAACCTTGAAATCTGATATTATAAGCAAACAGAGGCATAGGTACCCCATAGCCTTGAACATGCGGAAGCGAGATGTTTCTTGGTTTCTACTTGCTGCGATTCAAGACCAGAATTCATTGAGAACTTTAGTACTTTGAGGTACTTCAGTTTGCAAAGATATGTGTAATAACAATGTTGTGTGACCACATGTAAGATATTGTCATTTTGGGTCAGCACAAGTAAAACTTGAAGACTTACAGGTAATGTCTAAAACAATTATTTAAGACGCTAATTGTGCCTCAGCGTGAAGTCTCACTCCTGTGCCAATGAGATCCAGTTATTGCTAATGTTGAACCATCAGTCCTTATATGGCATCAGCGTATTGAGGGCTTGCCCCAACGCCGTCCAGAATACGATTGCTAAGCAGTTCTCAAACCCGAAGCCAATACCACTCAGATCTTAATTGTCTAGAAAGATTGCTCAGCCTCATTTCAGGATGCAATATCAGAGAGGCCAACGAAACAATTTGTAACTACATTATTAAAAAGTAGCTCCGGCAGGCTTCTGATGATTCACGGACCCCTCATGCTCGTTTAGAGAGAGCGGAGCGATGGTGTGCACAAGGTACATTACTGATGACAATACATGCAAATTGAAGAGAGCCAGGTTTAAAGGTTAGAGCTATTATTAAGGTTACCAAGTAAGAAACCTTTCCAGACTTAAAAGGAGTTAATTCCAGGAATAACCTCCATGGGCGGTCGTTACGAGTCAACGGAAGTTGTGTCCCCAGGGGATACCACTCCAGCCGATTCTGAGTAAGCTGGTATTCTCAGGTCCATATTTTATTTCCATTCAAGGCGCTTTAAATCATAGTACCCAGTTTCAAGGTTGGAGATACACCTGGAATCGTTAATTCCGAGCAACTTGTAATGGGGTCCTTTGTGAAGGGGGTAAGTTAAAGCGAGGCTTCAAACATGACCTTGATAATGTAGTAGTGAAAAACTCAATCACAGCAGAGGGTGTGAGAGGCAGAGTGCTGGGGCTCAGGGAACTCAATCTTATGTATCATTGTAACTGGCCCCTAGAAGGGTAGCTCAGTGTTTGCTACTGAGATGAGAATACAGTCTGCAAATAACAGGTTCAAATCCCAGCAGACTGAATCTCTGTTTCATTCATTGGGTCAATGCATTCAGTTGCATTGATTTATGTCATGGCTACAGCTGTAATTGGCAGCATCTTGATATATTGTGGTAGCGAACCGTGTATGAAAAATAGGTCAAATTGAACCTGGCTCTAATAATTTTTATATACACATATTACTGTTTATCAATTAACTGTGGAAGACTGATCGGTTGACTCAACCAACAGAAAGTGAATTACGTACCTTCTAGATCAGTGGTTCCCAAACTGGGGTCCCCAAAGCCTCCTCAGGGGGTCTGCGACTACTTTGAAAATCTAATAATATTAACAGATCAATAAACTGTAGATATATAAAGAGGCTAAATGTACAATTGAACATTTTAAAACATACTGTAAATGTGAAGGAATTTGAAACTGGAGGCTAAAAACTAAGTTAGTATCCTCAGATTGATTCGTGGGGGCAGTGCAAGTGCATCAAACTGAATATAGTACGGATGATGAGCGGCCTCAATTGAATTTAGAAAAGCTCCAACCATTCTATTAAAACTACATTTTGATTTCTTCTTTATTTATGTTTTCTAATTAAATAAAATGTGTTATTTGTGTATTTGTTTGATGAATGCTTTTTTGTATTTTTGTGTATTGTTTTGTGGTTCAAATCATCAACATTGCTTAGGCCGGGGTCCCCGACTTCCAGTAATGACTCGTTGGGGATCCCTGGATTCGAATAATGTTTCAGTTGGGGTCCCCGGGTTCCAGTAATGATTAAGTGGGGGTCCCCAGAAGTCAAACGTTTGGGAACCACTGTTCTAGATTACATAGATTTTCTGCCAGCAGACAAAGTAACCCACTTGCCTATTTCACTAGCTGTTGTGATTAACAGGTTTGTTGATCATATAACGTAAATGAAATATTGTTGCTAAAGTGTTCCTGATTACAGAATCGCATGGAGGTGAAACAGTGGAAATGGTTGAAATAATTTCTAATGAAAGCATATACGTTTTTTAACCAATGAAAAGTGTGAGATAATGTATACTTTGTGTTCCAGGATGTGACACTCTGAAGAATGAATTGATGTCTGAGGATGAAGAGGAACAGCATTGGGGCTACAAGATGAATCTTGAGGAGAATGAGAGAGTGGGAAATTCCACAGGTGACCTAGAAACTGATAAAAGCTTGATTCTTAACAGCAAGACGTTAATCAGAATTCAACAAACATAAACTGATTCCGCCAGCAGTATTTCAGTGAGCCCAACTCTAGGTGGCACCATCTTAAGAGTAATAGCAAGGACATGTAAGAAGATGTTGAAATGCTGACAGCTACAAAACACTACCAGAGCATTGCACAGCATTAACAGATGGCAGACCCTGACAACAAAGCCACTAACAAGCGAGAGGTCTAAGTACCACATATTTCAGTGAAGCCAAATAAATTCTAAAGCATTGGTGTGAGAGGCTGGCCTGGTATATGATGTACACTTATGTAAGTGGACCCCCTGCACCACTCCAGACAACCCTTATGGTGATTTAGGAGGTCTTAGACAACCATAGAAAGCTCTCTAAGGGGTAGCTGTAGAGAGCAGCCTTCAGGCTTAGTCCAGAAGGAATGTAAAGCAGCTTGTTTTCCCAGAATGCAATCTTATAGGTATAGATTAAATGAAAAAGAACCACACAAGGTATTTATAAAAATATGTATTTATTAAATAATACGAACACGTTTAAATATATCCTAACTGGAGATATGCAGAGTGCACACAATACTTTGCATAGAAATCACGTAAATAGCACAGAATACACAGTTAACCCCAGGGGGGGACCAAACCCTATATTAAGAAATTGGTATAAGAATCACGACTCATGTCAAGACAATGTCCAGAGGACATAGAAGTGCCGGGCCCCCAAGGAAACACCTAAGGTGAGTGACTACGAACCCCACGGAGATTGTGTGCAGTCTGGGAACACAACCGCGTTCTCCGTACAGATCCACGTGTAAATCGCGGTTGCAATTTTAAAGGAAAAGGACCCTTCCCAGTGGACCCTGAAGAAACCCTGTGGAAGACAGAAGGTTGGAGAGCCACCTCACCGGTGGATACCATGGTACCAGAGGTACCAATCCCGGGGGAGCTGGGTGCATAGGTGTGAAGTTGGGTTAGAAACCGCCCTTGAACCCAATGGAGGACTTCAGGAAAGTGACGCTGCTGGAGAAGGAAAAAGTGTCTAGTGGAATCCAAAGGTGGATTCTAGTTGAGAGGTACATGCGAGCAGAGGGGACAGAGTCTATGTCACTCAGGAGTTGCCAGGAGACCTGGAAGACGAATGCCCACCTATGTCAGGTGTTGCAGGAGAGTCGACGGTGACCTTGAATCTGCAGCTGTGAGGACCAGGCTATGCTGAGGAAGATCACGAGCCTTGCATGAGCTGTCCCACGTTGGATATTGCGAGTTGAGGGATCGGTGTCTATCGGAAGCACCAACAAGCCTTGGCAACTGCAACGCACATGGAAGTTTAAGAAAGTGCAATATCGGGACCAGCAAGGTCCAGGGGGCTCACCACAAGCAGGGAAGTCAGGGAAGGCCCGAGCAATCAGGGGAGCCCAAAAGAAACAAAGGTGACCCTCAAATGGTCCTACAGGCCGGAGGCACTGGAGTCGCAAGAGGACCTCAAGCAGCTCACCAAAAGATGCAGGCCACAATACAAGCAATGTGGTGTGGACGAAGATTCTGGTCACTGGAGATGCCAAGTTTGGGGCTACTTGGAGCCCGAAGTTCTTTGTGGAACGAAGCCAACAAGCCTTTGCAACAGCAAGTGAACACCATGCACAGGGGTTTGGTTCCTGCGACTCCCACGAGGGATACTGGCCTCAAACTTGGTGAGAGGGCAGGACAGGCCCCGAGAGATGTGGAGAGCCACCACCTGTGTTGTTGAACCTTTCGGAGTCTGTAGGAGTTCAGGATCAGCAGACCGTTCAGCTTAGTTTCAGTGCCTGCAGATGCAGGGAAGCGACTCCTCCACTTCAAGGGAGATTTCTTCAGGTGTCTTTAATGCCCAGACAGGATTTAGTGTATTGGGGCCAGGTGGGTGTGCTTGCTAGCGCCACTCAGTCAGCATGAGGGGCACATTTGGTGCTTCCTTGCGTAGTCCAGTTCAAACCAGTTCTGGGAGCCGTTGGCTCCTGTTCTGGCACGAAACTGGACACGACATGGGAGTATCCCCCGCACTGTCCACTCCCTCCCCTGGGAGGGAACCTTGAATCGTCCCAACCATTTCCCTAGGGTACTTAAGGGTTTACCTGTGGGTGGGTCCCTAGATTCGTCGTGGGACACAATTCAATTCAGACACCACTTCAACTTCTGGGCTCTCTGGACTTCGTTTGGGCTCGACTTCATCCCCCTTTCAGTCTGCTGCATCGTCTGTACCTGTGCACTATACAGAAACCTAAATCTTTCGGAAGTGGTGCTAGCACCATCTTACCCAGGCTGCAATTGCAGGCCTGTAGGTGCAGTTTGAATGGTCTCACATGGGTGGCATAATACATGCTTCAGCCCATGGGGGACCTCTGAGGTCCCTATGCCCTGGGTACCTTAGTACCATATACTAGGGACTTACAAGGGTACCTCAGTATCCAATCTGGGATGTACTTAAGTACTGAACATAACAATTTAAGGGAGAAAGCAGAGAGACTGGGGTCCTGATTTGTAGGATCCCAGTCAGACTAGTCAAAAACAGCTTAGCGCCAGGCAAAAAGTGGGGGTAACCATAAAAGCAGATCCTACTTTCCTACAATTGGCCTGCAACCCTACTCCTGTAGCTAAAGCCTGTCAGGGCATCAGTCATTGTGTCCTCTAACCAGCCACGGATGGGAGGCAGAAGGAGTTTATTAAACATCCTACTGCTGGCACCCAGTATAGAGATTTCCCCATAGTTTGTAGACTCGTGCTTATTTCCTACTGGTTTCAGCTATAGTCTACATATAAAAAATTCTAATGCTAAAAGAATTGTAGTGTGCACTCTGAAAAAACATGTTTTTGCAAACTGGCTATCTAGTTTGATTAATGGTTGGTGGTGTGGTGTTTATGGCTAAGTAAATAGGCATTTTGATGAAGTGTTGTGCAATGTATTGCTTGGAACTTGAAAACATTATTAATCAACACTCTTTGAAACCCTTGATAAGACTTGAGAAATCAGAAACAAAGGTTTAAAGTTTTACAGTAATCAGTCTGCTTCACGTTGTAGATATCAACTAAAGGAGATTCTTAAAGGTCATTGATTATTGAGCAGTTTTGCTTTTAAGATATGCATTAGGATGTTATTATTAAATATTTTGTAAAGATGGCAACACTCCTAAGTTTGGCAACCAGCACAGAACTTCAAAATGTTTATTTTCCATGTAAGTATATTTAAAAAAATGTTGTCACTAAGGGTTATAATATGTTCTCTAAAAACGAGGAGTTTGTCAAATACTTTTAGTTCCAGCAGTTTAAAACGTCTTACCTGATTTCAGAATTTAAGAAAACTGTGAGACAAATGGGTGTACTGCACCACCTTTGTGATTGCAGTCTGGTGGTTTGTTTTATTTGGGTCCAAAGGTATGTTTGAACCGGCTGTTCTTGAGTAGTTTCTTGGGAAGGAGTTAGCTGGATTGGTATGTCAGGTCAGGGTTTAAGACTGTCCAGGACAAATGTTGATTTTGATGTTGGGCGCCGCCCTGTTTGCTGGGTAGACTTTTAGTGTTTTGCTCCATCTGAGTTTTCTGCTTGGAGACCATTAAGGCGTTGGTGTGTGTAGTTATTCTGAGCCTTTGTTCCTGAAAGCATTATGAATTGTGTGACTTCTTCAAACTCTAATTCTCACTATTTAACTTAGAGCAACATTTTGTGGGCTTTTGATACTTCAAGTTAAAGTAGCCTGGTTTTACTCTTGGCAGATTACCGATTTTTTTAATTTTTGGGTATGCCAGTGTCGATCATGTTAAACAGTGTTATAATTAACCAATCTGAGACAAGCTGTCCATGTGGTCTTTCAGGTGAGTTGATGCTTTTCGTACTACCCTCATTTTCTACACCAGAAAACGCGCATGCTGGCGGAAGGTCATCTTCTCCATGCTTCGAATAAAGGACTCCAGGAAAACCCCACATGGTATCAAATTAATAACTTCACCCTCACTTTTCCTCAAAGTTAATGCCACCATCACTCTCTACAATAATGGTACCATTCTCATACAAGCCTCTAAGTCCAATCTAGCCAAGATGGACTATATCTTCCCTACCCTCAAGAAAGCCGTAACTGCTAAATCCTCTGATTCCTCTACACACCCTCCTATTTCAATTGACTTTTCCAGCTCCTCTCCCTACGCTTCATGGAATACATCTAGATTGCATAATGCCTCCAACCCCATAGATGTTTTCGGGGAGATTCAATCCCCTATAGTAGTCCCGCACACCAATCGACCTTCATCTCAGCCGGGTGACGGGCTTAATGTTCCTCCCATTTTGCCGTCAGCAAGCCAGATTCTAGCCGTTTCCCCCGCGGGATACCCTCTCAAGACATACCCCCTCTCCCCTCTGCTGATGCTCTTTCATCCTAAGCCTTCTCTACTGATGGAGCGCACAAGACCCCCATCAACGATACCTTCTCATCCTAACACACTCAAGCTCCCTATGAGCACCAACATTACACCACACTACTTGCCATCTACCAACCTTACCTCCCCTGCCACTCCTTCCAATCAAGCAGGGTTCCTGCATGTTTTTAAGGACGCATCCCTTCCCTCGGACCTTCACATTCCCATCTTACTTCATCCAGATATCACTCGAGGTCTCTCCTCACCACAGGATCCCTCCCCTCAGTTCCTTTCCTTGATCCAACATTCAGAACTGGTGGCGCGTCTGGACAAGTTATCTCTTCAAGTGAACCAATGCACTCACAAGCTGTTAGCCCTCTCACTTGACCATCTGCCCTTGCTCAATTCTCTTAGTTACCTTGGAGAGCTGACCACAGTCCCCACCAGTGCACCCCCTGGCCTGGAACAGCACTCCTTGCACCCTATCTCTAAAACCTTACCCCTCCGTAATGCCCCCTCCTGTCCTAGAAGAATGATGGTCGAACTTGCGACCAATGATATTGAGGATTTACTCCTCTCTTACTCGATCACTCTAGAACCTGATAAGGTCCCTATGGTCCAAATTCAAACCATTCTCACCAACCCACACAGGGAACCCTCTAACAACCACAGAGTCGTAAATAGCGACAACCTCAAGCAAGTGAACATCACTCAGACTCGTACATCACACACGCCTTTGCGTCTAAAATGCGCACTACTCAATTGTAGATCAGCAAACCAACATGCCTCAGATGTTTTTGATCTCATCCAAAACAATGACCTAGATATCATTATCCTCACGGAAACATGGCCAAATCCCTCCTCCACCCCCATCTTAGACCTCCTAGTTTAGACAGCTCCACAAAACAGGGAGGTGGACTAGTGTGTATACACCGGAACACATTATCTGTCTCCCACATTGAGACCTCCACTTCATCCTTAGTTGAATACCTTTGCCTCAACATCTCTAGTAATCACCTCCCTGTTTGCAAACTCCATACTTTCTACCACCCTCCCGGCGATAACTTCCTCTTCATCGAACAACGTATGGAAATTATTTCTTCCAATGATGACCCCTCAGTATCGCAAATCTACTTAGGTGACTTCAACCTTCACTGGTCTAAACCTACTGACCAAGCGGTGATCTGCCTTAACGCATTCATATCTGATCTGGACCATACCCAATTCTGTGACCGGACAACTCACAACAAAGGTCAAATTCTGGACCTAATTATCTCAAAAGGCAATACCATCACACTGGAGGACATTACCCCTTGTGATTGGTCCGACCATTACAGCATCTTCTTCTCAATCAACAGGGAGGTGATAAGGAAAAGGGTCCAACCAAAGAAAATTAAACAATGGAAAAGGGGCCTCAGGAATATTAACACAGACTGTCTAGCTATCGAATGTAAAAATGCCTTGTCTTCCCAAGATGACATGACTGATGTACATGATCTCACTGACTTCTATAACTCCACTATCTCCGGTATCATTGATTCAATAGCACTTCTACAGCAAAAAAATGCCTCCTCCAAAATCTCCAAACCCTGGTTCAACGACAACCTAAACTCTGAATGCCAGAACCTAAGGGCAGCTGAACGTCTATGGAAATCAAAACCATTCGTGTATCATCTAAAAGTCCTTAGATCGGTTAGGAGCTCCTACAATAAAAAAATCAAGACTAAGGCTGATTACTTCAGGGCCCAACTTAGTCAATCCTCAAATCGCCCCAAAAAGCTTTCTGAAATTGTCAAACAGCAATCAGCGAAAGCACCCAACCACCGCGAATCAGCAGACAATTCACTTTCATGCAGCGATCTGGCTATCTTTTTTATGGAGAAAACTAAACTCATCAGTCTTGACCTTGAATCTAAAAGGGCCTTACTTACATCATCTGAGAGTGCGGCTCATCCTGCACCCTCTCAGAGTCTAAAGCCTCTAAGTATTAGCGCCAAGAACAAGGCCACTTGGGGCTCCTTTTCTCGCCTCAGTGAAAATGACATTTACAAAACTCTTCTTAGCATTAACCCTTCTAATCACTTCAGCGATGCATTGCCACCATCTGTCTTCAAAGAAATCAAGTTTGCCCTCATCCCCCTTTGGACAAAGATTGTCGACGCCTCATTATCTCAAGGCAAGATACCCAAATGTCTAAAAGCAGCTCAGGTTTCACCCATTCTCAAAAAACCTGATGCGGACCGATCTGACCTCAACAACCTCCGTCCCATCTCCAATATCCCTACTCTGGCTAAGCTCCTTGAAAAATGTGTTCAATCAAAACTCTGTTCGCACATTGAGTCTTTCAACCTCTTGAATCAACACCAATCTGGTTTTAGGAGCGGTCACAGTACCGAATCGGCACTCCTTCACATCATGGATGACATCCTAAAAATGTTAGACCATAATGAATCCTGCCGACTCATCCTCCCTGATCTTTCCTCTGCATTCGACATGGTTAATCACGATAACCTCTAAGCTGTCTGGAACACAGGATGGACCTTTTAGGTCTGGTATTGTAATGGTTCTCTTCCTTCCTTCACAATAGATCCCAAAGAGTGAAGGTGAATCAAACCCTATCCCAACCGTCTACAGTTTCCATGGGGGTCCCGCAAGGATCTGCACTTTCTCCCATACTCTTTAATATTTTCCAGGAACCACAAGCGAATGCTCGAAAATCCAAGGACGTTCTTTTTCATATGTTTACGGATGACACGCAACTCTACCTGAAAATCAATTCCTCTGAAGACCTCATCTCACTCAATTCCTCCTTGACGATTACCCAAAACTGACTAACTGAGAACCACCTCCTGCTCAACACTGCCAAAACAGAATTCCTTGTCATATCCCTTCCTAAGCACACCCTTAAGATAATTAAGATAAGATAATTTTTATTGCACAGTTAATTAAAACTTACAATTTAAGATACATAAAAAAAGATGCATGTCAAAAGTAAAAATTAATTGCCAGGAGTTAAAATTATAAAATTCATGTTAATAGTTTAAATTTTTTTTTTTTTGTTATTGTTCGTTAGAGCTGTGGCCCATAAGTTTATGCTCAGAGGCACTGTCTGTCTGTTTCTCAGGTTCCTCGTTTTGTGTCTCCTTAATTCTCTCCGCCACTACGTCAAAGTATTTTGTGAATCTGCAGTTTAATTGGGTTTGGGATTGAAACATACTTTGACTGCGTGTCTACAGGTTCTAATACCCTTTTGTTTCCATATTGCGCGTAATAAGGATCTCCTTTTGTCCGTTAAGATTGGGCAGATACATATTATGTGGGTTAGATCTTCAGGTCCTGTACTGCAGAGACGGCAAGTTTTGTCTTCCTGATTCCTTTTCCATGGTGCCAGGTGAGGGAGAATTGGTAATATACCGAGTCGCAGTTTTAAAAATTTCTCTTTGGTCTTCTGTTTGAATCCGTTGTCCATATACGCTTGAGGCTTTAATGTTTTATAGTCGTTTAGGACTGTCCATCCGTGTGCCCTTTTTGCTAGAGTTTCCTTGTCCTCTAGTAGCGATGTTATTTTTGTAACCTTTGTTACTAGTTTTTTAAAACTTTTGTGGTCTACTGGGGTGTTCCAGAGGTCAGACAGTTCGAGTACTTCTAACGATTCCATCAGATATTTCCTTGCGTATGATCGTTCTCGTCGCTGCAGCTCAATCCAAAGGTGGGCGTTTAAAGTGCCTTGCTCTGCATTTCTAATCTTATGCCAGCATTTTATGAAGCTGCCCCTTCTTTCCACTGTCTGTTTTTGAACCCCGAACTCCAAACGGATTTGCGCAGGTGATACATAATTGGGTAGCCGAAAGATGGATCTGTAAGTTTTGCTGATCACTCTGTCGAGGGTAAGAGCATCTTTTCCGAGAGTTGATTCGCTCCCGTATGTTAGCGTCGGTTGAAGGCGAGCTCTCAATACCTGTAGAAGCGGGTCAAGCATGTAGTCTGGCAATATTTTCTTCAAGGGGGTCATCGCGAGACAACTCATGGTGCCTTTTCGTTGTAACGTCTCTAATTGCGGTTTGGACGAGCCTCTGCTGTCTACTAGGACTCCCAGGTATTTGTAGCATACTACATGGTCCAGTTTATGTCCGTCCAAGTACCAGCAGTTTTTCCTGGCCTTCTTATAATTCACAGCCATAGTTTTTGTTTTCTTTAGGTTGATTTTTAATCCATTACGCTGTGAAAATGTACTGGTAGTGTTTAGAAGTTGCTGAAGGCCAATTGGAGTTCGACTTATTAGAACCAGGTCATCGGCATAGAGGAGGTTGGACAGCGTGATGTCCCCCAACCGTGGGGCGTGCGATTTAGTGCTGTCCAATTCCCCTGGTAGATCTGCCAGGAAAAGATTAAACAAAGTAGGGGCTAGGACGCACCCTTGCTTCAGTCCTTTAGAGGTGTTGATTCGCCTGGAGAGGTGCATCCCGTCTCCCAGCTTAATCTTAACCCAGGTGTTGGTGTGAAGTAAGATTAGCTGTTTCAGGAGGGGTTGCGGTATCCCCCATTTGTCAAGCTTTCGCCAAAGTTTTCCCCGGTCCACATGGTCGAAGGCTGAGCTGTAGTCGATAAAACATAGAAACAGCGAGTTCTTTCCTACTTTGGCCGCGTCTGTCAGCAGAGTTAGTGCCATAACATTGGTGGTAGTTCCTTGTCCTCTGCAGAACCCTGTTTGATTTGCCGGGATTATGTGATTGGACGCTGCCCAAGATGTCAATTCGTCCAATAGAATGCCAGCGTAATACTTTGCTTCTATGTCAAGTAGAGCGATCAGCCGATAATTGCAAGGATCACTCCTGTCTCCTTGCTTGTGAATTGGGCTTATGGTCGATCCTTGCCAGGATTCCGGGCAGGTTTCTAATTCTTGTATGCCCACAAAGAGCGGTACTAGTGTGTTACTCCAGAATTCGATGTCCTGCTTAAATATCATCGGTGGAATCCCATTTGGGCCTGGAGCTCCTTCCATTTTCCCCTTCTTAATTTGAATTTTTATCCGATCCGCTGTTATGTTGATTTTGTTCTCTATGATGCTCGTTAGTGTGCTGTTGTTCTTTGCCCCATCAGTCTTCTTTTGGTCGTATTTTCCCGTTGTCCTTTCCTTGAGATTTCTAGACCCTTTTTCAGTCTTTCCCGTTTCATTGACCTTCTGATTGTTGTCTGTTTCTTGTGTTGTCAGGGCTGTGGGGTTACATTCGTCGGTTTGGTTAAAGTGATTGTGCAGGTAGTCAGCCCAAGCTGCCTCTGATATGTAGGAGTTCATTCCTTGATGGCCTGGTCGCTGCAAGCTGTGAATTGTTTGCCAAAATTTGGCGCTGTTTTTTAGTTTCGAATCGTACTTTATTTTTGCCCAGAGTTCGTTATTCGCCTGTCTTTTGTTTTCCCACGTTGCCTTTCTTAGGTTTGCTTTTAAACCGCGTAGAGCGTCTTGCAGAGGCCCTTTTTTTGGCTGTATATGGAGTTGTTTTAAAGTTTGCTTTATATTCCGTTTAATTCTTTTTATCTCCAGCGTGTTAGTCTTACTCGGTGCAGACTTAGGAGTTTTGCCTTTGACTGGCCTTGATTTTGTTGCATATTTGATCCCCAGAGACTTTGTATACCACTCCCAGGCCTCTATTGGGTTTGCAACCAAATTGCCCTGATGAATAAGCTCCTTCGCGTTTAAAGACAGCTCTTCGATGTTATTTTGTTTATATCTTATGCGTTTGAAGTCTGATGTGTATTCGGATCTAGCGCATGCCCTGACTTCCGTGGGGTTATCTCTGGTTATCCTTAGAACGATTTCTTGTGGCAAATGGTCACTTTGGTTACTAACACCCAGCTTAAATGATATGATGATGTCAAATAGAGGGAGAGTTGCAAATGCATAGTCTAGGTAGGAGGAAATTGCTGCCGAATGGTAGGTTGATGCTGGAGGGGTGTCTTCTTTATACCGGCCCTTCAGCGCCCTTAGGTTTAATTGCTCTAATTCTTTTAACAATTGGTTTGAACAGTTGGTTTGTTTAGTTGGAAGTGGTTGTGCCTGAGTTGGTATTCCCCAGGCTCTGTTAAGTTCGTATAACAAATCATCGTCCATTGCGGTCCCAAAGAGAAACAGGTTATAGTCTCCTGCCAAGATTAAATTTTCAACATCCCCCTCATCCATAATTCTTGCTGTCTCTTTGACCAGCTCTCTTGCACCTTTCCGTCTGTGCTTCGGGTGTATATAAGAGTTAACTATTACCAGGCGGTGGTCCGGCTTTCTGGTGTTGATTGTTATCTCAATCGCCTGTGTGACGTTAGGAGCTATAGTTTTAATCTTTATTTCCTTCATTGATCCTACTTTGAGGATTGAGGCAAAGATCATTAATCCGCCTGAGCTATGGCCAAAGGGTGAGATCCTGGTAGCTGGGACGATTTGCGTCGTGTAGCCTTCAAGGGCTATCTCAGCTTCTTCCCAGGTTTCTTGAAGTAGTATCAAGTCAAATGTCCTTAAGTATTTTAGTTTTTCATGATCATCCAATTTGTCAGTCAAGCCATTGATATTCCAAATACATACTCTGAGGTTGTTCAGTGTTGTGTGTGTTGAGGGCTGCACAGGGGGTCCTTGTCATTGCACACCTCTGTTTGTTATTGTTCGCTGTATTATGTCCTGATTAGGAGCTATAGATTTCATTATTACCGTTTTAGTGTGTAAGGACCTTCCTTGGCGGCCTGGCGACTGGCTGAGGGCTCCTTTTAGAATTGATGTAGCTTTGAGCGGGTGTTCTTTTTCACTCTCCTTTAAAAACGGTGTTGGGTAGGCTGGCCTTCTGCCTGGTTCCAGCCTTATTCCCCATTGAGCGAATTTGTTAAGTTCTCCTAAAATCCGGTCGACCAGATCATTTGACGCCCATGTTGTCTTTGTCGTTTCTAGTTTGGACTGGTCGAGTACAGGTTGGAATTCAATTTGAAGTAAGTCAGTTGTGGTGATATCTTCCAGACCTTTGATAGATGTAATTAATTTGATTATGTTTCCTCTATTCAAGGTATCCATTCTGCCCCTAGATTTGTACTCTGGAGCGAATATTAGTATGTCTGTCTTATTTATTGAAGTGTCTCTGTATACTCGGGCTGCGGTTTGTTCAGGATGGTAAGCCCCGGTGGAGGGTAGGTCATTGATGTTAACAGTTGTGGCTGAAGTTGCCCTTGTTTTAGGTTGTTCCGATTCCTGCTCCAGGGCCGACTGTTTCACATTTTGTAGCGTGGCCCTTGGCCAGTTGTCGATGTGGCTCCTTGCTGTGCTGCATGCGTCAGACTCTATTTCGAATCTTTCCTGCTGATGTGAGCGTTGTGCCTTTGTAACATCCTCGTGCCCAGGATGTTCTATTGCTGTTTGATGGGGGTCCTTGTGATTGACAGTTTTTTGCCCAAGGGCGGGGTCTGCTCGGCCTGGTTTAAACGTCCCGCCGTCTCTTCTTGTTCCACTTGGCAGTGGGATTCCACTGTCTGCCCCTCCTGTTCTTGGGCCGTGGCTGTCATTTTCCTGTTCCTGCCCTTCCTATTTTGTTTCCGGCGGGTTCGTGAGTTTGTAGGCACCTCTGTTGTGGCTGTTTCTTGAGGTGAGAGGTTTGAGAGTGCATTTTTTGGCGGTTGTCTGGCAGTAGAGGGACGGGTCTTCTCGTTTTGGAACAACTCATTCTCTGCTTTTTCTGTGATTTCTATAATTCCGTGTGGTTGGGAGTCCCTTGCGATGATTCCCTCCTTGGCTGTATCTGTCAAGTCCGATGGCACGATTGGTTTCAGATTGACCAGAAGGTTTTCTAGCATAGTTGGTAGTGTCGATAGTTTGTTAATTATTGGGGAGCAGTCGCATTCTGTTCTTGCTATAGCAGACAGTTCTGCTGCTTCCTGACCCCTTTTTATTAAGCCGTTTAAGTCGCCTAGTTTCTTCTCAATCCCTGAAGTGAATTCAGCTAGTGTTTGCAGTACTGTTAACTGCATGTCTAATTTCTCTGATTGGTATTGTAAGGCTGCTGCTGATAGTTGTATTGTATTTAGTAGATTTGCCCAGAAGGTAATGAACGTGCTTTTGGTCTCGCTCTCTGGTCTCCTGGTGCTTGAAGTTGTAGTGGGTTTTAGATTGTATGCCGCCACTAGGTCTTGCCACTCCTGTGTTGCAAGGAAAGACATGTCACTGTCTATAGTGTATGGAATCTCTCTTTGCCGATTTTTTGGCGTGTTGGGGCGGCCAGTACCGCTCTGCTCATTTGGGGCCGTGTGGGGGCCGTCTTTTGCGCTCTTCAGCGTCGGTGAAAGGCTGCTATTTTGTCGTGGTGTTGCTATCCTAGCATCCCGCACGCTGCGAGGTTTTTGCCATGGGGGACCTGTTTGTTGATCTCCCCCGTCCTGTGGGTCATGTTGTTGTAGAATAATGGAGACATCTAATGCTCTATCTATACTTGACCCACTGAATGTTGTATCCTTGTCTGGGGAGCGTTCTGTTTTTATCCTCCTGAGCTGAGTCTGTATGCCTTGAGGGTTTGTCAGTTCGGTGTCTGGTTGACTGTTGAGCTCCGCTGGCGGGTCTGCTGATGAGTATAGTATTCCATCTTCTTCATTGTTAATTGTTGAGCTGCTTTCAATTGATGTCATAAGATTATTAGCGGTGTGTATGTCCACTACTGTAACTGTAACTTTTGGCGTTTTTTCTGATTCCGGTATTTTTTGTTCATGTAGTGATGGATATTCTATCTTCCCTGGCTCCAATGGAGTTGGTAGACCTTCTAGGTTTTCATAGTTAGTGAAAATTGCTGCTCCTGGATGTTTTAAGAACCCAAATTTCGTGTAGATTTTTGGTTGGTAAGAGTATGAAATTTTCCTTGCTGGTTCTCCATCAATGGTTATGAGATCGTCGGTTCTTTCTCTTTTTGCTCCTTTTATTAGCTTACTTGGTTTTGTTGAATTGCATGGGTCCGTTGCCATTTCTAAGTTGTTATCTTTATTGGCTTCCATGCCAGTGAACCAAAGGCAGCCCGTGTCGTCGCCGATTTTGTTGGCGGAATTGGTATCGTTCGAGTTGTCCTTTCCCTTAACGGCCCTTATTTTGCAGAGGTCTTCATCTGTAGATGGTAGAGTGGCTCCAACGTCTCTTATAGCCCCCTTTTTTCGTTTTAATACTGGTTTTGTGATGGACCTTCTCACTTTTCCAGACCTCATACTGGCCCGGAGGCAGTTTAGATGGATAGTTGGGTAGCTGGTAGCTAATAGCTAATAGCTGGTTGCTAATAGTTAGTTTTGACTCACAGAGCCACACGGCTTGGGTAAGTGAGGGCCCTGGGGGCCGGCAGAACCAACACCAGCCGATGCGGGGGGGTCAGCGACTGCCGCCTGACCGCTATCTTGCTGACAGCGATCTTGCCCTGCCTCCCAGTCCTCAGTCCCTCTGCTTACTCTGCTTATTCCTCTCAACGAGGTCACTGGATCTGCACTGACTGGGTCTGCGCTGGGTCTGCACCAGACGGCTGCAGACGCGGGCGCTGCTCCGCTCCTAGCTCCCCCGGCTTACCCCTGCTCTAGCCTCTGGGCAACAGGAGCTGCTGGGGCCGCGTCTCCTGCGGCTCCTTGATCCCTGCTAGGTAATTTTAAGGTTCCCCACCGGCCAGGGACTAGGACTTGTTTAGTGACGCCTTGTCGGAGGAGAGAAATGTGTCCACAGTCCCCCTCAGTAGCACCTTTTTTGGGCACCTGTTTAGAGTCCTTAGCTGGCCTTTTGAAACCTAAAGCCGGCGTTAAAGCCTTATAATATTGAGCCTTTGAGGTCTTAGGTGGGCAGAGCGTTGACACAAGTTTCAAGTTCAGAGTTCGTGGGGGCAAGCAACTCACAGGACGCAGCTACAAGGAGAAGGAGCTACGAGGAAAGGGGACGCCCTTTACCCCTCGCCCCTCACCCCCTCACTTCTCTCGCCTCTAGTGCCACCTGCAAGGCTTTCTCTCACCGTAAAGCCTTCTTCAGTAGTCCATCAGCCTCCACAGGTGTATTGCGCAGCGTCACAGCGCCTCCACCACCGCGCCTCCGGGCTCGCTCAGCTCTCACGACTTTCCCCACTTGGCTCAACCACCCTCCCCCTCCTCCTGTTGCAACTCCACCTGACTCAGGAGATGGTGATGAGCCGGTGAAGAGATGGAGGAGGGGGGTTGCGGGGGACTTAAGGAGAGCCGGGCCTAGGAAGCGGCCAAGGAAAGACCAGTGCCCCCCCCAGCAGTTGGAACAGCAGGACAGCGGGGCAACGGCGGGGCAATAGCGGGACAACAACAATCACCCGCCCGCTCGCTTCGCTCGCTCTGCGTCAGCGTCGGGAAAAGCTGGAAAGCTGGAAAGTCTGGACCGGAATGCAATATTCACAGAGGATCTGAAAGAATAGCGTCTGGAAACTCTGCTTGCAGGCAAGTAAGAAGGCAGGAAAGAGGTACTTATCTTAGTTGTAGATAATCCCTGTGCCAAGTAGAGTAAGTCCTCTTGTCCTTAAAGAGAGTCTCTTTCTCTCAGACATGCGGTTCCAGCATGTAGGGAGAACACCAGTTTTCAAATGAAGCAAAAAAAAGCAAAAATGATTAATGGCCCAAGCACTTGGCCCAAGCACTCCGAGCCGTCCTTCAGCTCTGTGCTTGTTTAATGGCCGGTTTATATCCAGGAACGCTCTCCTGAGCGTGAAGGTTCTTAGTTTAGCCTCGGGGCTAATTGCACCATAATCGCGCTGAGCACGCGTCTCAATGAATGGGTTCCTTAATCCTCGCGTTTAGGTTCCAACGCGAGCAAAAGTTAAGCTGTAATCGCGCTACAGCACGCGAGCTGGGTGAGAGCAGACTGAAGCAGAAAAATGGAGAGCGCGCATCAGCGCAGCACTCACCACAGGCAGACCGTCACAGCTGGGACTGAAGGCTCCACAAGGCGTCCAGAACAAGGGCTGCGGTGGACTCAGACTGCAGCGATACGGTGGGCGTTTTGGAGCAGCTAACAGTAAGCCGTCAGTTTACTAGTGACAAGCAGCAGACCACAACCCACAAGCCATCGCCTGTACGACCGTCACCAGCACGGTGATTTTCTTCGGCGGAACGGGAACCGCAGCAGCGTTCTCAGTCCGCTCCTCACTCTGCTGCTCGCACCACGTTCTGTACAAGCCTCAGCTGTTCGGAAAACCAGAACCGGAATCAATCAGTTTCCACACCCTTAAGATTGACCTCTGGATGAAGCACCTCACTACCTTCAACTGCTCTCCTCTTATCATCGACTCCGCTATATCTCTTGCAATCACCCTAGGCTCGCAGCTGAACATGAAAAAACATATTAGTAAGATGTGTAAGGGTGCTAACCACCAAATGAGGATTCATAGAAACCTAAAACCATTTCTCCCTCAAGAGGACTTCAAGCAGGTAGTTCAAGCGCTTGCCCTGCCGAGGCTAGACTATGGTAGAGCGAAGCTCTTTGGCCTTCCCAAATATACCATGGCCCCTCTCAGGGCTTTGTTTAATGTAGCTGCCAGACTGATCACTGATACAAAAAGAAATGATCACATATCCCCAGTCCTAAGATCTCTAAATTGGTTACCCTATGAAGCAAGAATACAACTAAAGATTGCTTGTTTGACGCACAAAGCTCTCCACTTTAAAACCCCTGGTTACCTGGCCCAAAATCTAGAACTATCAGGAGCGGGTAGACCATCAAGAAGTGCACATTTTCTACTACTGAAACCTCAGACCTCTCGCAAAAAGAGAACGAGGCTCAGAGCCTTCTCTGGCTCGGCACCGAAGATCTGGAACTCTCTCCCACAGGAAATCCGCAGAATCCCCTGCATGGCTGCCTTTAAACGCGAAGCAAAGATAATCCTAATGTACAAGTTCCTGCCTTAATTGACCATGGTTCGTCTGTTTTATAAATGTCCTTTGATTTCACTTTTTTTTTCTCTCTTTTTAATGGCTTAACAACTGTAATGCCCAGGATTGTTTGCCTTACCCTACTAAGTAATGTTTGTTTTGCATGCCTGTACATTCTTATTAGTTCATTATGTTATCCTCTCTTACCCCCTCTGCAATGTTCTCCTTTACCTTGTTCTCCCCTCCACTATTGTGAAGCGCTCTGATACCCTTCGGAGTCACGTTCGCGCTATACAAAACTTTTTAAATAAATACCCACCATGTGAATTCTAGTATAATCCTGTTAGCTTTCTTTGAATATGACAATGGAATTTTTCACATTGAGATCTTAATTTCCAACTTGAATGTACCTTTTCCTGTTATTTTCAAAACATTTGATGTATTATATATGCTACTTTTGAAGGTGAATTTTAGGACGTTTGTCTCAATTGTGTTCATGGAAGAGTTCTTGGGCACATTCTAAAATTTGAATTCCAGATTAATGTGTTTGTATATATATATATATATATATATATATATATATATATATATATATATATATATATATATATATATAATTAATCAGAAAATATTAGTCTCTTGATAGGTTTACAGTTTTGCATCCCTAACTGAAATTAGTCTTATATTTTAGAGAAAAGTTTTTATAGACCAATTTCAATATGTAATATGAATGTAAACAGGGTCCCATTTTAGCATGTAATGAGATCTTATGTCATTGTTCCTCTTTGTCACCTTCTCTACTACTTGTTATCGACCATTATTCTAGAAGCAAGGTCAATGGCATAAACATGCAGAATAGAGATTTTTCATAGATTAAGCCATCAAAAAAAATGTGTCTTTATGATAAAAATATATTTAAACATTGATATCGGGAAGCTGACGTCAGAGTTTGCACTAGTAGTCGTCGATTTCAGCTCACATTTAGTTTTTCTATTTATTCCAACAGGAGATGGTTCGTTTGATAAATATCGAGCATTAGATCATGAAAAATATCTCAACAAAGGAAGGGGAAATGAAGACTGTCTTGTGAAAGAAATTGCCAGGAACACATACATGCAGTATCTAATGCAGACAGAAACCAGCAATGAATGGCCACTGATCCAAGCAGAGAATGGAAAGTCCATCTCAACTGCACTAAGAAAGTCCATTGCCGGTGTTAGGGGCGTCTTCCAACCCACAAGCTTGACTGAGCAGCAGAATTCTTACTCTTCATTAATTACGCACCAAAGAAAACGCACACCAGAGAAACCTTACACGTGTACTGTATGTGCAAAAAGGTTCACTCGACTGCCAACTCTCATCTACCATCAAAGGGAGCACACAGGAGACAAACCGTTCACCTGCAGTGAATGTGGTAAGATGTACAATCACAATTATGAGTTGATTACACATCAACGCCTGCACACAGGTGTTAAGCCATATACTTGTTCAGAATGTGGGAAAGGTTTTAGTCGGAAGTCAGCATTAGTTAATCATCAGAGACTCCATGCCCAGGAAACCATGTACACGTGTGAGGAATGTGGAAAAAGTTATAGCCAGAAGTCAAATTTGCTTATACACCAAAGAAAGCACACAGGAGAGAAACCATATTCATGCAGTGAATGTGGAAAGAGTTTTAGGGGCCCCACCACCTTGAAGGTACATCAGCAAATTCACACAGAAAATAAACTGTATACATGCATGGAATGTGGCAGGAGCTACAGCCAGAAATCAAACTTCATCATGCATCAGCGGATACATGCAGATGAAAAGCCATATACATGTGATGAATGTGGAAGGAACTTTAAGTGGTCGTCATCCTTAAAAATACATAAGAAGATACACACAGGCGAGAAGCCATTTGCATGTGAGGAATGTAGAAACACTTTCCGTTTGGCATCAATATTGCATGAACATCAGAAAATACACTCTGGTGAAAAACCGTACGTATGTGGTGAATGTGGGAAGGGTTTCAGACAGTTATCAAAACTGAATGGTCACAAGCAAATTCACACAGGGCAGAAACTGCATAAATGCAGTACATGTGGAAAGGGTTTTAGTCAAAAAGCAGGACTGACCACACACTTACGAACACACACAGGGAAAAAGCTTTATGCTTGTGATGAATGCGGAAGATGCTTTCAGCAGGCCTCCTACCTAATCTCTCATCAGATAAGGCACACTGGTGAGAAACCATTTATATGCAGTGAATGTGGCAAAGGTTTCTGCAAGTCCGCCTATTTGGCCCGACACCAGCGAATACACACTGGTGAAAAGCCGTTCAAATGTGGTGAATGTGAAAAGACGTTTAGCAGTCCATCAAACCGGTTGCAACATCAACGAGTGCACACTGGCGAGAAACCCTACCAGTGTAGTGAATGTGGGAAACGTTTCAGTTATTCAACGAACTTGCTGTATCATCAGAGTGTGCACACAGGAGTGAAACCATATCCATGTAAGGAATGTGGCAAGAGTTTCAGTCAGCCATCTAACTTGGCCACACATCAGCGGATTCACAAAAATGAGAAACCCTACCCGTGCACTGAATGTGGTAGGTGCTTCTCTCAGGCTTCCAATATGATGAAGCATCTCCAGAGACACAAAAGAAAACTTACGTAGGAGCTGTGCCAGAAACTTGGCCTATTATTGTTTCTATAACTTCAGGAATATTTAAGATTTGCTAATAACTTCTATTCAGATTGTTTGTGGTTAATTCTGGGATCCATGATTCATGTGTTAATTAATATTATTGATAATATATTGTTAAAGCACTTAACCCTAACTTCGGTTATCTAGACATGTGGTTACATTTTTAATGGTCAGAGGAGGTTGAAAGGCTCAACCGACTTCTGGTATTCTGATCATGCACAATCAGGTTGTCCACCTTTTTTGCTAGCAAACTAGTTAATCTGTAAACTTACCTCTGGATAGTACTTTTGTAAAATATCCAGAGGCACTACCCATGGAGAAATTATGTAAGAAAAATATATGTTGTCTTAAACTATAGAAGACTTAAGAAGGTATATTTAAACACCTAGCTGGAGAAAGATGAACGTTCATCTTGAAAACAAAAAGGCCTTAAATCACAAAGATTTTTTAGATTGCACAATATTTTGAGCTAAAAAAATGTAACTGCACAAAATGTGTCCAATTCATGCACAAGAAGAACTGTGAGATAAGCATGTGTAACTTACAATGCTTCGCCTTAATCCAGGGTGCCATTTGGTGATACTTGGGTGAGTTGTGTGCAGTCAGAAAATAGATGGAAAATCTATTTGGGCTGCAGAATACCCATACATGGCTATGGAATGCTAATGCGTTTGATTCCAGCAAAGCAAATCTTGCTCCAATGGGCCAGTTTCAAACGTGAGACTCATAGAGGTGTGGCTATCCATGTAGTGTGAGCCCAGATCTTGTACTCTTTGCATCCAGATCTAAGAAATCAATGTTGTCATTTAAGAATTTAAGAAAAAATAAAGAAAGTAAGAAAAAAGCCAAGGAAAAGCCAGTCAAAGCTGTTGTCATGTGACATCAACAAAACCACTTGGAGTGCCACATTCACAATGGTCACGGTCACTCTTTATACAGTTCAATCTTCATTGAAAATCGGAAACATGTATAATTTCATATGAACTGGTGTTCAGGTCATTAAACCATTTGGGATGGGAGCAATGTACTACAGCCAACAATTGCCACCACCACAGACCGCAGTGCTACAAAGGCCCTCATTTGGCCTTCATGGTGTTTCAATTATTTTTATCGATACTCCAGGTTTTGGAATTTACTCAGCAGGTTATATAGCTCCCATTCAGATGGGTAACTAGCAGTACTTTCCAGATTCTGGTGTTTTCTGCACCCCAAATCCTGATGTTTGTGTAATTAGCAGACCATCTTTTCAAAGTGTATACCAGTACTTTTGACCTGCCAAAAGTGTCTGGCCTGCATGGACTTTATCGAACCAGGACATTATCGGTTGTCGTAAACTCTGCATCTCTTATAATTCTGATCTTTGTGCATTGATTTGAAAACCTCCGCGCATTTATAACAAGGGTGGTAGTGACAGTAGGTCACAAGGCTGCACTTTAAAAAACAAACACAAATAGAAAAATAATAATAAATAAATAAATATATAGCATTGCTCAAAATATTCTGGTGAGGAAAAAATTTGAAGCAAGTGATCTGGTCAAATTTGACCCGTTTTTCAGGCAGGAATCATTAACTGAAATTGGATCAAGATTTTTAGGTTTTTTTACATTAATAGACCATCATTTCCTCCACTGTTACCTTGTGGTTTTATAATTATGTGACAAATTTCCCGGGATCGGGTTTTGTGTTTTAGACACATCGATGCTTCACTCGGCAATTTACACATTTGTTTTTTTGATTCACAGGTATTTTCATGAATATTTCCTTCTGATGTAAATGTGAATCACCTCCCATTTTATAACCAGTTATAAATGTGCTAAGCATATCTCACATATGGAATCAAATTATCTGTGATTCTTGCCCCAAGTGCCATTGTTAACAAGAACCTCTGTTTATCAATGTCCAATTGAAAAGGAGTCACCAGTGTCAAACATGCACAAGCGATTAGCACAAATTGCTCCATTAGCTGTTACTTGTGTTTAATGAAGTTTATTAACAAATCAAAAATAGAAGTTTAAATAATTCTTTCAGAGTTTTCCAGCATAATGCAAAGCTGCAGACTCTGCAACTTATGCACTGCTGAGCCTAAGGGCATCATAAAGTATGCAAATATATGTTTTCCTATCTCTTAAAAGAAAGGATTTTCAATGCAACCAGTATTTCTGTCTTTTATAGCAGATGTTCTACTGCAAACGTATTCCCTTTCAAATGAGGCTGCTTATAACATTACTTAGGAATGATACTTTGTTTTTAAAATGGAGAGCCATCAACATTGAACAGAGCTTCACAAAATGTAATTTTAGCACATCTGTAAGATAAAACATTTTGGTGTTTCAGTTGCACTAAGCAATAGATTTATTTAGCTGTAATTCAAGTTCAACTGTTCCATGACTCCATGGCACGTAGGAGTTTCACATTTTTCAATACATTTTGTTACCTAAATCTTTTGGTGTCAACAATTGGCTCAGAATCAGTTGGATGTGACAACAACAAAAACATCATATCTGCACAAAATCATAACAGAACTGAAAGATCTTCACTGAAAAGGCATTTGAACTGGTTTAGAATGCTAACAATAGAATAACCTAGAGTGCCACCATGCCACACCTGTGTTTGGATAAAAATGCACCGTATGATTGGTGCAGCTCTATTTTCTAGAATGAATGTGGAAAAAGGAGAGTATCTTTCTTTGAATCTAGAGAATAATAATTGTGTTCTTTCCTTCAGATGTGCATCACGGAAGGAACCAGAATGGAGGTGGTTATTCTACTTTTTCCATACATTGCATACTGTTCTCCAGGTTTGTTAGGATGGTGACTTTTCAGAAGGTCTTGTGAGAAGAAAGTTTAGTTGTCCCATCCTGGCAGAGAAGGCAGTGAGATGTTCGGGTCTTAGCTCTGACCTCAGAATTAAAGCTGGTCTCTACAGCAGAATATTAAAATATGTCTGCTGCCCACAGTAAAATACAAAACTAAGCTGCTCTTCATCATAAAATATAGAAGTTTAGATACTTTCCACAACAGAAGATCTAAAAATGTGTGCGAAGCTGGAAATAGTATCGTATATCACTGGATCTTTGCTATAATTATAGCTTTCAAGGACTATGCATGCTGTATCAGAGTAAATATGCAGGTGGGTTGAGTTGCCAATGGAGGCACTGGCACTATGAGGTGATGTCATGTAGTAATATAGATTTTCTAGTTGTGCAGTAATCAAATGATTATTTTTGTACATTTTAGAAAAGTGCACTAATTTACATTTGGAATTTGGACAAATATGTAATCTCCAAAGTTATTTCCCTTGCGTGTGCAGAGACGAACCTAAATACCTGTGTTAAATGCTTGGGAAAATGTGCGGTTACATTTGTACTTTGCACAAATACTTCTATATTTCTAATCACTCAGGTGCTTTGATAATCAACGCTATTGTGTTTATATGCATTTGCAGTAGTAATTTCCATTCCTATTTAGCAGCAAATATTTCCTTATCTTGGTTTGAATTGATTGTCCATCATGTTTCCTCAAAGATGGTCCTTATGGGTTTGACATTTACAAACTGAGGATAGCGTATGCCGTTTGTGTTATTGTTTACCACTTCTTGCAGCTAATGATGTCTACTCCCCAACAGTCTTCTCCAACTTTTTAGCTTTCTTGTCTCATTTGACTATTCCTATATACTGTTATGATTAATGGTGTTTACTTGTAAATTCAATCTCAGCCTTGTTACTCGTTAAGTCACCTTTCCAAGACACATTATCTTGTAACTATCAGTTGTTTCTGGTAGAGACATGTCTGTGATGCATTGGGAAAAGTGCCTAATTTTTAATCTAAAACAGAAATAAATGCAGTGGCCCAAAGTTTTCTTAGGATCCTATCAAATGGCGGGCTTGAAAGATACGAAGGCTACCTAGTCTTGATTCCACCTCTTGCCTCCTTCCTCACCCACCTCATGCTTCCTGTCTATTTATCCAACTCCTGCTGTCTCTTTTACATCCCTATTTTCTATCTTTTTCTTCCTCTCTTTTTTCTCCCTCTTTTGGAATCTGTTGTCCTGTTCTGGGTCAAAATCTGATGAAGAAAAATTATCCTGGGTCACCAAGAATGAATGCGGGTGTTGGCCATCTGCAAACACCGGCACAAATTATGGAGTAATTGAAAGTAGTGAAAGCCCAGGGGGTAGAGAACAATACGTTATGACTAAACAAGTAGGATCTGTGATGTATGAAGCTTAAAAACTTAGATAGTTTAGTGAAATATACTTGGGAGAGAGTGATTTCAAAAGAATATGTAGTAGTTTGTTAAAACTGTTGTTAAGGTTGCCGTTATTGTTTGCTTGCTAGACTTAACAATGTTTCATTGAAGTGGTTGAAATATGACTCATAGCACCAGCACAACAGGGGTGCCATGTTGGAAATGGAAGTGAAGATTGTTGCAAACCATAACCGGGTTCTGGCCCTTCTTATCCGGCAGTGTATAAACTCTTGTGGTTCATTGGTTGTGGGTATAAAAGAGGGTATGATGTAAGTCTTGAGGGGTCCAATGTGTATGTAAGAGGCCTCCATCCATCCCAGATCTTTAGGATAATTACTGGTTAGATACATGGATTCCATGTAAAGACAATGTATAGAGAAAAAATGTGTATAGCTTTAAAACTAGGCGTGGACCTGATCCTCCTTGTCCTACTTTGGACTCAGTACCTTGGTTCCTATGTCAGAAGTGACTGATATCCTGCCATGTGGGTTACCTATCTCTTCTTTATACAATATAAGCAGTGCACCGTGTCTTCAATACTGCCACTAAGCCTTTTGTAGGAACGCAAAGCAGGCCTTTCTTTAAAAAAGTGCCAAAAGGCACTCTTAAATTTTGAAAGTTCTTGTTAAATTTAGCAACATTTAAAGACCTGAGATGCTGAACTTTGCATGTAGGTATCTATTGGTATTTATACAGCGCCAACCTAGCTGAGGAGCAAATGAGCGCTGTACGTTACTTGAGGGAAGGTAAGACAATGTACAAGATCGCATACATCAAGTGGTTACCACACAAATACAGTTCATACGTTACATTTCACATTTTAGGCACAAGAACATTAGGTGATTTGCCCAGATTCACATAATGTGGAGTCAGGTGCTGAGGCCTGGGCTCAAACCTGGATGCTCGGATTCCAAAGTCAACAGCTCTTCTGCCAGGCCCTATATACTTATGCCATAGCCATATCTCCTCATGTCAAAATATCAAGTTGTTTACATCGCTGTGGGAAAATGTTAACTCCAGAATGCTGACTACAACTTTATTGCCGAGATGATTGTGCATAAAGAAGTATAGATTTAATATTCTTAACTATGTAATGATAAATGGTACTTATTATGACTAGCCTTGTTAATTGCGATATGTGTGGTTACTCCTGTTACCAGAAATAATGCAGTTAGAAGTATGGGGCCTAACACAACACTCTGCAGTTTTCCCTTCATAGATTCAGTTTCAGTGGGTCAAACGTGTTCCAATTTATCAAGGGAATTTGCTGGTCAGTTAACGTTGGTCCCCATTATCACAACAAACTCGTAATTAGGAGTTATTTTGCAGCCCCAATAAATTGCGACCGGTGGAGTTGGATCAGCCCGAGCACCAGGCACTTGTAATGACGGGCCTGTACATATTGTCAAGAAATATAGAAGTCTGGTTAAGAATAGTATGTCTACTCATCAATAAATACTTAGACTATGTATTTGCCGATAATCTGGATTCAAAATGTTTGTACTTCATATGAAAAACTTGACAAAGTGGTAAAACACCCATTTTTTTGCAATCTTGATACAACTTCCACAACAGTTGCAGACAGCATTGCATACAACACTACACAGAATAGGTTTTAGGTCAGCCATTTTTCTAGATTGGATGGCTCTCTTGTCTATCCCAGTTCTCTGCTCTTTATTATCTTGCTTTCCTCCCTATTATTGTCTTTGTCTCGCCTCTAGGTCATTTCCTGTTTGCCATTGCTTTGAGTGGCTGAATTGTATCCTTGTACTGCAGATGTCATGGACCTATTTTTTTTCTTTTTCTGTTAATTTCATCTAGCATCGAATGGGACGGCACGTTCTGCTGCCTGCAGCTGTTTCTGCACACGGAGTATACTTGTGTGATTCCCCTAGTTTCTCTGATGTCGCCTACTGCTTCTGTCTTTCATAGTGTTTGAAGTTGAGAACTGCTTCAGTTCAATACACCGACTTTCTTCCCTCCTTTGCCTCTCTAACAGTTTCTGTCTCTCTTTGCACTCCCTTGTCTTCATGTCTCTTTCCTCTCTTCCACCTCCTCTGTCTCACTTACCCTCTCATGCAGATTGCTGGCCACTGCTATTAGTTTTGCTAATGGCGGATACTTTTAAAATACCCCAGCCCTGGCAAAGCCGGTAGCAAAGATTGAGTATCTTGAAAGTCTGTTTCTTATACCTTTAAGGCCATGTTGAGTAATGCAACGTGGCCTCATGCAACCCGTCGGCTACCTTGAAAGAATAGGAAAATAGTGTATCATACTTTCTAGTAGGCCACCACATTGCTTGATGCTACGTGACATAACACCGTTTGGCGGCCCTGTTAAAAGTAAAGAAAGCAATGTTTTTGTATTAAAAATGGCTGCCACGTTGCCTCCCTCCATATTGCACATTGCATCAATCAACCTCATAGCCGTCTTCAAGGATGAAAACGTTATTTTCTATTCCTCCACTGCTATTGGCTTTGGCAATGCTGTCATAATTAAAAGCAAACTGTATTGGCAAAGACACTATGGACAACAGCAAAGCATTGGCAAAGTAAGACCGATTGACTTTGTCAGTGGTTGCCTAGAAGAATTATTATTTTTTCATTATCAATGAGATTAAAAGCCCAGAATGTATTGCGATATTATGAAAAGGAATCCTGCATTTTCAAATAAGTGCTAATCAGAAGTGAACTTTCTACCTCATTCAGGCTCTTCTTTGTCAGAATTAAGATTGTGAGATGTCAATATGTCCATCTGTCGATTGTCACATCTCTAATATGGTGTTTCACTGACTGACTTGGAGTCGTAACAACAGCCTTCTACCAACATAGGAAGCATCGTGCAGGCTGTTTCTAGCACGCACAAGTAGAAAGTATAAGATAAGATACCCTTTCGACTTATGAAGCATCCTTCTTCCTTGCACGCCACTAGCATACTTAACTTGGAACTGGTGCTTGAAACTACTGTTTGAAGAGGTTTAAGTTTTTACATGTTGTGTTATGTATCATGCTATGCTATGTCAGTGTCCGATTCCCAGAATCCCATTTTTGATCTCAAATGTTAGATCCTGATTCAAGGAATCATTCTTCCATAGATGGGACATATACGTTCCAAAAATCCAGAAGTATGGTCGATTTTCTGAGTAACGGCAGAGTTTAGCGTGGTGAAAAAATGGTTTACTACGGAGGGCAAAGGTACTAACCCTCAGAGAATCATAATTTGTGGGTATTCACACACCTTCGCTATGTTTTTATCCAAACCATTACCACCTGCAGTAGTTCTGGAAGCAGTGAAAAACAGAAAGTACCCAACCTCCACTAGCCCCATGCATTTCCTGTGGACATACGTGGAGGGGTTTCTCAGATGGGAAAGTATTTTCCTGGTGGAGGAATAAAAGAAAAAAGGTTTAATGTTGGAGTGCACATTCCCGCTGCACTAAGTCCTTTGAATTGTTATGTCTCTGTTCTGTTTTCATGACTAAATATGGAGGGGACGTATCCATGGGAATGTGTCAATTGCCTTAATTCCATTCTTTACCACTTGATGTTATAAATCTTTGCAAATCTTGTTAAAAAAAATCTATGATAGATATATTTTCTTCTTTAAAAATGTCCATTTTGAATCAGTCCCTTATTGTTTTATTTATGCAACTCTCTGTCGTGCTGGGGGTACTTCTGAACATTGACCGTTTCAAAAAGGCAAGTTATGGAAGTCCAGCAACATGACTTGTGTGTTTTTTTATGCAGTGATTATGTTTAATAAGATTGAAAATTCTGAGTATATCATAATTGATATTATAATTTAAAATGTATATTAGATTGTTTTCAAATCTGCAAAGTATTTTGGTAGTGATACAACCATTTTTACAGGAGATAAATGTTTAATACATTTAAATATGTTTTACTGTTGGTGAATGGCATCTGCTTCTTGTGACTAATAAATACCATTCTAAATGAGGTCCTCTGTTTTAGATTTTTTTTATTGATTGCAGAAAACAGACAATTTTCAACAAAATACTGAGGTATATAATTTTGGGGGATCTAATGATACTCCCTGGCTAAATAATTTTGTTTAAAAAATAATAATAATACTTTCAGTGGCATGCAGCAATAAGCAATTCACAACTGCGAGTAAGAAATTCTGCAAAATATCCCTTTTATCTTGATAACACAAAGTCATGAGTATGCATCATATGTGCTACAAAAGAAATGTAAGCAAGGCTTTAGTTTAATATTGGGTTAATAACATTTTCATAAGGATATATGCAGACAGGCCACCTTTTATTAGAACAATTTTTCTGCCAAATGATTTTATAACTTTTTAACATGTGCATTGCTATCTCAATCCTATCAAACACAATGAGCAGATATCAGTGTATACCTCACATATAGAATTTACTGATCCACACGGGCTAAATAAACTTCCATGTGACATTGGTAAGAGGCGTAGAGCACCACTTCCACACACATACATAAACTCTGCTATCTCCACCCACTCTCTCTCTCTTCAGCTGGTGAATCACTGTCCCACATCCACACAGCTAAAATAAACAGACTTACAACATCACTTAAATTGTGGAAAGATAATTTTAAGCATTGAGCCATGGAAAACACACACAATGGGTAATTTGTGCACAATTGAATCCCTCCCAGATTCATCCCACAACTGAACACCGGTACATGCACACCCCTCAACTACTCCATCATATGGCAAAAGATGCACATCAATTTAAAATTCAGTATATTCTGAATGACCACATCTCATTGAATGCAACATGCACCACCTGAGTACATGTCTGTAGTAGACACATCCAATAAGCCTTTGAACAGATTCATATGCCACCAGAACTGTCCAGTAGGCAAACCACGCTCAAAGATTGTGTTATGCGAAGCACACTTTCACAGAGCTGCATTTCATGCATTCGTTTTAGTAGAACTGCTAAATACCGCCTTACAATGCCATAGCCCATCACTAAAGGAGGCATAACCTCGGAAAATCAAATCACCCACGGTTGTGCATGCATGCCAATAACTAGGTAGTCATCTTATTGTGGTTTTTGCCATATAGTGCTACAAAAACCAAAGGTAGCCAACGGCGCGTCTGCATCTTAAAACACTTCTTTTTAAAGTCGTTTTTGTTCTTAAAAATGGCAAAGCCGCCCCAAGATGGCTGCTGCTAGCAGTGCCCATGTAGGATTCAGCATGCCGCAAGCAGCAACAATGGCATGATAGTAGTGTCAGGGAGCTGCAGAAGTAAAGAAATACATTTTACAAGGAAAAATGTACTTCCTTTAAAAACAAAAGGGACTACTTTTATGGCAAATGTTCACATTGTGAAGAGTGGGTGGTGGCAAAGTTTGAATGAATGATAATTCAGCAGACCAATGGATGAAGAGAACTGTCTAAATCTATGTGAAACTGCTAATGTTTTCCCAACAAGCAGTGCTAAAAACTAGTGGCATCTGAATAACAAATAAAAAATAAGATACGTAAAATATAAAACAAAGCAATTTGGTTGCCACAATTATAGTCAGCGGCGCTTAACATTTAATTGGTGATGTGGGCGCATTATTTTTCGTGTTTCGGAACCTTAATCTGATCTGTAGCCACATCAAAGCAGGTCTTTTGATTCCACCATATGATTCCGACATTTCCCAAACCACTCACATTCATATAGTTTCATATAGGACATCCTTATTCTAGTCATTAAACACATAATAGTGAGATACACATTTCTCAGATAAATGAGTCATATAAATAAGCACATATAGTAATACCTCATTCTGCCTAATAAAGTCACAAGAGGAAACGTCACTGCCTTAGTCGCGAGGCATACTGAAAGGGAGGTAGGTAAACTTTTTAATTCAGTTCCGAAAGTTCCTGTACCTGACAAAATTAAACTTTCAAGGAAAGGTGGACCGCCCGTGCTATGGAATCGCAGCAAGTGTTTGGCAGAACTTTCGACTGTGGCATCCAACATCTATCAAAGAATGCTGTCTTATGATTAGTACTTATAAATACTCTGAGGAGTCTTGTTGCTTGGGGAGCCTCATGACTTAATGCCTTATTATGAATCATAATGTCCTAGTGAAAATCTAATCTACCAGGAACAGGAGTTACCAACCCAATCTGGATTGTGCGATGTGTTGGACAACCAGTATCTGTGGATTCACCTTGGTCTCATTTCACCGGTTAAAAGCAGGTAGGATCTATTCAGGCAAAAGTCTGCGTAATGAGAGAAAACATGCTTGAATCGTTGTGCATGAGCAATACCCCTGCTTGTTAACTTTTCCTCATGTATTAATGGTGTAGTAATTCTGCACCCGGAATTACCATAACCATATTGCCATAAAATCTTGTAGCAGAATTACAGATGCTGTTTTCCTACACAAGTGAGTTTGAGTCAACGATTAGGAGAAATAGAGGGCGAGTGACCGCGATTTCCTTTACACGATCTAGGATTCATGCAGGCTTGTGCGTCCTCACCAACCATGGTCATTGAATATTATGTCCAACACAGCATTAGGGAGCAGACATTGACTTCAGAAGAGAGAAGAGACTTTTAAGTAAAGGTAAGGTATATAAATATAAGAGAAGATTAAAAGTTTGACTACATCATCAACCTGGGTATAAACACAGAAATCAGGTCCCGATTTAGACTTTGGCTGATAGAGTAAAGGCAGTCAGGGTGACGGAGGACTTTACATCCGCCTCCCTTCCTTTACTCCACCTGCCAAATTTAGAGTTCACCGCCGGCCCTTTTGTGAACTCACTGCGTTTGTATGTACGCATGGCAGTGCATTCATCGTTTATGGTGCACGCTTAGGCTAAACTTTTAAAGGTCTTTTTTCTTTTCCAAAAACACGCTCCCAAAACAGGAGTTTATTGTTGGAAAAGAAAACATTAATGGCCCAGACACAATGGGAGTTTTGTCCCATGGTGTGAGGGTATTTATCCCTGGTGGTGAGAGACAGTGAAAAAAAAGAAAATCCAACTACCCATCCAGATAGCTCACGGTCTGATAGAAGAAGAAAGAAGGGAAGGTGCACTCGATCAAGGAACCTTATATAAGCAAAAACAATATTCGGAGATGCGTTTTCATCCTTTATTCATATTCTTCAATAAGAAGATAGGCACACAGCCAACGCGTTTCGTTCCCTCAAGCCTTGGGAACTTCGTCAGGGCTGCAACAATTTATAAAAACAGACCACATAAATATACATATAAAATACATATATAAGTGATAACAAAAGACAATATACAAGAAAAAATAAACAAAAAGAAACATGACTAAACAATATATATAAAACAATCCAAACACAGAAGAGAACAACAGACTTAACAGACTCATAATTGGCACATTACAAAAGATTCATGACAAGAATAACAATCATTAATACAATATAAAATTTCACGGTCTGATGACTTACTTTTCAAGGCCCATAGTCCCTTTGATCATCGGAGGAAGTTTAATATAAGAGCAGTAAATTGTACTCCTTTGGCATAAATCCAGCAGCATGTTTCGATCTAAATCGGACCGGCGGACCGAGAGTTTGACAGGCTGAGTACCCCGCTGCTGATAAAGTACCCAGTCCATCAAACTCTAAATTAGGCCATAAGTTACTGCATTTTAGAGCAACAAAAATATTCCATAAAATAATTCAATACAATAGTTAGTACAAGGTAAGTCCTGTCCTTGAACATTCATTTGTAAGCTGCAACAGGACCAATATGTGCAACGTGTGGGGCAGCTCATGCAATAACACATAAAATAAGTGCTTAAAATGTTTTGCAGAAAACACTGGACTTAGAAGTCAAATTCCACAACCATGGCACCCTCTGGCCTTGTGTCCTGATTTTATGGCTAAAGCAGCGGATCCAAAATGGTTGATAGGTGGTCTTATAATGTGGGCAAATCATGACTTAATCTTGAGTGTTGAGGATGACTAACCATTTTTGCAGGAGCTTATCTGGTTGTGGTCAATTATCTCCAAAGAAAATGATGGTCTGCCTCTCTCATCACACCCCAAGAATGCTCTAAATTGTGATAACTGAGTTGCAAGGTAGTGGCTGCTTCTCCATTCAGAAGGTACTTATGAGCTTAAAGCCTTTCCGTACTGTTGGGCAAGTGCTTTCCTATTAAATGTTGTCTGGTGTTCATTTCGGGCCTTAAGATTATGATGTAACACTTTGGAGCAAAAACACAGCAGAGCAATCCCGCACTGGAAGAGAGAATAGCAGATGCCTCGACGGCTACTGTGTACTTTCCTGTGGTGCTGAGGTAGGCCGGGATGAAGGATACCCAAACGCTGGTGAACACCAGCATGCTGAAGGTGATGTGCTGTGCTTCGTTGAAGCCACTAGGTAGCTTTCGTGCCAAGAAAGCGACAACCAGAGTCACCAGTGCCAGAAGCCCAAGGAATAACTTCATGCCATAGTGGTAGAAGGGAGATCCTTCATTGCAGTCCAGCACTATCCTCCCTTTAAAGGCCTGCTTGTTCAGCTCAGGGAATGGAGGGTAGGCTGCCAGCCAAGTGATATACATCAGAGCCTGAGTTATGGGGCATATTGTAATTATGGAGTTAGGAATGGCGGGCCCCACCCATTTTCTCAAGGAGGAGTTTGGCTTTGTGGCGCGAAATGCAATGACCACTGTAATGGTTTTTGCGAGTACACACGAGACAGCAAATGAAAAGAGAGTAGAAAACAATCCTTGACGCAGCCAGCAATGTACTCTCTCTGGTCGACCAATGAACAGCAAGGAGCAGGGAAAGCAGAACAGGATTGACACCAAAAGAATGTAGCTTAGAGTTCGGTTGTTTGCCTTGACGATGGAAGTACCACGGTGCTTGGTGAAGACACAGAGAACACTTGTGGTCAACAGGAGGAACAGAGCAGTAAGGGAAGATAGGATGGTCCCCAATGGCTCATGGAAAGAAAGGTATTCTTCAACTTTAGGGATGCAAAGGTCCTGATTCTCATTGGGCCACTGATCGTCCGGACACTTCGTGCAGTCAATGGCATCTTAAAAAAAATAAGATAAAGGTAGGGATTGGCACAAAATCAAATGAAAAAGAAACTTGGGGTAAACATGATGTCTTATTGGTCATACAATACAAGTTGAAGTGTGTCTTCAAAATACTATTACATCGGCTGTGTGTATGTGTGAGTCATTTGGTTAAAGGATACTGTACAGACGCTTTCTAAATGACTTCAAAATTCATAAAACTGTAAGATAACTCTTCAAAGATTAAAATGTTTTTATTCCTTAAGCAAACACTAGAACATAATCTCCTTATTTCCCTCTAAGAGAATACTTGACAAATTTAAGAAGTTGTCTTTCAAACAGGGGGTGCTTTAATAGAAAGAGGTGTCAGCCAAATGACTCTATCCAGTTTTTTGATTTATTACTTTTGGAGCCCCTCTGATAATCAGAGCTCAACATCCAGCCACAAGAGATAGTTTTGCTAACCAGCAAGATGCTTTTTTTTATTTTCTATTGAGAATACATCAGAAAATAATCATGAATGAGGGCAATTCCAAATCTAACACCCATTCCTATCACTAGCTGTAGAAATCATTAGCAAAGGTCATACAGTGTTACATAATTTACCTTTCTCAATTGTCATTAAACTTCCAACACCGCCCCTCTCCGAAGTGATAGTTATTGCTGAATCATCATGAATCTGTGACCAATTTTAGAAGCCTCCATATTAGGGCACAAACGTGCTGTGACTCAGCTCCTGGAGCTTGACTCCATCACCGATCCTAGAGGGATCCACTTCGGCCGAAACCTGGTGTTGGAGTTTTCTTCCACAATCGTGCTTGGTTAAACCAGACTTCCTCGTACGAGGCTCTATAGGTACAACATTTTCCGTGTGGTATGGTAGAATTGGACACTAAAGTATGACTCTGCTGGTCAAACACACTGCAACTTGTTCTCTTTCTCCGATACACTGCGTTTCCATCTCTCTATCGGTGGAATATTATAGGACTATGAGAATGCGATAGAGCACTAACCTCATGTGACTGCTGATTAGGCTAAGGAGATAAGAAGGTGGATGGTAATGGAAAAATACTGAGGTTTCTGGAGGAAGGGTTCTATAGGAAGGAAACTCTTGGTGGTAATATCCTTCACCAAAAGGATATTGTAGTGTATTACATTCCACCAGTGGATTCTCCCCTGGATTTAGAACTTGCTTAAAAAATCTAAAGAATGTTGATTACCAGACAACTCTAAATCAGGCCCAATGTGCCATTCTTGATGCTTGTAAAACAATTTATTTGATAGGATTTGCACTTTAAAGTATCTCTTAACAGCTGTTTATGTTTGCTTGATCTGAACACAAACCCTCAAGCATGAACATAAACAATCGTTGATAATGAAAAACTGTACTGTTGTCAGGTATCTTGATGCCCCAGTGGAATTATGATACCTCATAAATAAACAAGTACTACCTCCTCTTACTAAATTGAAACATCTTGGATTGCCAGTAAGGGACCCATTGTTGTATCTGGGAAGTAGTAACATCTTCCTTATAGTGGTAACAGTAATTTACAAGCACTGCAGTTCTTTTCAGCATTGTCCACCACCTTTCTAGGCTCTCATCCACAAACCCAGAGGTTTATTCAAAACATTGGAAATCATAAATGAACAGAATAATAATCAAGATTCAGATCATCTCAAGTATTCCAGCAAAGAATATCAAATCTAGATGTAGGAAGATACACTTTAAAGGATTCCAAAAAGAACATATAGAGAGGTTGTAATGTAATTAGTGCATCTAACAAGATTTTTTCATATTATTTTTTACCAAAGATAAAGAAAATACAAAATAAATACCTAACCGAAGTGATGCGTGTCCCCAACCCCAAAGCAACATAGACACACATCAAAATGTATATTCTGTGGCTATGGAAGATGAGGCACCCCCTTACAGTAGGGACTTGGCTCACTAACATAAAGAATCAGGCGTTTATGGGAAATGTCTTGCTGCGACTCTATATGAATACGGTTGAGAATATGTGACTGTTTTTTTAAGAACTGTATATTAACTGATTGTCATATAGCCTCTTCCTACTTCTCTACTTGTGTTGTCATAACTTTTTTCTTCCCCATCTTCTATTTGACCAGATGAATTACATTAAACCTAGGTGCACACAGCACACTCTGTAAGGCAAACTTACTCAGTTCAACATATAACCTTCACTTCTCTTTTAAAAATCCTCCTCTTTTTCTCTACCATCCTTGTCTCTGTTGTTCCACTGCCTGCCATCCCCTTCCTTTCTCTAACCTGCTCTTTCTCTCCCCTCTTCTCCTTACCCTCTCTTTCCTACATTGTCTGTGTCCTTCTTTCTTCTTTTAATTCCTTTTTCTTTCCAAATGTGTATCCCCTGTGCATGATTACATTAATCGCTTAATTAGCTACAAAATTAATAGTAAGCCCTCTGTACATTGTAGGTACCGATATCAATAACATCACCAGTGCAGCATCCTATAGTGTAGCTTGCCCATGGCAGATTCCTGATCTGGCGTGTGGCCTATCATGATGGTGAGCCCCGCTGCTGTATCGCAGAGCGACAGTAATGTAGTATGTAAGTAATATAATGCGTTGGCATCAATGTTTAGGCATTGACGATCTTCCTAGACATTTTTATAGCAATTACTCGACCCTACTTGGGGATGGAGCAGTTTTGGACATCAGATTTTGCCTCAGAGGTCATCCTAAATTACTAGCTAATCTGGGATGTGCTTTATCAACTCAACAGATTATTCAATTTGTAGTCTTCCAACTGGACTAACAATGGTTAACACCTGGCCAGTTGGACTAACAAGGGTTAGAACCCATCAATTGGATTAGCAATGACACCTGACCAACTGGGCTAACAATAATAACATTTGACATGATACCTTCTGCTAGAAATGTAAAAGGACAACTTAGAGCTGGAAACAAGGTATCCTGCAGACTGGTCGGCAAACCTACCGGCATACGTTAAAGCAACTCACCGCTATGGTTGGAGATCTCATCTTCTGGACACGGAACGCAGTCGTAGCAGCATTTAGGCTGCCCCTCCCGTATCAAGATTCTCTGACCTGCAACACAGCTTCTGCTGCACACTGAAACCGGGGTCTGATGATTGTAAATAAAATATATAAGGTCTTTTGTTGTGACAGTCTTTTATAATAATTTTTAGTATTCGCAATTAGGCATTTTTCTCAGTCACTGCCTGTCGTCACTGCCTACCTTAATGAGTTAAGCTCACCTTCGGAGTGTTCAGATGCTAAACTCACCATGCGTATTCGAATAAAAAATCATGCATAGTTCAAAGGGCATGCAGCCCTCCTGTCAGCCAAAGTGTTACTGCTAACTGAGTTTGACACTACTTTAATGAAACATGAATACAAATGCATACCTTAATAGACCTGCATAAATTGTCTTGGTATGGAAAAAGTGATTGTTTGTTATTAGATTCCTTTGTTTAGTTTCTGACCTGTGTGTATTCATCACCCCACAATATGGCGCTGTCGTTGATGATGAGTTTATGGGACCCAGTAGCCAGAGTAGCGAATGTTCCAACCTTGGAGAAGCTGCTAACACCATTAACCGTTATCCTCCAGTTTACGATGTCAAAAAATCCCGGGGAGTCGCCATTAGAGTCGAAGTAAATCCTTTGACCAGCAGTGTTCCTGTAGCTTACATTCTTCAAGTAATGGAGAAACTAAAAGTAAGAATGGCAAAGTGACATGTTTAGGACATGCAGATACACCTGGGGCAAAGATTATAGCCTTTTCATGAACTGGCACCAACACAAGAACGTGTCATAAACATTTGAAGCATCCGCTTCGGGTTTTTTTTAAGTTTGGAAAGTCGCTGTCCTGACATCAGGACCTTATTCGTAGACATAGATCTAAATCTTAGCGCAATAGTCTTCGGCATTAGAACCTGAGCTGGGGCTTTGGTCTATTCAACATTGATCATAAATCTATTCTGGATCCCTCTGGAGAAAATTCAATTCACTATCCCAGGCATAAGCCATATATAGAGGACAATTTAACCTCGCTTTCAAACCACTGGACACATCTGTTGGGCATTCTACCCTGAATTGCCTACTAGCCTAATTTTTCTTCTAGCAACATTAAGACACCTATATTTTCCAAGTTAAAAATAGATCAAAAACAGAATTCTCTTTCATTTCCTCTGGTTCAAAATGATTGGAAACTAGTCATCATTTCCAAAAACAATTTGTTATTAGATTGTGTCTTTTATCAGTTTATATGTTGGGTACTCGTTGCATTGCCTTTATGCAAGCTAACTCCAGTGCTTTTAAATGAGGAGTGTACAAAATATAATAAATATGTATTTTAGGGCATCTTGTCACAGAATATTTATTATTACCAAACTAAATGGTACTCATTTTATCAGTCAGCAGAGGCTGGTGGGCTGAAATGACACATTGAGGTTTGAACTTGCGACAATGGGCCAAACACTGATTCCTGCAGTGGAGTGATTGCATCAGTCCACTGATTAACCGGACCTGGCATAGATGCGGACCGCGAATATTTCAAAATGCTGCTGTTCTGATTGCATTGGGGCTGCACATGATCAGCGATGCCTTCGACATACTTTCACGCCCCCATTGGCTCCAACTACCTAAGATGGTATTGGTAATGTGAATGTGCATTGTACATAAGATCTTTGACATTATTGGACCTAGCCAACAACATGTGTAGTTTATGGTCTGGTGACAGGTTTACATTGTCTTCTATTATTTTAGTCCCAAGAAACCACAGTGATAGGGTTCTTTAAAAGCAAAAATTCAGATAAGGTAAGACAGAATATCATATCATAACAAAACACAAAATATGGTCCTCTTCTATAATGCTACAGAGATAATAAAAATAAATGATGGAAAAATATGCCATGCAAAGTAATTGAAAGTGGTTAAAAGAGGTTGGCATAAGAATTTCCATCTATCATTTTTTGTTGACCTAGACACTCTGATATGCCTTTTAAAGAATGCCACAGAACTCTGTAAAATAAGGAGATTGTCACTTACTTTAATTTTTCACTACATTTTTAACACATGTTTTTAGCAGCGGGTCTGGATTGAGCTCTTCTTAGATCCTGTGTAACTTCCACACTTTCAGTGACCACCACACAAAGACTAAACATTTCCTATCTCACTTGAAGTGTGTAGTCCCACTCTACTAGACAACGTCTTCAACTTAAATTTAAGTAAGAGACTAGCTTAGTAAAGTGGAAATCAACCTACCTGCCAAGGTTGGTATTTATGAGCAGTTGTACAACTCCCATGAGCAAATGGTCCTTCCCCGTCTTTGCACCGGAGAAGGGCGTGCATCGCGTTGGCCACCACATGGACAGCATTGTAAGCAGCATATGCAAAGCGGAAGCTGGTGATGTCATAAACTGAGCTATCCAGGGATATCAGCTCCTCTGTCCCCAGGCAGAATGGAACATCCCCTGGGATTGGGTCATTAGCATTTGTGGTACTTCCATTTCCTGGCCAGATGCACCCAAAGGCCTCTTCCCAGAAGGCTTTGATAAAGATGTCATTGGGGTATTTGGAAGGGTGAATCTTGGTCAGAAAGTTGCTAAAGCCAGGGATCTCTCCGCTGCCAATGGCAAGTCCTAACGCCCCATTCAGAGTCGTCCACAAGTGCTTATTTGCAAACACGGGCGAGGGCATCCAGCTGGAAACTGCGATCCAGGTCTTTTTGGGCATCCTCGCTGAGCTGACCTCCTCCAAAACTGCTGTCGTCTCAGCGATAAATGTGTAAAGGATGATCACCGTCGAGGTGGCCTTCTTCATCATTTCAACGATCCTAATGATTCGATCCCTGGGCGTGTGAGGGGCCAAAATGTAGAAATACTCCACACATATCCCCTTCTTTGCCATCTCCACGTGGAGGGCGTGACTGCCCTCCTGCCCATAGTCATTATCTGAAGCCAGCATCCCTACCCATGTCCAGCCAAAGTGCAGTAGTAGTTCCACCACCCCGTAGGGCTGAACGTCAACGCTTGCGATGGTCCTCAGGAAGGACGGGAACTGACCCTTGTCGCTCAGCAGTGGCAGACCTGCTCCGTAGCTAATCTGGATAATGAAAGCGGACACATAACTCGGATCAACACAATTGCAATATAGAGGCCCAAGTCACCAAGGCATTTATCAGTAGGCAAAGCATTACTCCAGTGGTACCACTTCACTTACTCCTAAAAAATTTATAAATTGGCTCCAAGTTTGGAATATAGGCAAGTAAGAACAATGTATTTTTAAGTGTGCCAAAACGGAAGCCGCCAAAGCCAAAAGATTAATTTAGAGTTAGCTCAAAGATATGGAGCAATTCAAAATGGCATTTAAGAGTACTTGAAGTAGTACTCCAGATGCCACATCACTTTATTTATAAATGTTCTGACTTGGCACCTAGCTGTCTACAAAGTACAGAGATTTTATCTGTCCCTTTTAGCATAATTACTTGCTTTTCTTGATACTGCAATTCTGCCATTTCTAAGTGATGTAAATAGCATTTGTTACTTTACACAAATTGTCGGTACTCAATTTATAACTTTTAAAAGGATATAAAGTTGTCAAATTTGCCTGGGTTCCTACTCGTGACCTGCAGATCACCTACCGGCAAGGATTCAACTCACCAAGCCTTTCTTCAAGCTTTGTGGTGATTCTGACATAGTAAGACACGTTTGTATACTATATGATATATGTAAAGAATAAATGTAATCTAAAATACCCCAGGGGTTAAGTACTGCAGAAAAAAAATCTAATACACAATTGCAGTGATACACACAGGTTTTTGGTCAGTAGCTGTGTCTTACACTTGACCCGGGGGTGACTTGTACCTGGAAGAACTATAAGTTAAGTATATTTAATTTGTGAATCGTGTTCATTGAGAAAAGGGACTCTTGTCTTATATCTTTTTTTAGATTTAGACATTATTGGAATATATTATTTTTTCAGATAAGGAGATACATTTTGAGAAATATCAATATGTGGAGCAAATTTATCCAGTGGATGTTCCTAAGAATTATAATTTCCTCCTGAAATGGGTATATTTGCTGCTACTACCAACCTTTACCTAGGACCATTAGACTCCTAAAGCAGGAGGTGATTTCAGTGTGCTAAGTCAGTGCAGATGGCCTAGACCAATAGGGAAAATACTAAGTAGTAGGAAAAAAGGCACACCAGACTGCCTTCAGGACTCATTCTGGACGCCATATATTATGCCACTCTAGACCCGCTAATAGCGACAAAATTAAAATGCCCTGCTGATCTAAAAAATTTAAATGTCTATTGTTAATCTCTATGATACATTTTGTATAGCGATAGTATTAGTTTATATCAAGGCACAAAGACATATTTTGATAACGTGATGAAGACATTGACAACATAAGCGGGGTCTATGCAAGGAGGGTCCATGCAAGGAGGATCTCAGCAAGCAGGGTATACACAATCAGGGCAATGCAAACGGGGTGTATGCAAGCCAGGTATACACATTCAAGGTCCTTGCAAGCAGGGTCTATGCAAGTAAGGTCTATGCAAGCAGGCTCTATATGAGCAGGGTCCATGCAAGCATGGTCTATGCAATCAGGGTCCATGCAAACAAGGTCGATGCAAGCAGAATCTTTGCAAGCAAGGTCTTTTCAAGCAGGACCTATACAACCTGGGTCTATGCAAGCACGTTATATACAATCGGGGTCTATGCAAGCAAGGTCTATGCAAGCAGGGTCTACACATGCAAGGTGCATGCAAGCAGGGCCTATGCAAGCACGGTCTACACATGCAAGGTCCTTGCAAGGAGGATCTCAGCAAGCAGGGTATACACAATCAGGGCAATGCAAACAGGGTGTATGCAAGCCAGGTCTACACATGCAAGGTCCTTGCAAGCAGAGTCTATGCAAGTAAGGTTTATGCAAGCAGGCTCTATATGAGCAGGGTCAATGCAAGCAGGTTCTATGCAAGCAGGGTCTAAGTAAGTAAGGTCTATGCAAACAGGCTCTATATGAGCAGGGTCCATGCAAGCATGGTCTATGCACTCCGGGTCCATGCAAGCAAGGTCTATGCAATCAGGGTCCATGCAAGCAAGGTCGATGCAAGCAGGGTCTACACATGCAAGGTGCATGCAAGCAGGGCCTATGCAAGCAGGGTCTACACATGCAAGGTCCTTGCAAGCAGGGTCTATGCAAGCAGGGTCTACACATGCAAGGTCCTTGCAAGCAGGGTCTATGCAAGTAAGGTCAATACAAGCAGGGTCTACACATGCAAGGTGCATGCAAGCAGGGTCTATGCAAGCAGGGTATACACATGCAAGGTCAATGCAAGTCGGGCCCATGCAAGCAGGGTCTATTCAAGCAGGATCTATGCAATCATGGTCTATGCAAGCAGGCTCTATATGAGCAGGGTCCTTGCAAGCATGGTCTATGCAATCAGGTTCCATGCAAGCAATGTCGATGGAAGCATAATCTGTGCATTCAAGGTCTATTCAAGCAGGACCTATACAACCAGGGTCTATGCAAGCACGGTCTATACAATCAGGGTCTACGCAAGCACGGTCTATGCAAGCAGGGTCAACACATGCAAGGTGCATGCAAGCAGGGCCTATGCAATCAGGGTCTACACATGCAAGCAGGGTTATTCAAGCAGGATCTATGCAATCATGGTCTATGCACACAGGGTCTATATAGTATGGTTTACACAAGGGGGGTCAATGGGAGCATTTTCTACTCAGAAAGCATCTCTTTAAGCAGAGTCTATCCAAACAGGGTCTATTGTTGCGGGGCATATACTAGCAGGGTTCATGCAATTAGGGTATATTAAAGCAGGGTCTGTATTTATTAGGTTTGAACCCTGATCTGCAGAATTACACATAGATTGGCCTGGAGCACGGGAGATTTCAAACGTTCACAAGTTGAGCCAGGACTGGGTGTAGATCACTGGTTCTTGACCTTTTGACTTTTGTTGATCTCCACTTACTCATAAATGGAATTTGGGGACCCCCCACTGAATCATCATTGGAATATGGGGACTTCTACTGAAACACTATTGGAGTTTTGGAACCCCACTGAGTCATTACTGGATGCCGGCACCCCAGCCAAAGCAATTTCCATTATTTTAACCTCAAAACAATACACAAAAATAGAGAAGCAAGCCTTCATCAAACAAATATGCAAATACACAAATGATCAATTTTTTTTAAATTTTCAAACCAATATAAACAAGTCAACATTTTAATTTTGATGGGAAGGTTCAGACTTTTCTAAATTCAACTGAGGTGATGCATCGGCTGTACTATATTCTGTTTGATGTATTTGCACTGCTTACATGAACCAATCTTAGAACACCAATTTACTTTATAGCCTCCAATTGCAAATCCCTTCACATTTACTTAACATTTAATAATTTTCAATTTAGCATTTTCCTTCCTTATTTACATACACTTTATTAATCGTTAATATTATTTCATTTTCTAAGCAGTTGCAGACCCCCCGAGTAGGCGCTGGGGACCCCTAAGGGTCCCCAGGCCACATGTTAAGAACCACGGGTGTAGATGATATACTATTATATAATAGTAACTTAATCTTTTTACGTAGCACTTTTTACCAACATAATTGCTGTCCTTATGCATTATAAATAACAATTATTATTATTGCCCAATTTAATAGTACACAGTTTATCGACCATCGAAGAGACAGAGGGGAAGATTTGACCTTGCTAGGATTCAAACACATCATCTGCAAGCCACAGCAGATGTCAGTGGCCAGGGTTTAACCCAGTAAAACATCTAGCTGGCTTTCTGCCAGTTTAGTGAACCCAAGTAGCCGTCATCTTCTAAAAGCAGTTGTCAGTCTTCCAGCTCAATCCATGCACTGGTGTAACACCCAATGATGGTATTTGTCCCTCCCCCTTATGAAGATCAAGAGTGGCCCCAGAGTCTCCCATATCTCACAGATATTCATTGGTCTTGGGCTGATTGGAGGCCCTTTGAAGGGTTTGGGGCCCCAAAGGGTTAGGGACCTTCCTGCGTCACAGTGCCTGCAGGGGCCTGCATTACGCCCCTAGTTCCATGCCATATGCTTTAGCGCTGCTGCAGAGTATCAAATGGAACATAGCCAGGCAGTCACCCAAGACCCCAAACATTTGCTCTGAGAAGCGAGAGTGTTGGTACTCCTACCTGTGGGAACCTTGTGAGTCCCAAGATTCTGGCCATAGGAACGGACCCGGCAGAGGAAGAGTCTCCAAGGATGGCCGCTGGTCTGGGACCCTGGTTGCAGTCGTAGTTTGGCACCATTTGTGTCTGCCCTGATAGGAGACCCATAGTGGCCCCAATGGCGATGGCTTCAACGTAGCAGGAATCCACCAGCTTAAACCCCAGAGTCAGATTAGGGAGCAATTCTTCATTTCGGTTAACCTCTTCTGTGGCAAATACCATGGCCAGGGCATTCTGGTACTTCTCTGTAAAAAATCTGGAAGCAGGATTATGCTGTTGTTTTCTTTACAGAGGGTGTATTCTTAGAGATGTCTTTGAATAGGGCATAGATTGTAAATCATTTTTGTGACTTGTAGAAAGATTAGCATACTTTTACAAATAGAATGCAAATATTGCTATTGTTTATTAATTGTAAATTATGCATTATTCCCTTTTCCACCAACATAATGGAATCAAATAAAGTAATAAAAGGTGGGTTGCCATTTATAGGTAACTGATACACCCTGATGAAGTACAATTATACGGTGTTTCTCTTATATAATACGCGATACACACAGACGCACAAACGGATAGCAAGCACATACACACTATAAATTGTTGTGTCACAAAAAAGAAAATCTTCTATTTCACAAACATCAGCTCTTTTGACAAAAAAGACAGTAACCAAAAGTCTGTTTGTAGTGTTGAGAAACCCCCCCATCCCAACCAAACCCCAATAAACAAGGGCATGGTCTTCAAGAATCACAGGAATAAGAAATCTTCCACTCACATCTGGCACCTCCTTGGTGATGGGGGTCCCTCGAAGGTGGTTGAGGGACGCCCTGATTCTCCATAGAGTGGGACCAGGCCACCAAAGATAATGTCCCCCTCCACTGAATATGCCTCCGTGTTGTCCATGGGTAGCGCGCAGTGCTGGTTGGTGGTCGTCGGCAGGCTGACGGTGAGCAGGAACACGAGAGTCGCCTTGTGTAGGGTCAGCAGCAGCGGCATCTGGGTGGACAACGAAAAGACCCTGTCAATCTGCAGTTCTATGAGTGGCCTGCAGAGGGGGGAAGAACCAAGAACACCATGGTCACGTGCTCATTTGAGGAGTTTTTATTAGAATGTGTAGTACTTGAAGTGTGATAAAGTAAGTTCAAGGAACAAATGTTTTTCTTAGGTGCCTACCACCTCCGCTGCTAAATGCTGGGTCTGCTGAAGATCAAGGCATTTCACTTAATGTTCCTTTCTGTCACCCCTCCACACTTCCTGGCTCTTTATGTAATTCTTGCAGGTTCTTTTTCATCCCTGCTTTCTCCCTTTGCCACACATTTTCTACCTTTATTTCCCTTCTTCTGTCTCCTGTTTCTGCCTCTCTTGCTCGTGGTCCAGGTTCCTAAAAATGTGTTCCAGTGCCCACTATATGCGAAAACAGCACAAATTAAGCACTACATGTATCTCTCATGGACCACACAACCAGTGTCCACTATAGGTCTGTACCAGATAATCAAGATCACCACTATGTAAATGGTTTCAATTTAGATTAATTATATGCAAATGTACCATGTATGGATAGCCTGAAGATCTGGCATGGATTTATTTTGCCTGAGCCCACCATGGAGAGCCCTCAGCTAGCCTGTGTTTGCTCTTCAATACCTGTCCCTGTTGAACAATTAAAAAGGCCACTGTATTTTGAAATCCTGCATAAGCTCAGAGTCAGGCACAAACAAAAGGAGGCATGACACAAAGACACCCGGGCCACTGAAATAATGCTACTCTTCAGCCGCTGCGTTGTCTGCATAATTATGCATTTGCCACATTTGCCACATATTCCGTCATCTGCTGCATAATCTACAGATTTTAACAAAGCAAACAAAAATTCTATCTCATACAAATCAAAAGTTACTAAAATGAGGGGGCGTGTTGCCGAGAAGTGGAAGGCCCTATGCAAAAAGTTGACTGGTCACCTTTCCCTTGCTTATTACTGTATTTGGATGTTAAAATGGCACTACTGAGGTGAAACTTTTGCCCAGACACTTTTAAGATGTGTAAAAAGAACATTTTTAATTAACTATCACAAAATGCGGCGCATTACACTGCATAGCTTCTCTTTTCTTGCCGTATAATTTAGTTTTCCCTAGCCGCATAATTCCAGAGGCCCTGAAAGAAACACAAAGCCTCTTCAGCTACAGGTGCAACCGGAACCTAAGACACTGGCTTAGAGAATCACAAGCAAACTATACAGATATCTGCACCTCATGCATTTTATTGACTTACTTGTACTCTTAAATAATGGGACATCATAGGGCAGATTCTATTCTACATTAAATAAAAATATGATAAAAACAATGTCAAGGAAAAATACAAACAGTTAAGTTAGGCAGTGGTGGGCACACACAGAGCCAGGCACCAGCTTTATCAAACATGCACAAAGTCCAATAATAAATATTGACTCAACACAGAGTCAAACACGCACCAAACATGGAAAATCAGCCAGTCAATACTCTTTATTCCGGCTTTAAGCCATAAAAGAGACTCGCAAATAAAGACTTTAAAAATACGAAGTCAATGTGACTGTATGCAATAGACAAAAGCAATAAAAATGGCCGACAAACGTCATATAAATACATTAAAATTAGTTAAGAGCAATCAATAAAACATTATCCATCATTATGTATATACAAAAGTGAGGCTGTATGTTAAAAAAGAGGCGTTGGTTTTCAGTGACCAAATAGTAAATCCATCAACTTAATACAAGGCACCAATTTTTTTTAATTTGTTGCATTTTTATATAGCGCGAACTCGACCCGAAGGCATTGGAGCGCTTTACACGAGCACCGTATTTACATTACACATTCAGGCACGAGGAGATTAAGTGATTTGCCCAGAATCACAGGATGTGGACGCGACCCCGAGGCTCGAACCCTGGTTTCCAGCCCTAAAGTCGGCAGTCTAGCCATGAGACCACACCCTCTCTCCCAATGTTCTCACCTAGCTTGTAGCTTAGAGTTAAAAGGTTCATTGCAGTATCCGCCCAGCCACCATTCCCACAGGTGGGGCTCTCCTAACGGCCTCACAGCGCTATGGTCCTTTCGAGCGGCCAGTACTAAAAAAACGTTTCCTCCTCATTCGCATCATAGCAAATAAATACCCAGAGACTGCAAATCCAATGTGCTTGCTAGTGTCCGACTGTAAAATTCTGCAGGCCTCTAGGCACTGTGTGGTTCCCAAGTTCCTGCTATTGGAACCATCCATTTGGCCCTGGCCCTACTATACTCAGGACAAAAAAACAGGGCGTGAGCCACCGTTCCTTTGCCGTGGCCCAGGATGGGCAGCCTGTCTCAGGCAGTCTCTCTGAACTCACCCATTTCGACGGGCTTGTTCGAATTTGTAGTGACCCATGCCTAAACTGACCATACAGCTTTCTGGGCAGATTTGTTTCGACTTCATCTAAGAACTCCTCAGTTTTGTAAAAGTCCCTTACCATAAAAATGGAAAATGAATCAAGGCAACCTCATGTACATGCATATAAACACATGAGCATTGTTTGCAACCTCATCTACATGCATATAAACACATGAGCATTGTTTGCAACCTCATCTACATGCATATAAACACATGAGCATTGTTTGCAACCTCATGTACATGCATATAAACACATGAGCATTGTTTGCAACCTCATGTACATGCATATAAACACATGAGCATTGTTTGCAACACATGAGCATTGTTTGCAACCTCATGTACATGCATATAAACACATGTGCATTGTTTGCAACCTCATGTACATGCATATAAACACATGAGCATTGTTTGCAACACATGAGCAATGCATATAAACACATGAGCATTGTTTGCAACCTCATGTACATGCATTTAAACACATGAGCATTGTTTGCAACACATGAGCATTGTTTGCAACCTCATGTACATGCATATAAACACATGAGCATTGTTTGCAACCTCATGTACATGCATTTAAACACATGAGCATTGTTTGCAACCTCATGTACATGCATTTAAACACATGAGCATTGTTTGCAACCTCATGTACATGCATATAAACACATGAGCAAGCCACCACACACTGCAAGTATCTATTGCAGTCAGCCAAAGACAGACAATACCTAGTCTCACGTGGGAGCACACACATTCACGCACCACATATACTGGACACACGTGTGTGCACAGTCATGTAAACATACAGGTACACGCAGACCATCAGCCTCACCCCGCCTATACACTAAAAAAAGAAATCATACCTTGAAATGACAAAAAATGCGAATTCGACTTTGACATCTATTATATATACAACACAGCGCTCACAATAAAGCACATCAAATGACCTTTGGACAGCATGTGGTCCTTCTGTCTCCAGTGCCTGTTTGTTGTTGCCATAGAAACAACCTTGAGCACGGTCCAGGGCTCTCATGCGGTTTTAGAATCCGCATCGTGTGTGAACCACACTTCGCAGCTGATGCTCAACAGACACTTTTCACACCAAGATGCTGGGATTTTCCACCCTAGTAACTTTAGTAAAGGAGTGAAAATTGGTATTCCAGATGGAGCAGCTGTTAGAAACTGGAAAACCCCACAAAGTAATACATTTGTGAAAAAGCTTCGTGGGGGTTCACCGATATGCCCTGTGGCCTTACCCTTTTTGCACAGGTCACCTAGCAGGGGGTGGCGGGGATCCCCCAACAACTCCCATATTTCTGAGGCTACGGGGTTCTGCATATTGGAAAAAAACCAATGTCAAAGTACAGAGAGGTAAAATGAGTTTAGGCACATTTCGACCTCACATCTAGCTGCGCATTGTGTGTACTGCAGATGGGTGTAAATGTAGGGGAAGTAAACTGAGAGGTGTCAGTTTCAGATGGAAATGTGTTCATCCTGATAGAGGCGGAATCTAGAAATCATAGATGGTTAAGGAGTAGGAGAAAGAGAAATGTGTACAGATCACGACTTTAGAAGCCCGTGTCCTGGCCAGGGAGCATCAGGCCAAACAAAAGCATCAGAGGAGCTCAATCGCCAACTGGCTGTAGCGACAGCCGCAGTCAGACAAACCCTCCCTGGAGGAGGCGCAGCCATGTTTGAGGGCGCCTACCCGAGGGGTGTGCGAGCATGGGGACAAGTCCAGGAAGCTCCGGTACTGGTTAGCCACCAAGGAGAGGGTCCCCCAAGATCCAGACGTCTAGGGTCAGCTCATAGTCCACATCCCTGATATAGTGAAGGCATTTGTCGACTACTACCGCCATTTTTGTACGCACACAGGCCCAGACCCCAGAGGAAAATGGCACAACCACCGCTGGCAGAGATACCATTGCACTTGACCCCCCCGATCATTGGCTAAGCAGCCAATCACTGTTGCCGAAATCGATGCAATGTTGTAGGCCAGGTCCTCAGGCAAAAGTCCTGGGTCTGACAGATTCCCCGTCGAGTATTACCGGACATTTGGCACCACACTGGTCGCCCAGCTGACTAGCACTTTATACTGAGGGGGCTGACGTGGGCGCCTTCCCCTCAGAACTTGACATGGCTACAAGTGTGGTTATCCCTAAAGGAGGCCAAACCTTGAACAAATGTGCTCATATAGGCCCTTATCGCTTATCAACTCCGGGATTAAAGAGTTTGCCAAAATACTGGCTGAGCAGCTGCGCTTGACCCAGCCCTCCTTGACCCATCGTGATCAGTGTGATTTCATGCCGGCCTGTAGCACCCGTCACTGCATCCATAGAGTTGCATTGGCCCTCTCCCAAGCACACCACGTTCGTCACCCCTCAGCCCTACTCCTAATAGACTTTGAAAAGGCCTTTGGCACGGTTGAGTGGTCCTTCCTGAACAGAGTCCTTGAAGATGCTGAACTTGGGATGTACCTCCGTTGGCTTATCCGGCTTCTGTACTCCCAACCAATGGCACAAGTTCCGATCAATGACTCGCTCGCCTTCCCCTTTCCTATTCGCAGAGGCACCCGATAGGTCTGTCCTCTTTGCCAGCTCTATTTTTCCCTGGCCATTAAACCTCTGGCTCCGCTCCTCCGGTGTGACGCCCAGGTTCAGGGATGGTCATAGGATGACAGCCCTGAAGAAAGAATTGCGCTCTATGCAAACAACGTCCTGCTCTTTTTGACTAATCCACGGCCCTTGGGTCCCTGCTGTCTGGAGCTACTGGGCATAGACGAGGAGGCCATGGGTCTCCGTGTCAACAAAGCAAAGTCTCTGCTTGTTCCAATAAGGGGAGACATGAGTAACTGCTCCTGGCAGTTTGTAATCCTGGTACATCGCCTGACCTTCCAGTATTTGGCAGTCCATATCTTTTGGCTTCCGGAACTGACATGGAGCCTGAATTTGACACCCTTAGTGACCAGAACGAAAAAAGACCTTCAGAAATGGGCTCGCCTCCCTCTCCACATCCTCGGATGAGTAGCTCTCCTCAAGATGATGGTGCTACCCTGTTTCCAAATATCTTTCAAAACTTCCCACTTCAGATTCCTGCTTTGTGGTTTATGACCCTTAACTTCATCATCCTTCTCCTCGGGGCTGATGTCTGCCCCCGGGTTGCTATTGTTAACTGTCGGCAATCCAGCTATGATGGTGGACTGGGAACGGCAGACTTACCTTGTCACTACATTGCCTCACAGGTGATTGTGATCCCTGATTGGCTCAGTGGGTGATGGGGCCACCTACCCTACAGACTGGAGCTGACCCTGCTGGGATTCAATTAAATCCTGGTTATTCTTTATGGGGCGCCGATCCCTCAATTCCTCCCCGAATCCACCTGGGCCATTGTCCTGTGCTGGAGGGCGGCGCTCCGGCTCACAGGATGGGCCCACAGATTGACATGCATGACTTCTCTCTGGCAAGGGTCGTAGCTGCACCACATGGCACAACAGAGAGGGTTTGCAAAATGGGACGAGATAGGGATTACCAATTAGGGGACATTTGGTCAGAGACTCATATCCTGATATTTCAAGAATTGCAGGAACAGGATCAGCTTTCCCTTACCCAATTCCACAAGTATCTCCAGTTGTGTCATGCCCTGGTGGCCAACGTCCCCTGAACACTGACATTGATGAGTTTAGTCCTCGAGCCTAAATTACTCACCAGGACGAACACCAAAAGCTCAGTTTCCCATATCCACCGCTCCCTAGTTATTAATGCCCTGGACATGGTCCATAGACTAAGACAGAGGTGAGAGGCGTGGGTGGGGGAGCTAGACGACACAGATTGGAGGGAGGTGAGGATGGCCCAGTGGGAGTTAGTCATCTCAACACGCCTCAGACTGGTCCAACGTACCTCCATCTCACCTACATGACCCCGCAGCTGCTCCAGCCCCCGTCTGTGGCTGTGTGGTGGATGGGAGTGGACTTGTGGGCTCAACAAGAACAACCTATTTATGCAGGCTGGGGCTGCCCGCAAAAACATGAGAAAATCTGGGACAAATGGTGGGAGTATCGCGGCCAGGGTCTGATCGATTGATCGATGTGTGTCATGTACGGTGGAGATGTCTGTGACATGGCTGTTTTGACTGTATGCCATTTTTGCCTTGCAACAAAACAATACAAAATAATTTATCAAAGAAATCTTTGATGCAGAGATTTGTTACTGTTCTTTTGAATCTGGCCCTGTGCCTACTTAGAGGTCCTTATTTTTGTGAATGAATATGGCGACAGAGGCAATGAATAAGGGACCACCAAACATAATGTGTCTTCTTTCTTGCTTTCCCTTTCAGCAAAACAAGAGTCAGTATGTATAGACACTTCTGAATCATTGCTCTAGGCACACTCAGTCACCAGTGGCTGCCAGTCCACCATCAAGGGCACCCACATGTGTCTGTTAGGACATTAATGAAGTGTGTCCCTTCATCGTTTAGTACACTTGAACTTCTTACAGCAATCTGTGCACTCAAATCCTCTTCCTGTGCAAGAATCTAAAAGCTTGTCACAGCAACAGAACTGAAAGAAACAAGTAACACGCCTGCTTCATCAAATCTTCTTTTTCCCTATTTTTCTCTTCATGATAAATATTTTTCCATGTGGAGAAAAGTTTCTCCCTATAGCCTCTTCACACAAGTTGGTGCATGGGGAACATTTCCACCCCAATATGAAATTCTGTGAATATTTGAAGATAACAGTTATAGCCCGAATTACAGACCGGCGTCAAAATTTGTATTTCTGTGTAAAACCACTGTTTTTGCAGTGATGGGAATATTGAGTAATGTGGAGTTTAGTTTACGTAATTCCACCTAGATCAAACCTACCAGAATTTATCAGTGGAAAATGGTGGACAATTGTTGGAACATGTGAAATTCGCTGGAGTTGGCACGGTATTGCGCTCAGACTAGGGGGTATTTACCAGATTTGGTAAATAGTTCCCCGGGTGGTATCATGATGTACCGGATCCGATTAATAACTCATGCCATACTATTGATCAACGTCAATGAAATGAAAAAAAAGTCGAAAATAGCAATGGCAAAGGTTGTGACTACCTACACAGTTATGAGTATGAATGAATGAAGCAGCATTTATAGAGCGCACGCCTACTCCAAGGAGAGTCCCGGCCAGGAGAAGGTTCCCTGCAACACAGGAGGCTCAACTGATTACCTCATTTGCTGAACAGCCACGTTTTTAGGGCCCGATTCACAGAACTAACTTAAGACAAAATCCTAAACTTACTACCATGTTGGTATTCACAGAAGGCACTTACTCATCAAGGAGCAAGTGCCTTCTGTGAATACCAAAATGAGCAAAGGCCCGATTCACAGAACTAACTTAAGACAAAATCCTAAACTTACTACCATTTACTCATTTAGGTATTCGCAGAAGGCACTTACTCATTTTGGTATTCGCAGAAGGCACTTACTCATCAATGAGCAAGTGCCTTCTGTGAATACCAAAATGAGTAAATGGTAGGTACGGCAAAGATTTAAAGGTCACAACTGACTTTCCTATTAAGAAAGGCGTTAGGCAAGGATGCATTATGGCCCCATTTTTATTTAATTTTTACATCAATGATCTTGAGAGGACCCTGGTAGAGACTGGTGCAGATTTCCCGCGAATAGCAGGAAGGGGTATTCCCCTCCTGCTGTACGCGGATGACGCTGTACTTTTAGCCAGAACTGAAATTGGGCTCCAGACCCTGTTAAATTCTTTCCATGGTTTCATGTCCAAGCTAGACCTGAAGATAAACACCACAAAGTCATATACCATGAGTTTGGGCAAACGATCAAGGAAGTCTTTTATTTTTTTTTTTAATAATTATTTTTTTGATAAACAAGTTTTTATTGTTTTTTTGCAACAAAAACAGTGAGCCTTTCAGACCAACAATATACAGTAGTCCCATCTGGGAATCATTCCCCCTCTCAGCCCCCCCCCCGGACCACCCCCCCCGCCCCCACCCCGCCCCACCAAATCACATTACATTTCCTAACCATTTCCCCCACACCCTACGATACTTTTTGTGGCAGCCCCGAGCTTGGTAATGAGTCCGCTCCTGCGCCGCACACCAGTCCACTCCCGCGCTCCACCTGGTCAGACTGGGCGGCTGCGGCTGTTTCCAGGCTGCCGCAATGTCCCGTTTTGCCACCATTAGCGCTGTCAAAAGAAACGATTTTTCAGCGCGGGTGCCGTCCAGGCCATCAGTGATACCCAATAGGATGTGTTTGGGGTCGTGCGGCACCTCCCACCCCAGGACATCCGTCAAGTCAGTTTCAATGCTACGCCAGTACCCCTCCAGTTCCGGGCATGACCATACCATATGGATGAAGTCGGCCTGGTCAAAGCTACAACGAGGGCAGGCTGCGTCGGTGGAAAGACCCGCACGGCGCATGCGCGCTGGTGTAAGGTAGGCCGTATGCAGATAATAGATTTGAATGAGCCTCAGCTTGGCGGAGGCCGTCACCAGCCTGGGGGCCATAAGGGCGTCCCGCCAGTCGATCTCGTCCAAGGGACCCACCCATTCCTCCCATCGCTCCTTCAGACCCTCCTGGGGCACAGGGGTATTGTTAACAAGGGAACGATATATTCTGGATATGCCTCCCTTTCCTAGGTTACCCATCAGAACCTGAGCCTCCGGGGGGCTATGATCCGGCAGCCGGACGTCCAGCGGGGTGTGTACCCGTATGGCGTGCCGCAATTGAAGGTACCTATAGAATTGGGATGAGTGGAGAGAAAAGCGCGCCTGCAGTTCTGAGTATGATCACATGCGCCCCCCTCGCCATACATCCCCCAGCTGGGAGATGCCGAGCAAGTCCCACGGTCCAAAGCCCTCCAACCCCACAACCTCCCGCAACCATGTCCCATGCCAGAGAGGGGTGGCGCGCGTCAACTTCCCGGTCCACCCGGTGTGGCGGAGCGCTGCCCGCCAAGCCAGTAAAACCGCCCTGGTGATGTCGGGGCAGGAGGTGGGAACAGGGGCGCCGTACATGCGGTCCTGAACGCTGGAGAGACCCAGGGCCTCCAGTTCCACCCTGTAGGCCAGATCGGACCATCCCCCCCCAACCCAGTCATGAATGACCAGAAGCCGGGTGGCCAGGTAATAAAGGTAGAGGTTGGTCATACCAAGCCCCCCGTCAAAGGTGGGGAGGCGGCAGATCGGCAAGGCCAGCCTTGGCCTTCCACCACCCCAGAGGAACCTGGTGGCCATCCCGTCCAACTCGCGAAACCACGACCTCAGAAAGGACACCGGGGTGTTCTGCAATACATACAGAAACCGAGGGAGGATCATCATTTTGTAGAGCGCCACTCTCCCCAGCGGGTTCAGCGGGAGCGAGTGCCACCGAGTGAGGTCCGCTTTGGCTTTTTTGACTAAAGGGGCCACGTTGAGTGCCCAGCTCAATTCCGGGAGGAGGGAGACCCAGATGCCCAGGTATTTGAAAGACAGTCGGCGGAGGGGAATCGTGGTCTGCCAATCGAAGCATTCGCGGGAGGGGTGAAGAGGCACGAGGACCGACTTGTGCGAGTTGAGGCAGAGGCCAGAGGCGTGGGCAAAACGGCCCAAGATGTGGAGAGCCCGAGGACCCGAGCGCGCTGGGTCACCAAGGTTCAGCAGGACGCCGTCCGCATAAAGGGCGATCCCGTCCTCCTCGAGGCCCGGCCACTCCCATCCCCGAATGAGAGGATCCGCTCTGATTAGGGCAGCAAGGGGCTCCATTGCGAGCGCGAAAAGGAGGGGTGAGAGCGGGCACCCCTGCCGTGTGCCCCGGCCGATCCGGAACGCTCGTGACAGCGCCCCATTAACCAACACTCTGGCGCGAGGGCGCGCGTACAGAACCCGCACCATCCCAACAAACTTGGGACCGAAACCCATATGAGCCAAGACGTCGAACAGGTAGGGCCACCCCACCGAATCGAAGGCTTTCTCGAAGTCGGCCAGCAGGAGAGTGAGGTAGGGAGATAGGCGGTGGCGGTGCGCCAGAGCCACATGGAGGCGGCGGAGGCAATGGCGAGTGCCTCGATCCGGCATGAAGCCGCACTGATCCGGGTGCACCAAACGCGACAGGAAGGGCCGGAGCCGCTGGGCCAGGACCGCGGCATACAGTTTGATATCAGTATTGATCAGAGAGATCGGCCGGTAGGCCGACCTGTCACTGGGCGGCGGAGTGGATTTAGGCAGGACCACAATCGTGGCAATGTCGGCCTCCGGGGGGAAGGAGCCTCTCTCAACCGCCTCCGCGTACAGGGCACCCAGTCGTGGAACCAAGTGCTCCTTGTAGGTGGCATAAAACTCCTGTGGGAACCCGTCCGGGCCGGGGGTCTTCCCGGCGGACGTGCGCCCTATCGCGTCTCCGATCTCCTCAGGAGAGATGGGAGCCTCCGGATGTCTTTTATTTTTAAAACAGGGGGAGATCTAATTCCAAGCACCAATGTGTTCTCTTACTTGGGAGTCCTATTTGATGATAAATTAAAGTGGGACGCCGTTATACACAAAAAAAAGGGGGGAGATGGCGCGGGCTAATGCAGCAATCTTTAACTTTGCCACTAAAATAGGGAAGAAACCTACAGGGGCTATGCTTCAGGTATATTAGAGCAAAGAGCATCGCCATAGCAACTTATGGTAGTGAGTTGTGGGGACGTGCTGTGATAAACCCCATACAGGTCGAGGAAAATAAGTTCCTAAAAAGACTTCTATGTGTCCCGTCCAGTACTCCAAACTTGGTGGCTCACGAAGAACTTGGAGTACCTTACATAGCCGACCAGATAGCAATGAGCCCCATGACCTTTTGGCTACAGTGCTGGATCAACAAAGACATACCCTTGACTAAGGATATACTCAGAGATTGTCTGACTTTGGAGAATAAGATACGGATCCCGTGGTTTTCCTATATCAAGAAAGGATTTGAATCAATTGGAAGGGGTTCCTTGTTCTCTAAACCTGAAGAGATCCTTAAAAAGGACATTGAACTGGTCAAATCCCTCTTTTTGAATTACAGGACACAAGAGAGGGAAGGGACTGAGTTTACAAAACCCAGTGTCCGGTCATATATTGCTCTAAAAACTACATATACTGCTGAACCTTACCTAATGTCTACCCTTACGACTCATGAACATTTTTTATTAACCAGGTTTAGATGTAATACATTCCCTCTTTTATTGGTTAGACCCAAAGTGGGTCATTTGGGACAGATGTTACCGGTATGCGGTTGTGATGGACAATCTTCACAAAACCTAGTACATTTTATGTTTTTTTGTAATCTTTACTCTGTCCCCAGGAAAACCTATCTGACACCAATTTTAAAGAAAATGAACTTTACCCAAGTTAAACCTGCTTTAATGTTTTTACAATTACTGCATATGGATTGTATATATTTTATTGTCCGTTTTTTAAAATCAATAATGAAATCAAGAGCGGTTATGGAGTGTTAAATTGTCAAGGGAACTTTATATTTGGGCTGTGATTTTTAATTGTATGCACACGGCTTTTTATGAATTTAAACACTAAATTCGAAATAAAGTATCTTTGATTTGATTTGATTTGAGTAAATGGTAGTAAGTTTAGGATTTTGTCTTAAGTTAGTTCTGTGAATCAGGCCCGAGTTTTTTCTTGAAAATTGTGAGTTTCGGGGTTGGCCCGAAGTGTCAGTGGAAGTTGATTCCAGGCTTTAGCACTGAGATAAAAAGTTCTTCCACCGATTCTAGTCCGGTCTAGTATCCGCCGACTTCCAATGGCTACCGGCTAGTATCTACACTGAGAACATCCATGTTTACACCCCTAACCATAACTTTACTACTGGAACAATACACCACACTTGTATATTTTTCTTAGTCATCAGTGACATTCGCACTAGGAAAAACCCACAACCAAGGTTAGGATTTTTTTTTTTAAATCACTTTACTGTTTTTAAGCTGAACAATTACAGAGAAACAAAAACCACAACCAGGATACCAAAGTGACCCTCTTGGCAGTGATGAGTGGGGAAAGGGTGGAAATGACGCAATCAAGTTTAACAGCCAAGAATAATTCCTGGTGCCACAAATTCACAGCAGGTTTTTGCGAGTTTGTTCCACATATATAAGTCCCCCTTTTATTAAGGATATTATTAAATGTTACCAAGGAGTTTTGCGACCAAACAAGAGTCTTTCCCTCAAAAAGAAAAACACTCAATATGACAATTCTATTTTTTTTGTAAGTATGTTAGAAGCATTTCGATGTAAATCACTATCCAAATAATGCGGTTTTGTGGTTTAGAAAGCGCAGACTTATTCCATTCTCCCGTGATGGATTTCAACAATGCCATAAAAAACACAACTGCCTCACCAGACAATTTATTTTCAGAGATAAATAAAGGAGGGAAGTGAAAACCTGCGATTCTCTTTAAAATATATGTAGCAACAGTTGTAGGGGATAGTCCGGTTTGCAAGCTGTTTTACTTTCTTCACGCTGCAAAGCGAAGTGCTGTAACTTTCATATTACAGGTGAGTAGTGATATCACAAGTGAACTGTAATAAGGGAGTTAGATAAATGGTTTTGTGTAGTGATTGCATGCTGTCCACTAGTGGTGAACGTGAACAGAGCTATACATAAACTCACTTCCTCATCAGACAATGCATTTCAAGGAACGGAAAGGGTAACACGGCCTGAAAGACAGATGTCCTTTTAGCTGTTCAGTTACAGTTGCAGGTAATAGTTGAATGTGGCACTGAAAGAGGGCACTGTGACATTTCAAATGTTATCAAGCCTTTCTTTGTATTAGTGGTTGTGTAACTCTTATATTGCAGGTGAGTAGTGACCCTACAACTGGACTGTACTAAGATAATTAGATATGAAGATTTATATGGGAATTAAAGAACATTTTCTTAAATATTGAAGAAAAAAGTCTAAGGGACGACGATGTATAAATGTAAAACTAAGTATTTTCGGTAAGACAAGGATGCGTGATGGAGAGCAAGGAGAAAACAGAGAAGAAAATGGTTAAATTGGGAAGCAAGGCATGAAAATATATTTTTTGGGACTGTTTGTTAGGTAATTGCGGAATTACATGCATAGATATATGAAGCGTGTGAGAGAAGCGTGGAACTGTGTCGTTTACAGTAGCGTTTCTCAAACTGTGGGTTATGAACCACTGGTGGGTCGCGAGTCGATTTTTGGTGGGTCGTGAAAGTCCAAGCAATATACAGAGATGTCTTTAAATTCTGTATCTATCTTGTCGCAGAGGTCAAAAGTCAGGATATGTCTTCTGACAAAGTGCCACTTATTCTTTTAACATGGGGATTTGTGTTTACAAACTCCCCTCACTTTGCAGTCAGAGAAAGAAAATTAAAGCGAATTATGTGACAACCTTGGTGGGATACAGGAAGTGTGAGAGGAAAGGCTGTAGGATGTCATTTTTTGTAACACATAACAAAATATAAATGCCTGTAAATTAACTGTACATATTCTGCAGTTACGAAATCAAAATGAAGCACATTTTTTGTAATTCTGAAATGTGAGGGAAACAAAGATTTTATTAGGATCAAAACAAATAAGACATTTTGCTTGGTAATGCACAAATAATAAACATTCACTGAAACCTGATTTCTGCACATGATCATTTGTATGCAATATAGTTTTATCAGATTAACTCTATGACTGCGTAAATTTAGTGGCCGTTTCAGTGGCAAATGTACTGTCTGTAAATGGCAGTGTGCTACCACGCAATGCTTTAGTTACGTTAAAAAATGTGAACTCATTACGTCCATTAACGCTAGGTGGGTCACGAAATTTGTCGTTCTAAGAGGTGTTTTGCGGATCTAAAAACTTTGCGAAGCACTGGTTTAGAGGATGTAGTTACTTTACTAGGCTGATGCAATTCTTCGGGTTCCAGATTTAAAAAAATGATGGCGGTAGGCCACAAAAAAACAAACAGAAGTTGTCACTTTAGTGACACAAGTATGTGTTACTAGTGTTGGAAATTGTAATGTCAATGAAACCCAAATGGGTAGCTCCAATGGTATTAAAGGAGCTTAGAGAGATAGTGCTTGTAGCTTTCCTTTTCAGTCACCCACCAGACACTGTACTAAACAAGCATTGGTGAAGCCAATAGTTCTTGATGTAATGTGCTAATGCATGCAGCATATGCATAATAGATCGAGAACAGATGGGAAACAGCCAGCAGCGAGGAGACAGAGGGATAGAACTGTAAAGTAGTACCGCATGCATTTAATGCAAACACTTGATCTGAAGTTGAAGCATAAAACCAGACAGCCAATAACATTAGCAGAGAGATAATTTCCTTCACTATGGTAAACCAAGTCATAATGAAGCCAATGGCTTACATAGCACCCTTACACTAACAGGAGCAGGGTGAAAGCATGCAAGACCCCCTAAAAAGGATCAACCCGATTGAGAGACAGTCTGCCAAAGATGTTTTGAATAACAACATAGGTGTCACAATTTTAGACTCCATGAGAGGAGCCTGATGGACAATAAAAGAGGCCGGTCCCATCAAGTGGTAGCGAGTGCACGTAGCTGGTGCCCAGCTAACACGGTGAGGGCAATGACTGTAAATGAAGCTGTAAAGGTCTGGGAGAGACACAAGGAAGAAACAGTATTGAGCATGTGTGGTCAGGTTGGACACTTGTTTGTAGCTGGATATTGTAGAGGTCAGTGTGATATGAAAAAGCTTAAAAATTAGATAATGGACCTAGAAAAGGGCATGTCTTCAGCAGTGCAAGACATGGACCTATTTGATGAACAGTGTAGTCATTATTCCTTCCCTTCTTCAATGGGTCTGATCTGTTTCTCTCTGATGCCGCCAATGCTCATAATGGATCATAGATTTTCCTGTATATCGCTTTCATTTCTCAGTCACATCAGATTAGTAAGTCCTTCTCTACTTTCCTTGGTCAAAAAATTGTAATCAATAACTTTGCAAAAACCTTGAACTCCCACTAAAGAATACTATTTCTGGGCGATTGAGAGGTCAAAATAAAAACTGAGAGTTTTAAAAGGTTTTCTTTTCCTGCAAATCCATCAATCCCATTTCAGCAAAAAAAACCAAAAAAATGTTCTGGCAGGCTAACATTGTGCCACATATTACAAGTCGAGTGACCACTGCGGGCCTGACTGCATTTTCTTGGGTCGGCTTCCATTATAAGATTTATATAATCTGCAGTCAAATGGTCACTTCACCCATCAACTATCAGGTCATCGTTCCTACCATCCCTACTCCTCTTCATCACTTACCCAACCTTCCTTCATTCATAGACGTCCATCCCTCACTTCTACCCCTCATTCACCAGCTCACTTATTCCAAGAACAACACCCACAGATGAGTTGGACACTGAAGAAGGATCACACCTTTGATGGGTATTTGATGGTCATTGAGATGTTTCCTCCACTCACCTCTGTTTGTGAGAGCTCAGTAGGTCTGAATGATCTAATAAGAGACGGGACACAAAGAGCAACAGCGAAGATTTCTCATTTTAGATTAATCACCGGCACAACATAATCACTGCTTGAGGGTGGGCTGCTCCAAGATGCAGCACACCGTCTGAAGCTATTTATTCCTGGGATGGAGAACACCCACCATTACCCAGGGCAATATCCTGATGTCCTCATCTGGTGGGAGTGGCAACAAAGGAAAACACATCCCTCCCAGAGGTGGATTCTGTCTCTAAAGAAATGAAAATCATCACATTTGCATTTGATGACTAAATTGATACTTTGCAGATGTGTGCTTTCGAGGCACCTTCGTGGTGTGCGTGTGCTGTGTATGTGTACGTTGTTTTACCTCCTGCGGGTATACCATGTGAGCCCAGAGATGCAGTGTAGAACCTCCTTATCATTAAAGTAAGGATAGTATTTTATGTGTCAAGGAGAGGCCTAGCTTATCAACCTATCATCAGTGCAGGACCCAGGTGTGCATGATTATATATTCAGAATAAAATCCAGATGTGGCTCACAGGGATAAGGGGTGGGTAGACTCTATGTCTGTATGTAATACTTTTATCTCTCTCAAACGTATCGTTCGTTCATGTAACCTAACACAAACGCTTGTTAGACAAAGCCCTTGTGAAAAACCCAAAGAAACAGTCACAAACAACCAATGGAAATCCAACAACTGTATGATAAGGATGCCAAGTTCAAGAAAGCATTCCGGTGCCATAATAATGATAGATGGCGCTATCGAAAAGAAGGTAACGTAAAACAGGATGTAGGTCACTGCGTTGTTGGAGGAGAAAGACAGGAGTTGGTGAATGGCCAAGCCTGCGGAATGGGACTTCTCATTCATAATCATAGAGTGGGCATTCTGTTGCCCAGCTCGATTCGATGATGGGTATAAAAAAAAACAATGGAAGAAACTCACTCCAGGCACCCGGGGAAGTGACTTTTGATGGGAGTTGTTCTTGACCATCCTCCACAGCGTGAAGGCTCCTACTCTTGACAGTGGAGAATCCTCCCTGGACAAGAGCAGTGACTCTGGTGTGAGGCGCTTCATGTCCAGCTCTGCGGATCATAGTCATTGCCTTGATGGAATAGCGGTTGTCTGAAGACTCTTAGTACATTCGTTGGGTTATTTTGGTTTGATGTTGGCATTGGTTGTTGGTGCTTATCCTGGTTGAAAGAACAGGTTACTGAGAGGGTTTTTGATGCTGAGTTACGCCGCATTCCACAAAAAGACTGAAAAGGATTTGAGGGAAGGAACTGAGTGTAGATTCTCCCCATCACTAGATCATCAGTTGTGGTATTCCAGAGCACTGCTCCAGCAATAGATGAGGATTGACACACAGAAGGTCTTGCAAAATATTAACATGCTACAATTTGAGCAATATGGCTCAAATGTCTGTTCTGTAGATTGGACACACTCAGTGTGGACACAGAGGTTTCTACAAATGAATAGGAATCCGTGCTCAATACCCATCTTTCCTTCTGCACTCTTTTTAGTGACAAAAGCCTTGAATGTAGAAAGCCAGTAAGTCTTGCTTTAGTATATTAATGCTTCCAAAGACTTACATGCAAAAACAGTGCTTGCATAGAATAGCACTTTAAAGGCAGACCTACCGACTTTGACAATTCACACCTACTTTCAACAGTTGGGTGATTTAGCTTGCTGCACATATACAGTATTGATGCCTTTTCTTGTGTCCCAAGAATAAACGGGTGAGTTTTGCAAAGAAACTCACCCTTATAATCTTGGGACGTAAAACAAAGGACCTGTACTGTATATGTTCAGCAAAATAAAAATATATGAATAAATGTCTAGCTGTAAAAATGTTTAGATCCAGCCTTGCAGGTGCGATCATACGTGGGTCTTTGTAAGGGTGGGGAGGGCATGGGCAGGGAAGAGAAGGACATGCACAGCTGGGCAGTCAAGGCCGGCTTTAGCACTGGTGGCTCCCTATGCAACAGTGTTTGTTGATGCCCCCTGACCACCTTCGCCACGGATTCCCTCACTGCCACCATTTGACAGCGCCCCTCAAGTCTTCATAACCACTGTCTCTTAGATTCATTTAGTTTTATGGCGCCACTCATGCCAGTTTAAGATGTCAGAACAGTTTACATCACACACGGACTGTACAGAGACAATCAGTCATTGGTGTGTAAATCAGTGTATAGGAAATGTCACATCCTGTGACGGCCAGACGCGGGTAGGTCCCGCACTACAAGACAACTCGAATCGAGCTTTGTCTTTCTCGCTATTTCAGTGAGTACCTTGGCACGTTACGGCTGGGGCAAATCAATCCCCCCTTCTAGGTGCCTATTCCAGAAGGGGCCTTTTCCAGAAGGTATAGATTTTTTTACCTCTTGTTTTCACTACCAAACAGTTACCTCTTGTTTTCACTACCAAACAGGACTACAGCTCGAGCCCAGATTACAGGGACGTGACCTTCTTTCACACATACTTATACCGTCCCTTTAGAGTAGATGAGGATACCTTGGTCCTGATGAAATGCCTAGATCCATTTGGACTATATAAGGCATGAAACATGTCGACCCTCTGCACACCTTACACATCTTTCTGAACTGAAGCGGGTATAATCCCCCCTCTCCAGTCTATGACTTCATAGTCGGTGTTTTTACTTATGGCACAGGAAACCAGCGAATAAACTATTTTTGGAGAATCCTGTAGTTATTTTTAAACCACACGCACACTATCCCATTTCTACTCTCTACACATATGGCCCCACATTGACTTTTAGCTTCACGTCAGCAACCAGAGAAGACCTCCGGCAAACAGCCCCCTCGCGGATCCCGTTGGGCATTGCAGCGCCGGCCCAATGAGGAGCTGCCCTATGATGAAGCATGACACCCCTCGGGATGTGCGTGGGCCCTTGCTTCTTATTGGAGCTATTCCTTTCCAAGCACGTACTCTATTTATAAGCACCTGGTTCCAACTATGATATCCCCTTTGCCCTCCCTCCCCCCCCCCCATTCAATATAGGAACAGCATACCCTTTCTTTCTTCGCCTCTATGCTGGATCTCTCCAGCCCCTGTCCCTCCTCGTGAGATTAGAACACTTTACATCACACACGCATTGTACAGAGACAGTCAATCATCGGTGTGCAAATCAGTGTATAGGAAATGTTACATAAGACAGAGGCCTACAAGGAGTAGGAGTCACATGTCATCCATACTGGTAGGCAGAATAGTTTAAGAGTCCTTGGACTGGAAAAGCACAAATTCAGAATCTAAAATGTAACACCATTGTTAGGGGTTTCCTTTAATAATAAGAATTGATTTCTACCCAAATGAACCCCTTTTGCAATATTGGACAACAAAAGTCTGGGCAAAAAATAAATGCCTCTAATATTTTCCTGGGAAAACAAGAAAGGCTTGGGTCCTATCACTATCCGGCCTGGACCACACCAATATTGTACAACAAAATAATGACCGAACAGGTTATTCCAAATTACTTGTAAATGCGCTTAGAAAACCATTCTAAGTTCCTGTGATTTATTTCACGTCATTTGCAACTTATTTTAACACATATGGATAAAAAACATTCACTAATGTCATGAAATAGACGACACCTTGTTAAGTATGCCATACTCATAGACATAACACCTTTGGCATTACAACAAATACACATAAATGTGAGATATTTTCCTTGCAGTTTGAATGCAGCTCTTTGATGGCAGTTAATAGCTCACTGCTCTATATTATGATTTTACCTTATAAACTGCAAGTAACAAAAGGATCTCTGACAAAATCAGGAACCCATTGACCTATTTATATTATATGCACTTTGTGATGTGAATGGGACACGTTCTTTGCAGCAGGCATATTAACCCTTTGTGCTATGATGAGTCAAAACTTTCACTAGACAAAACTTCCTTCTCTCTCCAGGAAGAACATTAATCACCAGAGTTGTCATTTTTATTGATGCCTGAAAATTGCTGGGACAATGTGCGTGCCATCAGGTGCTTTTACAAGGATGAACATGGTGCCCCCACCCCAAGTCAGCGCCCGCTGCGGAGGCACCAATCGAACCACCCTAGAGCGGCCCTGAGGGCAGTAGAGGAGGAAAGAGTAGATCTTCATTGGGGGCCAGGAAAAAGGAAGCAGCAGGAAGTGGTCGAAACAGGGGAGTGATGGGAGGAGCACAACAGATTTAGAAGGAGGTGAGCAAATAGATGGAAAGAAAGAAAATGGGTAAGTCAGCCTCTGCACGTTGGCAGTACTTTATGTTTTCTAGATTATTTCATGAGTGGCCCTTAAGACCAACCTGGAAGACATTTCACTAAACATTCACAAAAAGTTATTCTGCCCGGCTGCTTGAAGCTTGCCCTGTGCCCCAGAGGACCGACCTGCTACTTGAGACCTGCTTTCCTGCTTGAACCCAAGACTTCCAGAGTGACTACAAAGGTTAGTTGGCCGGCCTCCTGATCCGAGCCTAAGGGACAGAAAAGTCTTCAACCAGCTTGAAACCACACCTGGACCCAGTTTAAGGAAGTCCTAACCCTCCAATTACTGCCCCTCCAGTCCTCGACCCCTGGAAGTGGTGCTAAATGTGCCCTGATAGCCCTCATCCAAAACCTGGGAATTTTCTGTTAAAAAGTGCTCTGATAACTGAGAAGAGACCAGGATTTACCTGCACACCGATCCGCACAAGGTGCAAAGCTGAGATGCCTGATTTTGCTCTAACTTCTGCTACATTCTTCTCTGCAACAGCAAATCCTGTTTAGCGGCTCCTCGCAGAAGGGGTATCCAGCCTTGTGAAGCCCTTGTCGGCTACATCCTGCAGCTTCGTCCAGCTGGAGATTTTTGACTTCCATAAAAGAGACTGAGGGCCTGATTTAGATCTCAGTGGGCTGGTTACTGTGTCACAGCGGTGACGGATCTCCCAGCCGCCGAAATACAATAGGATATAATGGAATTTATATTTCGGTGGACGGGATATCCGTCACTGTTGTGATGGAGCAACCCTTGCACTAAGATCAAATCAGGCCCTTAGTCTGAACGTAGAAATCTCCACTGCAACTTCGTCCAGCGGCTCCCCGACAACGATACATCCTCTGTGCACATCGGCAGCTGCCTTGCCTCGCTGAACTTTACCTTGTCAGACATTTTTCTCCCACAATTTCCTCTGAGTCCGTAGGTGAGTGGAGACCGGACTCAGTCCACTCCGTGTATCCGAACCGCGATTATTCATGGTCGGCCATAACTTTCGGCTTTGCTCTGGTCTTGCGTGACTAGATGCCTGTGATTGCCTCGTTGATCTTTTAGGCGCTATTTTCACTTTAAACTTTCAAAATTCATAGCTCCTGTTCTACTGATTAGATTTTTGTCCTTTAGGTGTCAAATCATTTATTACATTTTACTCCATTTTTCTAAATTGGTGAGGGATTTTTATTATGATGTGTTTTCACTTTATCATTGTTCAAGCGCTGCTTAAATGCTTTACACTTTGCCTCTAAGTTAAGACTGACTGCTTTTGTGCCAAGCTATCAGAGGGCTAAACACAGGTTAAATGAGTGACTTTTTGTGGTTCTCCCTGACAAGGATTGTAAATGATGCTTGGGAAGGGCTCACACACCCTCTCAAGCAACAACCCAATATCGTACCCATTGTGACTGTTACATAGTCATACATATTTAACCCTTGCAAAACTGTGGATTGGAGTTTTTCATTTTGTCCATCCCTGTTACTATGGACTCAGCATTTCTTTGAGGGGAACCTGCTCCATGAAGTGGCATATATGCATTTCATACCTTCGCCCCAGAGGTGTATATCAGCTGCTGTCCGCAGGGGCATGTGAGGCCCTGGTCCCAGCCTCAGGCAAGCGGCTTCTTTCTTCGGCGCTTCTGTGACCTGTGTCTCCCATTCCTGGAGCGGAAACTGCCTTCTTTACGCTCTGATGGCACTATGGATTGTCTACAGTGTACAGCAACCGAGGACCAGGAACCAACTCCAGCTTCTGATCTCAATTTAATTTTTAAATCGCAATTTCTCTTTTTTTAAACCAAATCTCTTCCTAGTAATCCACTTTCTGCTGATTGAAATGGTCCAAACCATTGAACGGGGGCACTATCTTCTTTCAATTGTATATGCGTTCGATGATCATGTTCATTTCATTTGTGCATTCAGTTCACTTTGAGTGACATCCTGCGTTAATTCCAAAATGACTGTGGTAAGGAATATCAAAGACAAAATATCGAATGGGACAGTGTCATGAGCAGGATATCGAGGGACAAAATGTCGAGCAGATAAGTGCACTGGGGGAGGTAAAGATTTACTATTCTTATACCCACATCTATGTACCTTGAAGTTATATTACCTATATATACATATACATATATTACCTATTGACGGTCACCAATAGATAGTTATAGTTAGGACCTAGTTTCCAGAGGAAGAATGATTTTTGACTTTTCTAGATCTTTTGCGCCAGTGGACGAATCTTCATGAAAATTTCCCCAAAAAGTGTTCTGTCGGGTCTAATCGTGCATGGAAAGTTTTGGAGTGATCAGTGAAGGGGGGGGATAAGAAAAAGTGGGTGGGGTCCTAAAAAGTGTGTTTACCATTTTAATTTCCATAGAGATTTTGAACACAGCTAACAGCCCGAACTGCAGGATGGAATTACACCAAATTTCGCAGAATGGTAGCCCTTGGTCCTGAAAAATGCTTTTTGGTTGTTTTGTGTTGTGTTTTAGAGCAGTTTAAAAAAATCCAAATTTGTATATCTACGGACGCAAACCTTCCGCAAACCCTCCCTATCTCGTGCAGAGATCTGATTGGCTGAAAAACTTCAACCAGAAAGTGTTGGCAGCCATTTTGGGACTCGGTTTTGAGTCCCAAATAAAATCGAACAAATAAAGATAAGGGGGCAGGGTAGGAATACACTGACGCCCTAGCTCTGGTGTTGGGGTCCCCAGGGACCCCGCCAGGGCAAAAAGCATTTTTTTTAAACTTGTTTCTGTGAAACCGTGACAGATTTGTGAATTTGCAGCAAAAATTAAAGAAAAGAAACAAGCACGGTCTCCATAAAGTTATCAAGACAATATTGTAATCATGGAACTTAAAAAGAAATGAGCTCCAGAGCTTTGGGACAGCTGTTGTGAAAGCTTTCGTTTCAGAGATTTTGAGGTTTCCAGGCGTAGACTTCTGTTGCTTCTGGAATTTTGATCACCTCCAGGCACCTAGGTATTCCTTGAAAGTAGGCATTTGGGTGCATTAAAGTGGACTGACTACCTTTCATTTTATTTTAGGAAGTTTAAATTGCCATGTTGCTTCCACTAGGGGTCGCTGGAAGCCATTTAATTACAGAGTGATTTCTACAGAGAGTACCAGCAACCAGACAGGTCGGCTCTGAAATCGTAATCTACTCTTGATATGGGGAGAGGTGAAAAGAGTGAGTTTCTGAGATTAATTATTTTGAGAACCAGGGCCTGAAAAACTAGATTGAGGTCCTTCCTAGGGATGACAGCTTTCATGGCATGGAATCACCCTCAAATGTATTTGGGCTCTTTTCACAGCTTTCTTTGACAATATGGTGGCAGGCCTCTGCTGTGCGTTAGTGATGAATGAACGCACCTTTGTTGACAGTGCCTATGGTGTGTCGGTGGGGCTGCAGCCAGTGAAGCGCGCGGCATTGTGTCCCCCACCTTGGCTTTCCCCTGACAGGTGTGTGATCCTGCGCACCTCTCGTGCCCAGCGGCCCCTCCCTGCCACCCTGCCACCGCAGCCGTGTAGTTAATGAAGCCCGTCTCCAGAAGACAGTCACCCTCTTGAACGAAGACAGCCCACCGTGTCTGCACGATGAGGGCACCGACCGCACCGTACCTCACGACGAACCTAGCGGAGAAGGCGGGAAATGCAGAAGTGCCCTTAACGCTTACAAGCGCTCATTGTGCAAAAAAAAAACCTGAAGGCGTGCGGCTTCGAGGTGCTATAAACAATGCATTGCTGGGGTACTCGTTCTGTCGGCATGGAATGGTTGAAAGGCGGATACGACTCCGTCGACTTTTGAACCTATAGCATGCAGATGGCATCCATCCACATGTCCGCAGCATGCGCTGCGACCCGTCGAGTTGTGAACTGAGATTTGAAAGGGGGGTTTGCATGGGTAAGCCATTATCGGCACCCTTACGCGTAAACCAAGCGCGTAGTTTTACGCTGTGTTAGTCTTCCCACGCCTCTGCGTTTGAAAGCGAAGTTACCCCTTTATGAACGCTGGAAATAAAGACCTGGGAAGCTGTGAGCTTCAGAAAACGCGCAAAAGCATACCCATTGCAGGTGCAATACGCCACTGAGTTCGCACCTCCGCCGTCTTTGCTACCCATTTCTGTATCTAGCGCTTCGACCGCTGAGCTCAGTCACTGGGACTGGACCATGTGATCTGCAGCTCCCACGCGCCACGCCCACCTTTGCAACAGGTGCATCCACTTCCCTGGCCGTGCACTCTCTAAATACCAGCACTGACAGCTCTTTAGTGGGGAGAGGTAGGAGTTACCGAAGAGGAAAAATACCTGATTGTTCAGTAGTGTGAGGCTCCAGCCCCTGTCTGCCTCAGGGACAAGCTGAAGTGGAAATTTCAGATTTCACACAGATTTGTTTTAAGACGCATCGACTCATCCCTCCTCGGGTGAATTGCTCCCGACCCCCTAGACAGGATTTTCCAGAACGGCTTTAGTTTCTTTTGACTTTTCGTTGGTAATTCCCTTGAGCCAGATGTGACAACCTCGCCCTCCCTACCAGACCACTTTGGACCAATCACTTGACCATTCGCTTGTGATGATTACAGAGAATAATCATGTGTTGTCCTAAAGAGCTGCCCCTACCCTAGTCGGATCACAGAGGTGTAGTTAATAGTAACACCACCATCCGCACCTCCTTTTGACTTTCTGCAAAAGAGAGCTCCACCACAGGAGGAATTCGGCTTCGCTGGGTTGATTTTCTTACACAAACTCCACCTACTCCTTTTTGTAGGCCTCAGAAAGATCAAAGGCAAACTCGAACCTGTAGATGTTGAAATATATCTCTTATTAACAGATCACCGCAGAAGATGCATTATATCTACAAGTTATCATTATCTGTTCTTTTTAGAGAACAGTACACCACTTACACTTGATACCCCACATGCCGCGCTGGCCCAGTCAATAACAGAGCTACTGACACACCCCTTCAGCCCCTCTCACAGACCCGCAGTCACTCATACACCCAGAAAACTACTCCTCAGAAAACTACTCACACAGCCACATATACACCCACCTACAGATCCATACAGTCACTCACACAGCTGTTCACAGACTCATACAGCCAATCATACACCCAATCACAGACCCATACAGCCACTCACATGCCCACTCACAGACCCACACAACCACTCACACACCCAGAAAACTACTCACACACCCATACAGCCACTCACACAGCCCCTTAAAGAACCATCCAGTCACTCACACATTCACTCACAGACCAATACAGCCACTCAAACACTCACTCATTGACCCACACAACCACTCACACGCCCAGAAAACTGCTCACACACCCTTACAGCCACTCCTACACTCACTTACAGATCCATACAGTCACTAACACACCCATTCACAGACCCATACAGCCACTGACACACCCAGTCAAAGACCCATACAGCCAATCGTACACCCACTCACAATGTTAAAATGTTACAGTTAGGAAATACAATTAAAAAACCCTTGAAATTCACAAAAACACTCAAAGGTTACAGGGACATTATAGTTAGGAAATAACATTTAAAAAACATAGAAATTCACTAAAAAAGAAAGGTTACAAGAATGTTATCATTTGGAAATAACATGACAAAACCCATTGAAATTCACTGAACATTGTAGTTAGGAAACAGAACTAAAAAAAAACGTAGACATTTGCTGAAAAAAAACAAATATTACCGGGATGTTATAGTTGGCTCAAATTTCACTCATACAAAACCAGTGAAATTCAGCAGTTATAGTTACCTGAGCAAACTATAACTTACACTCCAGCAATGCACTGCTTGTGACCTCACATATTACATCACTCATGACATGGTCAGTGACATCACTGAATCCGCCCACAAGTACTTGGCTCAAGGGAGTCAATTTACCATGAAGATATTCCCTGGGGCGAGGCAGCACACACTAGAGAGCCGGGAATTACTAGGTGATCTTCTCGTCCGAGGATTGTTGGAACGTGCTATCGAGAGCAGGGCAGCATGTAACCGTGTACGGTACTGTGTTACACGTGTGCCATTTGTCTGGCAGGTCAAGAGTGAATAAAGCATTTCATGTTAAGCAGTGCAAGGCATTATTTTCAGGTAAAAGTGTTTAGTTTTAGAAAATAACCTCCTTCTCAGCCTTCTGGGGGTTGATGGCTTGGTACGTACAGTAGCCACACGGACAGCCCGGGTTGGCAGCATAGGAAGATTGTCTATTTTGTGATAGGTTTTAGCGGAACCACAGGGTCAGACTTTATTTGGAGACGATCACAGACCTCAAGAAATCTGACAGGACGACTGATGCGGGTTGGCTGGCCATCATCAAAAAGCAGCCTTGGAAGGGTTGGCCCAGGAACTCTGTGAGATCACAACAAAGCGGTCACTAATGCGGATGGCACCGAACGCAGAAAGAGGGGAAAAGGCATGAACCAAAACCGCGCCAAGACAGTGCAGCGGCCGTTGTTTTGCAATGTTGTATTTTGAAATAATGCATCCACGTGATTTGTAGAGTACATACTCAAAGTAAGCTGCCAGCCACTGGACAACTATACACGAAATTCAGGTAGGCAGCTCTCGACTGAGGCAACTACATTGAGATGGGCAGGTCTGGTGCAGGAAGAGTAATTTCTAGACTATGGTGAGTAAGCAATGTGGTGCGTTTCCTAAGTCTGTGCTTCATCGACAGCCGCCTACTGTGGAATTGGCCTCATTGCAAGAGACATCTGGCGAGTTCAACGTGCAATGTTCGTGTTGAAGGCTGCCTCTAATTGGTCAATGGTTTTTGAAGTTTTGCAATTGTCGAGTGGTGTGGAAATATTGGCCACGACCGACACCTAGTACAAAGAGAGAGTACAAATAGAGGATATTGACTTGTCCTCGGGTCATTTTAAGCGGTACCTCTACTTTCTTAACAGTCAAGACATTCTCTTTGCACAATGGTGTAGGGTTGTAGGACAGGCCCCTCACCATTGATTTGAAACCAAAAACCAAGCAAGACTCCTACGAAAAGCTCTTATTTACGGGACCATCCTGGATAGAACGTATCTTATCTGGGTGAGGAGCAGGCCCAGAGAGGAAGCATGTCACCTCGGTGGGAGCGTGTCCAGCATCCATAAACCAAGGAAACTGGGCTGAACTAATACAGTTCTAACACTAATACAAACAAGGAACCCATGCTTTCTCGTCTCCTAGGTTTTTGAGCATAACCAGCAATCAATTGGTTAAATGACTCGATTCTAAGAAAGTGTTGTATCAAATGGATCCACTCAATTTAGCCATGCAATTCAGCATCGCGAGGACTTGTAGCCAATCTTATATAACAAAGCTATCTTCATGTGGGACTTCACAAAGGTTTCACTAGATTTCAGTGCACAGTATGGAATTTACTGTGAGTGTTATACTAAAAGCAAACCACACATAAATCATGTCAAAAGTGCCAATGAACAGATGTGAAATTTATTGCTAAAGATCTGGAAACCCATGTTTGTGTTTTATGATGAATAATTGTGTTTTTTGGATATGTAACTTATAATTTGAGAGACGTGTCACAGTATGTTTTGCAATAATTTCAGCATTCTGCCTATCTCACTTCTTGCTTTAGGCTCAAAATAGGTCAAGCGTGAGTTTGGTGCAATAGCTGAGCATTCCACCTCGTTTGAACAGCACACAGCAGGACAGAGGGTGTAGGCGGGGTTAGGTGTGCGTATTGACAGGGTCACCAGATTTTGTAACCCAGCGACCAGGACATTCCTCAAACACAGAAGAAGGGCTACAACTGTGCATCACCCAACGGCAAATATGCCACCAGAACCGATTCAGGTAGGAGACTCCTGATTTTTTAAGCCAAAAATCGATTTATTTTAGCTATTCACGCTTAAAATTGCCTCTGCTTCAATATATGTCAGTGGGGAAAATACATTCACCTGATTTTGTTCTTCAAAATCTCTTACTTTCCAGTTTTAGAATGTTGGCATGTATGCTTAAGGCATAGTGCCAATATCGGCAACACTCACCATCCCCCCACACAGAAATCTCCTAGAGAAATAACCAGACAAGACACATTCTTTGTGGAGAAAACTGCTGCAGGTTTATTAGCATTAAAAATATGCCAACATGGTGGGTTATCTTACGGGCGATTCCAAGGCAAGCAGCCCCTCGCCGTCTGCCACCTGATGAGCCAAATTACACTGTGGCCCTGCCCAACGGTGTTTGCCATATTTTGGGGAGGGAAGACCCCTCCCACCAGTGGACCAACAGCCCACCCCCTTGCTTACGCCCCATAAGGGGGCGGAGCCTGCCAGACAACCCCCGGTTGCTCAGTTCCAAAACCGCCCGTAGGACTAACGGAGCGCCGTCGCTCCTCCAGGGTCCAACGCGAGGACCTCCCTGTGGATATTTGGCCTTTGCACCCTTGTTGTGCTCCTGCAGAGGGTACCCGTATGTACCTTACAGCCTCTGGATCGCCCTGTAACTCCGCCTGCAACACAAAAGAATACATTAGACACAAAAAAATCACACCCTGCCTGAACGCCGGGTATGCGGTAGGGAGGGAAACGGCATCAGGGTAGTGGGCAAAGAGGGTGCCCAGTGGTCAGGGAGAGGTATATGTACCTCACCCCCAGCCCCCTCTACCTGGAAGTGACGTGGCACACCGGACCCCTGAGGGTCCCAAACAAACACTGGGAGGCTGCCTCCTGTGCCATCTTATGGCACTAAGGTGGCCGCCCACTTAGTGGGTCTCCTTCGTGGACCCCAGGCAGCCTGCACAGCACTCACAAACATAGAAAACAGAGACAATGAGGCATTAAGCGGAATTAAATGCAACCTTCACCGTCTCTTCTGTCATGTGTTAACTAAATTGCTTTCTGCTCGGGGCTGCTAATTCCCACTCTACATCGTGAAAACTCGCCTCTCTCCGGATATCCAGGCTAGTTAAAGTGAACTTTACCAAGTCAGAATGTGAAAAACATGAACTGTCCTTGCAAATCGTGTACCCTGTTCCTCCCACATAGCACCACCTGGAGATATGTCTATGAGAGGAGGCGGCTCGGGTGCGCAGTGCATGCTGGTAGGGATTCAAGAAAAGGACACGAAGCGTGAAATCGCTAAGAATAGCCAATCTTCACCCCCAGCCCACAAACTCACCTTGTAGTATGCGCATGCGCGAACCAATTAGTACAAGCGCTTCCCCAAACAGGGGATCAATATACGTCGGTTTCTATTAAAACGTGCACACTACCTGCAAGTGTGTAACAAGAACAGCACCATGCAGCAACCTATGTAAATCGACCGATATTTGCTACAACCGGTGCAGGGACACATATGCACCAATTTTGGTAATGCAGAGGGCTGAGTACCAAATGAATATGCGATAACTGATTTCACACAGTTGTGAAAAATGTTTTCCAAGCATCACAATTCACACATTGAAACAGACTCGCGCTGTGGCAATCCAATGAGCAACAGCTTGGTGCATTCTGACATTTACACTTTTCACCACATTCCATTGGAGTGAACACACAATTATCTCCACGTAACTAACTGTATTCGGCCCCTCATAAATGCAGAAATATTGATCAACCTTGACATTACTACTTTTTTTAGGGCAACAGCATAAACATATTTCCAACCCACCCCATGATGTTCCCAGTGGGGTAATATTCACTCCTGAGGTTCAGTGGTGGGACAGGGTAGGTACAAACCCCTAACATGGCTGCAGAAGTAACAATGGAAGGGAAAATGACAGCTAAAGACCCCACCAACTCTGCAGTAAGGACCTCCTCCTTCTCATGAACTGGGTGAGGATTTACAGTGAAACAGGCGAAATGGCATTTTGCCAGCTGGAGTGCTCCCAATACACTGAAAAAAGTAATTCATTGAGTCACTTGGTACCACCAGAAGGACATTCCAACCCAGCTACTTCATGATATTTTAAAAACGTGCTATTCTGACTTGAGCTGTGCAAAGACATGGTTAGGGTAGACTATTTTTAAAGTGCTCTGACCTCATATTTTAGAACCAAGTACATAGACTTGATATTTTAATGATGCATCGCTGGATTTGAGCGCTACTGGAAAACTGGGCATAAGTGGCGTTTGTGCCCATTTTGTAGGAGGACTCAGTACCAGCAGACACAGTTTCCGATTGGTCACATGAAGGTACCACCGGCTTCTCTCTGGCGATGTCACTGTTTAAAATACAAAACCAACGGGAACTGAACAGTCACAATTTTGGTGAAATACTTGTTGCTCCCAATGGTTTACCACTGAGGCGTCAACCAATCAAAACACACCAAAACCTCAGTAAGGTGCTTTGTTCTTAGTTTTATCAATGGGTTTAGAATGGTATCTTCACATTATAGAAGAGCATTCAGTGCTGTAAGCCAATGGAAATTCTTCACATTTGGCTTATTCAATTTTTTAACCTTGGCTATGTGTCTACATTCTGGGTATGTACATTGTTATGTTACACACAAGTCAAGAGCACTGCTATGAGGTGGCCTGGCTGCTATGATGCCTCAATCAGAGGCTGATGTAGAGAATACATGTTTCAGCTTTTCTCAGAATTCCAGAGGGTGGGAGCCTGAACAGAGACTGGACGTTTAATCCAGAGAGAGGAGGCTGTGGTGGAAGCTCTGAGCAGGGCTAAGGATGAGGAGCTGTGGGGTTAGGAGGACTGTAGGCTCAACGGCTGCTCTGCCCCTAGTGGACAGGAGGGAGGTGGTCGCCTGATTGCAGGCACTTGGTTGCTGGTTGAAGTTTCCTGACCAGTTGTCCTTCAGTTGCTTGAGGTGTGAATACCTCACTCTCTCACTGGTTGGCCACATCCTATACTGAGACAGCAGATGACCCACTGTGCCTTGCTACAGCTTCATCCTAAACAAACCACTTTCGGTTCTTTTGAGGCGTCTCTGGTTGATGGCTATATACTACTGACTGTGCAGTGTGGTAAGTGACTATTTGCTGTATGAATATGTTGTACGCTGGTAGTTGTAACATTATGTTACTGTTTGTAAACTTAATTGGTATTGATTCTTTTGTTGTATGATACAGCACCACCATCTCCTGATGCTGGAGGTGTGTGCTGCGCCTTTATGGGCTTTGATGCACAGATTTACCTGAAGCTCATAGTAGGTAGTAAATGTGTGTGTGGAGGTCTGTGTGGGCGGTGAATGGAGACATGGGGTTGTGGAGGCAAGTGGAGGACTTTGCCTGGTAGAGTGGAGTATTACCAGGGCCACTGGAATTATGCGATTGTGCGGCTGCAGCAATTTACGCATAATTAAATATTTGCCACATACTCCATCATCTCCCACATAATCTGCAGATTTCACCAACATTTTTTTGTTTTTAGTTGAAACAGTTCAAAGGTCACTAAAAATGCAGCAACACATGTTGCCGCACAGTGGACGTCCTTTTGCAGAGTTGGACTGGTCACTTTTCTGTTGCTTATTGCTATATTTGAGTGTTATCCGGGTACTAATGAGGTGTAACCTATGCCCAGGCAGTGTTTCCAAGTTTAAAAGTGACAAAATAATGAAGTAATACTTTTATAAAAATGTGCCACATTATGCTGCATAATTTGCCCTTTCTTGCTGCATAATTTACTCAACCCTGCCACATAATTTGGCGCTCTCCTGCTGCATAATTCCAATGGCCCTGAGTATTACATGCTCCCCTGTGCCTTGGCAAAGGGACATACATGGGTCAGATTCTGTGACAGGGCTGCACTGCAGCCCTTCCCCCAAGGTGACTTTACTGGTCACTTTAATTTTCGCTGGTAAAATTGGGTCCTGTTTTCAGGCTCTCAGAAAATCCAAGGCGCCTTTAGGAGCAGTATTACAGGCAGGATTTCTGCTCTGCACAACTTGTAATCGAAACATTAATCCACAATGGGGTAACCCTGTGTCCATCAGAACCTGGGTATAGATCAGCAAGTAAAATCAAGTGGCTCTGTTAGAGTAAAAACGCAAACCTCTGTACTTTTGTCGTTGTGAAAAAAAACACTCCTTTCTTTAAAATAAAATTTATTAAGCAAAATATTAATTCTAAATGACAAAGCTTTGTCATGTAATATTAATATTTTTTCATAATGAAAGAAAAGTAAAGAGAAATGTATATTCTTTTGCTCAATGACAAAAGTGATTCTATATATAGAAGTTAATTTTTTCTCTCCAACAGAAACAATTGTTTTTCTATACTTAACTTGTAATCGAGGCCTAAAAACAAACAACTACAATCTGAATTGTCTGGAAGTGCTTAATGGCATGTGCTGTTGTTACCCAATACAGTAGATGTTAGTGGATATCTATCACCCACAATTCCTGTGGTATAGTAGTCACATCACACACACTTTCACCCTGTGCTTGACCTCTAGACCCAGTTGGCTACTCAGTAACCTCCTATCTGCTGCTGTAGAGCTGTAGCAAAGGTGACTAGTGGAAAGTATGGGAAGTAAAGATGGCCCTGGGTATTTTCTGTTCCTTCTGCTGCGTTTATGACCCCTGTGACCTTTGGTATCAATGCCAGTGCCAAGGTGCTAAAGACAAGTCAGAGGGAGCTGCTGCTACCCTTGGCTACTCTTGAATGATGTCCATGTTTGTTGTATGAACCTGAGAGGAATAACTGAAGGAGAGACTAAACCCTGTGCCCTGCTTGTTTGATTCAGACTTCAGCAGCAGGCGGTGAACCCCCTGGACGCCTGCATTTTACATACCCACAAGATGCATGGGACCTAACGTAATATTGTCCATGCATTAACAATAGAACTGAAACAACACTGAATGTTTTCAATGCAAATGATTTCTAAATTATGTCTTCTGGCTTTCAAGCTAGCCTGGCTGATGAGGGGTGTTACCCCAAAACTGGTCCCAGGATGCTTATTTCTGGTCCATGGAAAACCTGGCTTGGCAGTTTGGGCTGGGCTGTTTCCATGAGGCACAGGGTCAGACTGATTTGCATATGGCTGAGTCTGAACTGGGGTGGCGAAGTGAGCTAAAGAACGATGATGGATTCCACCCAGATCTATAAGTGACTCGGGGTGAGTGTCTGAAAGGTTTCAGCACTCCGTCCATCATCTCCTTGTGTTTGCTTTGTTTGCCTTATGTTGGCAGGGTATTCCCATACGTAGGTCCCTTGCTCACTTTGCCACTGGATTCAAGCTAGCCTGGCTGATGAGGGATGTTACCCTGAAACCGGTCCCAGGATGCTTGTTTCTGGTCCAGGGCAGGACTGGCTTGGTAGTTTGGGCTGAACTGCTCCCATGAGGCACAGGGTGAAGAATGATTTGCATATAACTGCGTCTGAACTGAGGTGGCGAAGTGAGCTACAGAACGATGATGGATTCAACCCAGATCTGTGACTGGCGGTGAGTGTCTCAAATGTTTCAGCGCTCCGTCCATAATCTCCTTGTGTTTGCTTTGTTCGCCCTAAGTTGCCAGGGTATGCCCGGACGTGGATCCCTTGCTCACTTTGCCACTGGACTTAAGCTAGCCTGGCTCAAGAGGGGTGTTACCCTGAAACCGGTCCCAGGATGCTTGTTTGCAGTTCAGGGAAGACCTGGCTTAGCTGTTCAGGCTGGACTGTTCCCATGAGGCACAGGGTCAAGACTGATTTGCATATAGCTGGGTCTGAACTGGGGTGGCAAAGTGAGGTAAAGAATGATGATGGATTCAACCCAGATCTGTGGCTGGGGTGAGTGTTTGTAAAGTTTCAGCGCTCCGTCCATCATCTACTTGTGTTTGCGCTATTTGGAACATGCATGCTCGTACATCCCTTACCCACGAACTCAAAGAATTCTGAAATCTGTTTGAATCCTTTGCTGCCACAAAGGCTGTTTACTAATATTATTATGAGAGCAGTGTTTCTCCTATCTCACTCCACACAGAGCACAAAGGAAGTAAAGCAGATGTAATCTGATTAGAAAATGCTGGCTCAAGTGCCTTAAAGTAGTCCCATGTGAGCAAGAAAACAAAAGACTCTCTGTTCTTTTAAACCAGGGTCACAAGGGCTGATGCCAAGAAATATTTTCAGGAAAACCACTCAGTATGTAAAAAAAAATCATATTTACATTAATTATTAGTAAATATATCTAATTTGGAATTCTTGGAATTCTGTCATGGCTCTTGCACTTATAGAGAACATGGGACATGCACTTCCTTAAACATATGGTGTGACAAGTCGTCTTAAAGCTAAGGGTGACATGTACAACCACCAGGGTTTATGACTTGCAAATTGCATTTTTTAGCGACTCGCAATTTGCGAGTCGTAAAATCTGATGACCAACATTGTCTCAGACACTGTTTGTGATTCCTAAATGGGTCGCAAGGGACCTTCCTCATTAATATTCATGAGACAGGTCGCAATTTGCAACCCATTGGGAATGACCAGCACTCAGAGGGATGGTGGTCTGCTGGGGTCAGCAGACCACCATGTCTGTGACTGCTTTTTAAATAAAGCAGTATTTTTTAAATGCAGCCCATTTTCCACAAAGGAAAATGGGCTGCATTTCAGAAATGAAAAGTTTTATTTTTACTTTTTTAGAGTTGCCAGTGGTCCGTGGGACCACTGCCTGCTCTGAAAAAATGTTGGCGCCCCCGTTCACAAAGGTGAAATGGTCCCTTGGGGACCCGTTCACTTTTCCAAGTGGCTTACCACCAATTTAAAATTGATGATAATCTGCGAATGTTTTACGACTGCATTCCTGGTTGAAAATCATTTATACATACCAGTGCAACTCGCAGTTAGGAAGGGACGCCTTTTACACGCCCCTTCCTAATAGCGACTCGCAAACCCTATTTTGCGAGTCGGCAATTGGTTACTAACTCGCAAAATAGGTTTGCTACATGGGGAAATGTATTTTACCGGTCGCAAATGGCCCGATGGGCTGTTTGCGACCAGTAAAATGCGCTGTACATTGAGCTCTTAGCCCTTATGGAAGAACTGCTTATTACACTTTACACATAGATTAACAGCTGATTCTCCTCCTGGCTAAACAGGATAACAGACAGCTTTACTTCCTGGCTCTATAGAAAGCATCCATAGTCGAATTCGGGGCGACGTAAAGTTATCCTGCCGGGCACGCCTCCTTCACTACTTGAAAGAAATGACGTTTCATCTTCTGAGCCCACAAAATAACAAACTATGGGAGTGCTTTTGAGGCGTACGTTGGGCATCTGCCATAAAAAGGTGGATACCACGACTTCCATTCTTGCAACTCCTCTGCCCCATTAAGAGGCAGGAGCCCCTCAAGGTGGCTCAGCGGCCCATCTGCGGTAGGGCTGCTACATCATATTGCTGGTTGCCACTTTCCATATGGGCTGCTTGGACATCTTGATTATGTGGCCCTGGTGTGTAATGCAAGGCAGCCTTGAACACAGAAATCAAAGAATGACGCCCACATACAGAGAGAAATATCCCTGGTCGTCAGGACCACTAAATTTGAGTTTTTTTCTGAAAAAGCTGTAGCTTTGAGAGTTAGTTTTAGAAAAACAAAAAAGGTTTGCAAAGCAAGGACAGAAACATGGCACCTGCTTGTCAACAGTTCTGCCTACTATGTTTCCAACGGTGGATGCATTGTAGACGGCAGTACTTAATTTGAGCCGGTGGTTTCCGGTGCTCGGCACCGGCATTTAATTTTCAACACTGACCGTTGTGACAGTCTGCCACATGGCGGCGCTGTTTAACTAATTTAGAGATGAGCACAACAGGTTATTATTAATTCAAAATACATTAAAAATGACAATTACCTGCTGCCCAAGCCATTCTTATAGCTTTGGTGGCCTGAAGTAGTCTGAAGTAGTCACACTTCTAGGAATGTGATGGATAGTAGTTGTTTTGATACAATCATTGCAGCATGGCTGGGTAATGTGTGAAGCAACTGCAGTGGCTTCCTGACTAAAGCCACGGCACATTTTTTTTTTAAGCAAATTAAGCACTGGTAGACGGTAAAATCCTCCCCAGGCAAGCAGAAACCTCAACATATGGTATACTGTCCTCTGCTAGGGCACTACATAGTGAGGCTCCGCATCTCATCCTAATGCGCGGAGTTAAGTTCTGTCTGTTCTTTTACACTGCATAACACGGCTCGGCATCTCATCCTGATGCACAGAGTGACTGAAGTCCTGTGAGTCTATATAAAAATACCGTACATCTCTTCCTAATTCATGGAGTAAGAGCCTGTCTTTCCGAGGGCAGTATATAAAACCCGCTACATCTCAACCTGATCCACAGGGTAAGATGCTCCCTGTCCTCCATTCAATACAGCGAGGCTCCGCATTTCATCCTTCCTGATCCACATACTGTGATACTATATGACGTGGCTCTGTTTCTCATCCCAGTCTGTAGAAGAAGGTACTGTCTGAACTCTGACACGATATCACATGTCTCCGCATCTCATCCTGATCTGTGCTCATCGACAGAGTAAGAGTCTCTGTCTTCTAATGCTATATGGCATGGCTCTTCATCTCATTTCTGATCTTTAGAGTAAGGTACTGTTTGCCTTCTGGCACTATATAACATGGACATCAGTGTAGCATTCCCCCCGAGGGGGATGTCCCCCAAGGCACCAAGTGGATCGTCACCCGAGGATTAAATTCTTTGAGAATCCTTTTTTAGAAAAAATGACAGTCATCCAATTTGAATTCCTCCATTTGATGTATTAATTATACTGTTGTCGCATGAATTAACTTCATGCATGCAGCATACAGGTCCCAGAATGCATTGCAATCATTGCTTTTGATCAATCATATTATTTTCCTCATTCTTGATCTTCCCTTAATCTTCCCAATGAGTTTCGGGCAAACTGCCCTGCAAGGAATTCAAGCTACATGCACGGAAGTTCCCGATTTCTACCCCCCTGATGAAGGGCAGCTTGCCCGAAATGCATTGGGAAGATTAAGGGAAGATCAAGAATGAGGAAAATAATATGATTGATCAAAAGCAATGATTTCAATGCATTCTGGGACCTGTATGCTTCATGCATGAAATTAATTCAAGCGACAACAGCATAATGAATACATCAAATGGATGAATTCAAATTGGATTACTGACATTTTTTCTTAAAAGGATTCTCAAAGAATTTAATCCTCGGGTGAGGATCCACCCGGTGCCTTGAGGGACATCCCCCTTGGGGGGAATGCTACATTGATGTCCGTTACGTTCTGGTCCAGAGAGCGATACCCCAGGAGCACCTTTCATCTTACATCAAGAAGAAGAATATTTTGAATATTTGTAAAACAGTTGTGCATGGGCTACAACTACCCTTTGACTATATAACATGGCTCTGCCTTTCATCCTGATCCACGGAATAAGGTCCTGGCTGTCGTTTGACTCTTTAGAGCTGCTCTGCATCTCAGCCTGTTCCCCAGAGAAGGAACCTGTCTGTCCTGTGACCCTATACAGCAAGGGCTCGCATCTTCTCTTTGCAGTTATCTGACGCCTCTCCTGGAAGTGTCCGCTGCCTTTTCTCCTTCTCACTGTGATAAGGTGAGATGCTGACCCACCTCTCCTCTTCCGCTCCACATCCGCCTTCCTTTTCATTCACTGATGTCCTCCTGCTTGCCTGTTTTCCCTCCACCTCTCTCTAGTCTTTCACTCCTTCTCCCCCACCTTTACCCCCTTTGTTTAATGCTTCGCCCATTACTGGTCGCCTCCTTCAGCTAAGCATCACCTACTATCTCATCTTTACTCTTGCGTCCCTTCATCCTCTCCCCTTCCAGTCCGTGATCCCTCCCCTCTCTCTTTCTTCTCTACACTGGCTCCTCTTTTCTTCATTTTCTTGGCAGAATACACAATTCTTTCCCGCCTCCATCGCTGGTTCACCTCTCCTACGATTTCACTCTTTCAAGAAATGCTATTTTCTCTTCCTCGGTTCGTTTCTCCTCCTCATTTGTGTTCCCTTCCTCCTCCCACACTTCACTTCACTTCACTTCACTTCTCCTCTCTCCTCTCCTCTCCTCTCCTTCATCACTAGCTCATTTTCCTGTATTAACTCCTTTCTTTCACCCTTCTCTTCTTCTTCCATCTTCTCTCCACCCCGCCCCTTTCCTCCTCCGGTCCACCAAGCCCCAGCAGCACTCATACACCTGTAAGCAGCGAATGACGTTCCCTCCTGCCTCCGACAAGCGGGTGCCCTGTCGGCCTGGCCTTTCATTGGCCAGCGGCTCCGTTGATCAGGGTGGGCGGGACTTGATGGGAAAGTGGTGCTGAAGCTGCAGCCGAGGCAGAGATCGGACGGCGCAGCTCAGTACGGAGTAGGCGGAGGGTACGGGACAGCGGGCTGTGGTACCGAGAGCGGCCCTGGGCACCACCACAGCCCCGCGCCGGACTTCACAGGGCAGTGTTGACCAACAACTGGACGAGGGCACCAGGGGCGCGGCATCTCTTCATCGAACCCCGACAAAGGGGCAGCAGCACCGCCTCCGCCCTGAGCAGTGCCCAGAGGAGCACCGACAGACACCTGGAGTAGGACTTACAGACCCCGGGGGAGCACTGACCCACCCCCGAGGAACACTGACAGACCCATGCAGGAGCACTGCCACACTCTGGAGGAGCACGGACACACCCCTGGAGGAGCACTGAATCACCCGTGGAGGAGTACTGACCCACCCCTGGAGGAGCACTAACCCACTTTGGAAGAGCCCTGACAGACCCCTGGAGGAGCACTGACCTGCCCAGGAGGAACACTGACCCACCCCGGAGGAGCACTGACACTCTGGAGGAGCACTGACCCACCCCGGAGGAGCACTGACACTCTGGAGGAGCACTGGCACACCCCAGAGGAGCCCTGACCCACTTTGGAAGAGCCCTGACAGACCCCTGGAGGAGCACTGACCTGCCCAGGAGGAACACTGACCCACCCCGGAGGAGCACTGACACTCTGGAGGAGCACTGACCCACCCCGGAGGAGCACTGACACTCTGGAGGAGCACTGGCACACCCCGGAGGAGCACTGACCCACCCCAGAGTAGCACTGACCCACCCCTGGATGTGCACTGACCCACCCCTGGAGGAGCACTGACTCACCCCAGAGGAGCACCGACCCACCCCGGAGGAGCACTGACCCACCCCTGGAGGAGCACTGACCCACCGTGGAGGAGCACTGACCCACCCCTGGAGGAGCGCTGACCCACCGTGGAGGAGCAATGACCCACCCCTGGAGGAGCACTGACCCACCGTGGAGGAGCACTGACCCACCCCTGGAGGAGCGCTGACCCACCCCTGGAGGAGCACTGACCCACCGTGGAGGAGCACTGACCCACCCCTGGAGGAGCGCTGACCCACCCCTGAAGGAGCACTCACCTGCCCAGGAGGAACACTGACCCACCCCGGAGGAGTACTGACCCACCCCGGAGGAGCACTGACCCACCGTGGAGGAGCGCTGACCCACCCCTGGAGGAGCACTGACCCACCCCTGGAGGAGCACTGACCCACCCCTGGAGGAGCACTGTCCCACCGTGGAGGAGCACTGACCCACCGTGGAGGAGCGCTGACCCACCGTGGAGGAGCACTGACCCACCCCTGGAGGAGCACTGACCCACCGTGGAGGAGCACTGACCCACCCCTGGAGGAGCGCTGACCCACCCCTGGAGGAGCACTGACCTGCCCAGGAGGAACACTGACCCACCCCGGAGGAGTACTGACCCACCCCGGAGGAGCACTGACCCACCGTGGAGGAGCGCTGACCCACCCCTGGAGGAGCACTGACTCGGGCTTTGGACTCCTATCCAGTCCCCTGCTGTGCCTGAAGCTCCAGAGCATCTCCTGGCACCGGGTAGTCCTGGCCGACTGTCCATCTCTGTCTTTGGGACCATCGAATACCCTCTTGACCTTACCCCAAAACCACGTGACCACTGAATGCCCCTCCTCGCCTTGGCACAGACTCATTGTTTTATAAACCCCAGCGGTGAGCAATTCCACCTCGCTCCCTTACGAGACCACTTCCGGTTCTGGGGGCAGTGCCTGAACATTCACAGTACGAGTCTGTCCTCGCCAGCAGTATGGAGCCCAGGTAAACTTCCGGCAACCAGCAGAGTGAGGTGGAAGGGCAGCTGCCAGTGCCCGTGGAAGGTGGGTCTCAGGAGCAGGGGCATCTGGTGGCTTCTGGGAGACCAGACTTGGTGAAAAGCATCTTTTAGAGACACAGCATGATGCACGGGGACGAGGACCTCTGCTGGTGAAACGAGGGAGCGCACTTGGACAAAACTGCTAAAAGTGAGGCGGTGTGGACCACTGCAACTGTCTGAGATGGAGCCATCGGCTGGACCACTGAGGACCAATCCTGGGCCGCAGGAGGACGGCAGCATCCTCCAGGAAGGACCTGGGAAGGAGCGTGTGGATGCCACGCGGAGGCAAGGGCCTCTGGCTGGGGTGGGATACAGGAGCTTGGGGCAAGAACCTCTGTCAGGGATGTGGCAGGGTAGCCAAGGGCATAAGTTGGAAACACCTATTAATACAGTGGACCACAAGCCTGGAGTAGAGGCAGGGGGTGGCGTGTTGGTACAAGAACCCCTGGCAGGGGTGGGGCGAGCCCTACTGGGTCAAGTGGCTGATGTGGAAGCAGAAGATGATGTAATGAGAAGAGGACATGTGAGGGCAGCAAAGTATGGTGGACTGTGGCCTGAGCCTGGGATACAGCCACGGGGTGGTGTACCCACGGAGGAGGTGAGGAAAACTGTACCACAGCTAGGGACTGTGGTTGTGGTGGAGAGTCACCCACAGCGGAATACACCTGCGGAAAAAGCAGGTGGTGAACCACAGGGCAGAGGGGCCGAAGTTGATGTAGGTGTGGTAGTGCGAGGGTCTGTGGTGGAAGCAAGGGTTGGCAGACCGAGGGAAGTGTCTGGATTGAATCATGAACTTGGAACGCGGGCCCATGTTGTGGAGGTGGAGAATGACATACATGAGAAAGACCCAGTCGTGAAGTCAGGGGATGGGACCCTGAGATGGCAGCCGGTGGTGGCGGCAGGCGGCTTGTTGAGGCAAGAGTCTGTGGCGGAAAGAGAAGGTTGCATGCTAGGGAATGGACCAATCGTAGAAGCAGTAGAGGGCATAATGAGAAGAGGGCATGTAGGGGAGGGCGAAGACGGCATCCCACAGATGGGTCCAACGGTGGCCACCTGGGATGGCGCACTCGGGCACGGCTCAGGTACGGAGCTGGAAGGTGGTCCAGTGGGCCGAGTCCAAGCCGCCAAGGTGGAATCTAAGGGTCGGTTCCGCGTGAACTTTGTTGACTCCGGGAGCACAAGTGCAGAGAGCATGGCTAAGACGGAGAGTGAAGGCAGCCTTGGGCCAAGCAACACCTTCTACATGAGGACTTTTGGCCACAACACCATGGACGCCGTGCCAAGGATAGACCACTACAGGAACACCATGTCCGGTATCGGGGCCAAGATGGCGCGACCCAGCCTTGCAGAGCTGCACAACGAGCAGGTGAGTACACCCAACTTACAGCACATTGCGCACCTTGACTATCTTGGACCAGTTGCATAATGCATTCATTGTTGCCTCACTTTCACCGAGATCTACACCACAAAGTTTGATGATACCTATGCAAGCTCATGCATGTTGCTATGTATCTGTTATCGCAGCACATGCACACGGCAGTATGTCTCACATCACTCGATCCATGCTTCATGAAATGGCCTATCTGAAAATGGCTGTTGTGTGGAAGTTGGCCACATAAGGGTCCCACAAATGATGCCGCTGCCAAAGGGGTCATGTCTTAAGATGGGTGAACTTTGCACAGTGTCAGATGGCATAAGATATACATCCTGTTGTCTTATCATGCCACCGTATGCTTTTGCAATACTTCACATGACATGATATACACAACACAGTGGTCCATCACTCAAATGTGTTAGGAGATTTAGGGGTTTTGGATCTCCGGTCCATAGCACCTTGCTTGTGTAATAAATAAAAATTCATCTCACTAAGGATAGGTGCAATTTTGTTTTGCCCCAAACCTCGTTCTCTTGTATCACATGACATGATATCAATCAACCGATCAATCAGCATTTATAAAGCATGCTAATCACCCAATAGGGTATCCTGGCACTTTGGCCACTACAAGAGGATCACGCTACTCATTACGTCAGATCTCATTCAAGATCTAATTTTTTTCGGAATTATTTTTTTCTCTTTGATTTCTTTGGTCATAGGCACCAACACTAAGTGTCTGATTTTATGTAATTCCCGAGATGCCCACTATTACTTAGCACATGGTGAGATATTGTATGTCTAATGATTCCAGTGTATCTATGTGGCTTTGAATAAGGATCTATTAGTTTTCTACTTTTTCATATTTTTGATCACTCAAAGGTACACAAAGCTGGCCTTTGACTGTTCATTTTTCTGTTGCGATTTGCTTCTGTTGTGTGACCCCTTTCACCCAGGGTTAATGTGCTTCTCCATAAATCAGCCGAGCCTGTATTCTGGAAGATGAACCTTGGCTAATTCCATCAAGACCACTCTAGACGAATTCATACGCAATATCTACGCTCCATGTATATATGTGTCATTTGTATGGCGTAAACGTAGCCCAAAGGCAGTGGAGTACTGCACGGGGTCAAAGGCAGAGATACAGTCAGGGAGGCATTGGGAGGGGTTCAGCCACTGGAGTTGGATTGCTGCTTGGTCATGATGTAGAGTTCATTAAAGAGCAGCATCATCAGGTCTGTCCTGAATGGGAGCAGGGCTGTGGTGCTCCTGAAGCATGCTGGGATGTCCTTCTAGATACTGGGTGCATAAACCGAGAAGGCCTGGAGCCTCGCCTTTCCTTTCTCGCTTCTTTCTCTTTACTTGAAACACGTCCTGCATGTATGCGTTCCAAGAACCACCAGATCATGAGGGTTCATGTTTATAGTTGATTAAGCGGTGTTTAGACCTTTAAAATGTTTGAACAACCGACTGATTTTTTTTTTAATACTATTTAATAATATTGGAACATATGCACTTCATACTGTTTTTTATATGGTCTCATTGCAAAGATTTTAATTAATTGTGCAATAAAAAGTATCTATCTATCTATCTATCTATCTATCTATCTATCTATCTATCTATCTATCTATCTATCTATCTATCTATCTATCTATCTATCTATCTATCTATCTATCTATCTATCTATCTATCTATCTATCTATCTCCAGATACTGAGAGCTGGTCAGCTGGGCAGGCGGGAGCCAGTTGCGATGGCCATGTTGGTGATGCAGATTGTGTTGGCTATGGTGCTGTAGGGCAAGAGGGGATCGGTGGAGATCTGCCAGTGTGGAGTTGATGTGGTCACCTTACTCGATCCCCTTGTGAGGCATGCTGAAGCATGTGGGAATCTCTTTAGTGGGATCCGAGAGGAATCTGAGAGGCCGGGGAGCATGGTCTTGCCACCACCCCAATGCAAGAGCATGAAGGCTTGACAGTGGTCTGGGAGGAATGGTTACACCTTCTTTAGTAGACAGAACTGGGATTAGGTTGTCCTGGTTTCCTTAGGGATGTGTTTCTTGGGGTTGAGTTCATGTTCAAGGTTAACCCAAGTAATTTGACATTGGTTGAAAGTTGGGGTTCCAATCTATCCAGATTCAATTATATCCAGGTTTAGAATCTTGTTGTTCTTGGCAGATGGTACGAATTCCACCTTGGTGGGGTTGAAGTTCCGGTAGGCACTGGTTCACCCAGATCTGGATGAGATGCAAGCCGTGTTTAAGGTGTTAGATGCCTGGAATGGAGGAGAAATTTGAATGGAGTTACGTGCCAATAGCGTAGCGTTGAATTTTGATTAATTTATCGGTAATTCGAGACCTAAGGATCTCCATATAGATGTTGAAGATGATTGGGGACCAGGTGGGATTATGAAGACCTTTGCAGGTGATTGGGGTCTTCTAGGCCCTGAAGGTGCCCATGTGTATGAGCTGGTGAGAGTTGAATCCCATTAGGGACAATAAAGTATGGATAAGGACGGGATGGTCCTGAGAGGTCCAGCAATGCCAGAAGGCAGGAGGTCACCTTTGTCTACAGTAAGAGAAGGACCATCTGTGATTTGAATTGTAGCTCTCGCAGCGCTACGGTGGATTATGAAGCCGGATTGGTCGTCATGAAGAAGACATTTCCTATTGGCGTGATCATGGAGTTGAGTGTAGACGGTAATGATCTTACCGATGACCGGTAGGAGAATGATGGGCGGGTAGCTGGCGTTGCCATCAGGGTCTAGAGTGGGTTTCTTGAGCAGTGAGAGGATGATGCCCGTCTGTTTCATTGTATTGCCGGCAGGCATGCGTTATTATATTCAAACATGATATAGTATACCCCCGCTTCCTTGCCGGATTAATATCTAATATTCACACTCGACTAAATGCTGTCGGAAGGATGAAATGTGGTATCACTCTCATCTCATTCCTGTGATTCAGTAGGACTAGATTCTCCTTTGGAAACTGTCAGTAATTTATTATTACAGGTGCAACCTATACCCATTATTATAATTTATTAGTATTATTAATAGTTATAATACTAATAATAATATTGTTGTTGTTGGGGATGGTAGCATTTGCTTGTAATTCTTGCCTTCTTCTAGCGTTCATTGTTTATGTTGGTTTCATCCTGAATCAGCGCCTCCCTGCCTCACCTGGAGCACTGATGGAAAATAGAAAGATTACAACTCCTTGTCTCCAAGGTCAGGGAAGCTGTCCTCTTCTGCGGTAATAATAGCTTGTGGTTCCCCAGGGGGGTCAATTAACAGAAGGCGCTATATCCCGGCAACACATGCACTTATGTCAGCACTATGACTTGCAGAAGAAACTGATAAACTCTATCAGAGACTCTCTGAAGACATACACAGCACTTACTTCACCATATGTGTCGATGAATTACACACGGTGTGACTGTACATCATATATATCTCTGCTGCTTTAGCATCTGCAGCTGTAAAACAAGCATTGGAAGTGCTGATAGGTCTGGCTTATGAATGAAAGTGACTTTTGTGTCAGTGATGGGGTTAGGCACTCCAAAAGTCGTCATACATGCACTCAGGCACTCATCTTTGCACTCATGCATCCATTAATCCATCCACTGACTCATTTCTGCATTCATTCTCTGACACAGCCACAATAAAACAAACAAAAACTCAATAACATATGCAAGATAAATGAAAACAATGCAAGTAGAAAAAAGAACACCTGCTGCTGTCTAAACAAGGTGGGCATATGCTTAGAATAATGAGACGACTAAACATAGCAGTGGGTGTTCGTCTAGCAGAGGTGTTGTAAATATTATAGCATTCTTTTACAGTTCCATCATGGTCTTAAGCACTGCCTGGAGAGCTGCAGTCTCCTCTTAAGAAACATTAAAATAAAAAGAGAAGAATAAAAAATGGAGGTGGGACTAGAAAAGTAGAAAATTAAAAACTAAAGGACGGGCCAACCAGCCCTGACACTGAAGCGCACTCATTGTCAGGAGAATGTACACATTTGATCTGGTGCTTAATTTGTAAAAAAAAGGAAGTGCCAGGCCAAAGTCATGAGGTCACCACCCATAGCCCCTGCCAGTGCTGCCAATGACAGTACCTGCACAACTACTAACCATCACACTGCAACAAGTGTGACAATTCAGACTATTTAAGGCCTCAACAGCAATAAGAATGGCTTGGTAAGCAGGCTTTAGTACGTTTTAATATATGTTGAATTAATAAACCACTGTTGCCGTGCTCATCTCTACATTATACAAACAGCACCACCATGTGGCAGCTGTCATAAGTGACGGTGTTGACAACTAAGCACCAGTGCTGAGCACTGGAAACCACTGGCTTAAATTAAGCACCAATATAATCAGAAAATGCCATAATTCACAGGGCAAGAGAGGCCATGACTGATGTGGACAGCATAATTACCTCATGCAGTATGCCGGTCATGAATGAAAGCAGAGTGTACATGACACTCAGACTGGCCCAATGGCAGAAGAGAGCTGACACAAATGCCATCCTTTGTATGGTTATATATTTATATGTATGAATGTTTGCATTATTTATTCATTACACAATCATAGCAGACAGCTAAGAAGAGATTCTAGCAAGAAATAGTACAGTGTAACTCTTCTACCCCAAAGGTTTGTGAGAGCTGGATGTCAACACCAAAATTCTTCCCCACAAAGGCAATCGGGGACATTTCATGTAACAAAATACCTCTCTGTAGGCTTTAATACAGAAAAATACCAATCCCCCATTGAATGCCTATTGACTTTAACATATGCTTTTCACAATCAATATGTCAGGCCTACTATGCTTAACTAACCTTTCATAATGCGCAGATCAGACCTATGACATTGAAAATATTTTCCCTAGTGAACCAGTCAGGCCAACTGGCTCATTACTGCTTCAGAGCATTTTATGAAATATTGTGTTTACTGTTGGGGGCGGTGTTATTGCATGCTGCTTGTTGAGGGAAGGGAGAGCATTATTGCTTCCACTGCCTTACAAAGTTCGCAGTCATTGTACTATCTAAGGAGAAGTGGTGTGGTGTGATCTTGGGTCATTGTTGCTTCTACTCCCCAATGGAGGGACGGGCTCATTACTACTCCTACTAGTACTGTCCGTTGGGGATGCTAATACTATCCTGTATGAAAGAGCTTGTGGCCCTTTTACTGGGTCATCTTGCGCCTGCATTTTATTCCACTGGCAGTTAAGCCCCCCCTTACTCATTCTTACTTGTATGTTTGACAACTTTGAAAAGTTCCTGAAAGCAATGAAGTTTCAAAAAAAGGGGCCTGAAAAATCTCAAAAGCAGATTTAAAGAAAATTAACACCAAACATACATTTGCTAGGAGTGATCACCTCATAATATTTAGTGAGTAAGAATCTTCTTTATATAAGCGCATATTGCAAAAAACACATATGTCACACCTTCACCAAATTGTTCACTTCAGTCAACACAATGATAATGGTATTGCATATTTTGAGTGCATGTTATCCAATTGGTCTGGCATTTTCCATTTGGTTTTCCAAAACCTGCTGCCACTTACACAATAGGTAATTGTCATTTATACAATTTCTCGGAAATGTTTTCAAGACACCTCTTTTTCCATGTTAGTCCATTTCTGTCCAAAGGATGTTGAATGTCCATGGACAGAACTACTAAGTAGTCCTGGGCGACATGTTATCGGTGCCGGAGTAATTTTATGTCACTCTTTTGACGCAAAATGATTGAAAATTACGTGAGCATGCCCGCTCACGTAATTATGGGTAGCATGGCCCAAAAACCTACCTCAGGAGCACAGGAACACTGAACGTGGCGAGCGCTCGTGTCTAGTATCTGCTGCTGTTTGTGTTCTATTGCATTTTTGTGCAATTTTCTTAGTTGAAAATTGTATCCTCAGGTCCATTTTGGACGCGAGTGTGTATCTTTCAGTAAGAAAATAGCGCTAAATGCTGGGTTACACCACTTGTGTGATCAAGCATAATCTCACATAATGTAGCTATCATTTTGCATATTTACGCTAGAACGAATTACGTAAGTTACACCCACCACTACTACTAAGGCATAAGAGTGTTTGTTGTCTATGTGAGATGAAGGCTGACATTGCATTACACTCGCTTTGCTTCGCTGGTCGACATTTACTGACTCCTAAAATGGTATTGCGAATCGGGATATGATGTATCCGTCTTCATAAAACTCCAGTATGATTAAAAACATTGAAAATGTCTAATCCCTGATCTGGAGTGGTAGTACCTTTACAAAAGGGAAAGGTCTAATGAAGAAATTAAGGTAGGCAGTGCACGAGGGGGATTTATTTTCAAAGAAACTTTTTAAAACAAGTAAACTTACTATTAAACATAGTCCTGCTTCCTTTAAGTGTGGCATTAAAAAAGTTTACTTATATTTAAATATGATAGTAGACATGGTGGTTTGTTGACCCCAGCAGGCCACCATCCCGGTGATGCCATTCAACCGGAGTAAGTTATGATTTGTTACCTACTTCAATAATATTCATGAGGTAGATCTGATGCGGGCCACTCCAATTGGTAATTTCTTTATCAGATCTATTAGTGCATAGGCCAGCTCGCAAAATTCAACACTGGTCACAAAAATGCTGGTTGCAATGTGCCACAAGTATTTTGCGACCAGTATTTTGTATCAGGCCTAGTGTACTACAGCATGAACGCGACATGTTTTACAAACAGCCCAACACAAAATCAGTAAAGGTTTCTACATTCCCTCTCTTTGAAATCCCGTTGCCCTGGGTAACAGTCTCTTTCGAGTAATCTCATTGGCATTCAGGGTTTCTGGTCATGCAGAGTGGTTTATCTAAATCTCTTTTCAGATTCCGTTCCATGTGGTGTAGACCCCTGTTGCCTTCCTGTTATGCATCATAATTATTTCACATTAGTGGTTCAGGGACAAGGGGATGAGCCCCGCTGTCATAAGAACAAAGCACTACTGAAGATGCCAGGAGTGGATGTTAAGTTTTGTAAATTGTTAAGTCACATTATTCCAGGCTAATGAGTTGTCAAACCTGAGCTTCTTTCATGCTGCATCGAGTTATCATTTTAGCATGACTTATGTGGATTTATTTTTCCCCATGAGTGGCTCTGGAAGGAAGCCATTGTGCCAGTGCATCGACCCACACTAAAAGGCAGACAAGGCCCATGCAAAATACATGCTTTAAGCTTCATTAGTCCAAGATGCCTCCTGCTACAGACACTGTCAATCAATCAACCAATCAGGATGTATAAAGCGCAGCTAATCACCCAATAGGATACCCAGGTCCTAGAGTTTCTTCTATTTAGGTAATATGTTTCCTATCCAAGCAAGCTCGGCACTTTGCACTTTCTGCATTCCGAGCAGGGGCGTAGCTTCAGGGGGTAGTGCTAGGGGTGATACGACCCTCCTTATAAATGTATTTTCTGCTAAATAGTTGGGTACAGATGCTTTCAGGCGGATATGGTGAGGTGTCTTGTGGATTTCAGCAGGAATGTTTGCACACACACAGGCAAAAACCGCACACACTCTCTCCCTCTCTGTTTTGAAAGTCTTCAACAATGTTGGTTATTTTACAAAAGAATGTGTTTTCTCTCACTTAGTGCCCTTACCAATCCACATTCGTCTCCCTGTCCACCAGGGCCGGACTGGCCGTAGCGGGCACCGGGCAATCCCCCGGTGGGCCGCACAGGTGGGGGCCGGTTTTGGGCCCCTGGAGGCCGTTTTTGTTACAGGGCCGTTTTTGCAGCGTAGCTGCAAAATCGGCCCTGTAACAAAATCGGCCGAAAATCCCCGCGGGAGGGGGTGGGCGGCCGAGCACTTTGCCAGGGCGGGTGTTGGTTCCCAGTCCGGCCCTGCTGTCCACTGCCCCTTTAGCCCCCTCTCATGCACCCGGCTTGTCGTATAATGTATTTTAACATTATATGCCAGCATCATTGTTGGAAAATCTGAAGCTCACCCCCCTAATCTTACTGACAAAGGTACAACCCTGATTCTGAGTGTCCATGAAAGATTTCACCTACTTTCCAAATGTTAGCTCTTGGTTACCACTGCTACCTCCATAATTCATGAGTGCCAACCCTGTGCTTGAAGCAAACTGAGTAATGATCTTTTCAACCTATGGATAGACACTTTGATGAAACTCTTTTGTGGCAGCAAACCCTGTGATTTGCCATATCACAGGGTTTGCGATTGAAAGAGAGTATCTTGTAATGTACTAAAACCACCAGCCCCTCAAGTTTTTCAACATATAAAATCCTTCTGAATCACATTTCGTAAGGAACTGTTTGGGGGTCTTCCCAATTGTGAGCTGTTATGAAATGTATCATTGCTGAGCAACCAACATATTGGCCGCAAATTATTGATTAGTTACCGACCCCCAAGGTGGGGTAGTAAGTGATTAAAAAAGGGCAGCTTCTGATGTAGGAATTGTGAAATGTGTCAGGCATCAGGAAAAGATACCGCAAACTGGGGCGGGTCCTGGTCTTGGCTTTGGGAATTTCGATTATTACAGATGTTTTTAACTCATGATTTATTTGTTGGGTTTTTCAACATTTTATCCATTCGCCTTATGAAATTAAATGTGTTTGTAATATGTTTGTATTGTTCTTTTATGGCTTTTCTAAGCCGAATAAAATGTTATGACTGTGTCAGGCCGTCTATGTGCGGGCGGGGGGTGCGTCGTTGGGCATTAGTCCTGGAACATAAGTCTACTGCCCTTCACAGTCCTCATCCCTGCATTTGCAGCCTTTAGAGAGGGCACCAAAATGTGACCTACCTCATTAATATTCATGAGACCTGCTCTGAAGAGCTTCACTCGCATGGTACAAGCTGATGGCAGCCATACTGGCAGCCCCTCACTCTTTTGCTACTCTTTGCTGTACCAACTTCCTGTGCTCCCAACTGCCTGGCAACTACGACCAGGTGCTACCGTCTCCTCCTTTCTGGTACCCAGTTTCAGAATGCCTCAATCTGCATCTCTCTCTAATTCTTGCCTGCTGCCCTCTTTATAGAGTAGGGGTACAGATAGCTTTAGTCTCCTGTGAGTCCATTCTGCAGATACAGACAGTGCCGGCTGGGGCCATTTATAAGTGGTAGGGCCACATGTTTCTCCTGTGTCACTTAAAGAATGAATGGAATGTAAACTATTATGACCTCTTTGCATTCCATTCATCCTTGGATTGACAGAAAAGGAACGCATACTTAAATTCAGTGTTGTGGTTTTACCTACCTTTCATCAAGATTTCGATCCCGCTCCTCTGATCACCCTGTGAGTATTGCTGGTAACCTGGCTGTGGAACTTTGCCTATGTCGACCCAGCCTAGCCCAGCCCATTTCAACGCTGCTCTCTAAAATACAGATTATTAGACTCTGATTGAAGTGTATGAGAGCAGTGCTGGGATTGGATTGAGCCGGGCAACCCATCGCTCCGTCGAAGACCAGAGACCTGCCGTCTCTGTCCTGCATGCTCTGCAACAGTGCGGGATCAGAGGCCTTTAAAGTGTGCATGTCAGATTAGACTCACCAGGGCTTTTGTCCAGCCTGACATGCGCACTTTTAATATACGGCAGTCCTTCGATCTACATTACGAAAATAAGACCATGTATCCTCATCCTGCACTACGCAACGCCAGCCGCTGGTGCCGCTGTATAGTTTAAAAATGTTTTTACTGTTTGGCTCTTAAGTGGCGGGGCAACACTCATGTGCCACTATGAATGAGCCGCCGCTGGATACAGAACCACAGCATATGGCAGATGTTTACAATAAGCCATGGAAACATCGTGTTATGGCTGAAGGGTTGTAGAAACATTTAGCATGCACCAAATGATTATGCCTGCTTCACATTATGGCATACATGGAACAACTGCTCCTCCGGGTGCCCGTTCTCTGCTTTGTAGGCAATATAGGCTTGTTGGATTTTTGAATGTTTGTGTTGTTTTTGCCACCAACGCCATAATGTGCCAGCATCACAAATGATGTTTGTTTGTTATCTTCTTTATTCTGCCTCACCCTGCTGTACGTTGCCTAGCAACACCTTTTCCACAGGAAGCCTCTGCCCTTTTCTGCCTTCTCTGGGGTGTTTTGGTGGCAAGAGTTGATCTTTCTCCTCTTCCTCATTCCCCACCTATCATCCTGTCACCCACGTCACCAGCACCGGCCGCGTGGAGTGCCCGATCCGCGCCCCGTACACCTGGCTGCTGTGCTTTTTCAGCAATAAGTGGGTGTATATATTCTATTCCTCCGTCCTACTCTGCTCCTCACAACCCACACTATCCACACAGATTGTCCATACTCCCTCCTGCACTACACACACACAAAGAGTGTGCTGTTATTTATTTTGGGGTTCTCTTTTTGGCCCCCCACAACTCCCTGTGGTCCACACCGTCTCTTATGTCATTGCATCCTGTGTCACTCTGTAATCCAGAGCTCTCACTTGGGTCAAGGCACTGACAGATGCTGTGGTTATTTCTATTTTATGACCTACTTTCTGCATTGATTGTTCCAAGTAGAAGAGGCTGCTATAATCTTGTCCAGGGTCCATTTGCTGTTTGAGTTCTTTTCACTCCAAATGTAAACTCACAACCCCCGGGCCCCAGGCAAGGCCTCCGCAGAGACCTCCAGTCTAGAGTCCCCAGAAGGGATCTCACCCGCTGTTGCACACGCTCTAAGAGTGACACTGTGCTCCAAGGCGTTCAACTCACGCTCATTGAGTGACATTGTGCTCCTATTGGTAAACCTCCCAGCCAATGAGTGCGCATACTCAGAGGGCATCAGATCCCCATCCAATGGAGAGACAGTACACCAGACTGTGAGACATACATCCAACAAGCGCGTCTGTATTTGCACCAGTGCAAACCTTGCGTAACACGGCTGATGGATTACGGTGCATACAGAAATCTTGTGATGGCTCAGATAGTTATTGGCTTTATTTGGATTTTTCCTTGTTAAAACATATTTCAAGATAAATGTGTTTATTTATTTATTTGAGAGTTTTATATAGCGTTTCAAATGATTGGTGCCCATGGTATGTTCACGAACGACTGATCTATGCTAGAGATACAGGTTTTACCGGTTACAGCAATGTACATGCAGGGAATCTAACTGAAAACACTTCCCAGGGTAAGCATCTGGTTTGAACAACTGGCACAGAACAGAGCCTCCTGGACCTGCATTGGGTGCCCCTGAGTCAAAGGAAGGCTGTTTGCAGTTCTAAGTTATTCATCATTCGGGGCGTGTTGGTGTCTCCTTGTGACGTCACTCTCTCGCTGTGTTGTGTTATGGCCCCCCCTAACCCTTTGCGATGGACCTTCAACTCCAGGGTTCAATGATATAAAACAAGACCCAGAGTGCCACATGCTCTTGGCTAAAAATCAAGGTTGCCCGAAGGCGTCATCCATGACGTGGGCCGACTGGCCATTAACGAGTGATGTGTTGTTTGTAAATCATTTTAGCGATGTTACCACCGAACAGCGAGGAGTCGCGTGTGCGTCTACGCTTCATGCCCATCCCTGAGGAAGAGATTTCCACTGGTGCTCTAATTCACTCTGCTTGCGCCAGGAGGAAACCTGACACACTGGGAGTAAGATTCATTCTCACATGGAGAGGCACACGTTGCTGTTCCATATTAATGGGAGTTTTGCTAGTCCCTTAGGTGAGGTCTTGTTTTGGAATAATTAATACTCCTGGGACTGCTGCTGGTGTGGCAGCAGCTAATTAGAGGGACATCTGCTGTGACAGAGTCATTGTAAACTGTGTTATCCACTGATATTAACCGCTTACAGCGCTTATATCACGAAATACACCATCTCTTGGCGCTGCTCGGCACTCTGACCTAGATAAGTTTATTTCTGAGCATATCATCATGTTCAAAACATCAAGAATGAGGAATTATCATAACTGAGACACCTGTACCAATAATGCCTAGCTACCTCTAGACTATTAACAGCATCCAAGTAATAGCTAGCGCCAAGACACCCATGGGTATTTTTGCACTTCATAAGTTATTTTTGCATAATCTAACATAATCGTGCGGCTTAGCACACAGCCAACCGAAATACAGCGAACTACTACTAGAAACTAACGCTGGGCTCCAGGGAGTAAGGTATTCGCCATATAAAAAGTGGTTCAAGGCCAAGTCAGGGAGGGTAAGCGCTATAACTAGTCACAATGCAATACAAAACAATACAGTGTAGATGCTATTGGCAACCTGTCTTTGGTTGGCAAGACAGCGGCCATGTTGGAATTCTGTACACTTGGTTTTGTGAAGCGCTAGGCTCCACAATCTCAAAGCGCTATATAGTGGCTTCAAAGATGAAAGTGCATATCTTGTGCACAGAAACTATTAGTGCAGTCATTACACTGCCTTTGGAAATTGACCCAGTCTAGCCCTCCCTAGCCACTGCAGACACTTCCATTATCTTTTCTCGCAGCCACCATTGGTTGTTCGAGATGGGAGGCGGGTCTAACAATTTTCTTTTGTTTTCAACGACTTGATTTTAACAAGGACCCAATGTTCCACCTATTCGACCACATTCGGGGAAACCCATCAGACTCGTCCTTGCATTTTCATGGAAACTGGATTTAAAAGCCCTTAATCACTCCATTAGCACATCCAAGAAAACAACAAAAAAAACAGCAGGAAACAAAAGTAAGTATTTTCTTATGAGGCTGCACATTAGTAAAGCTCATTACCAGGGACGAGAGGAATCTCAGGTACAAGTCTGACTCCCAAGGCCACATCAGGCCGGATCATGCAATATTTATTGGCCTTGATGGACGTAATGCAGACAGTCATGAATAACTTGCACAAAAGGTTATCTTGAAATCGCCCTAATGGAGCAGTACATTTCGCATAAGTGGCAGCCATCAAGTTGTGTTTCTTTTTCCAAGAATTGCTCTGTACAAGGCTCACCAGGGAAGGGAAATCGTCACAGTCATAAGAATCCAGAATTGTAGCAATGCATATAGCTCTCTCTATAGAACTGCTGCTTAAAGATATGTTTGGATGGGACGTTTTCTTCTTTAAAGTTACCCTCTTGCTTTGCTGGAACCTCCGGCCCTATGGGTGAAATGTGTTGCACCCTCGTGAATCCTGCCCTGAACCAGAGGCAGACATTCGAGGGTGAAATTAACACTGGGTCACGAATTTCGCTCCGCTGGCGGAGCTTGCTGATTTGTGCATACTCCGCGTTCCGCGGAGAACGTGAAGTCTGCAAAAACTTCTGACTCCGCAGCGAAGCGAAGTACAGCATCGGACCCTCCTCCCTCCCACTCCCCGCAATAAATATTTTTAAATAAAAATTACAATTAAAGTAAAATAAAAGCCCACTTACCTTTATCGCGGCGTCTCTGGTGTGTCCTCCTCCTCCTCACCGTAACCCGCTACGTCATGCGCAGTCCTACCATGACGTACATCTGACGTAGGGGATTACGGCGAGGAGGATGGCACCCCGGAGACACCGCGATAAAGGTCAGTGGGCTTTTATTTCACTTTAAGTGTAATTTTTATTTTAAAATATTTAATTGAGGGGGGGAGGATGAGCGGAGCGGAGCTCCACAGAGTTTTTGCCCAACTCCGTGGAACTCCGCAGAGAGCAACTCCGCCTGCTCCGCCCGGGCCTAGGTGAAATACCATACTCTACTCTATTAAAGTGTCTTTGTAATTTGCAATGTCAACACTGCGATTCCTTGCGCATTGCAATAAAAAATGATTTGCAATAAGTAATTCCTCTCTTCTTTGGGGGTGTATTCAAGGTGTGTTACAGCTACTGCTGCTACAGAGCATCAAATGGTCATGTGCTGTGTCCTTGTCAGTCTGTCTGTAACCATTCACAGAGCGACACTGGTACATGAGAGACTAATGCTGATGTGTAAACATTTGAGGGAGGGGACAGTGCCCGGCAGTGCTTAATTTGTAAAATAATTAGTTCTGGAGCTTAAAGTTTGCCCTAGAAGCGAGGGCTATCCAATGTCGGAGTGCCGAATACCAATGCAGTCTAGTCTTAATACCACAGTATGCAACTTTCATCCACCACCAGGCACACCCTGGCACTTTATTTGACTCTTACAGTTTCTTTTTCATCCCTGTTTTTCAATTTATCACAGTTTTCTGTCTTTCTCTGCCTCTTTCATTCGTGCTACTCTGTTTTTCTCTCTCTTGTTCTGGGTCTGTCTGATGATGGACAATAAGTGCTGTCCTCAAAAATGAGTGCCTGTGGGCCCCACCGTCAACCACATGCCCAAATTAGGTGATGGACAGTTGTCATCTTGGAAATGGTGACACTGATGCCAGTAATTATTTAAGAAAAAAAACAGGTGCTGGGCCAAAAATGTTTTCCTAGGAACCAGCCACCAATGCTTATGAATGCTGAGGCTTCCAGATCTGAAGATCTCCATAATTGTGATTCCACCACGTGGCAATTTTTTCTGCCACACACATCCTGATTCTTTATTTAACCTGTGCATGTTCTTTTTCATCCCTTTGTCACTGTTTTCTGTCGTTCTCTTTCTTTTTCTCCTTCTATCTCCCTTAACTTCCCTTCTGTCTCTTCGGGCATAGTCTGATGCTTCAAAATAAGTCCGGGCACCAAAAGTGAGTGCTGTGCCACCACCAACAGCCACCACCAACAATCACCACCAACAACCACCGTCAATAATCACCTCCAACAGCCAGCACCAACAACCCAACACCAACAGCCACCACCAACAGCAACCATCAACAATCCCCACCAACAACCACCACCAACAACCACCACCAACAGCCACCACCAACAATCACCACCAACAACCACCGTCAATAATCACCTCCAACAGCCAGCACCAACAACCCAACACCAACAGCCACCACCAACAGCCACCACCAACAATCACCACCAACAACCACCGCCAACAGCCACCAGCACAAATTTCAATATCTGGGTTTGCGTTTTCATGGTATTCATGTGTGAATGATGGGAAACATCGTTTACAACGCATGCGTTACAACGCACGCGTTACGACACGTGTCATTAAAAAAATATTTTACAACGCAAAATCCATTACAACGCATGTCATTACATTGCATAATCCGTTACAACGCATTTCCCAAAGTAACGCCCCAGCGGAGTTAGGATAGTAATTGCGTTGTAATGGATCATGGGTTGTAACGACATGCGTTGTAATGGATTTTGCGATGTAAAAATTTGCTGTAATGACACACGTTGTAACGCATGCATTGTTAAGTGTCATATTCGTGGATGATGGGTTCTTTAACAGTATGTCTCTGCTTGGTTTCTGCATTAGCAATGTATGCACTTCTATATTTTATATAGCTCAAATATGTAACTTTTTTGTGGTCTAGCCAAAAGGCTCTTTATGAATATACTTAGTGTGACTTTACATAGATGGGTGGGGCATTTAGAGCGGATTGGAATTCGGATTATTGAAAGCATTTGGAGGGTTTCTTACTAAAGAGAGGAGAAAACGAGGTACCCACCTGGGCCGGGGTTAGTTCAGAGTCCTGAAAGATTTCCCCTCTGAGGCATTACTCAGTCGCTGCATCTAGTCTCTTCGCAATCTTAGTCAAAGGCTTTTGCAAATAGTTCAATTTTCAAGAGATTTTCTGAAGAACCCTGTCTCTGCTCTGGACAGTAGCTTTTGGAACCATGAACATTCCTCCCCGTGCTGCTGTGTTTATCACCTCCCAGCAGAGCACCAAGGGGCCATGGCAAATGCCAGCCCGCTAGCTATACCACCACCATGACGACGAGTTGGGATTTAAACCCCAAGGTTAATTCCAGAAACCCAGCATTCTAGACCCTGTTCCCAGGCCTGGAGGGAAGCTTCACCTCTGGGACGTCACTTCTGTCTTAGCTTCACATCTGATGGAGTGACTTAAAAGTGGAAGGCAGCATCATAGTCACTACCATTTTGTGCCTCAGAGTATGGTGACCTGGCAAGGCAGAAAGGAGCATCATTCATGTGGTGGGAAGAGTGTTGACTTTGTTTTGATCCTATGTGGGAAGTGTTTCCATGTTGTGCACGATGACCACAGAGGTGCGGTTATGGTGTTATATGGCACGGCCCTCAGCGGTGTGCTAGGTGAAGACATGTGACCGATGGACGTGCAGTGCGCAGGTCAGCCTACGCTGGAGGCTACGAGCAGAGGTGCAGTCCCTTTCTGGATTTCCTTATGTTCGGAGTCCTCTGTACCGGTTGCCGTACAGGGTCATCCATTGTAAGATTTTATCGTCCGAAGCTGGTATAAGTTGAAGGATAGATGGTGAAAGATCTGCCAGGTTGGATTGCATTACTGTTATCTCTTATGTGATTGTCATTATAAGATATCAGGCTGGGGTCCTAGTAAACAGTCAATGATGGCCTCCAGTGGTGAAAAAGAGTCCATGGTGGCCACTGTGTGAAGCAGATCCCTTCAGTCATTCCATGCCTGTCCAGTGCTTCCGAAGAACTATATTCATGTTACAGTACAAAATAATACAAAGGAATGTCTTACCTGCATATCTAGAGAAGATGTTTCTGCTCACAGTCAGATTTCTTTACAATAGCCTGACAATTTCCTCACGTATTCGTGAGCACACACAGGTATAATAGGAGACAGTGGCAGTGCGTGGGAGGGCATGCAGCCGCGGAGCTTCACTGACTCACTTTTTCCCTCTAATTTATACTTCAATTTTTATGTAGGGAGGATATGGGAAATAAAATAATAGGAATTTTTTGATATTTGCTGTGGAGAACGTTTAGACTAATGAAAGCTCTATGATATGACAGCAATGCACATGCGTCCTCAATGCATTATTTGGAGTAAATTACCCCTTACCGACTGTATCCGGACTAGTGCATCATCCAGAAGAAAAGACCTTGAAGTTGCAGATTTATAGAACTATGTGTGTCTGTGTCACAGAGATAAATACACAAAATGAGGCTTGTCTGTAATCTGTGCTCCAAAAAAAGGGGTCACTGTTCCTACAGAGTAAAGGGGGGGGGGCTAGGGTGTAGATAGGAGAGTCAGTGAGACTCTTACTTGTTGCCCTCACACATCCCAAGGGATGTCATGCTTCATCATAGAGCGGTTGCTCCTCGTCGGGCTGGTGCTGGAATGCTCTACAGGTCCCTCAAAGGACCTTTTAAAATTCTCGCCATATGATGCGTGTGAGGAAGTGCTCATAAGGAAGTGAGTGAATATCAAATCGACTAGAGGTCAGGTGTGGATATAAGTGGAAACAGTGTTATATTTATTGAGTCAACATGTTTCGCGCCCCTGTTGGTCTCGGACAGAGATCCTTTGCTCTTCTTCAGGACCAGAAAAGAGAATAATATGAGAGTGGAAGTGTGCAGGGGCCCTCCTTATAGTAGGGTGGTGCTACCTATTGGATCCTTTCTTGAGTAATCCAACCTAGAACAAAGAGGTTAAATAAAAAGAGAAGGGGAGGAGAGAGAGAAAGAAAAAAGGTGTTATAATGTTTCTGGTGTAGGAGTTCCTGAACAGCCAGATGGTCCCAAGAAGTGGACCACTGTGTCTGTCTGGTGCTGAACTGGCCACCAGACAATGCAGTTAAGTATGGTGAGTAATGCATCAAATTTGCCCATTTTTCACTCCCAGTCCCCCCTTCTCTTTTGTCAGAGTTGTCTGTAATAAAACATATTTTATTTGGTTTAATTTAAGTTAGTTCTAAAGCCATCGTTTTAGTTTAGAATGTGTGATTAGTTTTCCCTAATGCAATTGCCTGACATCATCTTGTTTCACATCCATCAAAACTCTTCGGAAGGACTCAGCCTTGTCGGTGGTGCTGCATTTGAGTGCTGCAGAACAAATCTGAATGATAAAATATCTGTATACCAAGGTGTGGCACAGCGGCCACAGCGGCTGACGCCAGAGGACGGGTCTCACAGTTCGATCGCCAGCGGCAGCTCAGCTCAGCACCATGTGACTTAGGGCAGTAGCACCAAATCTCCTCAACAGCCCCCCCCCCCCACCAGTGCCTGGATACCCTTAGGGGGGATATGTTCATGCTTTACAAAAATGTGGAATTGCTGAATCTTCCAGCAAGGGAGAATCTCCCATTGGTGCAGACCTCTAGTCCCAGAGGCTTATCACATCACATCACCACTTAATAGTGTTTATTTTAAAATAAATGTTTAATGTTAGTATCATTTAACTCATGTTTCCATAGTTTCCCCCCTCTCTGTTGCTAAAATATTTCAGGAATGGTAATACTCAAATATACAGAGTCAGAGTTTTCTACATCCTAAACTATTATTGGTATTGTAGAGTTCCAAATTCCAGGGTTTCAATGTGACATTATTATAATACCATTTTTTTTTTTTTCAAATTACTTTTCACATTTCAATGGTTTTATTCTTTTGGATTTAGAAGACAAAATTAGAGTTCATCAGACAAAAATAGTTTTCTCATTTGTACCTGAAAATTTCAATACTAAATCACATTTTCTCAAGTTATGTTTGCTGTCAAACATTCAGTTGTAACAAAAGGCTTCTAATGTTCTTTATTCTTCGAAAAGACAGTCCCGCTTCTGTTTATGACATTATTCTACAATTTTGTTTATAAGAATGGTCACTTTAATTGTGCATACCCAGATACATATTTGGCCTGATTGCACAGTAGATTTAAATTTCTTAGATCCACGTAGGCCAGAGCTATGCCAGATTTTCAGTATGTCCACATAAAATGTATTTGCATACATTTATTTTAAGCGAAAATTATTGGTGGATGTAAGAAAAATATGAAATGGTTCCCACCCTCTTATGTTATTGCTGGACACCCCTCATTTTATCTGAAAGTGCTTTAGAATGGCCTGCAGAGGCAAAGTGTGGTTACTAGATAAACTTGTGGAACTTTTATTTGTTGCTCCACGCGATACTGTTCTGTTTAGATTTGAGAAAAAAAGCGCCCTTGAAACCATTCGCTGTAACCTCTTCTAAGGTAGGCACTAGCGGTAGGCATCTTGATATACATACACGTGTGTATATATATATATATATATATATATATATATATATATATATATATATATATATATATATATATATATGACACACAAGATGAGAGAGGCATCGTTATAGGAAAGAAAAGTTCATCGGGTTCAAATTCCACAGATGATGGAGGACGGTAATGACACAGAAAAGGCCAGTCTTTCAACCAGTTGATTATGTAGATACCTTTATTCACATTTAAATACACAGCAGCCAACACGTTTCACCCTTGCGGGCTTCTTCAGGGCAAGTAATTGTGTTCACACCGTTGAGAAAGATGTCCTAAGAGTGATGGCCCAATTCAGTCGGCACTTTTAAACGTGTTAAATTTCGGTCGTTGAGTCTCTTCATTCGGCCATGTGGGAGACTCGTAACGCTCGGAAGCGTTACGAGTCTCCCACATGTATGCAAATACATTTTATGTAGGCATACTGAAAATCTGGCATGGCTCTGGCCCACGTGGACCTAAGAAAATTAAATCTTCTGTGCAATCAGGTCAAATATCGATCTGGATCTGCACATTTACAGGTCGTTGGTGCAAAATTAGATAAATAGAGATTTATTATTTATATATACACTTCATCAACAAGGTATTTAGAAATATATATTTTATTTTTTTTGCTGCTAAATTACAGTTTATTTACAAGCCCCTAAAAATAGTAATAACTAAGAAAGCAGCACTTTTGATTATTGCATCATTTCAAATGACTGTTCAGTTTAATGAGACATTGTATTGGGGCTGGGGAGGTGGACATCTGCATTCATAGCATGTCACAGAGCTATTGCTCAGGGCCATCTTGGAATGAGGGATACCTTGCGGATAGCTTGTGGCTTCCACGTTTTCCCTCGTTGATTAATTCCCCCCCGATAGAACGTTCATGAGGAAAAATCACTGCTAGATATGCAAATTTCAGGCAACTCCAAGTCGGCTTCTGCGCCAACGGCTTTTGCTCGAGGTGAAGTTGCTGACGGCTTAGAATGAGGCCAGGTCCGCGCTCGGTCAGTCACTCAGTCTGGGCAGGGTCACATGATCGCTGGCAGCATGACCTCTGCCTACTTCTTCTTCATTCGAATTTCTCTCAGGTTTCTTTTCCCTTCCCCCATCATAATAAACAATTTATTTCAGGCGCTTAATACAACTAGCTCCAAGCAGCAGCAGTGACTATAAATAGAACATTTCTAATAGGTCTGCCGTCTTAAACTCTCTCACTAACGATCATTTCGGAAAAAACATCATACATAATGTACATAAATGGAAAGCCTTCATCCTTTGGTCGCTCAAGTTGTCCATCACAGTTTGCTTCTGCCCACTAGAGCCTGCAGGGGGCCGCAGTTGGTCAGCCCAGTTTCCCATCACTCCTTTTACTTTTTGCACATAGCACAGTGTTCACATCTACCTAAAAACTGTTCCTTTCTGTTAATTGTAAAAGTTGATTTAAAGTGTGCATTTGTGTATTTTATTTGTTTTATGTTAACGTTATAATACTGGCTATTTGTTTTCCCTGCACTTCCGGGTTTTAAAGACATGGGGCCAGATGTAGGTGGCTAAATACCGGTCGGTAACCCCGAAATTCTGTATATTTCAGGGTTACCGACCGGTGTTTAGCCATTCCTAATGTAGGTGATGATTCGGTAAATACCGAATCTGTATTTACCAACTGGCACATGCATCAACAATGCCATTTGCGATTCCTTATTAGCGAAAAATAAGGATTCGCTAATAAGGAATAGCAAAAGGCTATACATGTAGAAATCGCTTACAAAATAGCGATTTCTAAACATTCCTTAATTGCGACTCGCAAATTGCAAGTCGCAATTAAGGAATACCTCCCCATTTATTCCTATGGGCCTAGAGGCTCATAGGAATGAATGGGAAGAATTTCTCAATTTGCGATTCTCAATTAGAGAATCGCAAATTGCTCTTGCAATTTCAAGGGTGCCAGGGTGTCAAAAGAACACCCTGTTACACCCCTGAAATCTGCATATGAGTACATCTTGCACACACACATGCCCCAAGGGCATGTGTGTGTGTAAAATGGAACTTTGAAAAATGCACTATAGTGCATTTTTCAATGTTTTTGCAAATTACCATGAAGTTCAACTTCATGGTAATTTGCTCCCCCTATTAGAGAAATCGCTAATATTTTTACTTTAATGCATTGCATTTAAGGAATCTCAATTTGAGATTCCTTAAATGCAATCGCAATTTAAGTAATCGCAATTTAGAGATTACTTAAATTGCGATTTTTGCATTTGGGATGATGCATCCCAAATGTAAAAATACCGGTCGCAAAGGGGCAGATTCTGAGAATCTGCCCGTTTGCGACCGGTTTTTGCTTTGATGCATGTGGGCCAAAATCTGTATTTACCGAATCGGTATTTACCGATTCGGTAAATGCAATGTAGAAAGCACATAAAAGAGTGCTTATGTGCTTTAAGAATTCGTTAATTACCACCAACTTCAAGTTGGTGGTAATTAACGAATTCCTTTAAAAATTCACATGTGCACACAGGTACATTTCAGGGGTGCAACAGGGTGTCCTTTGGACACCCTGGCACCCTTGAAATACCTCCTGGTATTACCGATTCGGTAATACCGAATCGCTAATACAGAATGGCTTTAGATTCAGTCCTTTGGGCCTCCAAGCCCATAGGAATTAATGGGTAGGTATTCCTTATTACCAAATCGGTATTACCGATTCGGTAATAAGGAATATTAAGGAATCGGTATTGTTTTACCGATTCATTACCTACATAAGAAATACCGATTTCTTAATAACGAATCGGTAAAATTCGGTATTAAGAATTCGGTATTTGTGGATTACCTACATCTGGCCCATGGTGATTTATTTTCACTTTCTCTCTTTAAAAAGTGCTGTTATAAAGTGTTTAAATGATTTTGTAATATTGTAGCGGCCTGAGATATGATTGTTTGATTATTTGGTGATTCAAATTTGTCTCCTTCACAAATAAAAAAAAATGAATTGCACAATCACAGGATTTCAAAACATCACTAACAAAATAGCAACACAGTTGTATTTTTTCTAATTTCAAATTTTTATAGGAAGGATATAGCGCCCATGCTTAGGTTGTGACCCTTTTTTCCAATTTAAATGGCAAATGCTTGAAACAAAAACATTAAAACCATTGCACCAGCTTGCATGGCCACACCTAGTGGCTTTTGCTGGTACTTGTTTTTTGTAGCAGGACCATCTCAAACCTGACAGCCTAAGAAGGTTATGGCAGGCAAAGGTAGGCATAATTAGAGGTGAGCGAGCCAGGTTCTGGCTCAGCTCGGGGTCCTGTTGGAACCTCGAGCCCATAATAAGCTGAGCTTTCATGTGGCTTCTGCCTGCATCCCTCCCTTACCTTGGAAATGGTGTTACGGCCAGAGCTGCCGACTTTGGACCCCGGTGAGCCATGTTGGAGTCTTAGCGTTGGCTCAATAACCTGTGATTCTGGGCAAATGACTTAGAACCTGATGTAGATCTCGGTGGACAGGTCACTCCATCACAACGGTGACGGATTTCCCGTCCGGCGAACTATAAATCCCATAGGATATAATGGAATTTATATTTCAGTGGATGGGATATCTGTCACCTTTGTTACAGAGTAACCTGTCTGCCGAGATCTAAATCAGGCACTTAATCTCCCATTCCTATAAACAATGAATTGTGACCTTGTGTAATGTAACTGGTGCTCATGCGCAGCGCTCCAGTACCTTTTGGTCGAGTTCACACTATTTAAAAACTGCAGAAAATTGCACAAAGAGGTAAAAACATAAGGAAAGACAAATCAATACCTATTTACTAGTGGATTAGTTCAAAGTGAAACCAGAAAACAACCTGGATAAATCACAACTTCCCCACTTATGTGATCTTAGGTAAATATCTTATTTCATCAAAACTCTTTTTTCTTCATTATCACATATGAGAGCACTTTAAAATAATTGAATTTAGAATACCAGTTATACAACAATCTATTGTGTTTGATTCAATAGACTACAATGTCGCGCTGTAAAAATCTGTTTTTTCATGACAATGGTCTTGCCACCTAATTCACTAATAGTTTGTGTAAAAACTATCACTTTTAATTAAGTACTTCTCAGTGTAGTTCTATAGTGTGTCGCATCAAAGCTTCCACATGTTAAAAAATTTAACTATTTTGAAGAGATTTGATCATATTTTACATTATGTTTGGTGTATGATTCGCATAGTACACATTTTCAGGGCTTGACTCGTGCATGGGCTCGAAGATCCTAGCCGGCTCGACCTCCCCTCCCCCTCTAGGTATGAGGCTAAGACCGAATAGGATGGTCAGGATGTACAGCGGATAAGCAAGAAATTTGGAAAAGGTCCAGATTCCAAGTTCAGCAATTTAACAAGGAATATCATCTCCTTTAAATATAAATACAATTAAAATCTCCTTTAAATAATTAACTTCAGTTTTTACCAATTGTGTTGAGTTTCTATATTTGTACACCACATGTTCGTCAAATAGTAAATTGGGCACTTAGGGCCTGAGCACAAGTAAACTGGTGATTCCAATCAAGTCACAAAGTCCAGTTTTCAGCCAAAAAGTCTTTACACATTTCAAGGTTTTAGAGCATCTGGAACTACCACTTGCAGCCCGCTAAACGGAGAAACAGAGATATAAGTGTAGTTTTTGCATCATATATTAACTTGGAATTGCATGATATAGGGAGGGTGATATTGGTAGGCCTGAGCGGGGATCGTGGAGTTCTGCGAAGTGCCCAAAAAGTGCAATACGTTGCGCTGATCGTGGTGATTTTTAGCGCCGGGTGTTTGTCCCACGCTGTAAAATACAGTGCGAACGGCACCATGCCTAGCACAAGAGGGTGCTGCTTCTTTCTGCCGCTCGAGTAGATGTTGTACTCGAGTTACTTCTTCAACGCGAGCGTAAGGTTTCTCAATGCGAGCGGTAGCGACCTGCCGCGACCGCCCACATTGAGAAATCTTACCGGGAGGTGGTCTGGAGTACGATTTTCATGGCTTAAGGTTGGTGTGCCGCACGAGAGGAAAAACTCTGCTCTGTGCGCTATGGGAAATTTTTTGGAACTCTGTGCTCTATGCAGAACAGGAAAAAATCTACAAACTCCGCAAGCGGAGTGGAATTTCACTCCCCAGCCAGAATATTGGCAGGAACGGTAATTAAGGGTGAGGAATTACCACCCTACCATTACCATTTAGCCTGCAATTGGCCCTTTAAACGTTTGAAAGACTCTTAGAACCAGATGAGTTCATAGACTTTATAAAACATCTGTTTGAATAAAAATGGTGACTTTTTTGGTAGTAATATATTCTACTTCCCCCTGCAAGCGATTACAACACAGCCCTTCATAATTTGCGTTTAGTAAAGGAAATTTCAATAGGAACAATCTACAAAACCATTTATGGGTATTGGAAGCAGTACTACAGGAATACTGCTTTACGTACTCTTACATGCCATCGACACAGAACCATCCATCTCCCTACTAGTAAAAATGCAAAGAATGCAGAGTCCTTTATATTTGTACTAACTATATGCATAGTCACTGAATATTTTCATTTTATTCTTGTTTAGATGTTTTGGGGCCAATTCATAAAATTATGTAAAAGTGATAAAGATTAATGGAGGAGTAAAATTTTACCAACTCCAAAATGCCTCTGTGGATAAGCCTCTTAATCAGTAAGATGAGTTAGAAGAACACAGCTCCTGTTGCATGCTGCCTCCAGCTGCTGCTGTCTTCACACCCCTGCATGCAGACACCAGTATGGCTGCCTCCAGCTTCTGCTGTCTTCACACCCCTGGATGCAGACACCAGTATGGCTGCCTCCAGCTGCTGCTGTCTTCACACCCCTGCATGCAGACACCAGTATGTCTGCCTTCGGCTGCTGCTGTCTTCACACCCCTGCATGCAGACACCAGTATGGCTGCCTCCAGCTGCTGCTGTCTTCACACCCCTGCATGCAGACACCAGTATGGCTGCCTCCAGCTGCTGCTGTCTTCACACCCCTGGATGCAGACACCAGTATGGCTGCCTCCAGCTGCTGCTGTCTTCACACCCCTGCATGCAGACACCAGTATGGCTGCCTTCGGCTGCTGCTGTCTTCACACCCCTGGATGCAGACACCAGTATGGCTGCCTGCAGCTGCTGCTGTCTTCAAACCCCTGGATCCAGACACCAGTATGGCTGCCTTCAGCTGCTGCTGTCTTCACTCCCCTGGATGCAGACACCAGTATGGCTGCCTTCGGCTGCTGCTGTCTTCACACCCCTGGATGCAGACACCAGTATGGCTGCCTTCGGCTGCTGCTGTCTTCACACCCCTGGATGCAGACACCAGTATGGCTGCCTTCGGCTGCTGCTGTCTTCACACCCCTGGATGCAGACACCAGTATGGCTGCCTCCAGCTGCTGCTGTCTTCACACCCCTGGATGCAGACACCAGTATGGCTGCCTTCGGCTGCTGCTGTCTTCACACCCCTGGTTGCAGACACCAGTATGGCTGCCTGCAGCTGCTGCTGTCTTCACACCCCTGGATGCAGACACCAGTATGGCTGCCTTCGGCTGCTGCTGTCTTCACACCCCTGGATGCAGACACCAGTATGGCTGCCTGCAGCTGCTGCTGTCTTCACACCCCTGGATGCAGACACCAGTATGGCTGCCTTCGGCTGCCGCTGTCTTCACACCCCTGCATGCAGACACCAGTATGGCTGCCTTCGGCTGCTGCTGTCTTCACACCCCTGGATGCAGACACCAGTATGGCTGCCTTCGGCTGCTGCTGTCTTCACACCCCTGGATGCAGACACCAGTATGGCTGCCTTCGGCTGCCGCTGTCTTCACACCCCTGGATGCAGACACCAGTATGGCTGCCTGCAGCTGCTGCTGTCTTCAAACCCCTGGATCCAGACACCAGTATGGCTGCCTTCAGCTGCTGCTTTCTTCACTCCCCTGGATGCAGACACCAGTATGGCTGCCTCCAGCTGCTGCTGTCTTCACTCCCCTGGATGCAGACACCAGTGTGTCTGCCTGCAGCTGCTGCTGTCTTCACACCCCTGGATGCAGACATCAGTATGGCTGCCTGCAGCTGCTGCTGTCTTCACACCCCTGGATGCAGACACCAGTATGGCTGCCTGCAGCTGCGGCTGTCTTCACACCCCTGGATGCAGACACCAGTATGGCTGCCTGCAGCTGCTGCTGTCTTCACACCCCTGGATGCAGACACCAGTATGGCTGCCTTCAGCTGCTGCTGTCTTCACTCCCCTGTATGCAGACACCAGTATGGCTGCCTCCAGCTGCTGCTGTCTTCACACCCCTGCATGCAGACACCAGTCTGTCTGCCTGCAGCTGCTGCTGTCTTCACACCCCTGGATGCAGACACCAGTATGCCTGCCTGCAGCTGCTGCTGTCTTCACACCCCTGATGCAGACACCAGTATGGCTGCCTGCAGCTGCTGCTGTCTTCACACCCCTGGATGCAGACACCAGTATGGCTGCCTTCGGCTGCTGCTGTCTTCACACCCCTGGATGCAGACACCAGTATGGCTGCCTTCGGCTGCCGCTGTCTTCACACCCCTGGATGCAGACACCAGTATGGCTGCCTGCAGCTGCTGCTGTCTTCAAACCCCTGGATCCAGACACCAGTATGGCTGCCTTCAGCTGCTGCTGTCTTCACTCCCCTGGATGCAGACACCAGTATGGCTGCCTCCAGCTGCTGCTGTCTTCACTCCCCTGGATGCAGACACCAGTGTGTCTGCCTGCAGCTGCTGCTGTCTTCACACCCCTGGATGCAGACATCAGTATGGCTGCCTGCAGCTGCTGCTGTCTTCACACCCCTGGATGCAGACACCAGTATGGCTGCCTGCAGCTGCGGCTGTCTTCACACCCCTGGATGCAGACACCAGTATGGCTGCCTGCAGCTGCTGCTGTCTTCACACCCCTGGATGCAGACACCAGTATGGCTGCCTGCAGCTGCGGCTGTCTTCACACCCCTGGATGCAGACACCAGTATGGCTGCCTGCAGCTGCTGCTGTCTTCACACCCCTGTATGCAGACACCAGTATGGCTGCCTCCAGCTGCTGCTGTCTTCACACCCCTGCATGCAGACACCAGTCTGTCTGCCTGCAGCTGCTGCTGTCTTCACACCCCTGGATGCAGACACCAGTATGCCTGCCTGCAGCTGTTGCTGTCTTCACACCCCTGATGCAGACACCAGTATGGCTGCCTGCAGCTGCTGCTGTCTTCACACCCCTGGATGCAGACACCAGTATGGCTGCCTTCGGCTGCTGCTGTCTTCACACCCCTGGATGCAGACACCAGTATGTCTGCCTTCGGCTGCTGCTGTCTTCACACCCCTGGATGCAGACGCCAGTATGGCTGCCTTCGGCTGCTGCTGTCTTCACACCCCTGGATGCAGACGCCAGTATGGCTGCCTTCCTGCCAGCAGCTCTTTCTGCTGCTTCAGAATCTAGGCTCTGTACTCCCCAGAGAGGAAAGAGCTGCCGGCAGATTGACATTTGGTTATTTTGAGCATCGATGAGCTGAAATAATTATCCCTTGGAGATACAATTAAATCTTTTACAAACCAGAACAGGTCAAAAAAAGATTGACTATTTTTTTTTTTCCTCCAGTTTGAAAAAAATCTTTTATTGTTCCGTAAGGATTGAATAGACAAAAGAAAAGTGCCAGAAGAAGACAAATATGAAAATAATGTTACCATACCCATCAGAGTTTTTCTACTGACATTCTTTTGAGATCACTACACGTATACATTTTTAGCCCTAAAAAGGTTGAACGTTAATGTAAGGTAGTTGTGTATCCCCGTTCAATATGGTAGCTTTTTATGCAAATCCCAGGGGCATTTTATTAAAATGTATTGGTATGTTCCTTCTTTCCCCTCTTTTTTCCTTTGCATGCCTTGGTTTGTTCATGTTTCATAACTCTGCTAATGGAATGATAAGTTGACGCTCGAATCTCAGGTTCATAAAACCGTGGGGAGCTGTTTTGCTATTATTAGAGTCCTTCGCAAAATCTTCCCGCTATTGCCAATCCATGCACGAGTATTAGTAGCCCAAAGCACCATCTTTAGCCGATTAGACTATTGTAATGCTTTGCTGCTGGATTCCCCGAGATATCTAATAGATAGACTTCAGAGGATCCAAGCAATTGCAGCTAAGTTGGCTTTGGGGAAGCCAAGACGGTTTTCGACCTCCTTGGCTTTGGCAGAACTGCACTGGCTTCCGATATTTCAGCGAATCCAGTTTAAGTCACTTTGCATAGCTTTTAAGGCCTTGCATGGATTAGGACCGGAACTCTTGCAGAGGAAATTTGCTTGGTATGTCCCTGAAAGAAGCCTTCGCTCTTCGTCAGCTAGACTAGCAAAGGTGTCAAGATTTAAAAAAGTAAAATCCGGAGGCAGAGCTTTGAGCATCTCTGCCGCCCGATTATGGAATAAGCTCCCATTGGAAATGAGACATTTGGCCGATCTCTTGCCTTTTAGGAAAAGATTAAAAACGTGTCTCTTTCCTAGTGCATGATATGGGTATTCTAGCGTCTTCCCGAAACAGTAGTCTCTTAGTGCACGGATATGCCAGCGCCGGGATGCCCGATAGGTGATAGTGCGCTCTATAAATGCTAAAATAAATAAATAAATAAATCAGGCAACCCCCTCATGAGGGTTCTATACCTGAGGGGAGGCAGCTCTTCAGTTCTCAATTAAACCCATGCTTCCTTCTAATATGTGGTGTCTATTTTTAACACAATTACTAAGGGAATCGCGCTCTTTCATATTTGTCATCCCAGTTGAAACATCACAGGGCCTGTGTGACCATAACCAAACATTCTCCATCTTGGTGGCAGAGAGGATTCATGTGCTTTTTAAGACGCGCCCTTCAGTACTATCGCCCATGGACCATTGTCCCATAACCTCCTATTGGCTGTACTAGTCCCAAGGCGGGACATGTGTCGAGACATGCCTGGTAACTCAGTCCAGTCCTTTTTTGTGTGTCTGCAGCTGCAGCTGGTGGAAACCCGGCACTCATTTTCAGGACAGGGACTAACTTATCATCATCAGACTTTGACCCAGAGGAAGAGGTAAAAAGGCAAAAATGGGAGAGAGAAAGATGATGAGACAAATATAAAACAGCAACAAGTAGGCATGAGGCAGAATCCAGACTAAGGAGCTATGGTATCCCAGTCCTCCAGCATGCGACAGCATTGGCGGTGAGGTTCAGAAAAAAAACTTTGTTCACCTGCTCTTTTAAAAACATGTTTTACAAGTTAAGGAGTGTCTCTGCCTCAAAACACATGATTCACTTGTGGTACCCTGGTCTATTCGGCAGTATTAGGGTTTTGGAGATGAAACGTGGAGAGGTGTGGCTCACTGGTTAGAGGGGGCAGACCCGTAAGCAGAGAATCGGCCAGAGACCAGGGTTCAATTCCCGACGCGGCAGGGTCGTGGACCAGGGTCAAAACGGACTCGATAATTCTCGCCTCGGTACCTACTCTAACCAGGAACACACTCGGCAACTCTGGGCATTAAGCTTGCCTCATCTCTACAACGGCCCCCCACAGACGCCGGGGATGCCTGGTTTCACCTTGGAGATACCCAGAAAGGGACCATCTCACAGGGATAGCCAGGACGGGTTCCCCAGCGGTCTACAGCGCTGGGACGCCCTGTTGCTGGGGCAGCTGTGCGCTTTACAAGTCTACAACATTTTTTTTTTTACTTGGAGTATGGGGCGGCTTCCTCGCTTCGTGATTAGCATCCTCGACTTATAAGTAGAACTCAGGCATATGCAGCAGCTCACTCTCCCATTGAGTTGCAACCTTGGCGTATTTAGGCCTTCATTACAAGTAGTCAGGTTGGGGATGTGAAAATCATCGCATATGTTAAAATCCGATATCCTCTGAATTTGAATTCAATAGGTGCGATAGTTATCGCCTATTATCAGTGCAGCTCTGCCAAATGGGGTATAACATGTGGAATTTGGGCTTACTGCACCAAAATAAGTATTGTCAGGTATTAACCGGGCATTTTATCAGCATTACATTTCAACAGGTTTGACCTGCCAAAATTTAGCTTTAGTGGTCGGTAAAATCTGGCAAACTTTGTTTGGAGCACTTTCCTTTCTCTCGCAGCACAGCTGTATATCTTGGCATTAAAACTCTTGATACATAGAAGGGAAGAAATAAAGAAGGAAAGAGGAACATACAGGGGGAGAGAACTGAGAAAAAAATGTAAAATCACAAGTGAGTTGTTCCAGTTGGACACATTTTTGATTTTTAGTTTATTCATGTTTTTTTGTATTGCACATGCCCCGTTTGAAAGTTGTTTTGGAGCTGGTCCAGGCAGCCGTGGGAAGGGGGAGCACGCGCAGCCCTGATATCCGAGGTGGCGGGTTTTTAAATACTGTGGATCCTCCAATGGCAGAGCAAATAATGGTTGCCATCCATATTTGGAATTTAAGGAAGTCTTCTCAAGTTGGAGGGGATTGAGTCCTAAATGTTGGTATCCTGTTTAGGGAGTGATCTTCCTCAGAAGGACCTATTTTTAGCTGGCTGAAAGACTAGTCCTAGTCACTTATTCCTATACAACAGAGGATGCTAACTGGGGTCTGTCTCATCTCCTTCCACTCTGGTTGATCATAGATGTCTGGCCAGACTATAGAGGTGGTAGATCTCAGTGAGGTGTCTGGAGAACATACATGTAGATGCTTGTTTAATAGATATAGTGACTTGAAGTAAGCAGAACAGACATATGTGGGATGGAGCAATGGGGTCAGGGCATTGCTGTTCAGGGATGGCCTCAAGCATAAGTAAGGGTACTTTGGACTTGGATTGAGGTTCCTTATGCATGAAGTCGCTACAAGGAACATGAATGTCTTCAGAGGAAGTGTCGAGTGATATAATATCCTCTATGGTGGTTAGCAAAGATTGGAAGGGCTATTCTTGAATTACAACTGTCCCTTTAGACCACGAGCTAGCATGAACAGTCAAAATATAGTGATGGATATACTTAAGATTAGCGCAAGCACACATGACTTCTTCTTTAAAGATGCTATCTATCCTATTTGATCTTACTTAATACCAGGATGATGTGTTTGATACATTTATGGAAATGTATTTGATACAATTGCATGATTTAAGGGACGCTGAACTTTTCAAATGTACTTTTTGAGAGAGATGATACACATGCAAACTCTTAATAATGGCTGAATATATTTTAAGAATAGGGAGTATGTAAAATGAGTACTTTGGTGGCAATATGTTTTTCTACTTGTTGATTAGTGTACCGTTTTAATGTATAGCCTGACATTTCACCGACATGAAGCATAGCCAACCAGCAGATCACAACACACATTTTATTTTGAAACATATCAGAGAAATCTCTACATTTTCTCATAATATATTTTTGAAATTATGTGTGCCTCCAATTTTCCAACATTTCTGATTTAGGGTTATATCCAATTTAAAACCATTGCCTCCCCACAATCCCTATTGTCTGTCGGGGAGGGTGAGTGGAGGGGCTTTGCGGCACCTGAGTGGGGAAGGCGGCAAATTGTTTGGGGATATGTGAGAAATTGGATTGTTGGTTGACTGGGTTGTGAACCCTGGTCAAGCAACAGCCACATTCCCTTGCAGAGTGAATCACAAAAAGTCACTAAATTAACCTGTTCTTAACCCTGGGTAGCTCGGCACAAAAAGCAGTCTTAACTTAGTGACAATGTTTATAGCATTTATGCAGCACACAAACAGTAATAAAGTGAAAACACAACACAAGAAAAATCCCAAACCAATTTAGAAAAATAGAGTACATTTTAGTAAATTATTTGACACCAAAACAACAAACATCCAATTGATAGAACCGGAGTTATGAATTTCTAATGTTTTTATTAAAAGCTAGCACCTAAATAATCAAAGGGCCAACCACGGCCATCTAGTTGCGCAAGACCGGGTCAAAGTAGAAAGTTAAGCAGGTTGGTCCTGGTCTCCTGGCTCTCACAGCACTTTCTGCCAAAAGTTTGTCCAAGTCCTCTGTTTTGGAAATTGGCCATCTGGGCATCTTAAGCACCTCAACCAAGGGTTCAGGACTGGTGGGACACCTTTTGGGGGCTCAGGACTCACTCAGAATGGGTCCAGGTGCGGGTTCAAGATGGTGGGAGCCTTTTACATCCCTGTGGCTCTGAACAGGAGGCCACAAAGCTAGCCCTTGGAGTCACTTCTGGTAGTCCTGGGTGCAGGTGAAGAGGCAGGGCTCAACAGCAAGGCTGGTATCTGAGGATTCACAGCAAGCGCCAGGCAGCAAAGCAGTCCTTCCAGGTACAGCAGCAGTTTGTCAGAGTGCACAGCAGGTCACAGCAGCAGGCAGTCCTCTGAGAGTCCTCCTGCAGGTCCAGTAGTGAACTGAAGAGTTAGTGTCTGAGGTCCTTCCTTTATACCCTGGTGCCCTAGTTCTGTAAGGTGGGAGAAGCTTCTAGACAGTGGCTTTGAAGAGTATGGACTTTTCTGCCTCCCCTGCCCAGGCTCCAATATGATTGAAGTGACAATGCAGGGTTGTTAGGCCCTTTATGTGGAGGCAAAGCACAGGCTATTCAGTTGTAAGTAGGGCTGTGCTCTGCTCCACCCCTATCCCTGCCAGCAGATGGGTTATTGAGTCACACCGAATCCCTCTATTGTGTGACTGTCTGGGAAGAATACACAAAGTCTAACTGTCAGCTACACCCAGTCATGTGTCCCAAGACAGGCTGCAGGGACAAAGGGATAAGGGCAGGAAAATGGCAACTTTCTAAAAGTACAAACAATGTGGACGTACCCACTGGAAGAGAAGAAGGGTTTTGGACTCACTGTGGTAGTAAACAGTGTCGCAAAACCAATAGGTTTTGTTAGAAGACCCCTCACACACCAACCTGGTTGGTGTCATTCTTCATCATTGGGGTCCCAACTGGGTGGCCGAATGCCGCCTGGTTGTGCTACGACGCCTGATTACAGCGGAGCTGGTGTAGTGTGTAAGTGTGATGTGAGATGTGCAGGTTAGCCCAGTACATAGACTATAGCCACTTGTATCAAATCTGAAATGATTTCCACAATGGGCTCTTAGCCTTGCCACACGGCTTTACAACTTTGCGGACCAGCCCCAAGGCATCCATGTCCGTCGCTCTCTCCTACCATACTGATTTTTCCCCCTATTCCTCCATTAGCCGTTAGACCTCTCCTGGGGCTTCTCATTTTGACCCTTGGCCTATCTCAATATCAAACGGCGCCCACTTAATCACGGTGCGCCCATTCTGAGCTATTTTATTAGCTCTAATTCACCACACTGTCGCTCTTTGGGCTTTTTAGCTTGCCCCATTGTATATATTTACACTTGAGGGTATTGCCATCCTCCACATCCCTTAGGATGTCAACACCAGTAATGCGCTCCCCCTTTTTTAATGCGCTCCTTCACAATGATCAAGACAGTTTACATTACTCAAATATGGCACCCGCACTTGCACGGTAAGCCCATATAGAGAGCTCTAGCCATTTCTCACCTGAGTGTTTTACCATCTTTCACTATCCCTTAGGATGCCAACACCAGTAACGTGCTCCCCTTCTTTAACGCGCCCCTTACACTGTAACCTGTTCCTTTGAGGTCCCCAGCACTAGCTATTCGGCTGATCAGGACAGTTTACATCACTCCAATATGGCTCCCTCACATGCGTGGTAAGCCTATAGGGAGCGCTCTAGCTGTCTCTCGGTTGGGCGTGCCCCCACACCTAATCTCCCGTTACAAAGTCCCCGGCACCGACATTAACGCCAGAAGCCGGGACCATGGGAGACCGCAGTAGGTTGTAGCGGGATATCCGTCTTGGCGAAGTAAGATGTTTCAGCTTGTGAGCGCGCTACGCTCAGCGCATTCTTTTACCTTTATCGCAGACATGTTCAGCCACGTATACGACTTCCGTATACAGTTGTGCAACTTGCCTAGATGTCTCTCATTGCTTTTTCCGCATTTCCTCCTCTGCCACAGAGTGTGACTACAGACGATTCCCCTCCCGGGCCCTGAAATGCTGCCATACACTTTATTCTAGTGTAATTATGTTCTCTTTTTAAACCGCATTTTTTTACTGCACTTTCTTCAAAAACACACGTTTTACAGCAATCAGCTGCACGTTGCAATCAGTGCCGGTCACTTGTGCCATGGGCGACACACCGGCCACCTTGGCTAGCATAAAGCACACCACCTATACCGCAGAGCTATTCTGCAATTAGGGGACATCTCAGGGCGACTCTTGCCCCACATGATGACATCCTTAGCATGCTTCATGTTCTCCACAGTACTTGCTATCGATATCATCACGTCATTGCTGACTAGCATGCTATTTTCTCACATGGTATAGCCGATTTAACTGCCATATGCTACTACAATTAAATAGTTATTTTTCCACCAGGCTACCAGACTACAAGGACTCACTGCTATGTCCACTATATAGACATAGACAAGCGCATGATCACGCAAAAGATTGCATTTTATGTTGCTTCTTAATGGGCCTTTATATATTTTGTCTTGTCTCTTCCCTTGTAGTGTAGTTCCTATTTCCCTAATAGGATCTGCGCATTGGAATAATATACCCTAAAGATTTGGCATAGGACTGAGGTCACTATGCCCCTATCGAGTATATTAAACTTAATTACTGTGTGCCAGCTAACTCAGAGGCCACTAGAAACTCCTTGTAAACAAGAAGGGAGTAGTTTCTGGCAACCGCATAAACATGACAACTTTGTTTCCCTTTAGAATCGGAACACTCTCAGAATTATGGAAACAACAGATAACAGTTTCACTCAGCTAATCGTGCATGCGTAGTTTCTTCAGAGTTAAACAGAAAGAATAGATGGGCGTTTCAATAAAAGGATTTATTGAACAGTCTTGTTTCTCGTGTAAGAGATATGAGCTGTTACAATCGTAAGACAGTATGCAAGATATATTATGTACAGCGTAAGCAGTAGAAATAAATAATACTGTGCTAGCATTATCTTTTAGCTATGACACATATATTCATATACATAAATACCATAAGCTAAAAATGCGAGTACTCATAAGATGCTTCTCTAACTAGTTCTACCCTAGTGTACCTAACCTAAGTGTAGTACAAGGTAAGAAGTAGGTGATGTATTCTATAGTATGGTAGGCTATAGTATGGTAGGCTATAGTCTGGTATGCCAAGTCTGGTATGCCAATAGTCCCTCTAGGTTCTAGTCAGCTCCATACCTTGAGAATGAGAGTGGTGGAAATCTCTTTCCAGGTCTCAACCTCTAACACCCCGTGAAGGGAGTCAGAACACTGGAAGCTGGATTCTTTGCGAGCAGGGATGACAGCGACTCTTGTCAGTGCATCAGGCTGGGACACAGGTTCCTCTAAAGTCGAGGTCTGCTCCTACTTGCTTGGGCAAGGGAAGGTATATTTATTCCTGTTAGGTGCCTTGGAATGTTAGCATTGACATAAAGTCGGGCAGAGGAAGACATCAGGAATGAACCCTTAAGGAATAGCGGTTCATGCACAATAAATGAGTTCTTGGAGAAATCAATAATCCTGTGCTAGGGGAACTCCCAAGAGCTTAAGTGTCTGGTTTCTAAGAACTCGTTGTGACGTTGGGGTGGACGTATGTAGGTGACCATGCCTGTATTTGGATAGCATGGCTAATGCCTAAATAAGGACTGGGAACTTATGCCTATATAAGGGCAATGCGAATTGTGCCTATATAAGGACATGTTTCAGGAAAACCTATATACGGACACCTAATGCGGAATACAACGCCCTTACAGGTTCCATCAAGTGGGGTTGTAAGTATCGACTCCCCTCATTCTCTCCAACACACCTTAGCGCGTGTGTTGAGATTTTTTAATACTCACGTGGCCATATTTTGCTACTCACTCACCTATTTTTCACACGGTCCTGACGAAGGCCCCTTCTATTTTCTTGCAGGGGCTGAAACATGTAGGCCTTCAAAGAAAGAAAAGCGCCCACTGTCTACACTAAATCTGATTTCTTTAGGCCTAGAACAGGGTCACATTTATAAGAAAAAGCCAAGGGCGAAAATAGACTCAGAATGATGGGGAGAACAAAAGAGATAAAAAGAACATACTTTATTTCAATAACAATATTCAAAAATGATAATTTTTACATAGAGGATAAGTCATATAGCATACAGAATATTTTATCTATACGTAGAGGTCCCACATATAAAGACAAACAACCATACATTCATTCAGACAACACATTCAGGTATAGATCAGGGCTGGTACAAGTACACACAAAATACATTTAAATTTGTCAATAAAGTTAAAAATCGCATCAGCGATATAGAGGTTCAAAAAATGGGGTAACAATTCAAATAGGCTCGTGCATTCCCAATTCGTGGGGGTAGATAAATTCTCTCAAAGGGCACGAGAGGGCAAAGGCCAACGCGTGTTTCGGTGTGAACTACACCTTCATCAGGGCAACGAGGATGTAAGGCGTGTGGGACGACACAGAAGTAGCCTGTTACCAGATCATAGGAGAAAAGACAACAAATCAGCAGATCAATATTGATACCATTTAGACAAAAACATTCTAGTCAGTATACAATTACAATAAGCTGTTAACTTCATTGTAGGCTGAGATGTATCAGCAAGTAGAAGGGATAACAAGGGGATAAAAGGGTAACAATCTCCACATAGAGTTTAAAAATCCCAGGGTCAAAAAGATATATAGGAGAATAACTTATAAGGCCAAAACTGGTGGGTTGTTTGGGGATGGATGAGATCGAGGTGCACCCAGAGAAGTAGAGTCAAGCCTAAGGTAGTCTCGGTTTAAACAAGGAAGTGAATACACGCACGTGAAGTAGAAGATATAGAGTACAAAGAGGTGCAAATGTAGTTCGCCAATCACCAAGAGATAAAATAAGAATAAATCATAAAAGTGGGAAAAAATGAATATGTATGAAGACGAAGAAAAAGAGTAGAAACATTGGAGAAAAAACAGTACCTTAATATCGAGGATGCCTTTTACAGATCAGATCTTTAGTAGGGTATGGAGGAGTATATAGATATACATCAGAGGGAACAAATCAGATCTATGAAGGGAAAAGACAGCAGGGATACAAAAGAGTAAACTACCATTGAAGCCCATAAAAGATGATAAATAACCAAGTTAAGCTACATGCCTGAAGACAGACATAGAGAAGAATAGGGATATACGGAGTAAACATTGCTTACCCAGAATTAGGTCCAGTCAATAGTGGTCTGGGGTACATAGGCAGACCCTGGACAAAGGTTATAAGGATCGTCAGGGGTGAAAACCCCGGGTAAGACAAGTATAGATATGCCAGACAATCAAGGAAAAGTACCCAAGATTTTTCTGTGAAAAGAAGACCCAGAATAGGCAATAAGGTCCACTGACATATGTTTAAAGATAATATATAACATAAACCAATAGTCTAAATAACATACCGTTTATCCAACATATAGCGAGCCTTCCGACGAGGCGGTAAGTTAGGAGAACACCGCAAGACAGTTTCAAATGGGCAAATTCGCCCATCTGGTGAAGGGTCTGAGGGAGGAAGGAAACAAAGAAAGTTGCCAATACAGGGGATATATATAACCTATTGAACACAGGGGCCAGCGTGGAAACGTCCCAAGCCGCATCAATGCGCTAGAGGAGGACCCCACTGACGAGGGAAGGGGGTACGGGGACCTGGCATTAGCGGTAATGTGTGGGCATATATATAGAATCAGGAGTGGAGATGACGGGGATATGGGAATAAATAAGAGTGCAACCAGGGGCTGCGGGTCCAATTTACAGGCAATGAACAGAAAAGGGCAGGGTGGTTCTTACCGTTGGCAGATACGTCAATCCGGCGTAAAAATGGCAGCAGAGATCGGTTCCGATAAGGATGATGATCCGGGCTCAGTCGGTCGGGGGTTTAAATACGATCAGGCCGATTCCCAGAATCTAGGGATGGGGGTTCTTGCGTGAATAGGAAGGGTCAGAAAAACAAAAGAGGGACTAAAATAAACAGTTATAGAAGGGCCGATAGATTTGGGCGGCCATATTGGGACAGGGCAGATGGAGTAGGGTATAAAGTAAGAGGTTCCGTTATCGAGAATGCTGACGTGAAAAATAATATAATTGAATAGAACAGGCGGGGGTGGGCGCAGAGACGCGCTAAAACGAGGTGAAATGCCGGATATGGAGTGTAGCTGGAAATGTACCTTCAGTCTTATACTCGAAATAAAATTAGAGGAAACTATATAAAACTATAGTTTTCAAAGTACAAATGGTACTGTAAAGGGGAGGATGCGAAAAGTCAACCACCGGTAAGATCATGAGGTAAAACAGGACCCGACAGGGGGACAAATCGGTGAGTCATAGAGAACTGGTTCACGTTATAGCGTTTTCCCAAGGGCAGGTCTCATTGAGACCCTGGGCTACAGAGTTCAAGTAGTAAATCCAAAACACTTCCCTCTTCTTTCTCAAAGTCGTGGGATCCTTGCCCACTGGGGTGTGTATTTTTTCCAGGACAGTCCATTTGAGGTCTTGTTCTGAGTGGGCAAGGCTAGTCCAGTGGGAGACAAGGGGGGCCCCTGATTTTTTTAGACGAATGTTGGATTTGTGCTCACCAAACATGTAGACCTATCACAGACAACTATGAGTCAAAACAACTCCATTAGTTGCGCTCTCGGATTTTAACATATCCTGGTCCGCCACAAAAACACATTTGGCAAGGATCCCCAGAGATATTTTTAACCTGCACATCTCACATCACACTAACACACCACACCACACCAGCTCCGCTGTAATCAGGCATCGTAGCACAACTGGGCAGCATTCGGCCACCCGGTTGGGACCCCAATGATGAAGCATGACACCAACCAGGTTGGTGTGTGAGGAGTCTTTTAACAAAACTTAATGGCTTTGCGGCACTGTTTACTGCCACAGTGAGTCCAAAACTCTTCTTCTCTTCCAGTGGGTATGTCCACATTGTTTGTACATTGAATTTGGGGATAGGGAAGTCCCTTCACCTTTCCTCGCTCTCCCACCATTCTTGTTTGATACCAAACTTTCTAAAAGTGCAATTTTCAAAATACTAATGAAAAATCCAACTCTACCATTAAAGAGGGATTATCAGTCCAATTCCATAGGTACCAAGCATGGCATATCTACATGCTCCAACTTAGGAATGACAGCTTATTAAATGTAATAAGGAATCCCCAAGGTTGTGTTATGGGAGTGGTAGGCCTCACAGTAGTGAAAAACACATTTAGGAGTTATTCACTACCAGGACATGTAGACCCTAAAATTACATGTCCAACCTTTTAATTACACATCACCCTGCCGTATGGGCTACCTATGGCAACCTTAGAGGTGACTTATATGTACTTAAAGGCTAGTTTAAAGTTTGGCAAGTGGGTTTAAGTGCCAAGTCAACATGACAGTGGAGCATTGCATTCAGGCTGAAATGGCAAGCCTTGGACATGATTTAGAGGGTTACTTAAATGGGTGGCACAATAAGTGCTGCAGGTCCACTTGTAGCATTTAATTTACAAGCCCTGGGTATATGATATACCACTCTACAAGAGACTTATATGTAAATTAAATATGCCAATTAGATGTATGCCAATCAAACCATGTTTAGGGAAATGAGCAAACACTTTAGCACTGGTTAGCAGTAGTAAAGTGCACAGACTCCCAAGACCAACAAAACCTATATCGAGCAGAAATTGGAAGTAAGTAGGGAAAAAGTTTGGGGGGAAGACAACCCTAAGGCTGACATGTCTAACAAGGTTGTGTATTGTCCACAGAAGAAATGTCTATGACTTAAACTGTCACTTCATGTACAGCTGAAAATTGTTCTCAAATGTCAATAAAAATGTATTAAATCCTAAAATGTTCGCCTCATAGACCCAATGCATTTCGGGCAATTGCATCCCTTTAGGTTGTAGAAAGTATAACCTAACCTAACAAGGATCTTGGTGAGGTGTGTTTAGTGCTGGCTGTGAGGGAGTTTAGGAGATCACGGGTAAGATGACATTGGGTGACCACATAAGTGGATTGAGCCCTTTACTGTGTGGAGGGCGATATAGAATCGTTTTCATATTATAATTTTAAGAAATATATATATATAAGAGCTATTCCAGTGTTGTTCTACAAATTTAGAGACCATTAATTAATCTGGCTTCTTCACATTGTTGCTGTAAGGACTCTTCGAGGATCTCATTGCCCGCTGTTCCTGTGCTTGCACAGCTCCCGGCACTGATACTCTGCAGTGCTCCTGCCTTAAGACATTAATGCAAACTCTGTCTGTGGAAATACATCATCTAAAAGGATATTGATTTTACAAGGTGCACTGAATCAATAAGGATGACAACAATAGCAACTATTTCTATTGCACACACTACAAATTGAATTATCCAGCAGCAGGTTTTACTATTTCCTGTCTCAATGATCTCTGGCCCAAATGGACCTTATGGCAATGTTATAGTTCTTCTATTCTGCAAGGCAGGGTGGGTGAGACTGCGGGCTAACTAGCCAGGGCATATGGAAGAGTACAGTAGGATGAGAGACGGAGGGCGGAACATAGGGGCATATTTACATGAAAATGGCGCAACACAGTGCTGCAAGCAATTTTGCTGCGCCGCGATGTGTGATTTTCAAAATGCAGGGATGCGCTGTATTAACAAGAATATGGCACATCCCTGTGCTCAACCCTGTGCTAAAAAAGCTGCCTAGCGCCAACGCAAGCACCTCTGCACCCTGCGTTGCAGAGATGACTGTGTTTGTGCAGGAAGGGACACCTCCCTGCACAAAAACAATGATTGATGGCGTTTTGCAGCACACATAGAAAGAGCAAAAAACAAGGAAAAATAAAAGTATCTCTCCTCATTGCGCCACATTAACACCTCCTTTTGAAAGGCATTAGTTTTTGGCGCTGCCTCAGAGTTACAGATTCCAAAAGCCATGGGTGGTGCGTCATGGGTGTTGATGGGAACGCCCACAGCGACACCCATTACATGCCCCTTTGCCGCAGAAAATTGTGTTGCAGAGGGCCATATTTACAAGGCTGTGACAAGCCTTGCGAAGTGCGCCAGCACGTCTTTTTAAATATGGACTAGAATACAGCGCCACCGGAGCATAACAAAAAGTGACACTTCGTTGGTGCTAGGGGCTTGTAAATATGCCCCACAGGTTCCTGCAGATTCGTTAGAGCTCGCAGACCCAGTTTTCAAGGGATCCCACTGGCTTAAGGCACTTTGATATCTGTGAGATGCTGGAATGTCTGGACCATCTCATTCAGAGAGAGAAAGAGAGAGATACAAAAAGCTTTAATGGGACCACTCCAGTGCAGAAGAAGTGAGAGAGAGAGGTGAAGAAAGAAGGGAGAAAGATGAATGAGGTGGAGTGAGAGAGAATAACAACTAGAGGAAGAGAGCCATAACAAAGGAAGCGAGAGACATTTCTTTTTGAAACGTGAGCCATTGATGGAGTGTAAATGAGAGACTTCAAAAACAGGGAGAGTGAGCCAATAAAAGTGAGAACAATAGAGCAAGATAGAGCCACTGAAAGAGATGGAGCTTGAGTGAATGAAGTAGAATGAGACTGCGCCAGGGGTGTAGCTACCCTTGGCGCAGCTGGTTTAGTGGCTCCGTAGCCTAGAGTCATGAAGGGCCCACTGAACCCTGATAATTGCTGTATGTTACTACCCCAACATCTCTCAAAGGGGCCATTTTCATTGCTTGCACCGGGGCCCTTCATATCCTTGCTACTCTACACGACTGCGCTTAGAAGGAGAGCAGTGCACTGTACACAATATGTTCAGGGGCTCCTCTGCGTTTGTCTCTGTGACCCCATTAGAGCATGGTGAAGAGGGAGTCATGAGCTCAGTTACTGCAGGACTCCACTCCGTACCTGGACCGTGAGCTCAGGTTCAGTCTCCTCTCCAAAAACTTCCCTAAGTATTGAATTCTAATTTTAAATCTTCAGTACAAAGCAGTTTTAAAAAAGGCAGGCAAATCATGGAAGCTAGATCCTGGTTTGATCCCTTGTGATATTAGAAAACTGTACTCATTATATTTGCATCTTCTATGCATCAAGGGTCGGGATAATGGCTGGGCAACGTGCTATGGCTTCAACCCTTATTTAGAATTTTAAAGCATAAGCTCACTGTGTTGAGTGAGGTGATGGGTATTCTTTTGAGCTGTACTGGAAAACCTTTTCAATAAAAATACGTTTGACAAAAAAAAAGGCAGGCATTTAAAAAAATGTTTTTGTAATAAAGATTTTTAGAAAACATCGAAATCAAGCAATGCAAAACTAAAAGCGTGATAGTGAGAAGTGGTTGGTGTAGTTGATCTCAGTGCATTGGGAAAAATTAGGCGAGAGGATGTGGCCGACTTTGAACCTGGGTAACCGGGTTTGAGTTTCGGAGGGAGGCTCAACATCTCGTGATTCTGGGCAAATCACTTAATCTCCCCGTGCCTAAAAAAATAAATATTTGTATGTATCGTTCTGTAATGCAACTGGTGCTCATGTGAAGCACTCTGATACCTTCGGGTCAAGCTTGCGCTGTATAAAACTCAAAAGTAAATAAAAAAATAAATCATAATAAAAGGCTGGTAACAAATGGCAAGCCAGTCGGCTTTGCCAATGCCTGTTCTTTTCTTCTCTCCTAAGGGTATGGTAGGTGCCCAAAGAAGGATTTAAAGAGCATCAGGATGTGTGCCTGCTGCTGACTGCAGGTATCTTCTGTAAAAGCATCCCATGAACACCAGCTGTGAGTACCTGGTACCATGTTAATAGACTGCCTTTACAATGGTGTAATGGCTTCTACAAGTGATCTGGTGCAAGACGCTTTACTAGAAATGCCATTTACTTATCAGTGCAACATTCAGAACATGGCATCGCTTAACAAAACAAGAAATCAGATTCTTGTGTGTAGTGGAACGATGACCTGCATTGTTGAGGACATACTCAATTGATGATTAAGTGGCCAGGCAGCTTGGCAGGAATAGTTGAGTCTCCTCTCCCTTAAACAGGATGTTACTTCACTTTTGATAAGGTGTAAAAGTTTGAAAAGGGCTACTCTTAAGGCTTTGAAAACTTCCTGCCACATTTCCCTGTGAATGCTAAAATTAAAACTCCATGTGGTGTCAGCTAACACAGATCCCAAGCTTAACACCTGACGTGGGTGTAGGGACCAATCCCTAGTCATTGTTTTCTGCAAAGATTTGCAAGCAAAGTGTGGTCAAACTTTCATTGAAGGAAAGGGAACTCCCTCTCATTTTTACAATTCTGAGGCTTCCTTTTCGATTCTAGAGAGAGTAGAAGCACTCGCCAAACCTATTCATGAGTATCTTTTTGAGGATCTAGAGGATTTCCAAAGCCGTATGGACAGATGAACATCATCCAACCACTACACAGAGGAGCAGATGTTCTACTGAGTTCTGGGACCAAAATAGAAGATCTGGACCAATAGATATTAATTAATTCGCTCTTGATTCATTTGCATGAGTAATTCCTGATATGTTATTGGTAAAACACAGTTTTGTTAAAATGAAAAACCACGATTAGCAAAGGATTTTATAGGGTCACCCAGTGGTTTAACCTTGTTATCAACAAGCAAGAGGAACTTTCTGGTAGATCCTTTTGAATCTGTAATTGTGTGTTAGTTAATGTGATGCATTATTCTTATTCATTACCTATTTTTCTGCCTTCTAGGACCCCTATGATGCATTGCCCAGTGGTGAAGGCGGTAGCCTGGCGGAAGATGAACTTGTCACTCAGATCATGGACAGTGGTGGAGCCGTGAAGTTTGGCTGGATCAAGGGAGTGCTGGTAAGTTAAGTTATTGTTTCTTGTACGCATGCGTCCATTGATGTCACTTAAAAAAGAATAAAACCAAAATCTAGCGATTTTATAATCTAGAGCATTGTTCAATCTTATATATTTTTTTTTAAATATCTACTATGATATACACTTATGCATGCAATCAGAGACCCAAATATATATGTTTTCTTGTGTTTGTTTATTCATTTATGCATTTGCCAAGTACAAGACTCATCTGAAAGCATTGGTGTGCTATACATTTAATAAGGATCAAAACCTTCAAGTTAATATTTACAGATGACAACAAGGAAGCACTTGAGATAGCCTTGTGGTAAGGTAGTGTTAGCAGTTACAAGTGATTTCAACAGGTTGTATCTTACTTGTTTACAGAAATCCCATTCCCCAGTTGCACCCCACGATTCACAAAACATTTGGTGTTAAACTTATTTTAGTCTTAACCGTTTAAATGTTTCAAGTGTATTGTGCCAAATGTTTGGGCAGAACTTCCTCCAAAGTGTTTATTAAAAAACTTTAAATTGCAGAATCCCCTGTGCTGTGTTCAAAATAGTATTACGTTCTTGACTTCGCTTAAAGTATAGGCATAAGAATTAACTTCCCCAATATTTTAAACATTTTTTCACTTTCTATAGCTGCTTTTCTATCTCCCAATTTTAAATATTTTCATTTACTTTAGATTTAACATCAGGTGGCTCTCAGTTTTATAAATGTTCTGTGTACTCAGTAATCGTTGTAGACTAAGCGGAGTTGGTGGAGATAGAATAAATCATGGACATATATCATAAGACTGAGAATACTGCCTGAATTGGAGAGTTGAACATTAGCATTCTAAAGAGTAAGTGGTAATTCTTCTAGGTAAAGGTTGAAGAATCTGGGAACCACTGTTTAATGTCATTTGCCACAGGAATTATACTAGTGCTAGCACCACTATTTCATAAACATGCCCCCAGCCAGGTATCGCAATGAGATAAGTGTCAGCTTCCCAGGGTCGATGCCCAGTCTTCTCAATTTATTCCATAACAAATTAAGGTTAACTATGTCAAAGATTGATTAACAATCAGCTATGCAGAGATACAGATTTAAGCAGGTGTGCATGGCTTTTCTGGCAAGACAGCATAAAACTGTTTTGTTGTTAGCTGTAGAGCAGCTGACGTGCAGTGATGTTTAATCAGTTGTAAGTAACTCATTTAAAAAAAATAACAGTCTTGTAGATGGTTTAAAGTTTGGTAGAAGGATTAAACTGTGTGGTTTGTGACCAAGAAACTTTTATTTCACTGAGTGCTTTTGAGGCCATTAACAATTTGACTCTAATCTTTCACCAGGTGAGATGCCTTCTTAACATTTGGGGAGTGATGCTATTCATGAGGTTGTCTTGGATTGTTGGCCAAGCAGGCATTGGTGAGTCTAAGTCTCGGATTGGGTGTGTTATCTCTTGCGTTTCTAGCAAAATCCTAACACAATACACCATTGCTCCTTCTGGTATTAGTTACCAACATGACAATATATAGCTTTGTGTACTCAGACTATTGAAGTTCATGATTGGATTATGCTTCACTTCTTACTTTTTAGATTATTTAAGGAACTATAAAAAGTACAGAAGAATTTAACTCTGGTATTATTTTTCATACGTAGGACCATTAATCACTTTGTAATTAATCTAGGAGATTAATCTAGTGTTTATTAGTGTTTGGTTCCTTATTCCCTATTTTTAAATCCAACTCAATAGCACAGCTGCATACAAATCAATTGTTTAAAATACGCATAGTGTTGACTTCGGCTCCATCTAGAGAAGTCGTAGTCTCTAACTTCATGCTACTAGCTATTTCATGTGTCATTCCATCCTCTAGTGGAATACAACTAGGACTATTTTAGATCTGAAAGGTAGAAAAGTACAGTCAATTATCATGCTGTTTTCCAAATATTTCCTAAATGCATTCTATTCAAGAAGCATTCCTTTTTTACAAACCATTTCCCTGCAATGGTAAGGCCAACGGGGTAGGCATTGAAATAATAAGTAGCATTTGTTGATGCAAAAGGTGAGAGCAGAGTTTGTGAATTGATGTGTTTACATGAATAGAGATATTAAATACAAACCCATTGCCTTTGTCAATCTTTGCTTTTAGTTGGTCCAGTAACATCTTTTAAAAATATTGGGCCTGATTTTTGTTTTGATGGACATTACATTCCCCATCGTGAAGGACTACAGTATGTCACATCTTGAAATGGCTGCCGGCCCAGAGGTCACGTCTGTACCTTGTAGGGACCCACTAGCATGGTGGTTCCCTTCATAGTACAAATAGTTTGGTGAGCAGCTGCTGTTAGTTTTGACGACCATCCACAAACTCTTAACATTCTCCCATTCACCATACTCTAGCAAACTCCAAAAGTGGTAGGCAGGAACCGTGTAGGGGTGGACGAGAGGCACAAGGTGGAATCAAGACCAGGCAGCCTTGATTTAGGGAATCCTAGCAGTGCCATCAGTGGGCTTCTAAGAAAGACTTTGTACGCCTTGCACTTACCTTCTTCACACATTGTTTTCCACAGCTCATGTTACATATGGCCACATGTAACTGGGGAACCCGGTGTACTAAAGGAGATCACCGTTTTGATTGCAATGAAGAACTTATTATGTGATATGTAGTAATTTCATAACGTGCAATGTTATGTTATTTTATGGTAACAGAGGTTTGTACAGCGGAACTGGAATGACTTCCTTCTTCACTACAGGAAATTAAAGGTGCACATTGCTAAAACAGGCTACATTTTTCATACAGATATATGTCTAATGCTATCTATATCAGTAATTAGGGATTCTCCTCAACTTCAGACCATCTGTGGCACATCCTCTATGGAATAGTTTATTTATTTGGAATAGAATGTGGCATTAATATTATAGGAAGAGGTGGCAAACATAAGTCTGATTGGTCTGCAAACATCTTGAAACGTTTCTGCCATATCTAATTTGTCATGTAACATTTTTTAGCAAGATTTATAACTTACAACTATTAACAAATCAGAGGAGGCTGCCCCTTATCATTTTGGGGTAAGCTGTGTCCAATCTACTTAGATCTTGCATTGCCAATTTTGTCTACTTATCAGGTAGGCTTCAGTCCACCTGAGATCAAAAGTTCTTTTAAGTATCAACTTTCCCAAAAGTGCCATAACTTTTTCAGGTTCCAAAAGTGCAAAGGTTTTGAGGAACTGCTCCAGGAAAACCAGACCATGAATTTAAGTGAGAAGGACGTGCCCCTACTTCCAGTCAGAACCACAACCTTAAGTTTCATTCCCACTGGTCTTTCTGGTTCTCTTTCAGGAAGATGCAACAGTCTTTGTTCCTTGAGTTTTCTCCACATATATTTCCAGGTATATTAGGTTCACTGCAGAAAGCCACTGATAGTCAGATTATGGACCCTCTTGGGTAGTTGTGTTAGCCAGTGACCAACTTTTGAAAGTCTCAGAGAAGTTTACCATGCAATATTCTCCTCATAACTATGATCCAGTCTTTGTTTCACAGGATCACTTATGGCAAATGTAAGCCCAAAATGTGTTTTTCTTCATTTGCACAAAATGACAGAACATAACTTGATCCTACTGAGCTTCTATGAATAAAATAAAAATAAACACTCTCTCAACACATTTGCTTTGTCCACCTGGGGGTTTAGTTCCCTTTGGTCTGTTAGATCTTTACACTTCAAGGCCACTGACAGAATCTTCCTTTAACAGATGATACAAAACAGAAAGGTAAAATAAGTCACAAGTAGGAAACCCATTGTTCAGGAGCAGCTTTGAAGACTGAGAGTCGAGCACCTCTTGAGATTGTAGTCTGTATGAAACAAATCAAGTAACTATTGAGTCATAAGGGTCTTAGCTAAGGAAAATGATTAAGTCCAGCAGGTCATATTGGTTTCTGAAAGGCAGAAAATGGCAGACTTATAAAAGCAATTTTGCAGCATCCAAAATAGAAAATACTGTTAACTAATGATTTCTATTTCCCAAACATGCTGTGCCAGTGACTTTCCCTATGTTCTGTTAAAGTTAGAGAGAAGTTGCTTTTTGAAAAAATAAAACAGTGCTCTTTTGAAAGCAAGGAAGTGTCTATAGCCTCACCCTGAACAAAGCACTTAGCTCAGGTAATCTCCTTTTAAAATAAAAGTACAGGCCCATTTTTTTTAATTAAGTTTGAGCATGATACTGCTGGATATAACAGTTACAAGGTACACTAGGACCACATGGCAGTGGTTGCTCATCCATTTGTCACATGAATATTGAGTTATTGTGTGCTTTAAGTGATATCCAGTACCCACACCCTGGATCTCAGTGCCTTTGAAATCTTTCCCATTGTCATGTCCTAGTGATTTTGAGGTCAAAGTCAGATCAACAAAAACGTGGCCCATCTTACTGAGCACCAGTTGCCCAACAATAAGTTTCTTAGCCCCTCACTCAGAATTGTGAGATACGTTGATTTGTGACATTAAACTTCAGGTCTTCTCTATGGACATGACCTTGAAAGCACACACAGCTCACCAATAAATCAAAATTTCCTACCACGTGACCTTTTGACTATTTGTCAACAGAAGTGTCCACACCTGCAACCCTGCTTGATGATGGATTCCAAATAATTGATTCTGCTCCAAAAAGCAATCATAGATGATAAAAAAATCTATTTATATATATTTTTTAAAGTATTTCGAGTTGTCTTTGTTTTTATTAATTTGTAAAATACAATTCAGAAGAGAGTTAAAGCACCCACAAATAATGAAGAAATATATTCTAAACCATATTTGCTGTATTATAAAAGTGGGAACATTCTCATATAGAGAGAATGAAATGAGTTAAAACAAAATACAACTTTCATTTCTCATATAGAGTATCCTGACAAGCAATACTTCAGTAAACTATATAAAACAGTTGTAAAACAAGAGCAACATATGTTCGAAACCAATTCACATAAAAATATAAGTATTTAATATTAACTATTGAAAATGCAGGTTAAATTATTAATTGAACATATTAAAAAGAAATACTATAGAGAACACAAGAAAAGAAGAATGAGAAAACTGAAGAAAAGCTAAGAAAAGAACAAGGAAAATTAATACCAATATGATAAAAGAGATACATAAGAGTAGTAAACATGTAAGAATATTCATATTAAATCACAATACTGAGAAATAATCGAATAAAATATACTTTTGAAAATGAATCTGCTAGGCAATTGAGTGATTAGACAATAAGACTTTAGAAAGAAACTAAGATGTCCGCTCATCATTTCATTCTTCAGGTCTAACTTTCCTAATCATCCTCATGGCAACGGTGGTCACTTTCATCACAGGGTTATCAACTTCTGCCATAGCCACCAATGGCTTTGTACGAGGAGGTAAGGTAACTCTTTCATTTACATGTTGTTACAGGTCACTGAACACTGACTCATCAGAAATGTCATATATTAATGGTTTGTGATTGCCATTTTATAAAGAAATAGGTAAAATCTTTTGTACCTTATTACATACAATGATTGAATCCACAATAGAAGCTACATGCATGAGCTATGCAGACTATTGTTTGATATTTTCTTATGCTAAAATAACATACTTCATCAAATTTAGAAATGCTATATGTGAACCTAAATATAAAGTCGCAATGAATTTTAGCCATAAAAAATAGGACAGATGAATAGCCTTGAATATATATATATAATGTAAACATGCCTAATAGTGCAATTAGAAAACATTTGTAAAAATTACAACTATGTAGTTTATTGATCCAATTACATGTTACAACCCCCACGACCACACACCCCAACCCCATAGAGGCTTCTGTATTACAGTCTTAATCTCCCACAAACAATCAAGTGGATTACGTCCAGGAATTCACATTAAAGATGCTCTTACTAAAATGAAATTATCTTTTTAATGCACTTCATTGTTTTCTGGATTTAGGGTGACACTATATCAAATACCTAACTAACAAAAGTAGTGCATCTAAGTCATAGAATTATGTAAATAATCTGATAAATGAACTTTTAATGTCATATAGGACAGATCTTATTGCGGATCATTCTAATTATTGCTAGTGCTACTTTTCTATATTGACAAGATTGATGCCGCCCGATCCTCCTTCTTACAAACTATGTTCACGGTGTTCAAGGCTCAAAACAGTTTCCCCATTCTCCTTCAAATATATCAAAGAAAGGATGATATAGCTAATTTAGGATGCTAGTAAAAGCCATTTTGGTTTAATCAATTCATTTGAACAAGTGGCTTAAGGTATGTTGATCACGACCAAATGAAAAGTAGAAGAAAGAATTAATATATACGAGTCTATTTGGAAATGACACATCTGTCAATGGTGTTTAAAAAACGTAACTTTTTAGTATGAACAAAATATTTGTCTTTTATTCTGATCTATCCCATGCTTTCTACATTACTGCTTGGGAAAATGGGGACCTATTCACAAAAGCGCTTTTGAGTATGTATAGTACTGCTGTGGTATTCTTTTCCATGCTTTTCCATGCCTTTGTGAATTGGTCCCCAAACAGGTGAAATGGAATTAAAAGGAAATAAAATCTGTATTGTGGTGTACATTTAGTACAAACAGAAAGGACTGTTTCATCTTTGCAATCTTACTAATAAGTACTTTTAGATTTGGAGCATGTTAGTGTGGAGTACATGGAGTACGTTGAAGAGTACAAAAGTAGCAATACTGCTTCCCATTTCCATAAAAAATGTTGTGAATCGGCCCCTTAGTTCTTCTTACATGCACAATTTGGATAGCACATTTATTTATTTATTTATTTTAATGTTTTATAGAGTGCGAACTTGACCCGTGAGGGTATCAGAGCGCTTTACATGGTTTACAGAGGAGAACAAACAAAAAGTCTCAAGTACAGGAATATACAAAGGATGGCGCGGGGCAGGGGTGTTGGGAGCAGGGGACAAAAGAGGACACAAGTGTGTGGTTACAGTTATATTTAGCATCGATAGAAACAGAAGCCCCACATTTCTCAACGGGGTGAGTTGGTGATCTGAGGAAGAAGCAATAGTCTTAGATTCGTCAGGCACACTGTGGTGGTTGAGAGCAGGCCTTAGCCGAGGTATTTTTACCCATGAGGAAAGTTTTTGCCTCCTCCTTGAAACGTGGTAGAGAGGGGATTTTTCTAATGGCGGGTGGGAAAGAGTTCCAAATTCTTGGTGCTGCCCCAGAGGACGCCCTATTGTAGGTTCTTTTTTTCTGAAAATGGGCAGGTTGGAGCAAGAGGTTTCTCGCGGACCGGGAGTTCCTGCTTCCTCCAGATACCACTAGTTTCTGTGCCAGATAAGCAGGGGAGTTTGCGTATAGAGCCTTGTGTGTAATGCATGCCAGTTTCAGCTGTATTCTGGCCTCAAGAGGGAGCCAGTTTAGTGATTTCATATGTGGAGAGATGTGGTCGAATTTCCTAGTGCCGGTGAGTAGTCTGGCGGCCGCGTTGAGGCAGGCTTTTAGAGGTGCCAAGGAGATCTTGGGTAATCCTGTGAGAGATGACTAGTGCTTGGACTGCCATTTTTAATTCAGGAGTATCGATGAAAGGTTTCAGCTTCCACAGGTAGCTCAGGTGGAATCGGGCTGATTTAGCCATCGAGTTATTGCATGTTCAGGTTACAATCGAGGATTATGCCCAGAGATTTGGCAGGGTCCACAATGGTCGGCGGGCAGTTTAAGGCTGTGATGGCCTTGATCCACATCTGAATGTCCGGGTTGGCTTTTGAGGGGGAGATTAGGAGAAATTCAGTTTTCTTTGCGTTGAGTTTTAGCTGGTTAGCGGCTAGCCATTGGACAGTTAGTTTCAGGGTCTCGTTCAGGGAGAGGATCTCCTCGAGTGATGCAATATTGATGTATATTTGGGTGTCGTCCGCGTACATATGGTAGGAGATGTTGGCGGTACGAAGAACTTCAGTGAGTGGCTCTAAGTAAAGATTAAAGAGGGTGGGTGACAGGGTTGAACCTTGTGGGACTCCAACCGTGACCGGGGTGGGAGCTGATAGGTTGCCATTAATGAGGAATCTCTGAGACCGGTTGTGGAGGAAGGACCTGAACCATTCTAGGACAACGCCATCCAAACCCATCCTGAGTTTGAGGCGTTCGAGTAGTTTTTCATGGTTGACCGTATCGAAGGCGGAGGATAGATCTAAGAGGATTAGAAGGCAGGTATTGCCTTGGTCAAGTGCTTGGAGGGCGTCGTCCACGATGTGGAGCATAGTAGTTTCAGTGCTGTGCCCCGGTCTGACTCCAGATTGGAAGTCATCAAGTAGGTGGAAGTTGTTGATGTGCTGACTTAGTTGCTGTTGTACACACTTCTCTAAAACTTTGGCTAACAGAGGGATATTGGAGATAGGTCTAAAATTGTCTGGGGAGGCTGGATCTAGTGATGTTTTTTTTAAAATAGGGAGGACTTGGCCGGCTTTCAAGGGGTCTGGAATCGATCCCTGCTGGAGAGAGGCGTTGATTATTGCAGTCCAGCAAGGAACAATGGATTGGGAGGCAGCAGCGAGGCAGTTGGATGCTAGCGGGTTATTAAAGTGGTTATTTGGGTTTAAGGTAGAGAGGATTTTAGAGATGGAGTCTTCGTCATCGTATTCAAAGTCGGTCCAGCGAGCTTGGTTTTTAGGTGAGTTTTTGTGTGTCAAATCACTTCTAGCTCAAACCATGGCAAAGATTAAAATTTTGACAAAACTCACATATACAATCTCAGGTGCATTCTGACATTTGTATGTATGTCTGGAAAAAATAAATAGAATAACATGATGCGACTTTAAACCCTGAATAATCAAATCATTGTCAGAGCACAAATTAAAGGTAATAAAAGCCCCACAGACTGTCAATCAATTAACAGAGATGCTCACATTATGACCGGTTGAAACAGAGTAGTGCTCTGTTACAGTCTAAGCATACCGGTCGCTGCAATGGTTAGAATAGTGTTTTATTACTTTGGTACTGCAAATGACCTCATGGGTTGTGCCAGTGTTTGTCCATTTACACTTGAATCATCTCTTCATAGGTGATTGGTGTCACACCTTAGTCCACAAAGGCCAGAGCCATGCAAGAGTTTCAGAACAGCAACATAAAACAACTTTACATCCAATGAAAGTGGAGTTTGTTAGTCAGACATGATTGTGGGTTGGGTTGGGCGTAGTTTGCGGAGTTTTGCAACACAGAACTCCACGAAGTTACAAAAAAACACCGCGAAGTTCGGCGAGTGGCGGAGTGCAGTGCGAACTGCAGTTTGTGCTGGTATTCCCACAGCTCGGGTAGAAATTGTACCCGAGCGGCAGCTCGCGCTCCCGAACGGTAGAACTTACCATTCGAAATTGCGAGCGGGGAAAAAAATCCGCTGCACATCGCGAAGCGGACTTTTCTGCACTCCGCGAGCTCCGTGGAGTGCAGAAAACTCCACAAACTCTGTGAACGGAGCGAAGTTTACCGCCCAGGCCCAATTGTGAGACTCACCCACATTTTAGATATTCCGTTTTTCGGGTGAATTTTGAATATAATCTTTTTTTGGCTAATTCTTTGTCTGCATAGCTGATGAACAACTTATTCATCGCGAAGGAGAATATTGTTCTTTGTTTTCCTACAATCATTTATTTTATATTTTCACATTTTTATCCCCTTTTCACACAATAGTATGTTATATTGTTGTACACAGCATTCTAAATACCTTTCATTCTCTGGAATGATGCCCCCCTTTGCTATGGATGTTTTAGGACAATGGTTTTAGTATCTACTATGAAATATAAAACTTTTTTATAATGAGGAAAAATGTTAGTTATAGCACTTTAAACCAAAAAAGCTCTGAATCAAGTCAATGATTTAAGAATTGTTTCATGAGTCTTTTTTTGTACTTTTTTAGGTCTCACTACAGCCAGCTTTAGCTTTATATATTCCATATTGTTGTAATCCAAGAGGATGCATTACTATGGTATTTTATTTCTAGGACAGCTCGGAGCAACACACACAAAGTCCCACAACTATTGCCAAACACTTCCCATAATAGACAGGTAGATCTATTTGTTTTGCGATTGCATGTTTAAAAAAAGCCCAACCTATTGGCTTTGCCAATGCTTGCATATATTCCACCAGGTGTTGTTGGCAAAAAAGACGCACAATGTTCGTCAACGTCTTTGCAGATTGTAATCATTGTGTTTTACCCCTCAGGTGGTGCATACTATCTGATCTCAAGAAGTCTGGGCCCTGAGTTTGGTGGCTCTATTGGGCTCATCTTTGCCTTTGCTAATGCTGTTGCAGTAGCTATGTATGTTGTTGGTTTCTCGGAAACCGTCAGTGATCTTTTGGCCGTAAGTATCCATTCTTGTGAATTTACTACCAGGTTAAATGATTGCATGAGGTACAAAAAAAATATTTTTCTTGCACAACCTTTTGTTGTTCTTATATTGTTTTTTTTAACTTATAGTAGCTCCTCTAAAGCTTAGTTCCGCGTCATGTTCCTAAGGCCCAGAATCTTAATCCAGGGAGTACATACAGAAACCCGCCTTTAAGGAAAGGTGAGAAGGCAACAAGCTTGTGAGACTAAGAAGCCAAGATTCCTTGGCCATTCATGGCTACTGAGGGAGCTTTTAGGTTAGTTCTAATGAATAGTAAGCTAGCCGATAAAAGAGATTTGGTGGCTGATAGGCCACAAAAACAGATAGCCATATTGCCAGGCAATTTGTCCATTGATATTCTAAGGCAGATCACAACAGTCCTCACTAATGTGACGAAGAGACTTCCTTCAAATTTTTACACCTCATCGACTTCTGCTCTGCAGTATCACAGTACGACACATATGGACAAAGAGTATCTATGTGTGCGTTGCATCTTGGAGGACAGGCCACACTTCTGCAAATACAGCCTCCGCATCCTGGAACAGAGAGCTCCACCGGGACTTCTGCTGACACGGCCTCCCGATCGGTTTCTTTGCTCGTGGTCCCGCTTCCTCCATAAAGCACGGTCCTTTCCTTGTCCGACTCGACTCTGTCGCCAGTGTTGTGCCACACCCACTTCCGGGATTCCCTCTTCCTTAAGGCTCTATAGGATGTGACGTCAAGGGGCGGAGTCGCATCCTTCGGGATACCCAATTTCGAAGCGCCTTCTTCCAAAGAGTCGTCCAGGCAGGAGGGGTTTCTGGGATCTGTAGTCCAGGTGTCCTGTAGGGAAGAAACAAGAGGTGGAGGGGGGGGGGGGGGGGGGTAGCGGCCCACCATTCATTCTTGTCCATGCATTTCCCTTTGGACGCGCCCTCATTGTCACAGTACGCTAATGTAATACTTCGGGTGGGGTGCGGGGTGTTACGCAGGCCCCTGCAGCTCCCGCGACTCAGTGGGCCACCCTAATCCGCCTAAGAGCCCCCAACCCTCACATTCTGCGAGAGGCTAATGAATATTTATAAGATATCGTAGACTCAGGGCCCTTCATAACTCTATTTATATCCAGTAGCTTGTGAAAATATAGGTTACCATAGACCTTGCTCAAGTTTTCATTTATCAGGAGCAAAATACATGTTTTGAAGCAATAGACTGCAGTCTGCTGTGCATGATGGGAAGATGAGCATCTCTACTCTTTATTTCTAATAAATATTTATGAGCTAAGCAGTCTTCCTCCAATAGTGAGCATGGCACTTGGTAATGTATCACTATGTGGAAATCCTAATAATGAAAGATGTTTTAAGTCAGGTCTGTTTAACATAGGTCTAGGAGGCAGGATCCCTGCCAGGTTTTCAGGATACCCACAGACTATTCAAATAAGATCCATTTAAATTCCCCTTATTAATTTTTTTCCATACATATTCCGACATGGCGCAGTCCCTCTTAGTCCTACGTTGGACACCACTGTTTTAAATGTATATAATGAAGGTGATCAGAGCTCTCCGCAGGGTTGTGATGTTCAATATCAGCATTTTTAAAGCATTCAGAACAAATGGTACCAATTTTTTTCTTTTCAACAGGAAAACGGAGCTGGCTTCGTGGACCGCATAAACGATATCCGGATCATAGGGAGCATCACTGTGGTGCTGCTTTTAGGAATCTCTGTGGCCGGGATGGAGTGGGAAGCAAAGGTAAGGCGATTCCGTACCATGAGACTCTTGCCCGCATTTCTTTGGCGGAAACGAATATACTCTAAATTATGTGGAAGAAAGCAAAAACAATGCATTAAATAAATATATAAACTGAACAACCTGTCTTTTTACTGATTTAAATTATTCATTTAATGTTACTGACAATTTCGACTCATTTCTTTGTCATTTTCCACACAGTTATCCACTCTTATGGGTTCATTCTGATGGCGGTGGGACCGCATCCGATGGCTCATCGGATGCTGTCCGACTGCCATCTGCTGCTGCGGTCCGATCGACGCATTACAATGTGTGTGGTCGGAGGAAGCAGGCGGAGGGACAGTCCGATGCTTTTTGACGGGCTCAAGGAGCCAATCCGACCGTTCGAGGGTCAGTAATCCCTACAATAGGGGTGGTGACTTCTCAAGCACAGCAGTAGATATTACAATGTCCCTTTCAAACTGCACTTTCATGGCGGTTCTCATGCTATGAAAAGGCAGGCAGAAAGTGACTTTGGGGGCCCCTAGCGGGCCCACCATCCCCCTTGCCCCTCCGCTCTGGTGGCTGGGGGGCCCCTATGGTACCCCCTTAACATCCCTGCACATGTGGCAGGCACTGCATGGTGCCTGCCACACAGTGCAGGTTTTTTTTTAAAGTATATATTTTCTATTGCAGCTTGTGCCGTGCCGTGCTTGTGCCGTGAAGGTGGTCACATTGTAATAAGGGCAGGGGGACTGCCGACTCCTTCCGCTACGATGCCGGTCAGGCGAGAGTTCATTTTCCAACTTTTATTTCTTTAAACAATCTGAACCCATGCCTTGATAATTGTAATTTTCAAGCTGGACTATGTAGCCACATTCATCATAAAATACGTTTACTTCCATTTTGTTAAACCGCATTCTGAATCGTGTGATAATCGGTAGGGTCATACTCGTACCTAAAGGCACTGAATGCTCCATACTTTAGCTATACTAACTTTTTCCTAGGAATAAGGCTAAATTTAGTATTGCTTTTCTCTTTCCAAACAGGTTTGCTCTGATAAATGTCACCATGTTTTTACCCGAAAAATATGCCAGCAGAAAAAAGTTGATATGTAATGATGCCCGTACAAGTCTATGTCTTGATTTGAACACAGACGACCATTTGAGCATCAATTAAGATTGTCACTTGACTCTGAATGAGCCAAATTGTCATTGCCATGAAGTTCAGTAGAACAAAAATTTAAAAGCTATCAAAGACCTGAGATTATTGTTAGTGGATGTGTGAAAGTTGCAGGATTAAGAGTACTGAGGCCCTCACAGCTGAGTGTGTATCATCACACTGCAATTGAGCTCATACGCAGGGAACCTCTTCAGGGGTCTGAAGGTGCTTAATGCCTCTTCAGGTGTCTGAAGGGGGTTACTACCTCTTTAGAGGTCGGAAGGTGGTTAATGCCTCTTCAGGGGTCTGAAGGGGGTTACTACCTCTTAAGAGGTCGGAAGGTGGTTAATGCCTCTTCAGGGGTCTGCAGGTGCTTAATGCCTCTTCAGGGGTCTGAAGGGGGTTACTACCTCTTAAGAGGTCGGAAGGTGGTTAATACCTCTTCAGGGGTCTGAAGGTGCTTAATGCCTCTTCAGGGGTCTGAAGGGGGTTACTACCTCTTCAGAGGTCGGAAGGTGGTTAATGCCTCTTCAGGGGTCTGAAGGTGGTTGATACCTCTTCTGGGTTCTGAAGGTAGTTTATGCATCTTCGGGGATCTGAAGGAGGTTAATGCATCTTCAGAGGGGTCTGAAGGTTGTTAACACCTCTTTAGGGGGCTGAAGGGGGTTAATACTGTGAAGAACTATTCATTTAATTGAGTCTGCGGTAGGATCCAGAGCTTGCAGTATGAGGAATATTCCACTCTTTTGGGATTAAAAACCTCTCAATCGACTCGAACTTTACAGACACCGAGGCATATCTGCTGGGCAGGGCCCTTGGTAGGCACTGTGTTCTCATCATGTGGTTCTCTGACACAAGTGGAAAAGAAGCCCATGATACTTTGTTACTTCATGTGGACCACTCATGCCAATGTATCAACATGGAGTAATAAATTGTTTTGTATCTATATAAAAACAAAAATAAGAGAGGCACATGTAAAGAGACAATTGCACAACAATCCTTGGAAACAGTCCACAACACACGGACGAGTGACGATGACAGGAACAAGTTAGGCTTGATGTAATAGATCTTTTATTCGTAATTTATATGCAACACAGCCAACGCGTTTCACCCGTGCGGGCTTCTTCAGGGCTGCAAATGTAACACAAACAACACTATCACAAACTTTATATATATACATATAATAACAAAAACATAATATCTTGACAATAACAAACATGAACAACATATCAACAGACATGAAAACTAAACACATTAGAAGTTAAATGTCCCAAATGAAACGACAAAAATAATTTTTGCGGAAATGTAGAAAACGTCTTGTGTACAGTGTATCCATACTTTTCATTTACATAACATTGATGCCACACCAACTTAGATAAAAAAAGTGGCAAGGAAAAAGGCCTAAGCATAGGCATTAACCATTAATCCTAGGGAGAGAAACAAATACAGGACAGGAGAGGATAAAAGCGAAGGTATAAAGACAGAAAAAAGGTAAAAGAACAACAGACCAAGAAAAAATGTAGAATGAAAAAAGGGGGGGAAGAAGGCAAAAACCAAAATGAAATAAAAGCATTGTGTCCACAAAAGACCCCACAGTACATCATCACATAAATTACGAAAACAAATAATAATTATGAGAAAGAACTGCTGGCATGTAAGATAGACAGGAGCTATGTTCTGAGGCACTGCCTCTACACGTACCGTTATCGTGCTTACATTGGCACACTCAGCACAGATGTAAAGAAATGTTCAGAAAGACTCTCAGCGCCAACCAACAATGGGAGTACACATTGTGCCATGTTATGTCACCACAGCCCAAAAACTGAGTGCACCGCATAGAAACCGAGTAAGGAAGAGAACAAAAATTCAATATGCTCGCGCTTAATACCCACCAAAAAAGTAGTCCAACAAGCGAAATTCGCCCGGGTTGGTCGAGGAAGCTATTGCTGAGTCCTAGCAACAAGTCTACAGAGGTAAAACAACGAAAAAGTAAAACAGAAATTAGCTGTTAACATCATACCATGTATGAATTAATATCAGCTGTCCCGTCCCAAACTTTCAGGCCATGTCGTAATGCGAACTCGTTAAAGCAGTGAAAAAGTGAAAGAAAACAAACCCCATAGGATCAAAATGCCAAGCCCCACTCAAGGCCAAGAAGCACAAACACCCAATGTGAAAAGAAAGAAAAATAACAAACAAACTCCAAATACCTTTAATATACATACAGTGTAAACCACGCCAGCAATCGCTAGTAATAATAGTTCACGAATGGTAGCCACGCGAACCCAAGCGCCCCAAGTGTTGCGCTATACCGCCGAACTGTGAATTCAAGCACATATGTAAAATAATATTAAGGCATCGGTCTATGCGGTAGATAGCGCGCAAGCACCCGCAAGTTCAATGGTAAACTCACTTGTATACGGCCGAGAGACGTACTTCTTCCACGTATAATTTCAAAACACCCCCCATTCCATACAAATCGGCATTAAATAGCCAACCAAACGTGCCGTTGCCAAACACTCAAAAGTACCGTCAGGTGCAATGTATCAAGCAATCCTGATTCAAAACTAGAGCGCATACCGAGACCTCCATTTTTGTAGTAGAATCTCATGCTTCATGAACAGATAAACAGAAGCGCATAACGTGGGAATACAGAGGCCACAAATGCCCAAAACAGCTTATTAATAAAAGAAACAAACTCGACCTAAGATGGAGTTGGGACAAACCAAATGATAATATAATATTTAAAGTGGAAGATTAGCCAACTTGAAAAAAGCGGAAATAATATGAATGAAGTCTCAAACCCCGTGTGTCCATACATACACCATGGGTTTCTACAAACTGTGCCAGCCCCGAATACCAGGACTGGGTCTGTGTGTGTCAATACCAAAGAGCCACGCTAGTAAAGAACCATGCTAGTCATAAATACCGACTTGTTAAAAACATTAACATGAATGATTATACAGTTCACTCCATAAGGACTGAACTAGCACACACAGGGATCACCCTGATGGTCGTGGTAACACCGATATTTTGGCCTACAAGAAAGTTGAAGCAAGTGAATTCCAAAATATACATAGTCCATCGGTCAAATGTAACCTATAATAACACAAATGTTCAAAGCTGCGAAAAAAGCTAAAATGTTACACTCTAAATTATACATAGTCCACCCCAGAGGTACGTGTGGAGTAGTTGGAAATATCTCATAAACCAACTCTATGGATGTCGTACTCCGTAAATAAAAGTGGTGCCTATACTTCAAGTGCACCAAATGTGGAGTATTTGGGAAAATCTCATAAACCAACTCCATGGATGTCGTACTCCGTGAATAAAATGGTGCCTACACTTAAAGTGCAGCACCAACTAACAGATAAAAAGGCAAGACACTTGATAAGATCTCAAATGCAAGAAAAAACGAATAGCGCCAACTCCGCTACTTAAGATACACGTTACTCAATTGTCTGAGTAATACAGAGGCAGTGCACGTAGTGTCTTTAATTTCACTAATTCATCAAAGCGAGAAGAATAGGGCCAACTAAAATAGCCAGAATTGACAGTGGAGGTAAGTAAATTGTACAAAAGAGGTAGATGAGCATGAAATCAGAACTAAAAGAACGCCTTTTGGTTCTCGTAATTTTTTGATGTTACAGAGAACATTAGTGTACATGATACTATTTATATCAAGCGTTGTTGAGCCATAACAGAAGAAAATCATTTATCACAGCACATCATCTTCCACAGTTGGATATTCAGGAACACATCAGCAAGAATATCAGTTCTACCAAGGATGTAAACAGTTATAGAAAATAATGCAGTTCCGTATCTAAATTAAGTCCCTGAATCGTGGATATCAACCTGCAAATCCATTTTGCTTCTAGTTGGTGTAAAAGCAGTTCCCTATCACCTCCCCTCCGCATATTAGTTAAGAGGTCAATAGCGTGGAACATAAAATTGCACCTACTATTGCTTGAGGTACACGCATGGGACACCAGTGCATACGACACCAGTGCATACGAGGAGCCTCCATTTAGACACGCTCTTCTATGTTCTTGAATGCGTGTTTCGAGGGGACGTACCGTACGCCTATGTAGACTTTACCACATACACAAATAATCACATAGATTACAAATCATATCAGACAGTTAATAAAAATGTCTGATAGTGTAAGTCCTGTTTGTATTGAATTTAAAAGTCTTAGTGGTCTGCCCTAAGTGGCAGATATTGCAGCCGCCGCAGGGATAAAAACCGACGGGTTGGGTCAGTCAGGTGTCCTGCACTTTTTTGTTAGGTCGTGTGTAACTAGGACACATTTCCTCCCTAGTGGTCCTGCATCTTCTATACACTATACTCTGACTTTCCTTTAAAAGATTACCTACTCCGGGTACTCACTTCAGTAAGGGCCAGTGTTTTTTGAGTATTTTAAATAAATCATGGTTCAAAATCGAGTTAGTCGTAATAAACGACAAACGTTACTTGTTAGGCCTTTCTCTAGTTTGTAATGTATCAGGGCGTTTCAGCCTGTTTGCTCTCTCAAATGCTTATGAAAGTACAGAGTCCCTATATCCACGTCGCCTCAATCGTTGTAATAGTTCCTGACTATGAATTCTGTATTGCGTTTCTTCACTGCAGTTTCTCTTTATCCGTACCAGCTCCCCATAGGGGATTGCTTTCTTGGTACTGGGGGGATGCGAGCTCTGATAGTGTAACAGACTGTTGACCGCTGTCTCTTTCCTAAATAGGGTACTTTGCAAAATATTGTTCTGCACATATAATGATAAATCCAAAAACTGGATCTTGGAGATTGTATAGGAAACCTTATTAGGGTTTACTTATCATTATTACTTTTTGGATAATACCTGTAGTTGTGCCGCAGTATATACCCTGCCACCGTGATTCTGTGTGTTTTGTTTCGTGTCTCTGTTTTACTTGAAATGTTCTTTAGAATAGACAAGAAGGATAAAGAGACTGAAGTTAAACTGGAAAATAAAATGACTGGCTGTTTAGGGGATTTTTTCTTGTGGGCTATTCAATGTCCACAAATGTGTTGGTGGAACATCCACTTTAAGGAGATAATGTGAGTGGTTTTTGACTGACTCACGGTGGGTCTAATAACAAGTTGTGTGGAGTATTATTTCTGTGTGGAATTCATATCCGAACAATTATCTGTGTGCCGGTGTTCCCCCAGCTGGATTCCTAAGCGTAGGAGCACTTGACCTGATTTTACCAGCTGTGAAATAGCATCTAAAAATGCTGCTCTGCAGCCTGGATCCATTCACCATCACTCCTCCTCCCTCAGCCTAGGCACAGGGGATCCTTTAACACTCCCTCCTACCAGATAATATACTACTCTTCTTTCCCCACACTGGAGTCCTTACAGACATTTACAAACTACTCAGAAGAGGTGAGAAATGTCTGTATTAAACCCCTTGGAATTCCACCTGATAATTCCGGGTCTAAACAGTTATTCCCCATTCCAAGGAGGATAACTCACAAATGCAGAAAGTTTATACAGATGACTCTGCCCAGGAATTCCTGTCACACACAATCTCCACATAGAAATACTAGCAAAGTATCCAATAATGTTAAAATATAACTGTGTTTTATTTATATGAACAACATATGCATCTTAATTTCAATCTTTAAAGTATTTCTCATGTGGTATTTCAGGCTCAGCTTGTTCTTTTGGGAATTCTGCTGATAGCAATTGGAAATTTTCTTATTGGGACTTTCATTCCTGCAGATGAAGACAAGAAATCCAAAGGGTTCTTTAGTTACAAAGGTATGTGCCTTCATTCTTTTATCCAGCCAGAGCTGGCTGTGTGGAGTTTAGCTTGTCTACAGCACTGATGTTGTTTTGTACATGTGTATAATACAAAGATCTGTTAAGTATCAAAAGTATGAAACACTGATATACAACTTTAAGATGTCTTTATGATGAAACCAGGATTTTACAACATTCCAGCACCTCATAGTAGTTGGTTTAGCTGTTCTTATAATATATTTACCGGTCCAAAGCAACATTTCCCTAAGACCCTATTGAGAGCTTGGTCGATGGAGTAAAGGCTGTCAAGGTAGCGGTAGGAACAGTTTACGAATTTTGGGGGCCTTGGCCCAAATGTATTTTGGGGACCTGTTCGAAAAAGACAAGAGCAGAGTTGGCTCTATCCGGGGGGGCCCTGAAAGGCTGGGGCCCCGGGTCAGATCTCACTTTGCCCATGCCTTAATACGTCTCTGGGTAGCGGAGGGCATTCCACCACCCTACCTTTAGTCCGACTTAAGAGGTCATTGCCTGCTGTGCAGGGAACTCTGTGGGCCTAGAGACAAGGTTTATGGATGTTCCCATACCATAAGGATAGCAAGGACAGCTGATGGATTCTCCTCCAGTTTTAGCATTTCCTCTAGAAATGTGATGGACTTTCCATTATTGCGAGTTTGAAATTTATTTTACAATAATAATGGGGTGCAAGTATACCGCTGCATAAGAATCGTCTGTCCACATAAAGATACTTTGAAGGGAGGTGACATCATAAAATCGATTTCACATTACAAGACCGTTATCAAACTTTTTGGCTGAAACATACTTCTTTCACACACAAGACACATTACCATATTACAATGACCAATTCCTTCTCAGCTAATTACCTCCACGAAGGAAGAAAATTACTCAACCAATAGTAGAAGCATTAATGTTAGTCTCCTAATCTGGATAATGCCTTCACAGAAACCTGTCCAGCAGTAAAATATTTAATAATGAGGTCGGCCTACCAGTCCATTTATAGATATTGAGCACATTTGTTTCTGTTTTCATATTGTGTAATGAATGCTATGATGGAGAATCGACATTAAGATTGCTTAAAAAGTGGTTTCAGAATGGAGGCTGTTCATGTAAATCTCATTTGTTTATTTTCAGCTGAAATCTTTGTGGAGAACTTTGGACCGGATTTCAGAGAGGGGGAAACTTTCTTTTCTGTTTTTTCCATCTTCTTCCCAGCAGCCACTGGAATTTTGGCAGGAGCAAACATTTCAGGAGACTTAGAGGTATAGTGCCTTGTAAGGAGGAAGCCCACATGTTAACAAAGTGCAACTAGATCAGTGGTCTCTAAAGTTGTGTTTGTAGAAGGAGACTATGAGGGTTGTCAATAGATTGATCTTTGAATTGTGATCAAATGAATGCGTCGCATGGTACTACCGCGATGCTGATGTCTGGTGTTTCTAGCTTGCCGATGGATATTGCTCATTTTCTCCTTGAAAAATTGGTTGATGTTGGTGGTCTTTCCTTGGAGTAATCTAGAAAGTAGTTCTGGGTGGAGCAGAGAAAGTGCTGAATGGGATTGAAGAGTGCTCTGTGCCTGTCAAGTCTTAACTTTTACCGATAGTGTAGTTGGCGGCCTTGGATCCACAATGAGATCCGGGCTGGATGGTCCTCCATTCTTCTCTAATCTTCTGATACTTTACTTGCTGTATGAGAGATTTTTGAATGGTGCCAAGAATTTGACATTCAAAGAGAAGTGGTTGAGAGGATCCTAATAGTCAGGGAGGTGTGGTGGTAAGACAGAGAACTGACGGTGAATATTAGTGTCAGGTCTGTTAGTGAGAGTCTCAGTTTCTGTGTCGTTAGGGATGTTCTTTATGGAGGGAAACAATTGCTTGGTTGTTTTGAACTATCCTTGTTGCGCTGCTCCCTACTGTAGCAGTTGAAGAGCAGGCTGCATGGTTCAAGTGTTGTGCAGCGTAGCAGGCGAGGATGGACATGGAGGAGAGATGTAGTCCAAAGAGTTGCTCTTGATGTGAATAACCAGCTTGCAAGGTATTTGACTGTTAGTGTCCTCAGATGATTGAAGAAGGCTTTCTTCATGGTGTTATTGGAACATCACGCGGGAGCCTGAAATAATTTAGCAGATGTGGTTAGATTAGATGTTGGGGGCTCCAGTAATGGGGTCAGACATCCCAGACGTGAAGGTGGAGCTGCTTTCCATCTGGTCTGTAGATCAGATATGATAATATGGTCAGGACTGCTCAAAGTAGAAAGTGGCAGAGAGGAGCTGGAATTATCTGCATGGTAGTTTTTGTCTGAGGCTGCAAGGCCATGATGATATGAGGATGGCTTGAATGCCTCCTTTGGTTCAGTTGGGTTTGGATTTTTTAATGTCCTACTGTTGAGGGACCGGGAAATTGACGATGTATGTGCCGATTGGGGTGTTGCATGTTTCTATGATGCAGACATTGAGTTTGTGGGCGGTGAAGGTGTTTGCAATTTCCACTCCTGCTCTGGACTGCTGAATGTGGCCTGTGCTTTTAATCAATCAATAAAGCGGTACTTGATCTAACTAAGCTGAAACTTCATCAACTTTCCTCTTTAAAGGGAGAAGGTATTACCAGACGTTATGATATTATGTACAACCTGTTCAAGCTATGAAAAATAAACCAAGGTGTAGCATGTCTTATTCAGATGCTTAGTATAAAAAAGATTGCATAATAGAATAAAATAGATATATAATTTACATAATGTGTAACTCAGTATTGCTATCAAGGGGTACTGGCGAAATATTATGCAAAAAAGGCTGAGGGCAGAGTGAGTTGTGATTCTCAACAGAACCCTCTGCTGGCTTGATTGATCCTTAATGCATGTTACCCATTATGTATTTTTTATATCACATGCTTATTTTGGTGCAGTCAGCATAAAAATCAGTTTTTATTCAAACATGAACTATTGTAATCAAAACATTAAGTGAAATACTAGATGTCTACAGGGTGTAGTGTTCCAAGATTGAGATGAGGTTCTACCTGTACAAGGCACGAGTCAATACTGAGCAGTAAATGTGCAGAGAGGGCGGGAGGAGGGTACGTTTTAGTGTTTGGACAGCATTGTGTCTGTAAATACTTCTGAAATGTCTATTATATGTTATCTAAGTAGTCACCGTCAAAATATCTGCAGCAGGTTGTTTAACTCAATATTATTAATTTATTTGTAGGATCCGCAAAGTTCTATTCCTAAAGGTACAATGCTGGCCATTGTAATATCCACCATCACCTATTTGGCTGTGGCTGTGGTTGCAGGTATTCATAACAATTGAGACATGTAGATATATATATGTATGTTAGGCAGAGTATGTATGTATGTATGTATGTATGTATGTATGTATGATATTTATGAAACAGTGAGACGCTATGAAGAATCTTCTTGTCCTCATTCATCCAAAAGCACAAACACACACAACAACACCCATACATGTACTATAACACATCCACAATTAGGGATATCGCACGCAATTAAGAAACTGGCAAAGCATCAATTTAACACACTGTTGTTTGGGCAGTAAGCCACGACCAGGATGGGAGATAAGCTGTCACCACATGCAGCATATAACGGTACAAGCAATTCTCCACAAAAAGAAGTTACAGACTCAATGGCCCAATTCACAAAAGATGTTTGAGCACCAATGACCTACTCAAATTAATAAAAACTGCACCATGAACATAAATTCCTCACCCAGATTGGCAATACCAGTATCAGTGGGATTTTTCAACTGTGGCAGCTATTTTCCATCCTGAAAGTTGGGTGGTATGACAGAGTTGCTGCTTCCAGTGCAGAGCTAGGACAGAATTGAGGAGTTTTTTAGGTGGAACATTTTCAGAAGCAGGTGAGACACCCACACGTGTTTATGTTTGCTTGTATACATAGATAGATTCCAGTCCTGCAAAAGAAGTGTTTGCTGTAGCAAAGGGCCTGATTAAGTCCCTTTCCTGGGTTTGTGTGTGGTACAGAAATTTGGTGTTTAAAAAAACGCATTGTACATATTTCAACTCCAAATACTGACTTGCACTATATAGTCAAAATAAATATATGTAGAGTTAGAACTTAAAATCTATAATTCTCCTTGTACGCATACATAGACAAAATGGTTGTGATGTGCAGGTCAATATTTCTATAGATAGCATTTTGACACAAAACCAATGGGAGAAAATACACTCATAAGGAATTTGATATATACTAATGCACATTTGTGTTTTATTTAAGCACAAAACTGATTTTATGGATGTGTACATTTTACAACTTTGACTACTACATGAAATCTATAAGACTCATAGATGCCTGTGGACTTGTTGTGTACTTTATAGAAAGTCACTTGTAATAGGCCTATAGAATTAGATGTCTCAGGCTTCCACATGGGTCTTAGGGTGCCTGTTTTCCTCGGAAAAATTGCTTGGGCGAGAGAGGGAGGGAGAGCAACACTAAGTTCTACAGTGTTCTTCTGTTCACCAGGTACATATATTCTCAGAGCACCCATCTTCTACTTTTATTTTAGATTATCGTGTATCTGACTATTTGTATTGCCTAACCAGCCTCGTGTATTGTGCGTGATGCAACAGGAAACCTGACAGACACCCTGTATCTTGGCACTGCCAACTGCCAGTCGGCTGCCTGCTTTCTAGGGTACAACTTTACTTCCTGCCATGAAAGCTCCTGTGAATATGGATTGGTAAACAACTTTCAGGTGAGAATGAACTAATTCCTTTGGGAATGAGTCATTAAGAAAGGAATGCATGAAGTTAATCATTCAAACATACTTTTGAATTGAATTGCATCTAACATCTTCTGTCTTGAATGAGCGGGTGAACAGATAATCAAGAAATAGTTTGCGTTTTCAAGGTTTTAAAATCAAGTACTAACTGTGATAATTTGCATCAAATTTTTCTCATCTAAACTCCAGATGGCAGCAATATCAAAATATAACTCTACTGCTATGATTAGCTTTGTATATGATTCCCCTCAAAAGGGATACAACTAATAGCATACTGTCTTAGGATTGAATGCACCAAATTCTTTGAAACCTATTCACAATGTTATGAAATTTAGTCTTTATCATTTGATATTCATGATAAACTGGCATTTTACGTAAATATACTGAAGAACAGGCACACTGATCTCTAAATACATCTTTACTAGATGATTCTAAAGACCAGTCCGCTCTCTGTTGTGCACGGAGAGCAGGAATGTCTATAGTTTCCATGTCAACTTATTTTATCAGAACTTTTTATGCAGAGGGAATCCCCTTGGCTCGATAGGCATTGATTACATTTCTGGTAATAGTGACTCAAGGTTTTAGTGACTCAAGCCTTTAAACAAAACCTTGGCATTGGTGGTGGATAAGTCCTTCCTGATCCTATTATGAAGACTTCCTATCAGACATTTTGGTCGAGCTGATATTGGTTTTCAAATTCCAATCAGTGTTTCCTCAGCTCCAAGAAATGTCTTACATAAATTCTATACCTCCATATAATTCTATATAAACGTCCCTATCCAGAATGATGGCACTGCACACTATGGAGATAGAGTAAGCAAATGCCCATATTGCTATGATGATATACATGCCATTAACGTATACATAGTTACAACTAGATGATGGGTATCTTTACTTCAGCACCAATGGCTATGTAAATGCAAAATTGTATGTTTGTAAATGTAAAAAAATGAAACTTCAATAAAGATATTTTAAAAAAAATAAAAAATGATGGCACTGCATGCAGCAAGATTAAACACATCTCTCAATGCAGCACAATGAAATGATTTCAATCTACAAACGTCAGCTGTTACTTTTGCAAACCAAGAATGAAGCTCAATCAGCCTCAGAAGTCCTAAAAAACTCTCTTACAAAAATATTTTCATATAAGTCCTTTTGTTTTACATACAGAAAATCATCTGTACCAATTTCACATTTTGCTTTTATCTTTAAGGTGGTGCTCAAGATAGTTATATTTTTTGGGGTCTGCCTCTTAACCCATTTCCACAGGTTAACACACATGCAGGATTTTATTTAATTGAGCTGTAGGATTCTAGTGACACTTTAGCAATGACACTAGACCAGTTAGTACATATATTCAGATTATGCTGTACTTGGACTATGAGAGGATTATGAAGAGGATTATACCGGTTGTTTAGGGACCTATTCCTGAGTTTTAGACCCAAGCCACATATGAGGCCTTATAACAAGTGGTGTAAGGCCATTAAACATTCCACCCTCTGAGGATAGATTGTTCTAAATTAAAAAGAGAAACATTGACATGTTGGAGCAGGAGGCCTATACCAGCCATTGTTGCCCGAGCCACTAAATTGTCATCAATGAAGCTGTTATCAACATTCCAGTGTTCCAGTAGAATGCATTGAACTGTTCTAAAAAATTTAAGCCTGCAATTAGGAGTGAATTAACGAATACTTCAAACATTATGAGTTTTACACAGTGAGATGTGCTTGGAAAGACAGCTTGTTTTCATAAACCCTTTCTCTCACCAGGTGATGGCTATGTTTTCTGGATTTGGTCCCCTCATCACAGCTGGCATTTTCTCTGCTACACTTTCTTCTGCCCTGGCATCGCTAATCAGTGCCCCAAAAGTCTTCCAGGTAAGAGCAATGGCTGACTGCCAGCACAGCGTTTGCATGGTAAAGTAACCCTCACTGTTCTGTATTCAAAATGTACATCTGATCACTTTCAAATGAAATTATTTATGTCTGTATGTACATATTTTTTGTCCTCCATTGTTTCTACATACCACTTCTTAGTCTCTTATGCTATACGTTTGTGTTTTACTTACCTGTTCCCTCTCTACTATACCCATCCTTTACTTTCATGCTCTCCTTCTCTTGTCTCACTTTTTCACTCTTCCTTCTCAACATTTCTTTCCTTGTTTTCTCTCTTTCGCTTTCTCTAAATATCGCTCTTCCTTTGCCTTTTCTCTATTGCTTTTATTTTGCTCGTAGTTCTTCTCTAACTTTATTTTTTGATTTCTATGTCTCTCTCACTTACTCTCTTACTTTCTCCCTATCTGGCTTCTCTCGGCCTTTCTGTTCTGCTCTTTGTCCGTATCCCTCATTCTCTCTCTCACCTCCTCTCTTTCTGTTCCTCAGGATGTACCTATCTCTCCCTCTCTCTCTCTTTCTCTCTCCCTCCATCTTTTATTTCCTAAGCAGACACATTTCCATTGACACATGTACACAAATGTGCATGTGTGCATACCCACATATACAAACACACACATACACAGATGCTTTGATCGACATGGCAGTGGTAATCTCTTTGACTGAGTAACTTATACTTATAGAAATAATTTATGTTCACTAGTTCAGGTGTTAAATTACATGGAATTTGAGTGAAGATGAACAGTCACGAAACAGCCCTTTTCGATTTTACTGTGCTGTATGCATGGAAGAGTTAATTCACAAGGATAATGAAATGTATAGGTTATATTAGATAAATTATTTGTCTCTTTCCTCTAGGCTCTATGCAAGGATAACATTTACAATGGTCTAGAATTCTTCGCTGTTGGTCACGGGAAAAATAATGAGCCCCTCCGAGGCTATATCTTGACCTTCTTTATAGCACTGGGGTTTATTCTAATAGGTAAGCCTCAAAGACAGCATTTCTTGTTGATGAGACATATATGGTAAGAATCATAAACTGTATAGTTAAATATTCCTTTTGCTGTATGTAAGCCCATATTAAAATGTTGGATTGTTTAAGAACACTAGAATAGCCTGCAACAATAAAACAATGCAGTTTAGATTAGAAATCCATACAGGCAGCAGTGACACTAACTGCATTGACGTTCACATATGGCTACAAATATAAGAAATTACTTTTATAGTACATAAACTGAAGGAGGCTGTATCTCAATTATTTAATGCATATAAATGAATTAAGTTGACAATGGAACTAAACAAGTCTACTATCCCAAGGGAAGAAGTGTGGATTTGAACTGTCAAGTCTTCATCCTAAAACAAACTTACACTTTATTCAAGAATGTGTAAAGAACCTGAATAGCCAACAAGAAAATTAAGAACCTTGAGAAGTATGGTGTTGCAAAACTAAGGGCCTGATTTAGATCGTAGCGGGTGGGTTACTCCGTTATCGGTGACGGATATCCCATCCACCGAAATATTGATCCCATTATATCCTAAGGGGATTTATACTTTGGCGGGCAAGATATCCGTCACAGTTGTAAGCCATCCACCGAGATCCAAATCAGGCCCTTAGTCGCTGTTGATATACTCTGTTGTTACAGTACAACAAATAAATATTTAAAGTATGGTTAGATGTCCCAAATATTACAACTCTCAACACCTCAAAAATATGATTTTTTTATTTAAAAAATCAATTTATATATGAATACGTTTACAATGTATTGAGGCAAGATAAATCATAAGAGGTACAGGTGCGGACTATGCCCTATTATTTTTAAAACAATTGAACCGCAAAGGGAGTTTAAATCTAGATTACAGTCCTCAATTCCTAATTATTTATTTAAACCTTGATTACATCTGTGTTAACACTTTATTCGGAAGGCCTAAGCATGGGATCTAAGAATTATAGTGTAAGATATTTAAAAAGTTTTACGTTTATATAGTCAAATAATTATTTTAAATGATAGGTCGAAAGCATGCTCTCTCAGAAAAGAGAGGAACGTCTTACAACAGCAAAGGGATTTAAATTTATATAAACAAAAAAATGCAATACAAATCATTAAAATTACATATGGCAAATGCATTGTATGTGCTTGTTCTACTTTTTGGGTCCCAATGTCATATTGTATTATAGAATTGGACTTGGTCGGTTTCTATCAAATCTTTTAAATTTCATAGCAGCCCCGGGACTCTTCAACAAAAGGAGAATCATGTGCTCATTTAGAAATACGTCCCTAAGGCAAATAACCAATCTTAGCATGATTGTTTGTATTACGGTAAATAAAATCCTAATTTAAATGTATATTTGCAGACATTTGCTATGCTGTCTTAACTGTAAGTGGTGGTTTGTCACCTTTAGAAAAAGTCAATGAGAATGCCAATATGATTGAACTTAATGTGTATGTTGCTGTTCTGTGATTTGTTGTTACAGCGGAGTTGAACATCATTGCACCAATAATTTCCAATTTCTTCCTGGCATCTTATGCCCTCATTAACTTCTCCTGCTTCCACGCATCCTTGGCCAAGTCCCCAGGTAGGGCTGATCCCTACTTCTTAAAACAAAATATAGTTTTAGATACTGATCAGACCACATTGCCGGGAAGGAATAATGAGAAAACTTTGAAGGCAACAAATTCTGGGCTTTTGAAAAAGTAAAAAAGAAAAGTTGTCCTATTCTGCATACAAAATGACATATCTACAAATGTCATACCATATATCTGAGCACCTATAATGTGTTCTGCCAAATGTTTCTCTTTATTCTTCTTTGTGGTAGTTGAGCATGCAATTCATATGATTTGCAATTATTTCAGAACTGCCTACGTACTTTTCTACTTAGTTAATTTGTTGTAAACATTATTCCTTTCCATTGATTGGTGTTGTTTGTAGGCAGGTCATATACTATTAGAGAATGGAGTATATAATCTTCTGAATATTTTTCCAGAAGATCTAATACTTGACCGGGAGGTGTGCTTCGTGGGAATTGTTTGTCTAACTTTTGATTCATTTAATGTAGTCGCTGCTGCATATTTTCCTTTTTTCAAGCAAGTAGTATCACTGTGATTTAATTGTTTTCAGTTAGTGGCTTATACATTTTATTATGGTTTTGGGTTAGCTATCTGTGATTTGAATGACATTTTGCACCTATACAGTACAGTACAGTATAATATGACATTTTGCACCACCATTACTGTACGTAGGTTGGAGACCTGCCTTTAAATACTACAACCTCTGGGTATCGCTGTTTGGTGCTGTAGTCTGCTGCGGAGTGATGTTTTTGATCAACTGGCAAGCTGCTTTGCTTACTTGCGTTATTGTTTTGAGTCTATATATCTACGTCACATACAAGAAACCAGGTAAGATCATCAGGTATACAAGAATTCATTCAGATAATGGTCAAATATTATATCATTGTTGTGCAACAAAGTTACATTTAAAAGTTTGAGTAATTTTGTAAGTCAGTGAAGAACTTTGAAAGGTCAAGGTTAACCCATGAGTAAGTCACTCCAGCTCACAGATACTATGATTATGCAGAAATGCCATGGCCATAGAATCACGTAATCCAGTTTCCCTTAGTAGGATTGATTATGTTTCTTTAAAGTAGTGTAAACACCCACTTATAAACTATGCAACCAACACTGCATGGTACATTATGAGCAGAGGCTGTTCTGTAATCACCGATTATGGTTCCTGCTTGGTGGAAATTCCCATGGCAATTGACTAGATGTGCTCCGCAGAGAAGTGTCAAAGATTAGAAAAGTAGGGGCTGGTGTAATACTTTGAGACTGACTTGCAATTGAACATTTATATACTAATCATCTTATTTAATCTAAATACTAAACACGTAGGGGATAGGATATGCCACCCTAGCTGTTCCCTTCTATTGTATTCTACAGCTTTTATGTTACATATTGCCATAGTGCATGATTAGTACAAACACATTTAAAGCTGCTTCTCAGTAGTAAAGTATCAACAGTAAGAAAAATATTTAAGTATGAAATCCTCATCAATCTTTTTACTTTTTTTTAATAAAAGGTCTGATTTCTGTACTTCCAGTGCAGCTCCCTTCTTTCAATTGACATAAAGAGGAGAAGTAGGTTTCAGATCATGTCAAATGTTGTTGGCAGATATTTGTGTTTGACCAAGTGTTTCAGTCTTTGGGCCAAATTTGCTAAGCCAAGTTGAACTTACAGATGCTAAAAGATGGCACTGTTTTTGCATATTAGCTTTTGATGTTCACAAAAATGTAATTTGCTCTTGTAGAGAGATTTACTTATGCTCAATTTTATTCCAGTAAATTGTAATATTAGACTGGGTGTTCAAGTATGTGGAAACCCCAGAAGATCTGTGACTACCCATGAATGTGAGTGTTTGGGTATTAACATTTTCTCAAACCATACCCATTCTGCAAATGGTCAAAGATGTACCCCTGACAAGGGCAGGAGTGAATCTCTTTCCAGTGTGGAGATATGCAGGAGGGCTCTACAGGTGAAACCAAGGTTTTTTTCTATGGTGAAAAATATTTTTGGTTGGGGAAAAACGAAAAATTCAACTGCCTTAATGGGAAGGTATTTTATATTGTCCGGTTTTACAGCATCGACAATAATGCCTTTGCACTTAGTTGGGACTTTATAAATGTTGTCCAGGATTATTCTTGGAAACCTTCAACTGTTGAGCTTACAACTGGAAACCTATATGCATTCTATAAGTACCCAACTAGACTTTGTAGTTAATCTCGAAATATTTTACAGTCTGCACCAGCCAGCACTGTGTTTTATTATTTTTTAACACAATTGCATTTTGTGAATGTTGGTAAACTCGTTCATAGAAGTAAGCACATTTATTATTAGCAAAGTTGATTTGTATAATAATATGTTACCTACTGTATTAGATAATCATTGTTTGTACTCAGCCAAGAACTTCCTTACCCAACCAAATTCTGTGCATTCGGGCCTGTCAGCTCCCTCGTTTGTAAGTCCGGAAGGGATTGCATACCTTGACCTATGAAAGAGTTCCTTTTATTACTTATATTTAACATTGCATTTTCTAAGTTGACTACAGAGTGCTTTACTTAACAGAAAAGTAATAATATTTATCAATGCACCTGATATACATTAACTGTCCTATATGTTGGTTACAATTGTAAGTTAGATATATGCGTTATGAGTTATCGGCTTGCCTTTCTAGCCTTGTTGTCTCTGTCCTTTTATACTGTGATGACTTGGGTGCGCTCTTTACTTCTAGATGTTAACTGGGGATCTTCAACCCAAGCACTTACTTATCTCCATGCTCTTCAGCACTCCATACGGCTCTACGGAGTAGAGGACCATGTCAAAAATTTCAGGTATCTGTGCACCACTTCCTACTATTGATATGATAATATGCTTTAGGATAGATGTCTAATAGGACATCACGGTTAAAGAGAGAACCTGTTAAGACGATGTAACAAGAGCCGCAGATCATTAGCACTGTGAATTATGGTGCCTAGTTAGCTAAATTCTGTCTAAAAAAATCACTCTTACTTTAATATAAAAGGGGTTATATTTAAGTGTATTTCTGTTTCTAGTACCTAATACTTTGCTAGAGGTCTTGAATTTTTTTTTCACTTTGGTTTGCTTTGCTTGCTGCCTGAAGTTGTACTGATGCATGTCCGTAATACATTGCGTACAACTTTATAACTTTATCTGAGGTCTTGAATTTTTTTTTCACTTTGGTTTGCTTTGCTTGCTGCCTGAAGTTGTACTGATGCATGTCCGTAATACATTGCGTACAACTTTATAACTTTATCTACCCTTGCAAATATTTTCTGTGACTTCCACAGCCACTTCAAATGTTTGCTCTTGGAATTCCTATAGTTTGAATAGCATCTAATTATTACTGTTTAAAATAGAAATGTAACTCTTTGTCCGAGTTCAGGGTAACAAAAGACTTTGTAGAAAGACCCATTATCTATGTTCTATATATTGCTACAGCTTGAGCCAACTCAAACTTAAGTATGTAATGACTGCAGAAGGATATGGTTATGGACTCATTATTAGTATAAGAATAGAATGTTCAGTCCTGGAGTAAGTAAGGTTTTCTATGAAACACCTATCACGGGTTTCCATGATTCTTAATTTGAACAAATAAATGGTACAGTCTTTAGATAGGAAGCCACAGAGGCATAAATCAAAAATTGTGTTGGCAATCCTTTAATGCATTAACGAGGATGGTATAATCATTTTCAAACAAACTCTAAACATTCTTAGCCAGTAGATGGTCAAAATCAGAAATATACCTTGTATTTTTAGAGTCTTCCCGCATGATATTGCATATTGTAAATACTTATTTCCTATTTTGACTTAGTGGCTTGTGCCATAGAGGAAGATTGTACAAAGGTGCTGAGTGCATCTTGTGGCATAGTAATTGAATCTGATTACATTTATTCCATGAATGAATAGATGGGTTTTATTATAAAGCTCACGGCTACTCAACGAGGGTCCCGGAGCTATGTTTAGTAGAATGACCCAGAATCCAACTTGGGAAGGAGAAAACCCTAGTAAGCAGAGGAAATATGCCAAGTTTTCAGCTTCCTGTGGAAGACGTCCTCTGAAGGAAGAAGTCATAGATTCAGAGGGAGCTGATTCCAGGCCTTAGCATCTAGGAACAAATATGCCTTAACCGCCTTCCACATAAGCTTAACTCGAGGCACCACCACCAGGGCTGCTGAAGCCAAACACAAGGATCTGGCGGGAAAGTAAGAAAAAAATCTGTCTGCGAGATAGCCAGAACTTGCTTGAAACAGAGCCCGGTGTACCAGTGACAGAGATCAGGAGAGGACACGCTGCTTAAAAGTCAGCCATTAAAGGTCAATGAATAGCTGCATTCAATACAAGTCCTGCTTGTGTTATCCTTAAAGATTCATAGTTATTACATATGTGCAATACTTGCATACGTACAATCCTGTATGGACCAGTGCTTGCTGTTTTTACAGATTTACAGTCATTGCAGACCATGCATGTATATTCATTGCCAGAGAATCTGTTTGTATCTTCCTTGAATACAACTGTTGAAAGTTTGATTTGTTTTTTGTTGTTTTCTCAGACCTCAGTGCCTTGTTCTGACTGGAGCTCCAGTGATACGACCCGCCTTAGTGGATTTGGTTCACTCGTTTACAAAAAATGTTGGCCTTATGATCTGTGGACACATTCACGCTGTAAGGAGTAATTTCTTTTCAGTGTTGACACGTTTCAGCTTTCGAGACTGCAATTTGAAACTGTATACAGCATTATTCTGAATTGCCAGATTTTTGTTTTGCTTTTGTAATTCCCACCAGCATATTGCAATAGCTACCCTATCACCTTGTCTTTGTTTTTAGTAGCTCAAAAAACAAAGTGATAAATAGACATTTAGCACCTTGTTTATGGATTTGTGGTGGCTTAAAGGTACACAAGAACAGAGGTAAATTAACATCCTCATAAGTGTGATTACCAGTAGTAGATTACTCACAACCTACTAAAATGGAGTAATGGTGCTAGTAATTCCACTGCAAAAAATATTCTGGTAGATTTTACATATTTTGAAACAAATGCTTCACTACTACTTTTTGAGGCATCATACTTTACTATTCTGCTCTAAACTAAGCCCTGCACCTTATTTTGGTGGTAAGTATACTGATTGAGGAAATTCCAGTTGATCAGGTACTGAATTCTCTTGTCGGGGTCTATGTTATGGGTATTTAGTTCCTACTTGTCTATGGTTTTATTTTTCTAATAAGGAATATTGGTTTCAGGTGGTATTTTTATTTAACATTTAGAACTGCCCTACTGTTTTTAACTAGTAGTATAACTACCATTGTCAAAATGTTCAGAAGCCACAATTGGACTAAGTGTACACACTTTTTAAGTGCTCATGGGCAATTCCCACATGGACATTCAAGATACACTTTTTAGCACTTTATGTTTGCAGTGTTAACACTAGCTCTAGATATGGAGATTGCATGGAAGGCCCAACCACTGACATTCCTATGTACAATACAATTAAATAACTTACAGTTTAATAATAGTGTATGGTACCATGTTTTCTGGTATTAAAGTTTTTTGTGTAAAGACATAAATCACATAAATGAAAAAGGAGTATAGTGTTCCCACGTACGCTGCACTATGAGCTTTAAGTATGCTTCTTGTCATCCCTAAGTCTTGAATGCAGATGTGAGCATGTGTGTCTCTATATAGGGCCTGTGATAACGCAAGGCCAGAATGTCTTCTGGAGTTTGTATATAAGTGCTTTACTCGCTTGGTGAAGACCAGCAACAATACTAGATTTTAAAGATGTGAAAGAAGTAGACTACAGTAAAAATGCAGCTTGACGTTACTAACACACATCTATCAACATGTGTGTAGAGGTTAGTGTCCACTATCAACATGTGAATCAATCACTCAGGATTTATAAAGCGGGGCTGATCACCCAATAGGGTATTCAGGCACTTGCAGGCCCCGGAGGCTTTTTAGAACACAGAGATGCTGAGGGCCATTCAGAATTCCGAAAGTGAGTTATTGGTCTGGAGGTGCGTGGGGAGGCTGTTCCAGGACTTTGCTGTGATGTGGGAGAAGGAACGTCCTCCACTTCTGCTTCAGTAGATGCGGGGAGTATGGGCAAGTGAAAGGGAGGCGGAGCGTAGTCTTCTCGACGGTTGGTGGAAGTTCAGTCGGTGGTCAATGTCGGTGGGTCCTTGGTTGCGTAGAGCCTTGTGTGCATGGTTCAGCAACTTGAATTGGCATCTCTTCTGTATGGGGAGCCAGTGGAGTTGCCCGAGGTGGGGTGTGATGAGGGTTCATTGGGGAAGGCCCAGGATGAGTCTGGCTGCAGCGTTCTGTATGGTCTGAAGTCTCTGTAGAAGGTGTGTGGCGATTCCTACATAGAGGGCATTGCCATTGTCCAGTCAGCTGATAATGAGAGGTTGTGTTACGGTGTGTCTCATTTGTAGGAGTAGCCACTTGAATATCTTACATAGCAGGTGCAGAGTGAGGAAGCAGGCGAAGGGGACAGCATTGAGTTGTGATTTCATGGTGAGTCAAGTATTGTAAGTGACTTGAATGCATCCTGCTGATATCTGAGTAACACACCCTCCATGTTTTTTTAAGGAATGGAGTGCTGTGTTTAGCTAAAGCCATGTATCGGAGATCACCTCTGCTCTTCTTTTTCTAGGGATTCCAAAGACAATCCTTGAAGGAAATGGCGATAAACCAAGCTAAATACCAAAGGTGGCTGATACAGAGGAAGAAGAAGGCTTTCTACTCCCCTGTGTGTGCCGAGGAATTCCGACAGGGGGTATTGTACCTGCTTCAGGTGATGATCTTAATGCTTAAAAGTAACATGACAAAACTAAATTCACACACTCAGATATTATTGTTTACATATCAGCATTGAATTGCGGGCCAACGATATCCAGCAATAGCTGACTAGAGTAAGAATGTGGTGCCGTATAGGTATGAATAGAACAATAGAACATACATAACCCTAAACATTTGGTGAAGAAGTGGAAATTACAATGTTCTGTAGGAGTTGACAACCTCCTAATTACTGCTGGTTCAGACATTTTTCATAAATGGTGATGAATGCTTTGAGTAACTTAATATTTTTCATTATATGCCTCTTGCTTTAGATTTTCAAGAAGGTTGAGAGCTTGAATTTAGATGAAGTAGAGTTCAAGGAAATATGTCCCCTCGCTTTGCCACACACAGAGAAGCAGTCTCCATGGATGGAGTTATGGGGGATGCGATTTTCTATTTACTATTAAGGTGTTTGGGTGTATGATATGTACAAGCGTACGTCATATCTGTGGTTGAATTTTCAGACATGTTCATTGTCTACCTGCCAATCTCCAATTTTATTGTCACACAATGAGAATGGTGGTAAATTCCTGCTGACGATCATTGTTTGCTAACCTCTGAAGACCTCCACTCCTCAAAGGCATGGATGTTTGCCCTATACATACCTGCTTCTTTTGCAAATACTAACTCTTCGCCCGATATAGCTAACTTGATAAATGTGTGTACCCTGGTGCTATACATCGTACTGTCTAAAAATGAGCTCTTTTCACATCTAAGACAATAACAATAAAAGTTGAGATTTAGACGAGTGCAGGTCCTGTGCAGGTGGTGCAAACACATGTGGCAGTGTGCTGGTGGTAGCAGGTGGTGGGCACCAGAACCTATTTTTGGGACCTGAACGTATTTTTCATAATTGGACTTTGAACTGGAGCAAGCAAAAAAAAGCAAATAAAGGGATAAAAGAAAGAGAACAGAAAAATATGAAAGCAGAGAAAAATGGTGATAGCAGGGGTGGAAAGGAACTTGTAAAAATGAGATAGAAGTGTATGGAGGTGGAAGAAAGAGGGCTGAGGAGGAATCAAGCCCAATCAGCACCAATGCCAGCATCAAATAGCATTGGTGGATGGCTCCTAAAAAAAAACACGGCCCTTGCATTTCATTTTAATTTTTTAAATAAAGTCCAGTGCAAATGAACTATCTGGTGGTACAGTGGAGAGAACATTTCTCCTCCAAAGCTCAGTGATTCTGATTTTAAGTTAAGATCCATGAATTCAAGATAGACAGGAAGATGTGTTGCAAGTGGTAATAAACACAAATCTAGGCTCCAATTACTTTCAGGTGAATTCTCCTGCTGGGATCTCCCAGTGCATTATGGTCGGTGTAGTCCATGATGTTCACTGGTATAACTGGCGCCTCAGGTGGGCAAGAGCATCCGTAGTCCTTCTGTTTTTTTCTTACAGCCACTGTGCTCTGATGGTCTTGATTGTTTCAAACAAATGTTTCATCATTAAAATATTTTATCCAATGTAGCCCTCTATCACAAAATTATATTTACCATGACATATAGCGACCCTGATTTCTCTGTTATAAATTAAAGGAATGTAATAGTTAATAATTTGTATATGTGCTGAACATATGTTGGACTTTTACTATTCAGACTGTGTGTCTTGTTATAGTTGGTGACATGAAACTGGAGGAGTAATAACCGCCAATCAAGGCTATTGTGAGGAGTGATTACTTTGTACATACTGTTGTGTCTTTAGGCTGCCGGCCTTGGAAGGATGAAACCCAACACGCTAGTTCTTGGGTACAAAAGCACCTGGAGAAGCTGCGATGTGAAGTCTCTGGATGACTATGTCAACATCATACAGTGAGTGCCGAAGGGTTAAAAACCTCATACTTATTTTAATATTATTTTTTTAAGTTTTATATAGCGCAAACAAGATCTGTGAGGGTATCAAAACGCTTTACATTAGAGAGAGAAAGAGGAGACATATAAATCAAACAACATGGTAATTGAAAATGTACAGTAGGAGAAAAGCTTTAGCGTAAAACTTCAAATTTCATAGGTTGGGTATTGCTGCAACATACAAAATGTCAGAGTTTACCAGTTTATGTTAAATGTGGTATAAGGACAGTCTACATTTCCACCAAGATTGTGAGCTGCAGATTTCTGGTGCACAGCGGATTCTTGGCTTACTCCTTTAGCAGAAGAGCCGAGATCTGAAATGTCCGCTGTTGTACTGTGATCTATTGCCTGATTTCTAAGCTCTTGAAATGTATTTACATTGAATCCTTAGTTGAATCTCCTAATGTGTACATTTACTTATTGTTGCTTTCTGTGACGGAATGTCATTCTTGTAAATTTCTAGAAATATCCTACATTTTAAAGTGCTGTGACATCTCTTGGGTCTGGATCATTTTGTAATAAAGTGCTAATTAGTAAAAGTGGGGTTCTCATCCTTCCAAGAAGCTCCTGGGACTTCCCAACCTCCAAATAACAAATTTAAACGAGGGCCTTCCAGACAGCTCGTGAGCCAGTCTGAGGTATCGACGGACAGAGCGGTGCCTCCTTCTCCGAGCGGTCAGCCGGGTGAGGTGAGGCTTTTCTCCCACACAAAGCTGGGAATGAAGACATCGTTCTTACGCTCTAGTTTGAGCCTTTTTTTGGTAGGGTGGCAATTGCCACACCGGTATCCCACATTCACATTTGGTGTATGGGCATAGGTTTACCACTTTTTCCTAAGTTTTTGCAGTAGCACTTTTTTATGGTCCTGAAGAAAGCCGGGTAAATTTACCTCAGCGGCTGAAACATGTCGACCACGCGCTCACATGAACCAAAGACTAGCCTGTAGAAATATATGACAGACTATAGGTTCTTTTAGTCATGAAACTTGGTTGATCCCCATTAAACATATTTTTCGACCAAGTATTCATTTTTAACTTCACTTCACTTCTTTGCACTGTACATCACTGGAGCCCTCAACTATTTGGGCACAGACCCTGGCAGGAGTTGATTTTATTTTCTTTTGGGGTATCACTGTCCGGTGCACCTAGGCAGAGTCTCTGCATTCATGGGCCAGGACAGCGTTTCCCAGGAGTACCAGATGACGAGGCTCCGCCAATAAGGGTGGGCTGATGGACTCCTACCTCCTGCGGAGGGCTTGTCTCATTTATTTGTAGGAACTCTCTTGTTTTCTCTACATTAACTACTGTTCCGCCATTTTGCTACGGACTGTGCACCTTGTTGTTGTTTTCACTGTGTACTTCCCAACCTCCTCCACCCCCCTTTCTAATGGACAGGGCACAGAGGAGTACAAAACGACCCCTGAGGATAAAGATTGAGTAACCCGAGTCCATTCCATCACAGATCACTTTCTACCAAGGCTAAATCTCTTAAAACCTTTAGATCTTTTCAAACTTACATCATCAGTTTAAATCCAATCCTTATTGTGTGAGATTCATTTTAACTACAAAAAAATCGAGGCATATTAGAACAATGACACAAGAGGGCTGAAACTTTACTCGGACATCATTAAAGAATGGGACATTCTAGACGCTTATTGTCCATGATTGTTAGTGGAAGTATGGGTAAGGAGAATTGATTTTTTAAAGTCAATTTTTATTAGAGAAATGTAAACTTTTAACTACATTCAAATTAGCAATGCTGTGTTTATTAGATACTTAATGATTATTTAGCATAAGACAAACGCCAGTCTAAACTTGTAACTTACCATACATTCTTAAACTTTTCTCTGATTGGTCTTACATAGTGTGGGGTGCCCTTCACTGTGACCTTGCATTCCTGTGGCAGACGGATGTCCAGTGAAGGATTTTCGTGGGCGGAGCGAGTTTATGCCCCGCTGTTGGAAACCCATGAGGTTCCACAACCTCTAAATGGGGTAAAGGAACCGCTAGTTTGAGGGGTGCATCATCAGCCATTTCCAGTGGTTACCCAAAGGACCCTCTTCGTCTCTAATCTGGGACTTTCCTTGAGTAAATCAGTGCATTCTGGGAGTTGAAGTCTTTTTTTAGTTGCAGTACAATCTACTAGACCATTATACCTCAAAGTAGTGAGTTTTAGGTCGAGCCTAGAGCAGCGCATGCGCTACTTGCTCGACTTTTAATAAGGGGCTTTTCAAAGTGCTACCCACAAGCTTTTCTTGGCCTGAAGCTTGCGTGCACGCTCACGCGCACGCACGCCGCTGCCATGTGCCTTTCTTATCTCTTCCTCCGGGCCATTACTTTCACTTTCGAGGCCGCCAACCTCCTTCTGAAATGACTTCACCAGATGTTAAACATGCTTTTCTTGAAAGTTCTGTGCTCAGTTTGGAAAGGTGGCCCCTGAATCCGCGGGTGTTAACTCATTTTTCGGCCGCCAAACTCCTTCTGAAATGACTTCACCAGACGTTAAACATGCTTTTCTTGAAAGTTCTGTACTCAGTTTGGAAAGGTGGCCCAAGAATCCGCGGCTGTTAACTCATTTTTAATACAAAAATTAGCACCGTACTTTCAACTAAGTGCATGCCAACTGTGGAGCCCGCTGGAACCGACTTCATTAGCAGCCCTCTGTGTGATTTCCACATCTGGCCTAACGTAGAGATGTGGCTTCACTGCTATTGCATTAGCTGCATGGGCAGTGTGAGTTTTATACACCACGGGAATAAGTCCATTAGAAGACAGACCACTGCTGGGATCGTGTGAAATCGCCAAGTGCATAAAATTGCAACTTGGTGAACTTTTTTTTAACCTAAAAAGCTTTGGTTTAAGCGGGTATTTCTCGTGGCTGGAAACTGTGAGTGGCTTCTACGTGTAGGCAGTATGGAAGAGCCCACGCCAACTGGCTCTCTCCTGCCCACTCCACCTGGCCCTCTGCTGCCCACTCCACCTGACACTCTCCTGCCCACTCCACCTGGCCCTCTGCTGCCCACTCCACCTGACCCTCTCCTGACCACTCCACCTGACCCTCTCCTGCCCACTCAACCTCACCCTTTCCTGCCCACTCTACCTGTCCCTCTCCTGCCCACTGCAGCTGACCCTCTCCTGTCCACTCCACCTGACCTTCTCCTGTCCACTCTACCTCACCCTCTCCTGCCCACCATACCTGACCCTCTCCTGTCCACTCTACCTGACCCTCTCCTGCCCACTCCACCTGGCCCTCTCCTGCCCACTGCACCTGGCCCTCTCCTGCCCACTCCACCTGACCCTCCTCCTACCCACTCTACCTCACCCTCTCCTGCCCATTCCACCTTGCCCTCTCCTGCCCACTCCACCTGACCCTCTCCTGCCTACTCCACCTGGCCCTCTCCTGCCTACTCCACCTGGCCCTCTCCTGCCCACTCCACCTGACTCTCTCCTGCCCACTCCACCTGACCCTCTCCTGCCCACGCTACCTCACCCTCTCCTGCCCATTCTACCTCACACTCTCCTGCCCACTCCCCCTAGCGCTCTCCTGCCCACTCCACCTGACCCTCTCCTGCCCACTCTACCTCACCCTCTCCTGCCCACTCTACCTTACCCTCTCCTGCCCATTCTACCTCCCACTCTCCTGCCCACTCCCCCTGGCCCTCTCCTGCCCATGCTACCTCACCCTCTCCTGCCCATTCTACCTCACACTCTCCTGCCCACTCCCCTGACCCTCTCCTGCCCACTCTATCTGACCCTCTCCCGCCCACTCCACCTGACCCTCTCCTGCCCACTCTACCTCACCCTTTCCTGCCCACTCTACCTGACCCTCTCCTGCCCACTCCACCTGTCCCTCTCGTGCCCACTGCACCTGGTCCTCTCCTGCCCACTCTACCTCACCCTCCCCTGCCCACTCTACCTCACCCTTTCCTGCCCACTCTACCTGTCCCTCTCCTGCCCACTCCACCTGACCCTCTCCTGTCCACTCTACCTCACCCTCTCCTGCCCACTCTACCTCACCCTCTCCTGTCCACTCTACCTCACCCTCTCCTGCCCACTCTACCTGACCCTCTCCTGCCCACTCCACCTGGCCCTCTCCTGCCCACTGCACCTGACCCTCTCCTGGCCACTCTACCTCACACTCACACTCTCTGCCCACTCCACCTGGCCCTCTCCTGCCCACTCCACCTGGCCCTCTCCTGCCCACTCCACCTGGCCCTCTCCTGCCCACTCCACCTGACCCTCTCCTGCCCACTCCCCCTGACCCTCTATTGCCCATGCTACCTCACCCTCTCCTGACCATTCTACCTCACACTCTCCTGCCCACTCTACCTGACCCTCCCCTGCCAACTGGACCTGGCCCTCTCCTTCCCACTCTACCTCACACTCTCCTGTCCACTCCACCTGGCCCTCCCCTGCCCACTCCACCTGACCCTCTCCTGCCCATTCCACCTGACCATCTCCTGCCCACTCCACCGGACCTTGTCCTCTTTCACATTCCCCATGACATTCGTGGACCTCAGTGCGTAATAATAAAATATAAATAAGTGTAGGTACCCAAACGTTTTTTGGGAGGCCACCACCCACTTCAGCACTGGCGCTATATCACTCATGGCATGGATAATGCCCTAAGTTTGGTTGGCGCAAGCAAATTAAGAGAGCCTGCCATCCGCCAAGGGTCAAGGTGATACCTGCACTACCCATCTTTCGAAGTCACATGTCCGAAAGATAACTCACTCCAGAGGCCTTTCAGAGACCTTACTTAGATCTGAATTCACCAAACTGACTGAACTATGACTATCACTCTAGAGTCCTGCTAGTCAAACTAACTCCTGCCTGACATCTGACTGACTACCTCTTGTCCAGCTCTACCAGTCTTTCACTCACTGGTGTGAACAGGGCACTTTTTTTATCCCCCTTTCCCTTTAGGGTGTGACTGTAAATGTTATCAGATTCATTACAGAATCAGGAGCATCATCTGCCTCTCATTCTATCCCCCAAACCACCATCACAACAAGCTCTGCACTTCAGCAGGGAGGCCAAGCAATGGATGCTCATGCATGACCTCTGAGCTCGCCAGTCTGGGCAGCTCGGTAGTCCATCCGTAAGAATCCTGCAGGTCCTTTGGGCTCTTGTTGTACAAACCCGGCACCTTTTACAGCAGCAGAATCCAGATTTGCACTAAGTTGGAATATAGTGCGCCAATCACATGTTGTACGTTGTACGTGGAAACATACTCGCCCGTCCAAGCTCCGCACGAGTCTGGCGTCCTTTATGTACAAAGCAATCTGTGGCATGATAGCATACAGATACAGTTACTATATCACAGCAACACGGATGGCGCCTAACTCTGCCTTAGCCATGCCTTCGCGGCATAGCCAATAGGGCTCGCTTTTGGAACCTTACAAGTATTTGGTTATGCAGCACAATATCCTTGGTGCAACAACATCACCTGTTGCATGGCTAAACACTTATAAGGTCCCAAAGGCGAGACCTATTGGCTATGCCAAAGCTTGTTTAAAGGAAACCACAGGGCTTGAAAAGTTGTCTCTCCTGTCTTGAGTCCTGCCGCAGTCCTAACAATGAGGGAGGGAATAAGTGGATACATATATGGAAATACCATATAGCTGTGTCAAACTGAACTGTACTGAGAACCTCAAGCAGCCCCATGTTTGTGTGCATGTGATCTGTAAAGCACAAACAAGCTCCAAGCAGGGCAGCATTGCAGGGGGGATGGGGGGGGGGGGGTGCAATATTGGGTGACATGGAAGAGAACAAGATTCATAAAATGCGATAGATGTTAAAGTGGCAGCCTTTTTATGTTGTTTTTAATTCAGAGAAATAAGGAAAAAATAGCGAAGTCGGTCACAGGTGCTAAACCAGCATAGAGAGGCTTGGTGCTTTTCTATTCCTAACAAATGTGTGTTAGTTTCACCGTTATACCGGCAGTGATAGGTATGAATGTTGGCTTTTACACTTGCGCCACCTAATGGTCTTTTTCCATACTACACCATTACTATTCATTCGGTTTTACTGCCACCTTGGCGCACAGTTTGCTATTAGTTAACTTCATAAGAGCAACAGATTTTGACTGGACAAATAATTTGTCGATGACGTTGACGCTGGGCAGCAGGGGAACCCTGGAGGCGTGGGCACCATGAAGGCACCTCAGTAGACACCGGGGCGAACTGACCAGATGCTGGGCGTGATGGCAGACATTCTCAGCTCCTTCCGGCTCCCGAGTCACCGGTGGGTGAGTGCCAAATGCTTGCTGGGCCGTACTGGCAGCTTCTGCGATAGCGATGCCGATTGGCGCAGCATGCGGTGATGTGGTGACAGGGAGGTCAGGTTGGTGAATGGCTTGACATTCGGAGTTTGGGAAATAGGCATCCAGGGGATGGCCACACTATTTAAGGGTATTATTAGAAATTGTGCCAAAACCAGGGTTGGCATTAATGATAGTTCGCAGGGTGATGCCTTCACTAATGCTGGCACTGCAAACAGCACCCAGGGACATGCCAACACTGAGGCGGGCTCAGATAATGGTGCCCACACTGCGGCTGACATTATATATTCTGCCAAGGAACTGCCCTTCCGCTAAATGCTGGCCTGGATCGCGATGCTGAACTGTATTTTACATGAAGGCTGCTGCTGTTGGGAATGTCTGTCTTTCCAGATAAGTTTCCCCCCCGACAGTTTAGAGGCGATCACTTTTCAGCCCCCGCTAGAAAAACTGTAAAACTTGCCCCCCTTCCCCACCCGCACTTGTCTGCACTGGGAGTCTACACAAACCAGGCAATCTGTGGGCTCAGTGTGATTGTTTGACTGCCACCTGCTGGTGGAGACTCCCTGTCTGGGCCTGTTTGTGTACATAGCCAGTGGCAGCGCTCATCACCCACTGTTCACTCTGCGTTGACCCTATTTTTTATATTTAGCACTGTTCAAATGGCATGAATGCGTTTGCCACGTTCTGTGAAGATTGCTAATTTACCATGGAGTGTAGGAAACTGAGAAACACGCATTTGTCATTTAATGTGCCAGTGAGACACCATTGAATGCAAAAGAAAGCTTTTAATAAGCACCAGCTAAAACGGAGAGAACGAGCGGAGGGTTCCACCGAGAGAACTTCACTGCAAATGCAAACATTTCACATGGTTGCGCGCGCCTTTCCTTTGTTCTGGGGATGGCCAAAATCAATTTTTAAACATTGTTTTTTTTTCAACAACCACAAATTGCCACACTTTAACAATTGCGCCCCTGTCAGCAGATTCTAAATACTTATATGGTCCTAACGGCATTTGACAATTTGGAAGAATGCTTTTTTGTAGGCCTGTATTATATATAAATATAGTGCTTCTAGAGTTCACAACTTGGGCAGTAAACCATATATTCACCTTGCTTTATGTCTCTATTCCCTTAATGTACACATTATCAATGGCCTCCGCCGCTTCAAAAATTGTATTTTATTATCATATTTATATACTATCGTTATAAGGCATTGAAGCAGTTTAAAAATGTGTTGCTTCAGTGCATTGCTTTTGAGTTCCAAATAGTGTTCCACATTCAGGGCATGGTGTAAGGCTAAATGAGAACAGTAGATATAACACCCGGGATAATGTGCTGCATGGCTAAATACTTTTAAAGTCCTAAAGGCAAGACCGATTGCATTGCAAATGCTTGTTCGTTTTGCTTCCTCTCCGGTGGTCTTTAGATTCGCCCCTTCTTCAGTTATCTGCCACCTTAAATTTTGGAAAATACCTCTGTGTAGTAACAGTGACCCCTAGTGGCACAATCGTGGAAACAACGCACTATTTTATTTAGTGCAGTGTGTAAATGTAGCAACAGCAACAGTGATACCAATGTAGCCAAGCTATAGCAACAGTGGGTGTACACGAGAAAGGTTTATATGTAGCAACCCTGGCATCCTCTGGCGGATGAGAAGTCTTTGGTTTGCTTTAGTTTCTCATTAATATTTTCTTTTACTAGCTGTAGTGATAGAGGAAACTGTTATTTAAAATGAATAATTATACGAATATGAGGCAGCATACCTATTTTTACATGCCTCCAGGTAAAACATGTTATGTTATGTTATGTTATGTTATGTTATGTTACTGTTTTTTGTACCGCGCACAGCTGCCCCAGCAAAGGGGCGTCCTAGCGCCAGAAAAGGTAGACACAACAACACAGAATGCAACGGGTAGCTAAATTTTATTAAAAAGAAACGTTTTAATAACACCTCTGAACCTAGTTAAATCTTCCTCAGCACGGATGTCGTAGGGAAGAGCGTTCCAGAGCTTGGCAGCTACTACTCGAAAGGAGCGGCCACCCGTCCTGTTCAACCGAAAACGGGGAACAGCAGCTAAGTTCTGGCCCAAGGATCTCAAAGAGCGAGAAGGAGTGTACGGAGTAAGAAGATTCATGAGAATAGGAGGAGCCAAGCCTTTCAAAATTTTAAAGGCCACGCAAAGCACCTTAAACTCAATGCGCCGCGCCACAGGCAGCCAATGGAGAGTATGCAATACTCCGGACACTGAGCAACGCTTGGGCAACCCAAATATTGCTCTTGCAGCGGCGTTCTGCACTCGTTGAAGCCGCAAGAGTTCGGCCTTGTTCGTGCCTGCAAGCAGAGCACTGGCATAGTCTATCCTAGATAGTACCGAGGCCTGGACCACCAGCTGTCTCGTGCTGGCATCAAAAAATTTGAGCACCGGCCTAATGCTCCTGATGATGCCGAAGCAAGAGGCAGCCACCTTCTTCGTATGGCAGGTGAAACTAAGGGAAGGGTCCAGCCAGACCCCAAGGTTCTTTAACTCCATTACAGGAGAAGGGGTCATACCTAGCTCGGGGGGCCACCAACTATCATTCCAACATCCAGGAAGCTTACCGAACACCATCACCTCTGTCTTCTTAGTGTTCAATTGGAGACAGTTCTGATTCATCCAATTGGCCACCGAACGCAACCCCTCACAAAAGTTGAGGGCATCCATAGCTGAGTCCCCACTTAGTGTGACCGCCAGCTGCGTGTCATCCGCATAGGAAACCATTGTCAGGCCCCAGCTTTTGACTACCGCAGCCAGCGGCCTCACATAAAGATTAAAAAGAGTGGGGCTCAGAGATGAACCCTGAGGAACCCCCGACGTGAGCGGGTGAGAGGTGGACTTACCGGGTGGTATCGCAACCTGGAAGGATCTGTTGGAAAGAAAGGAGCGGAACCAGCCTAGTGCCAACCCCCTAACCCCAGCTTCCTCTAACCGCCGCATCAAGATGTCATGGGACACCGTATCAAAGGCGGCGCTCAGGTCTAACAAAAGGAGTGCCGCTGTTTGACCGGTGTCCAGCACGGAGCGCAGATGTTCAGCCATATAAAGCAAGGCAGTCTCCGTGCTGTGGGCTTTACGGAAACCATTTTGCGTGGGGTCCAAGATGTTAGCTTTATCAAGATGGTCCGCCAGGATCCCATTCACGTGGGTTTCAATGACTTTAGCAGCCCACGGCAGCAAGGAGATGGGGCGGTAGTTCTCAGGTTTAGTGGGGTCGAGGGTAGGCTTTTTCAGGATGGGAGTGACTACCGCTTGCTTCCACTTGGAAGGTACGGTCCCTGAACCCAGAGACATATTGATGAGGGAAAGTAAGGGAGCACGGCATGTATCCCGCATGTTTTTAAATAAGGCCGGTTTAAGGGGGTCTGCCGGGGAGCCAGATTTAATTTTTTGGCTCAGGAGATCAAAACCCTCCTCCGATAGGGGGGCTAAACAGTCCAGGATCCTATCCTTAAACTCAGGACAAACAACAGGATTCAAACAGTGCACGGCAGCAGGGAAGGAGTGGTAAATAGCTTGCACCTTCTGAACAAAAAACATGGCCAAGCGCTCGCAATGGGAGTCTGTGCATATTTCAGCCGCAGGGGTCCTCTTAGTTATGAGGTCCTTTAGGACCTTGAAAATTAATTTGGAGGGGTTCGGGCTGTTCCGAAACTCCTGCGCATAGAAAGCGGCACGTGTACGACACACCGCTCTGTGATATGCCTTGGATATAGTGAGGTAGCAGATCTTAAGCGCGGGATCATAGGCTTTCCTCCATCGCCTTTCTGCTTGCCTACACTCTCTCTTGAGAGACACCAGTGTCTCATCGTACCACGGGCTATGAGCCTTGGTCCGGCACTTGGAACGTACACAGGGAATAAGAGAGTCTAAGGCTGAGCCAATCCAAGTGCAGAATGCATCATACCCACCGTCCACGTCAGAGAGGAGGGGTAGGGGTGATTTACCTAATAAAAGGTAAAAATCATCGAGCTTTAATTTACACCACTGGCGGGACAGAGATGTTTTATTCAGTGCTACGAACAGAGAATCTGCCACGGGGAGAGCAGCTTTCACCAACAAATGATCTGTCCAGGCCAGCTGGACAGGGTGGCATAAAGTAATCTCCTCTAAGGTGGTAAAGAACGGGTCCAGTATGTGACCACCAGAATGGGAAGGAGACATCACTCTCTGTGTAAGCTGCAAAGCTTCCAAATCAGCTAAACAGCTCCTAATGGAAGATTGAGAAGGGCAGTCAAAATGCAAATTAAGATCACCGACCACATTAAAATTAGCACAGCCGAGCGCTTCTATGCAGCAAACATATTAAATTACATTTGACTGGCACATGTCACATGTAGTTCTTCCTGCTTTTACTCATAATCCTTACACTCACTGGCTTCTTGTTCCCAGTTCCATATTTCAATGTATTCAATGTAAAAAAAAAACTAAAATGTAGTTCAGAATTGCGTTAGAGAGACATTATCAAATTTTAGGATGTGTTGCGTGGTGGAGGGAAAAGGCATTCGGAGGTGCAGGAAACGGGGCCCTCAAATAAACATTGGGTCCCTGCACTTACTTTTTTAAACACATTGAGAACTGATTATGGTCCAAGGTTGAACAAGGTTTAACTTTCGGCATTTACAAAGTAGACTTTGGCTTTTAAGGAAGACGCTACATTTAGCGGAGTATCCTTGTCTAGATAAGCCTGGTTTGCAGAATCTACTATTCAATGTTTGCATTCTTTACCTTGTATATTCTCTCACATTGCTACGATCACGAGAATTCTGCATCCTTGGAGCGCAGCCTAATGCTCTCGATATTACTCCATAATTGCAGAAAGCCATCATTTTTTTTTACTCCCAGAGCTTATCAGCTCAAGAGGTGTCCTTGGGGAGGCAAACTGACAGTCAGTTAGTTCATCTGATTCAAGTGCCTCTGAAAAGTGCCTAATATAGCACTATCTCACATGCAAATAATGTTTCTTTGCACAGCTTGGAATCCTCAGATTGTATGCTATCTCAAAAGTCCTCCCCCTGCTATGTCCCTAAATGTATGCATTTAAAATTCCACATAACTTAAACATTTTGATTGTTCCCTCTACTTTCTTTCTTTCGAATGGCCGCCTCCTTAGATTCTCTTCTCTCCTCTGCATGCATCCTGTCTGTACAGCTGAGTCTACGTCACACACCGGTTTTTCCTCAGTCTCTGATTATTATTATTATTATTATTTACTCTGATACTGTATTTCTGCAATACAACATACAACAGAATCCCCTCTTTGAAAATTGTACCCCTGCATTCTAACAATGACTATTCTCCTCTACCCAGTCTATTCATTCAAACAATTACCTACATGAACTCTTCTTCACCTTCCTCCACCAAAAATAACACTTAACTTCTATTAGTTTAATCTACCACAAATAAACTGGTATGAAGGCATGGGGTTTCCTTGAGACCTCAATCAGCAACAGCAGCAACCAATCACCACTGGATTAATCGCAATCCCTAGGTTCTGGATAAGCGTATTTCATCAGTTCAAAGTACTTCAATGCCTTGCAGGGGTTGTAAGGGCTCTATCAATGCAATTACAAGATAATACATACAAACCAGATTGGCCAAAGTCATGCTAAGTTCCCATGCAAGTTCCTTATTGACGCTACTTTTTTAGGCCTGGGTGGTGAACTTCGCTCCGTTCGTGGAGTTTGCAGAGTTTTCTGCACTCCGTACACCGCGGAGCTTGCGGACTGCAGAAAACTCCGATTCGCGATGTTCAGAGGAGTTTTTTCCCCACTCGCGATCTCGAATGGTAAGTTCGCGAGCGCCAGCTACCCGAGCAGCAGGAATACCAGCACAAACTGCAGTTCGCACTGCACTCCGCCACTCTCTGAACTTTTTTTGTAACTTCGCGGAGTTCCGCGTAGCAAAACTCCGCAAACTACGGCCAGCCTGCTTTTCTTTTCTATCTCAGCATATTTCATCGAGATGTATCCATCCATGCATGTTGTTTTTTTATATCTAGTATCTTATGTTTGAACAAAGGTATGTCCAGGTGTCACTAAGGGGAAGTAATTCATAAACCTCAGAGGATTGGTTAGATTGCTACTGGCCGTTTGTCTTTCTTCTTAAAACCGCGATAAGAAGTACAGTTTTATTTTGCCACAGATGTAGTTCATGCATGAGTAGTTACTTTGCAGGCAAAATGCTTTTTTTGCTAACAGACTTTGTTTTGTTTGCAGTGATGCCTTTGATTTTCAGTATGGAATCGTCATTGTAAGACTCCGAGAAGGACTAGACGTGACCCATAATGAAGTGAATGGTACGTGATCTTGGACCACATCTGTTTTACAATAAATATTCCGGCTCAAGATAACCAAATGATGCCATTCCAGTGAACAAATAAATCATTAGAATATGCACCGCTTACCACGACCATGGCGATTAAATCAAAATTAATTCCTGGCCAATATCATAAAATCAGATGTTTGAAATATCAAGTGAGTTTTCGCATAATGGGGTATTTTAGATTACATTTCTATACTATCTCTAAGAGGTTCCCGAAAAAATATGATTTTTAGAAGTTTCCGACAGCCATTTTAATCAACACATGGTATGATGATAATTCAACTATATTGTAGCATTACTATCTCTGACAGAGCAGAGAGAAGCATGATTCAGAAGGACCAGTGAAAAAGAACCATCCATAAGAAGGGTTTGTACCATGATGGCTTGTCCCATGACTGCCACTCTTGAAATTGCAAGGTGATCAAGGGCCTTACTTAGCCTAGGGCAGGGGAACCACCAGCTCGGCAGAGGCCCAGGCCTCCACTTCCATCAGAGGACTGCCTGCCATATTTTGAGATTTCTGCTTACCCACTGGGGATCTCTCTTCTGAAGGAGCCCTTGCCGGTAAGGCAGATGCATTGAAGGTACAGCAGTATGACAAATGGGTGCTATGTTTTTGCCCTACTCGGCATACTTTTTTGGTTTACATGAACAACCCCACCATAGACTGAATTTGCTTCGATAAAAAACAAAAAAACAATGGTGTAGATTCACAGGTAGTTGTTTCCATTTATATCATGACATTGTGTGTTTTCTCTGACTGGAACTGCATGGTAAAGGCTTTTTTAAAGGTGGAAATAGCTGAGTCTCCACTGGGGAAAATCCTACAATTCCCAACCCCTAAACATAATGAGGAAACTGCAGTGCTTGTCAAATGGGGTTGGGTTACTCACATGGATGAGTTCCAATGTTAGTTGCATGCGTCAGACTGAATGCACACATTCAGCACTAGACCATGATCATGTACAGCCATAATGTAGGCACTCCTGTAATATACACCTGCTTTTTTCACTGGTCCCTTGGAGTTAAGCAGAATTGCTGGAGATTAGGAATAATTGAACGTCTACTGGAGCCATTATCTGGGAGCCAGAATACGACCCAGTATTGCTTCCCTGAAATCACTGATACCATAGGATCTCAGGTGGTTCCTGAGGATTGCCGAGGAAATAGGGAAATACCCACCAATTCCGTTTGTTATTCATTATTGTCTCCCGATATTTCACCAACTCCCCAGCTGTGGCGTAACTCAGGGCCCCTCAGCACAGTACTCTGGCCTGAGAGCTCCTGATTAAATCCGGAGTTGGGGCCCCTCCATGTACCTTGCAGGGGGTCCCTCAGCACAGTACTCTGGCCTGAGAGCTCCTGATTAAATCCGGAGTTGGGGCCCCTCCATGTACCTTGCAGGGGGCCCCTCAGCACAGTACTCTGGCCTGAGAGCTCCTGATTAAATCCGGAGTTGGGGCCCCTCCATGTACCTTGCAGGGGGGCCCCCTCAAGTTTCTTTATGTCCATGCTCCCCAGCTATTTCTTCGGTACTTGTATTCCTGATGGGGTTTGTAACCTCTGTATTGGCCCCGGGGAATTTCCAGGCCACTCGTAATGAATACTGATTTATTCTTCTGATGGGTGAGAATGTATTGTGTCGCTGCAGCACTTTAGAAATCTGAACTCAGAGAAAAGATGTTGAGTATAACAAGACCTTATACTTATTTCAATAAAATTGATTTGTCTTTATCATATTCATTTTGCAGAAGAAGCAATGCAACACTCCAGAAGGATAAGCTCAAACGACATCAAAGAAGTTATGACGGAGACACAGACAGTAGACAAAGGGGTTCAGGAGCCTTTACAAGGGTCCCAGAGCCTGAAAGGTATGTTTCCGCTTGGTGCCTGCTTTGGCTATCCTTTCGTATAGGACATACCAGTCCAGGTCTTATTACTTTACCATTTTCCGATTGGCTAAGCTAAGGACCATGCACGGAAACGTGCTCCAGACTCCATGACTATTGTACGTCAGGGAGTAGACACCTGGCTGATGAGAGCAGTGCCCTCCCTTTTTCCTGCAGACATGTGGCTCATGGGAACCAAAGAATGTGAAAGTAGCGGGCACACGCCGTCTGATTTAGTAGACCAGGAACACTTATCACATCCCATTGACTTCTGACCTAGCCCTCTTTCATGCATGCAGTTATGTTTTTGATTGCAGAGCAATATTCTCCTCACAATGTGCAACTCTTTGTTTACAAATGAGATGTAATGTTTTTAAGATGAATGCTTCCAGTGGTATATTTATCACCCAGTGGGTATTTTTATCCATTTAAATGACAGGTAGAAATTTTCTGTAAGATAGCTTGTCGGGTATCTTTTAGTCATCCCACGTGTAGATTTTAGATTTAAACCTAAATTCTAATTATCAGTTTGTTGGAGAAACCACAGAGGCAGATTCTATTTATAGTTATAAAAAGTCAAAGTTTGGAGTAGTTTAAGTTAGCTTTTGCTCAATTTTGTCTCAACTTAATATCCACCTTCTCTTACTGTTAGTGAAAGGGTAAGCAGTGTTTTATAGCTTTTGAAATAAAGATGAGATTAGTATTTTTTTCAAAGTGTGTTTGTCAGTATTTCTGGCATTTCACAAATAGGGTTGTACTACCTGGGGATCCTTCAATTTCAGAGACACAGGTTGTTTTCTTACTATAGCAGTAGTGTTACTTGCTTTGTCTTTAATATGGGCAGAAAATACAGAGCAAACTGCACAAAAAATACCTAAAGTTTTCTCCTTCACAAGGAGCACGGTAAGTGTTGCACCTTTAGACCCCTAACATCTCACAACATTTGGCTGTGTTTTAAGCAAACTACTTACAATTGAGTAATATTCACTCTCAAATAGATTGTGGAACTGTGTGGTGCATAACAAAAATACAATTGAATGCCTTGTAGTATAGTTTTTCAATCAATGGTATGACATATATTTCTGATGTTTTGTATGCACCTACGCCACATTTCTGCGCAGTAGCTGTCAACTGAAAATATTAATATATATAATTAAATATGAATAAAATATAATGTTTGAAATGTACGTTTTCTGTATATAATCACACATATGATATCTTTAGTCAATGCAACTAAAATAAATGTACTAGAATAAGGTGAAAATGATGGCAAAGTATAAACACCTGATTGATATAAAACAAATAATTCACAATACTTGTATTTGAAATTAAACATTAGCAACAAAATAAACTTTTAAGGAAATATGAAATACCTCTTCTGAGATACCAACTACAGAGGCCCTGTTGACTATGTAACAGGACATGCGTTCTTGGGGTCTTGGGACCAAATTAGTTTGGGCGAAATGTTTAATGATTTTTTAATGAAACAATTTTTACTACAAATATGGATAGTGCATGTAAGTGGGGAGCCTTGGAAAGTAAGGGCGGAGTTTGGTTGGTAAAACACAAAGTGCTTGATTATGAGTTGGCCAGGTAATTCCTTACACATGCCTAAAACCCTGTTTACGCACTGGCTGGAATTACAAGCTGAAAGCTATTTAACGTATCTGATAATTATTGTATGTGTTAAATACCTCAGGCTTCATTACATTTCAGCAGGTGAAACCTGGCAAAATGTAACATAGGAAATGTGTATGGTATTTACCGTACCATGTGGATGGTGCGTTAAACACCACAATCCACATGTTATTCCCCACAAACTTGTAATAGGTGCTAGTTATCGCACCTGAAAAATACCGTACCGGTGGTATTGGTATTTATCAGGTGTGCTAAATAGCACCCACACACGTAATTATGGCCATGATGTAGATTTGTAGATACATTGGACTGGGAACTTTGCCCCGCAGTTGAGCAGAGAAAGACTTAAAAGAGGATTGTAAGCTGATTATAATGAAGGATAGCTAAGGTTAAGGAAGTCAGATGTTGACGTATATGTCCAGTGGTAGATGGTTAAACCACTAGATTTATCCTGTTATTTTGTGTAGCTTTAATCACTAACTAGAAGTGCAGTAAATTGTATGTCACACAATTATCAACCTTTTATTTCAAAATATCAAGATTTGAAGTGTAATTACAAAACATTTCCGTCAGTATTTACAATATTGTAAAAGTGAAGATAAGTTGAAAACCTTTATTTTTTTTTAAATGTTAACAATTGCTTTAATGTCCCGCTGGCAATACATTATGTTTAACAACCAATCCCAACACGTTGGAAAACTCTAATAACTAAAAAAAGTTTTTAAAAAACCAATTAATTGTGGAGAAATTATGGATAACTTTTATAGCTGTTTACAAAACCTTGATTTTTTTAAAGGACGCACATTTAAAGCAGTGATTTAAAAAGTTGTAATTAATTAAAACGCTTACCAACAAATGTCAACTTGAAATATAAACTGAATAAATGTTTTTATGTTTTGAACAATTCTCTGAGTCAGAAATTAATCCTTCCCTCTGCAGTTTTTCATCTATTAAAGCATTCCTTACTAGTTATGGTTTTCTGATTTTGTATAGATTTATCTTTCACAGATACTGTTGAAAATGACAATCTGATGAAGAATCGGCTATCTAAACCCCTTCTTTGCAAAGGTAACAAACTTATATGATATGTTTTCCCTCAATTAAAATCAAAGATAGTCGCTATCAGATGATCTGAAGGTCTCTCTAATAGTAATAATAACTTATCTTTCATATTGCTCTGATATATAACACCACACTGTAAGCAATGAGTGTCACTTATAGTCAATTGAACAGCACTCACTTTACTGACTCTGGAAGAAGAGAAGGCTGAGTTAGCCTTGTCTGAAGTCCTACTTGTGCTGTGCAGCTCACACTAAATGTCAATGTTGATAGTTGAAATCATAGAATCATCTGGTACATAGATATTAAAAATATCTATGTATCATGCAATAATCCAGAAGGGCAACATGGCACATATATGCTGGACAAGCGTAGAAAGCAACAGCTTAATGTCTTAACTGGCAAAGAATCACAGAATGTCAAAGAAAATAGCAAAAAAAACATCTTCAAGCTATACTGTTCTCAATTTATGGATTTATAAGTCCCTGATATCGTTTTTGAAGTGAAAAGATCACCTTTTTCTGTAGATGATAATATTTGAGGCCACGGTACTACTGACTGGGAGCAAATTCTTCTGAAGTTAGGCAGACTAAATCTTGATTTAGGGTTTTGGATTTGTCTCAGGATGTTTGGTTGGCAGAGGTCTTTGCCTGTGGTGAGTTTTTCAGGAAGATAATAAAGTTGCTTAAGGTGTTTATCTTTTATTGTACAACAATGGAGTTCTACCTTGATGAAAACGTGAAGAGAATACTAAGAGGGGGTCTACAGTAGATGTGATAAAGACCAGTGCTGTCACTCAAAGGATGAGTTGGCGATGGATTTTAGTTGGGGGAAAGTGGGATTAGATAAGCCACAAATATGTTTTTTTGCTCCTCTATATGAAATCATAGGTACTTGAACTGCTAGATCTAAGTTTAAGGGAGATACTGTAGTTTTGATTTAGCTTGTACAGGAGGAAGAGAAGGACGCAGGATGAAGCTGGAGAGTAAGATCTGCAAAGTTTAAAGGGACAATAAAGGGAAGAACACAATACATGTGGCAGAAAGAATAGTGTCTGCAACACTCTCACAGGTTATTGTGTCTCTTCTCTATAAGAAAAGCAGAAGATTAATGCACCGGATCTAGAGATCTGCTTGTCATATTCAAGACACATGTTTCAGGGATATCTTGTTAGGTTGGGTGTCCATTGCTGAGATGTCTATGTGCCTGTGTATAGGTAACCAGCAGGTTTCAGTTGCAAACCAACTAAGTTGTGAAGGGTAACACCCTGTGGTAACCGTCAGATCACAAGTTCAAATCCAAGGAGACATTACACCCGGCATTATTTACATTTTGGCAGGGGGCCCACTAATGAATCAGATGGCCACTCACATTATTAAGAGATCCTCATTTGCCAGGTAGGAATCGTCATCCCTTTCGTGTATTCAGGAGTCCAGCTGAGCGGGCCCGGCTACAAAAAATGCTCCGAAAACAATTCTCCTTCTCAGCAATATCCTCTGCCTTCAGTGCACCTTCCACACCAGCAAATGTCCTGAAAGCATCAAGGTCCTCTCCAGGCCACCAGAGATCACTACCTATGGTCATAATCCTCTGCTACGGAAGTGTAGTCCAGGGACTCCCCTCACACGGCAGGCTGGCAGGCTGGAAGAATGCCTATCGAACCATAAAATATGCTCTTGAATTTTTGACCTCCTCCTTTCTAAAGCTTGACATGTTCTATCCTCCAGAAACTTTGGACCATGTACTGAACTTTTTGAAAGTTTGTGGATTTTAGAAAACGTTGAACACTGTAAAAAATAAGGTAATTTTGCTTTTGTGCAGCTAGTTTGTTATGGATGGTTTTGATTCACATCCACTCATTGGTACTTCCTGTAATGATACAAATACAAAGAGTCACAGAGAGTCTTAGAGTTGAGTGGTAATGGAAGCGCCACTTTTTTTAGAAGGTTGTCCTAAATCCACAGGAGAAACAATGGTCTCTCCAAAAAAGGGTAGTATTTCTAATTTTACTCAAGATTATATGATTGAGCAGAATCAGCAACTTATCCCTGTGGTGCAACTGTCATTCATTAGTATTCTCAATTACACCTATTAAAAAGTTTTGCTAATTCTTTGTTATATGATTCAGCTGACGCTCCAGATTACATTTTCTGAATGGTAGATCCTCGCACTAAATACTATCCTGATAATGACCTCATCCAATTCCAGACATTTGAAGTCGAAACGTCAACAACCTTATTAACCAGACTGACTCCTCTGATCATACTAAAGAAATATGAATGTTTGTATGCACTAAGGGGAGATGGATCCTTACTTACTACTTATACTTATATACATATTAATTGCACCATTTTGTATTGTATATGTTCTGTTTTCAGCACCTACTGATCTGTCACTTCACCACATGCTCTATGCATTATTTAAGATTAAGCCTGGGCAAAGCACTATGCTACGCTCGCGTAGTTTGTGAAATGTTTTGCTTGCTCGCGATCCTCAACGTCAAGTTGGCGACAATGAGCAAGCAAAATGACATCCCGGCGAGACTTTTTCCTTGTTCGTGATCAGCAACATCAATTTGCCGATCGCTAGCGTGGAAAATAAACTTCCCGGCGAGCTTCTCAACGCGGGGAGGTCACGTTTCTCATTGCGAGTGGTCGCGTATGTTCGCGACCGCCTACGATGAGAAACTACCAGTCCGCGTTGAGAAAGCTGCCGCTCGAGTAGAAATCTACTCGAGCGGCAGAAAACGACCGCTTGCACTGTGCAAGATGCAGTTTGCACTGATTGCACAGTGCGGACAAGCATCCGGCACTGTGCAATCAGTGCGAACAGCATCTTACACAGTGCACTACGCAATTTGCGAAGATACCCGTAGCTCGCATAGTGCAAAGTGCACTTCGTGTAGCTACGCGTAGCGCTACTTCGCAAACTATGCCCAGGGTTATTTAAGATCAGCTGCCATTTCTGTTTAAATTAAAATATACCTTTTGAAACAAACAACTCAATAAATAGCATTAGGAAATAGAAGAAATAGCATTAGGAAATAATACATTTGTCATTTACATTTATTGGTTACTTGTACAGAGGGACATCTGACTGTCAGTACACATAAAAAATCTCCTATGCAGAACATTATTTTTCTAGGCATGTAAACTGGATTACCTACACTGTTTTAGCTTGCCTAGATTTCCTTCACAAACGGACTGATCTTCAATTCCAGCAAACATGAAGACCATGATTCCTAACTAGACACGAAGTCAGTGCTAAATCTATAGCTTGGCACACCCGGGCATTTACATGGCATTTACTTGGCAGGAGATTAAGACAGGCAAAATGCTTTCATCCAATGCAACCATTTCATCACATCTAGAGTGTGGTATTGCCAGAGTAAACTGACAATTTTAGTGTAGACCTTCAGAAAACCATAGCAAAGCACATGACTGAGATCTAGATACGTATTGGCATGCCCGCAATAGTATGGACTCCATAATATGGTTAAAAGTCAGGGAATAGATGCTGTACCCTTCGGTTTTGAGGCGTGGGATCGCAAACCCTCCCATACATAATATTCCTGCTTCATCACCGGGTCTGCTCCTCTTTGAGAGACTCTCTCACCATTGGAATGAATAGAATGCCCTATAGGAGAGATCGCATAAGTAGATGTTCTGAGGGGTCACCTATTCTTCTTCCCCGGGCACCCCACTGATGGTACCACCTATTACAAAAATGATGTTATTCCTATTGCTGACCTTACTAGTATGTCTCTATTTTATTAACTTCCTTGATGAATACAACTAAAATTGTCTTGAAGTGGGAGAATATTTATTGTATCCTCTCTTTGACACCATTGAAAAAGCAACAAGGTGTGTATCATCACTTTACATGTCGCCTCTAAATAGTCAACCTGGTTCTGCGTATAGCGAGCCTAAAATGGTGAGGCACATTCATAAGAACTTTTATCAAGCATCAATTTCTAATGTAAAACTGCTTAAGAAAAATGGAAGTAAAACACCCAGTAAGCTTGAAGTTATTTACATACATTTTGCAAGGCCATCACTCAATTCTAGAATCACTTGACAAGTTATTTGTTTCCAGGGTGAGAAGGAGAAGGAAACACTCAAATGCCACGGGAATAGCAGAAGTGGAATATTCCTGGAAATCTACGACAATTGTAGAATTTCAGGATCAGTCCCTTGGACTCTTGTCAAACGCCTACTCCATACATAGGAAGAAAACTATTGAAGCAGAGTTTGGGTTTTTTCTGCAGGGCTTTGTGAATCAGTCAATATCTCAAAGTACTCCTTGAGAATATATGACGTTACAATGCATGCAATTACAACGCATGCTTTTACAACGCAGTCTTTACATTGCAACTCCCGTTACATCGCATGATTTACAACGCATTGTTTAAAACTACCATTACAATGCATTCCATTACAACACATTCCATTACAACGCACACTACTTTTAGGGCAACAGTGCGGTAAGTGTTGGATAGTGTAGGGGTAACAATTACTATTCCCACTCCAGTGAGTGCAACAGTAGGGAAAGTGTTGGATAGTGTAGGGTGTAAAAATTACTATTTCCAAGTACCCCAAAACCCATACCCACCGTAATACTAAAAAATCTCCATTACTTACCTTATAATGCGTTGTAATGGCATGCGTTGTAATGGCATACGTTGTAGTGACATGCGTTGTAATGGCATGCATTGTAATGGCATGCGATGTAAAGGCAGCTGCGTTGTAACAGCTGTGTTGTAAAGGTAGGTTGTTGTAATGACTGCGTTGTGATGTATATTTCCCACTCCTTGACAAGAAATGGCCATAAATACCTACGTCAATTTAGAAAGTTATCTCTTTGAGTCCGCTAAACATGTGCCCTGGATTATTCACACGATGAGCCCCGTCTCATAATTATTATTACATTCTGTGGAACACGTACTAATTTTATTAGTGAGACAGAACACATGTTTAATATGGGCAAAATATATATTATCTTAAAAATGGTCAGCATCGAAATAGGAGAATTATGGTCATGTGCAAGGTCTCCGTCATCATAGATAAGAAGGGGTTTGCTTGCCTCATCCTTCCCCTAATATCTGAAAACAGGCCTTGTTTATCCTCTAATTTTTAGCACTTTAGACTCTTCCCAACAAAAGCCTACCTACCTAAAAATAGAACTACTAACTGCTTTCTATAAGTCACTGTTGCAGAGGTCCTTCCAGCGTCATCTGTATGCATGTATATATTAAATAGCTCTATAGACCAAACCTAGTCGAAAGACAGTGGAGTACTGTATAGGATGAGAGACAAAGATACAGTCATTGTGTGATTACAGAAGCTACATTTCACTGTTACATAAATGTAGTGTTCTTTAACATGGTGTCTCTCTTCATAATTGCACCTCCACACACTTGCTGCAGAAAAAGTGGATTTTGTCACCTGCATGCTTTATTGTTAAGAATACCTAGTCTAGAAACTAGTGGCCATTTTGGCTTATTCATCATTGCTTAGGTGTTGGTAGACACAACTTTGAACCACTCTAGTTGACCATTGTTGTTTTTATTTGCAGCAAAGTCCTCCAGTCCTGGCGAGTCTGTTACTTCCGCTGGCCATAAAATCATGCTGGAAGTCACCTCTCAATTTCAGAAGAAGCAGGGGAAAGGCACCATTGATGTCTGGTGGCTCTTTGATGATGGAGGTGAGACATTTGTTGACAACTTCATAGCAAATTTTGGATGGATGGGGTCTGATTTTGTTTGCAGGATAAGGCTGTGCTCGCGCACACCAGTAGAGGGCTCTCAAGGGCAGACGAATGAATGTAGACTAAAGAGGCAGCACAGACCCTGTTTTCTTAACTCAGTGTGTTCACATTTTGCTCCAACGGGAAAGGAATTACCATTGGATACAGATGCCTTCAACCACATCTTTAAAATATTTATCCCTTGAGGGCCTTATTCACAAAGATTTTCTCTGGCGTGAGAGCCATTTGCACAAAGATTCCATTCACAAAAGTAGTCGCAAATTACATGCCCACTTTTTGCAAATCTAGTTGGATTTTGTGAAACAGCATTTGTACTTTTAGGTCAGTTCGGAAAATCCACAGTCACAAAGAGTCGCAGAATGACCTGCCTAATTAATTTATAAAAATGCATAAATAAATAAATAAACACAGGTAGGGACTGTGAGGGACAGCAAACCCCAATCCCTATGAGTGCATTCCCAATTTTTTTTTTAAAGCAGCCCGTGTTCCTTGCCTGTGGTGCTTTATAAAAAATGTTTTCTGTTTTGTAATATTTCTGTGGGAGCACTCTGAGATTCCCTGCACCCCTGCCTACTCCGCCTGAGACTGCCGCACAGATTCCCACAGGCAAGGGGTCCAATGCTAAGCGTCTCCTTTACGAATCCGTTATCAGCCCCTTTTTCGTGGTTCAGTTAACTAGTCAATGGTTGCCAACTCAATTCGCGGTCACAAACCATAGAATCACACCATACCAAATCACAGTCTGAAAGGAACCCCTCTTTCACATCCCTTCCAAATTAGTATGGGTGGCAAGACCGATTTTATGAGTTTGAAAAACATTTTCTGACTCTTAAAATGGGTTCTGTACAGTACAAGAAAAGGGATGTTGCCATTGCAAACCCATTGGTTTTGTTAATCGCTGGGTTTGCAACCACATGATCCTTTTGTACATCTAGCCCATAAGTCAAGAGATGTCAATAAACCTCTGAGATTTTTCTTACAGCCATGACTGGCTGAAGATAAACGGGACCCACTTCAAATACCAGTCAAAGCATGACACAACATCAAAAGAAGAAAATAAAGCAGTATGCATAATTAACCCTTATTTACAAGAACATTTTGAACACTTCAATTGGGGTGAGGGGACACAGCATAATACATCTGGATAATGCCGGAAAAAACTTGAGATACAACATATTGGTCTAGGTATAGAAATGATATTGATTAACATGGCAGTACCCACAGATATTAAATTGCAAAAAACAAAACTAATATAGACTTGCTACCACATTTGAAAGATGCTTGTAGAAATACAATAGCGTGAGATCACACCTAAGAGAATATGTTCATAAAATGTATGTGCTCCTGGGTAGATATTGATGAATCTGACTTCCACCTCACCTCACCTCACTTCATCTCTTAATCTCTCTTGCTGTCTCTCACTGTTGCTCTGCCCACTCTCTCCATCTCAGTGTTCCTTTCTCTTACATGCATACTCAAACACACACACTCTGAGTATCTTTTTGTCACTTTCTCTGCCTCTTGTTTTCTTTCTTTCTAAAACAATCTTTCCCAATATCTCTATCTTTCTACTTCTCACTATATTTTGTCTTTTACAGATACACTCTTTCTCTCTCTCTCTCTCTTGCACTCCTAGACACATACTCTTTCTTTCACATGTTCTCACTCTCTTAATTTCTCTGTTTGTCTCATGTTCTCATTTTTGTTGTCTCTCTCTTCCCACTTTCTATTTTTCTCTCTTTCACTCAGGCAGTCTTTGTCCCTTTCACTTTCTTAAGTACACATATATCTCTTTCTTATTCTGTGTATATCAGTATGTCTTTCTCATAAATACATACACATACACGTTCTTTCTCTTTCAATTTTTCTTTATGTTCTGTGTGTCTCTCTCTCTCTTTCTTGCTCTACATCTCTTCATGCTATCCTTCTACCAGTCTTCGGCAAGTTAGAATGAAAGGCTGTAAAGAAAGAAATCTGAATCTTCAAAGACATTCCTTAGGTGTGATCTGTGGTGATGAGCGTAATCTGCACAATTAATAAATTGTGAAGGTATAAAGTTAATATCTACCAGATGACATTTTTTGTAGAAGAGGCACTGGTGCTTCTGTGGTATTCATTATTTGTATTTTGTAAGACTGGAACAAGAGAACAATGTGTGTGAGATGGCTATTCCCCCAAAGTAAGCTTTTCCCTTTACCCTTTTCCTCCCCTGAAAAGTTCAATAGTTATGCAGATGGGGTGAACTAGAAAGTAGTTTCTAAGTTCAGTCTTTGAGGAAGGGGTACCAGAGCTGCAAGTTATTTTTTGCCAGAATGTAATTTTAATTTGAGTTCTCCCAGATTCCCAACTACATTTTCTTGATGAAACTCTTTCCCCTTTCTCTCTGAAGGATTAACCCTTCTAATTCCCTACTTGCTCACTACCAAGAAACAGTGGAAGGACTGCAAAATTCGGGTGTTTACAGGTGGCAAACTCAACTCCATGGATGATGGCAAACGCACGTAAGTTTCTCCGGAGAATGAAATTGAAGTGAGGTTGGTGCTTTCAGTCCCGTAAGAGGTTTATGCCCTGTTCATACTACATGGTTGCAGTCATGCCAGGGTTTTAGGACAGCCACATGAGTTAAATTTACACACAGTGAACCTGAATGAGATTAATTTACATAAGGATTATGCTGAAAATGTGCCATTCCTCTGGCTAATGTGGATTAGTGTTGGATGTGCCAGGATCCTGAGCGAAGGATGCTTATTGAAGAGGCGTGAACCTCTTACTCGAGAAAAATCAAAAATACTAGAATTAGTAATTTGGCTGTTATAGGTGCTGGGATACCAGGTTGTTTCCCCATATCTAAATATGACATGTATGAGTTTTTGTTAATGGAATGAGAAATAACCACATGGACCTGAATTACCTTTTTCTGCTGGTTTCCCTGATTCATGGATGAACCTGTTGGTATTCTCTAAGCAGGTAGTAAATAATTGTTGTGGGTGCTGTGTGGTCAGGGGTTATAGACTAGGTGCATGAGGGGCATCCTGGATGAGGGGAGTGAGCCGATGGTGCTGGAGGAGCATGCAGTTGTCTGACCATCCTCAAAAGTCACTCTTGGTTATTCATTACATAGCTAATTCCTTTCCCTATCAGAAATGTTAAATTATGAGACACATTTGAGAGCTCAGCCACTGCTGACACACACACATACTGTAATGATTGGGGTTGACTGTTCTTGCCAGAGCTCCAGGGTTGAGTCTCCAAGACTATGCCACATCCCTATCTGTGAAAGTTGCTGTTACTGTTAACAACCCGATTGGACTTTTGGGTGTTCACTGATGTTTAGAAAGTAGCTTGTATTTACCATATGGCACTAAACTAGTTTCAAAATCCACAGGATGGCGACTCTGCTGAGCAAGTTTCGCATTGATTTTTCTGACATTGTGATACTTGGTGACATCAACAAGAAGCCCAGTCAACAGAGGTACGTCCACCAATCAGCAAAGCTCCCAAGTTAGCGGAATGGTGTGTAAAAACTCTACCAGTTCAGGTTTTCTCTTTGTATTACTGCACCTAGAGTGCTGTGTATCCCTTTCAGCACTGCACATTCTGGAAATCAAAGAGATGATCTACTTAAAAAGTTCTCTCGCATCCTATTTGAACATGTGACCCTGGCATAGATTACCCAAAATGACTTATGTTTGCATTCCTTTTTTGATGTTGAACACATAACTCTCTTAATTTCTAACCCAAATATGCAGAATAAGATTGTATATTTTTATGACATATAAATATGGAGACAATTTAGGAGACTGTCTATTATATCTGGAGACCTGCCCACCCTAGGAGAGTCCTCAAGTTGCTCACAGCTTAAACAAAAGAGGAAACTGTGAAAATGTGCACTAGAAGTAAGATTAAACAAACATTCTTGCCTGACCTTTGATTGTTGCCTCAGGCATTGATTGCAAAAGAGGTTGTAACTTTCATTTCCCCAATATCTTTACCTGTGGTCCATACTCTGAACTAATCCCAGCATTCAGCCTGTTTAATATACGTAGAGTTAGATTTCTCCCACTTGCTTGTATTTCTACTCCTCCAACTTTCATAAAACACTCACAATCAAGAAATCAGAGTGAGCTTGTATAATATTAGTTAAGCAATTACTTAAACATATTGTAGACATTTCTTCAACTCAATGGAGGCCCAGTACTAGTTAAAGACTTTCTATGTTGGTTACCTAGCTAATATAGGGCCTGATTTCTATATTGGCAGAGAGGGCACTCCATCGCAATGGAGTTCCCGCCCCTTCAATATAGTGGTCCGCCCACCACATTTACATGTGGTTGGACTTTAACATTAATCACAGCAGGGACTGCTCTGTCTCAGCTGTGATTAATCCCTTCCGACAGCCCTGGGGAGCAAGTGCCGTCGGAGACATGGCTATATGTCCTCCCACCCAATTTGGATAAGCGGACATTCATTCATTTTTTACAGTTTCTTAATGCGGGTAAAACCTGGCGATGGGGAACAGTAAAATTATTATAATGTTCCCCCCACCATGGGTGAAGGCTCCCATGGCAAGAGGAGCAGTATATATTTTCTTTTCAAAAAGAAAATCCAGCTTCGGTATTTTCTTTTTGGAAAGCAAAAGGAAATACTCTGTGCCACAGGGCTGCATCCAGCTGTTTCTTTCTCGTAGTCGAGAGTAAAATGCAATGACAGGAACTGCTGTCACAGCAATTCATGGCGATGCTTTTATAAATGACTGCCTGTCCGGCGGTAATGTACAAATCTGGCGGGTGGACCGACGGGCCGTCCCCATGAATTTAAATTACTCCCTTAGTTTTTCTCACTCCTCTGGAGGGTAATTGACAGAATCCAGGTCTAAATTGTTAGCTAAATCCCATACCTGAGGACAACCGGTGAGTTGAGGAACCACTTTTGTTATATATTCTTTATTAAGAGAGCAATGTTTAGTACTCCACATCTAGCATTAAATTGAGGCAATCTAATACTTGGGGCACATGTAGCAGCTTTTACTCCTATAAAAGTCCTCATAGTCCATATTGATTGACAGTTTAGATGTATGCCATTGTAGCAGTATTCTCTGGCTACCTCCAAAACTACCACCTTCTACGGGTCATTCATTTAAACGTCCTCTATATATTTTTGCAACAACACCACTTTAATTTTTTCTGATTAATTAGAAATATGTTTGGCAATAAGAATGAAGGGTGTTGTCATTGCGTGAGAGTATCATAGCATAGTATGATATGGTGTTATTTACTTAAAATATCACAGGGATTTTTTTAAACAATTTTACTTTATTTGCATCAAGAGCCATGATCACATGCACGCTATGAATCGTGCTGACAGCAAAAGAGTTACATGTCCCTGGCTTCTTGGGCAATGATTTATTTTTATTTATTTATTTAAGTATTTATATAGCGCACTACTACCCGAGGGCGTCTAGGCGCTTGCAGAATCGGCAACAATGTACACTAAGTGTCATATTCCAGTCCTTACGCAGTTACAGAGTAAAAAGCCATGTCTTCAGACCTTTCTTGAAGGATAGCAAATCAGAGGCATTCCTCAAGTAAAATGGTAGCTTATTCCACCATCTTCTAGTATTGCTGAAAAAACTTTTACCACCCCATCTCTGAAGACGGAACGTGGGGTCAGCAATTAACTTCAGTGAAGACGACCGAAGTGTTCGTCCAGGAATATGCCATTTAAAGCGCTTTATCAGGTAGCTGGGACCTGAATTTTGTAAAGCTTTAAAGGCAATGCATAAGGCTTTAAACCTTATGCGCGCTTCTCCATAGGTAGCCAATGCAGAGTTTTGAGAGCATGTTTAGCTGATGTATATTTGGGTAATCCAAAGAGCAATCTTGCAGCGGAGTTCTGAAGTACCTGTAGCTTATCTACAGTCGATTTGTTTACTCCGATTAGAAGGCCATTGCAATAATCGAGTTTTGATAACACCAAGGCTGACACCACAGTTTTCTGTAGGCTTGTAGGAATAAAAGGAAGCACTTTCCTTAAGATTTAACTAAATAGTTTACAACTACTCCAGTATACCTGTCAGACACTCACAGCCCCACCCATTATTGCAACCACCTTTAGTACTCTTCCAGTACCATTAACTGTATATTAGAAAACGTAGAACTTTAACATCAACTAACCCGCCCACCACGTTTCCAAGTGGAGCGTAGCCCAGAACCATTCAGTACTAGATGCATCCGAGTCATAATGGAGTTTTCATGTGTGTTCCCTACAAGGATGTCAAGAGTCAATGGACAAACACTATTGCATCAGCCTATCTCAGGGGGTGGTGTCATCCTGTTCCCCGATGTCCCCATATTATGGACCACCGATTAGCCACCTAACTACGAGGTGAGCTATTCTTCGATACATCGTCTTCTACCCTCATTGCTTCCAGCAAAGCATCACAGGGATTCACTTGCTGCCAAACGTCGGAATGAATAAATGTGTATTTGTGTACGGCATATGTAATATGCTTTTATTTTAGCAGCTGACTCCAGGCTTTACCATTTCGCCAAATAATGATCATATTTGTTTTAATGAATTAATACTTCCAGCATGAAAGCCTTCGAAGACCTGATCGAGCCGTCTAGACTTCATGAGGAAGAGTTTGATGAAGAGACTGTTGAAAAGATGAGAGCAGCTGAGCCCTGGAAGATCACCGACGATGAACTGGAAATGTTCAAGGAAAAGGTACGTTGTTTCTACTTCCTTGTTCTTGTTTACAACTTTACCCCTCTTCCACATCATGAAGTCAAGCAAGACACTAAATTAATACTATATCAAGCTGGCAATAAAAAATTCCTGTGCATCCTAAATATATATATATATATGATGACTGACCATAAAGGCGCATCGAAACATGGTGTGTTTGCCACAGACGGATAGGCAGAGATGGCTCCCATCTTGCTCTGGTGTTCAATGTGTGATTCCCGGACAAAAACCATTCCTGACCTTCCGTAGCGCATCCATCACCTCAGACGGGTACAGAAAACCTTCCACGTGGGACTCACTTTGGCAGAATGACAGTTTGTACTCTGTCTGAAGGGTGAATAGTACGGAGGTTTCACTACATGAAGCAAGGCATAAGCATGACTATTCACAAGCCACGTCTCTCTAAATGACTTGAAAGCTAGAATCACATAGGCACTACTTCTGGGAACATTTAAGTGGCGTGTACCTTGCAGTTTATCTCCGAGGCTCATATTCATACACATGAGGTACATTACTGAGGCTCCTTAAGGAACAGAGGTGACCAATATCCAAGTGCAGAATGCACAACTTGGGAACTTTCTCTTTTTTTCTCATCAGCGGAGTGGAATTGGCCCTGATTGGCTACTCTGCGTGAGAAAAAAGAAACTAAAAGCGCTATTGCTGTTTGAGGCACTGTGAGGCGCAGGGCAAGGTTTTTACTTTCATGCTACCTACTAGAAGGTAAATGGATTGCCCAGCCCTTTACAATGCACATCAAAGCAACTGCTCCACCAGGGAAGTCTGGTTGTAGCACTTGCCTGCAGGGTCCCTCTGGTGGGCAGGTGCCACACTGAATCTACCCTGCTGGGAAAGATTATTTTAAGAGCCCTGTCACAGACTGGGCATAACTTAAATGAACTTACCATTAAGATAGTTACATTTTCTGGCTCCTCCTCTGGCTCAGGTTGCACAAGTATTCTTTGTTCCTTGCATTGCTCAATCCTCAGAACAAGGAATTCTTGTTTTACAAGGCATCTCTCTTGCATTTCTCTTGTTTTCCAACCTGCGGCAGACAAATGTGGAAATGGTAAAATGGCCCGCAGTTTTGCATCCACTTACCATAGATGGAAAACAATAAATCTTGCCGAGGTCCATTAATGATGCGCAACCGTACCACCTCCCTTCTTGCTGTTATATACCTAGAAGTGTGAATGGCAGGACACACTGATCATCAACACTTAAAATTCACCTCCTCCGAGGAGTTAGATCAATAAATGGAAAGAGGCAATAAGTACTTGTCTTGAATTCTGTTCCACAAAGAATACGTCTAGTAGCTAATGGCTGTTTACCAAAGTCATGAGCAGGTGGTACTATTTTGGCAGTGAACAGGATGCCATCAAGAGCCATGAACTCACCCAACCGGCAGCCCCATTAGTCTATTCATGCAGTCATTATGGAGGGCAGGAAGCAATCGTGTATTTGGCTGCCCCAGAATAGCCATCACCAGGGGAATCAGTAAATCGTGAGTGTGAGGGATTACATACTTTACATTCTTTTACCAACTGAAATCTCCAGATAAGACACCACAATTAATAATTCCTATGGGCCCTTTAAATAGAGGGCCCATCAGATGCATCATGCCACTGCCATTGGAATTATCGGGCCTCCCTTTATGAGGGCCATTATGCAAAGGAATCTGCAGATTCCACTCAATCCTCTGAACCTCAGGCCATTGAGGATGCTCCAAAATGAATATCTATTGGGAATCCGACGGCTCGAGGCTTGACCTCGCTTAGTTGCTTACTACAAAATCTTTGGATCCCAGAGAGTTTGGTAAATCCTCCAGGAGTGGTCCCTCCTTCCGGAAGGGAGACTTTTTTTGCTTCCTGTACTGATTCATTGATTAGAATTGCTAGGGTCCAAGAGGTTGGTCCAATGGACAGCATCCCAAGAACATTACACTTGTCCATACTCAGAACGTCCAGTGTCAGCATATGCTCTGGAAACTTTCAGACTTTACGTTCATCCTCATGCCTTCATCTCTCACCAATCCGATCAAAGAAGTCCCTGTCAATCATCCTGAAATTCTCTTCTTCAATTATCACAGACATCACTCTTCCTTCCTAAGTAGCAGTGCATTGAAAGAAGCAAACTTCTCTTCTGTATAGATTATGTCAATGTTCTTTAGGTCAATTATGTTAATGTACTCTAGATTGTTATTATTGCCTTTATATAGACTATGGACATTACATTCTTCTTTCTATCTCTAATTGAGATTCCTGAAGCTCAGGGGGTTGTGTAAACTAATTTAATCACATTTGTCTCTCATGTTTACTATGCTTGTGGCTTGCAGTACAGAACTTAAAATAATAATAATTGATAAATAAAGTTGATTTCAGCTATCCCCAGCACGCTGTGTGTCTTGCAGTATAGAGAGAACCAAAGATGGTCCATTTCTATAGATGAATGGTTTTTTTTGTTTTGTTTTTTTGTTGCATATTTATATAGCGCGAACTCGACCCGAAGGTATTGGAGCGCTTTACATAGCACCGTATTTACATTACACATTCAGGCACGGGGAGATTAAGTGATTGCCCAGAATCTCAGGATGTGGACGCGACCTCGAGGCTCGAACCCTGGTTTCCTTCTCCAGAGGCGACAGCGTAGCCGACGGACCACATCCTCTCCCATTGTTGTGTCTCTGTTTTAAACTTTGCTGTCTCTTGACTTTCAGACTCACCGTCAGGTCCGCTTGAATGAGCTGCTGCAGGAACATTCCTCTTCTGCCACCCTCATTGTCATGTGAGTAGTAGTTTTCCTAAACAATTAGCTTTTTCTGACCCATCACAAAGTATTGTAAAAGCAACCCTGAAAATTAAATATTTGAGCATATACAATGTATTCAGATTAATTTTCCAAACAACAGTATTATCATGGTATGAAGCCAATTTCCATATAAATGTAAATTTTTATAAATAATAGTGACTAGGCCATATGTTTGCGCAAACATGTGTGTTCCTTATTTTGTAGGTTCTTGTGTACGGTGCTCCAAGGAGATGAAATGGCCACCACACTCCAACACAAGGAAGCAATGCTCCCAACAGTAATAGGTCATTCTCCTGAGTGCCGAGATATAAAATGGCCAAGTCCCAATTGTTCCAAATATTTTATTTAATTTCCTTATTCTGGTCTTCTCATACGTCCAGAAATTAGTACAATAGTACAATATATATGCAGAGTAAAATATTGGAACAATTGGGCCTTTACCATATAAATGTAGCTCAACCTTAGGAAGTACCTTGAAGACAACTCCAGTGCTCTTAAGTTCCACATACTAGCCCCGTTCAATCACCACCTAGCATGGACAAGTGTGGGCAATTAAGGTCTAAATCAGTAATTTCGAAGGATAACCACTTTCTTCTAGGAATGCCAAAATTATGACTGTGTGCAATTCTAATTGGTGCACATTTTCCTTGACAGTTTTCACCTCTAGTTGTCTTTCACTATTCAAGATAGGTAACAAATTCTGCTGGAGAGTTGCTTAGTAATTGGATCCTGTAGGAGTGGCTGGCCCTACCAGCCATGCAATGGTATCTTCAATGAGGGTGTTGGTCAGAGTAGAATGTAATGTCAGGATTCTAAGGCAAGCTGTGGGAGAGAGTGGTTGAGTCCTGGTAGTCGTAGTGTTTTTTCAAGAATAAACCTTACAATCTATACAAATCCCTTATGATTTTATTCTACTTCATTACTCTGACAACGAGGTTGGGATTCTTCTCTGTCTCTGCTATTACCTCATCCTCCTTCACAAGTTCACATTCAAGTGAACAAACTTTCATGTCCTCTTATGAGTCAAGAGATAGTAGTCTCATTGAAGATGGATCATTTTGTATACTTCTATTGCACATTGTTCCTTAACCTTGGATCCTACAGATATTCATTGGTACAAGTAAGAGTATATGTTCCTGTAGGAAGCTGGGTTTCTGTTTCATTAACCCCCCACCCCCACTGTTTGCCAGACTACTGATGCACTTTGACTTGATGTGCCCTGGGTTCCTGCTAATCAGGTTCCCAAGGCCTGTGTTCTTCCCAGAAACTGTACCTTGTACCCGCAATCAGCACCTTTCTGGTCACATATAAGTCCCTTGTAAAAGGTATCATGGACACCAATGGCACTGTGACCAAGGAAGAGTTCTAAGGGCTGCAGCACGTACTGCGCCACTGTTAGAGGTTCTGTACCTTAACACACACACACTGCCATTGCAGGCTGCGTGTTTTGGTGCAGAGAAAAGTGAAGAGGCAACATGACACCCATACCTGTGTGCCATGCCTGCAACCCACTGCCTATGGTATAAGTAAGACACCCCTTTAGCCGGGTGCACTATACCACTGGTGAGGGTACAGTTGAATGATCACTGCACCGCTACAGTGTCTAAGTCAATTCTTAGACATTGTAAGTGCAGTAGAGCAATAAAAGAGTATATGATCTGGGAGTTTGTCAATATGAACTCCACAGCACCATAAGGGCTTTACTGAATCCTGGGAAGTTTGGTATCAAACTTCTCAGCACATTAAACCCACACTGATGCCAGTGTGGGATTCATTATACAATGAACTCAGAGGGCACCTTAGAGATGCCCCCTGAAAAACGACCAGCCTCTGGTAGGTTCCCTGACTGGTAAACATCAGCCAGCCACCACGCGACATGTTTCCGGACCCCTGGGGTGGGAGCCTTCGCTCCTTGGGCCCAGAAATAAAGCCTTTCCTGGGCGGAGGTGGTCACACCTCCGCCAGGTCAGGAAGAGCCATCTGTGGCAGGTGAGTTTCAAAGGCCTTGCTGCCTTCTTAACGCGACCCCCAGCCTCATCTGCTAACAGGAGCAGACCCCCATCCTGTCTCACCCTCTTTTCGGCGGGAAGACAGGCAGGAAAAATTAGAGCAGCCCAGAAGGTGTGCAAACCTCTGCCAACCCCACCCCTCAGGTGTGGGAGGCGAGGTTGAGCCCTCTCTTCAGTGCCCGCCATCTAGCAGATGACAGGCACTCTCCAGTTCGGGTTAGGTATTGTTCCCACTCCCCCACGTGGGGTGAGCACAGGTGTAGTCACCCTAAGGTCAGTATCCCATTGGCGGATCTCGAGACCCCTGAAACGCACCCTAAATACAGTATTTACGGGGCAGCTGTGAACCCAGAAGGGAGATTCCCACAACCTACAAAGAAGAAGGATGAAAGAAGACGCCCAGTGGAGGAGACTGCAGAGAAAAACTGACTTGGTCCCAGCCCCACCGGCCCGTCTGCAGTTTCCAGAGATCCTGTGCCAAAAGTCACCTTGTCCTGCAGCCAGTGACCTCCAGAACCGCTGGGAGGACTGCTGCCTTAAAAAAAGACCTGATCTCCTGTGAACAGCAGCTCTGTTCAAAAGAATCTCCAAAGAAAGACTCTGAGCCTGCTGAAGACAAAAAACCTTACGCCTGGAACCACCACTGCACCCGACGCCTAGAGCCCGAGTTGAGTGGCACAAAGGTTCCAGAGTCTGAGTCCCCCATGGATTGACCCCTCAAGGACAGCCCAACGTCGCCTGCAGCCTCTGCACGGAGACCCCCCCACCCCACTGCAACTGGCCCAGTAAGGTGAAATCTGACCTCAAAAGGCACCCCTGCATCCGGCCGCCCTGAGCCCTGGAGAAGAGGACCTGAGGTGCACCCACATCCCCGAACACTCCAACTTACCTGCCCAACTGGTGGTTCCCTCCCTCCTGGTAGAATTCCTGGACCAAGCCTGCAGCCAAAATCCCAAACTGGCAACTCCCTTTGAAAACAACAGGGCACCCAACGTCAAACCAGAACTCTGCACCCAGCCACCCCTGTGCCACTTGTCTGCTAACTCGGATCCCTTTTGCCCTGAGCTTAACCCTAGGAGCTTTGCTCCCTCATCCAAGTGGCGTACCTGTGAGCAGCCAGCAACTGGAGGCCCCCTATCCCCCATTGGATAACATTGGGCCTCAGCCCTCTGCACCCGGCTACCCTAGTGCCACTGAGGGTGCTTTTTGAGTGCATCTTTGATCCTGGGGGAACCCTTTTTCTAACCTGGGAAACTCAACTCCAAAGACTGTTTACTTACCTACAAACTGGTAACCTAATTTTTTCCCAATAGGATTGCATTGACTGTTTTCCTCTGAAAAACTTCTAAGTGTTGAGAGTGTTTGTATGGAAACATAAGATACACCGTTGCCAACCTGTCTAATGCTCCATCTTGCGATAGATACTCATTGGTCAGGCCTTTACCTTCCTCCATCATGAACGACACCTCCCGCCCTAGAAGATATGTAACCTACCTTGCGCCTTCAGAACTACAGGACTTGCTCGACTCTTACCCTACTTGGTCCAACCCCAACAGGAGCCCGCCGAGACAAATACAGTCCATCTTTTCTAACCCAAATAGAGGACCGCCTATCAATCCCAGATGCAGCAATTTGAGCAACCTCACTCACGTAAATATCTCCCAGACTCCTCCCTCCTCAAACCCACTACGAATTAAATGTGTACTTCTAAATTGCAGATCAGCCAGTAAACACGCCACTGATATCTTCGATCTCATACAACACTTGGACTTAGACATTATCATCCTCACTGAAACTTGGTTAAATCCCGCTTCCACTTCGATTCTTGACATCCTAGTACCTCCCACTCATGATATTATTAGGTTAGACAGAGCTGGGAAATTGGGCGGGGGCTTAGCTTGTATTCATAGAAACACACTTTCGATCTCTCCCGTTGAGTCCTCTGCGCCCTCCTCCTGTGAATATCTCTGTCTCAACATCTCAAGTAAGAACCTACCGGTTTGCAAACTTCACACCTTCTACCACCCCCAAGGAGACAATCTCCCCTTTATTGAGGATTTATTTGAGATCATTTCTAGCAATGTTGACTCACCCTTGTCCCAAATCTTCCTTGGTGACATTAATCTGCACTGGGCTAACTCCATAGACCCTGCGGTTTCAAGCCTTAAAGCCTTTCTAATTGATCAGGACCTGACCCAGCATTGTGACCAACCAACCCATAATAAAGGAAAAATTCTTGACCTCATTATCTCTAACGGGCAGAGCGTCTCCTTGGATTCTATTACTCCATGTGACTGGTCAGACCATCACTGCATCCTTTTTTTACATCAACAAAGAGGTACAGTTGTGGAAGGCCCAACCAACGAAATCGAAGATATGGAAAAGGGACCTTAGACTAGTAAACCCTGTTGATCTAGCCGCCCTCTGTACATCGACCCTCTCCTCTCAAGCGGACCTGACGGAGGTGCAGCTACTCACTGACTCCTACAACGCGACCATCTTCAACATCATGACTGACATTGCTCCACTCAAACATAAAAATGCCTCAACTAAAATTTCTAAACCGTGATACAATGAAAACCTAAACACGGAACGTCGCAAACCTTAGAGCAATTGAACGCTCCTGGAGATCGAATCCCTCCTCGCACCAACTCAAACTCCTAAGAGACGCCAGGAGCCTTTACTACAAACAAATCAGGAATGCTAAGTCTAACTATTTCAGACTCCAATTAGATCAAGCGGCAAACCGCCCCAAGAAACTGTTCGATTTGGTCACACAGCAATCAATTGTAGGCCCAAACCTATCTGAACCTGGACGCAATCAACCCTCATGTGACGATCTTGCTTCTTTCTTCATTGAGAAATCTAAACTCATATCATCTGAGCTCGCTGCTAAGAATGCCGGACTCCTCTCCTCCAGGGCAGCCTCTCCACCTGTCCTCTTTGAAAAGCTCAACTCTACCCCCCTGATACCAAAGAACAATGCGGCCTGGGACACCTTTTCCCCGCTCAGTGAACAAGATATCAAAAGGATCCTCCGGAATATCAATCCCTCTAACCACTTCAGTGACCCGTTACCCCCATCCATTTTCAAGGAAATCATGAATGCACTCATCCCTACCTGGACAAGGATTGTAAATGCTTCTCTGTCACAAGGCACAATCCCTGATTGCTTAAAAGCAGCCCAAGTATCCCCCATACTAAAAAAACCTAACGCTGATAGGTCAGACCTCAATAATTTCCAACCTATCTCCAACATACCCACCCTTGCGAAACTCCTTGAAAAATGCGTTCAGTCCCAACTCTGTGCTTACATTGAGAACTACCAGCTCTTGGACCAACATCAATCCGGCTTTCGGACAGGGCATAGCACTGAATCTGCCCTCACTCATGTTATGGATGACATCCTAAAGATTCTCGATCAAAACGGTTCCTGCCTCCTGATCCTCCTTGACCTTTCCTCTGCTTTTGACACGGTCAATCATGACAATCTCTTAGCTATCCTGCAAAACAGGATGGGTTTTGGTGATCAGGTGCTACAGTGGTTCTCGTCCTTCCTCCATCGCAGATCGCAAAGAGTAAAGGCAAATCACTCTCTCTCCCAGCCCTCTCCTGTTCTCATGGGGGTCCCCCAAGGATCTGCCTTATCTCCAATCCTCTTCAACCTTTTCTTGGAACCATTAGCTAACGCACTTAACTCCATGGATATTCATTTCCACATGTATGCCTACGACACGCAACTCTACTTGAAAATCTCATCCCCGGAAAACCTCATAAGACTCAACACCATCCAAACGTATACTCAAAACTGGTTAACTGAGAACCATCTCTTGCTCAACACCTCAAAAACTGAATTCTTGCTCGTCTCCCCTCAGAACCACACCCATAATCTCGACCCCTGGCTGAGCCACCTCGCTGCTTTCAACGGCACCCCGCTCATCGTAAACTCAGCCAAATCTCTTGGAGTCACCATGGACAAGAACCTAAATATGAAAAATCATATCAGCAACACATGTAAAGGAGCAAACCACTTGATAAGGACACTCAGAAACATCAAACCTTTCCTTCCAATTAAGGATTTCAAGCAGTTGGTTCAAGCGCTTGTCTTACCGAGGCTAGACTATGGCAGTGCAACCCTCTGTGGCCTGCCCAAATACACCCTGGCTCCGCTAAGGGCCTCACTGAACACGGCTGCTAGACTGGTTACAGGCACCAAACGCAACGAGCGCATATCGCCAGTACTAAAAACTCTAAATTGGCTCCCATATGAAGCTCGAATCCAGCTAAAAATTGCCACGATGACGCACAAAGCTATCCACTTCAATACGCCCAGGTATCTGGCACAAAAACTTGAACTATCTTGTGGTGTAAGAGCATCTAGAAGCGCTACTACCTTACTCTTGAAACCACCTATCCTGAACAAAAAGAGAACCTCTAACAGAGCCTTCTCCGGCGCGGCTCCAAAGATCTGGAACTCTCTTCCGCCAGAAATACGCAGAATCACCAGAACAATGGTGTTCAAACTGGAAGCCAAAAGATTCCTGATGAATAAACTCCTTCAGTAATTGGGCTAACCCCTTGGCCCGTTGACATTGTTCCTACTTCTATTGTTTCTACATTTACTACTATACTTTTATTTTTTTTTATTGACATACTGTGTACACTGTCTTCTGTTCAACATAACTTATATGTGATCTTGTATTCACTTTACGATTCATTTGTGTTTTCATCCTGTGGTTGTTACTTTATTAGCTTCCAGATCTAGTTTGAGTGTAAAGCGCTCTGATATCCCTAGGGATCTTGTTCGCGCTATATAAAACATTGTAAATACATAAATAAATAAATACAGTGTTTTTGTTAAAACTGTTTTACTTTCCTTTTATCTAGGACATATCCCAGTGTGATATCTAGGCATATCACACTGAGAAGAAAAAGTAATCTGAAAAGTAATCTAAAAAGTAATCAAAAGTAATCCAAGCATAATTACAACTGTAACTGAATTTTTTCACAAACCTGTAACAAAAGCCATTCTCATCCAGCTTGCTTTTTGATCAATCTGTCTGGAAAAGTATAATTTTATTTATCTGTACCAATGTCTTGCTTGGTTCTACAAATAAAGAACAACAAAGAAATAATTTTTACATTGAGTGTGTACAATAAATGCTTAACACTACCCTCTGATAAAGCCTTGCTGCTCGCCCACACTACCACAAATAGAGAGTAAGGTATTATCTACTTTTACCTCTGTAAAGCTTTGGGGATCCACTGGGCTCTGTGCACATTATAGCTTACTTTGGTATAGTATATACAGAGCCAACTTCCCACAGTTTCTCACTTGAAATATTAGAAACATTGATGCCGCTTGGTAGGTGGCCACAAAACACCTTCTATTCTAGAGATAAGTCTATCCAGTCTGTCTACCGGTAATTGAGCAGCAAATTATCTAGTAGGTAAAATAGTGTACAAATGTACAATGTCCCACTATAGCAAAGGAGGTCATGTGTTTTACATTGGTGGTCTCAGAAAAATTCTGGGTGTATAGTTCCAAAATCAGAGTTAACGCTTCAATACACAAGTGGATCAGTTAAAGTGTTTACATAGAACATTAGGACTACCCAGCATAGATTCATGTATCCCAAGTGCATATCTTGAATGGATGTCATAGATGCACCCCTCCATTGTACTAGATACTGGTACACAGATTAGCCCCCAGGTCTTTGGTGAAAATAAGAGCCAGGATGGGATATGCCGGCACCAGGTCTTTCCATTCATTGAGACCCTTCATTGTTTGCAAAGACCACTTTAAGTGCTATTGAGCAATTGTGCTATCGAGCTTCTATGTCCGCGAAGACTCAGCATGTGCCAGTGGCCCCTTACATTCCTATTGTATACACTATTGTCTCAACATCCTTCACTATCTTTTCTTTTTTCTGTTGTTAGAGAAATGTTTTCAGGAGTTCAACCTACATTTGCAGCTAAATTTAATCAAGAAGTGTCTATGTTGTCAGGAAGGAGAGCTAGATGTGAGCACAATTGATTACTTTTTTTTGTCAGAACATTTCTGGACTCATGCTTGCAACGGTGTAACTTATGTCATCATGGAATATTTGCTGTCTGTTGCCTCTTCAAGGTGCAATTCTGATATCAAGGGCTATTTTCCAACTTAAATTGGTTTCGTCTTTACCATAATACTACACATATAACGCACCTGGCTGCTATCGTCTGTCCTGCTAGTTCTGCTGTGCAACTGACTTCTGAGTCATTACAGCACCGAACTGCTATGGTCATTATTGCAGAAAAGCTCTAGTTCTATTTATCCGCCAGCCATCTCTGTCACGGAAAAAATGAGAAAAAGATGGAAACAATAATTTAAAATACCTTAAATTGTTTTAAGTCCTAAACGTATGCAGAGGAGTAGGAGAAACACAAAGAACATGTTTCCACCATTAATCTCTGTGTGAAGAAAAGTGTAGTATCTGGGAGTTTATGCACCTTTAATAATGAAGACATACTCCAGAAACAAGACAGTTTCTCATCGCTCAATATGGCAAAATTACAATAGTCTCTCACCAACCTATTTAAATATACATAGGGTGTTTCTGGACTGCTCCGTGCTGCATTTCTACCACCTTGGAGCACTAGAGATCAAAGAATCTCTGGACACCTACAAACAGCTATTTTGAATATCTCCCTTGTGCACATGGTTTGAAATTTTGACCCTACTGGTATTTCCAAAGACAACCTCTACGGAAAGCTAAACCAGTTAAGACTTGTAATCAATATAATTCTGAAACTGTAGTTTATTGTAATGAGTATTTGATAACTATTTGATAAATATAGTTGGATATTTGGACTAAATTATCTTGACTCTTTATTGAATCAAGAGTCTTTTGCTGAAAACTTCAATCTTTAAGGGCAATAGCAGCCATAAAGTACTCATGTAAGCTCCAATTACTAGTTCTTGGAGGAGGATGACCATTTTTTGCAGATATATGACTTTAAGAAAGACCCCAAAAAATGGAACTGAACACAGCCCAAGAGTCGCATGCTGGATGGGTAGCTCAGGATTGTTCTAATTCAAGAGCATTTCCAGTTTTTACTTTGGCACCCTGCAGGTCTTTGTAACCGGGCTATTCTTATGAGAGAGCTTACTTTGGGATAGAGTTTGGCAACTATGTGGGAAAGCTGAGCATGAATAAATGTTCATAGGTTACTGGTCATCCTGTAACACAAATATCGTCCTCTAGAAGTAAATGATAAAAGCTCTTTGAACTAAGAGCAGGAGTAAGTATGGTTAGTAACATTTCAAATATTCTAAACTTTATTTGTCACATAAACTTGCAGTTTTTGATTAGAAAAAAGTATACAACTGTTAATGAAAGTCAAACCTTAATAACTGCTCTTCTTTTCTTAGGACAATGCCTATCGCCAGGAAGGGAGCAGTGTCCAACGCTTTGTACATGGCATGGCTGGAGACACTTTCTAAGGATCTTCCACCCGTCCTGTTAATACGTGGGAATCACCGTAGCGTCCTAACCTTTTACTCGTAAACAGTATGCATTCCAGCAACGTTTGATGACATTCTTATAGACATTACGGGAGCATGGTACGCAGGAAGTACACTGAATGAGAGCAGTTTAAGAACAAACAGTTGTGCTGAATAGTGTATTCTTCAGCGAGTTGCACAGATTAGATGTAGCGTGTGGGTGAGGGCTAGAATGGGCAGGTTCATAAGTCTTTCTTCTTAAATGTGCGACTCCAAATGGTGGGTTCCAAGTACAATAGATCATGCTTTCTTGGTTCTAGTGCTGGGAAACTCATGGAAAGATGGGAAACTCTTTATCAGGATGTGTGCAGAAACATCCTCTTTATTATGAGTTTACCTAGTGTTTTCTAAAGTCAAAGAGCTGCAGATGGAAGAAATAGTTTTTTGCACTTTGTAGTAACAGAAATGTAAAATGTCTTAGTTCTCACTAATTCTAAATTGGTGAGTAGTGACTACTTTCAGTTGACTGTAGTTTCCTAGAAGCATTTTCCAACTGTGATGCCTTACTTTCAATGCCTGTTTTATGTAGGGAACCTCTTCCCTCAATCCCACCCTTCAGTTCATTACTACCTACTTAACTCACCATATTGGAGTGAGTTGAAGATGTTTTTCTAAAAAGTCTAGCAGTTTGAGGAACATGCGCTCTAATAACCAACTAAGGTAATTTTTGGGAAATCTAAAAACACTATGATTCTAGTAGTTATGTTATTCACGTGACTGTCATAACTTAGTTACCTAAAGGCCAGTACCACTATTTAAATTCTCCTCAACTCAACTCAATTACCCTCTTAAAGTAATTAAAATCAAAATAATTTTTCTTGGGTTTATTATATTACCCTGTAAAGCTAAGTATGGAGTTAAAAATGTCAGAACCTACTCCATGTTATTTTAGAACATATTGATACCATTTTCAAGCTGGACTTCCAGATTTTAAAAGATGACCTGGGACTCTTGAGTGTAGGTACAGTTAACCAACAGGAGCCTTTGGTCTTTATAAACATGCTACATTTCTAGAGCTTTTGTTAACACCACAAGATATTCTTAACACTTTTCCAATATGGGAGAAATATTCAAATGAATGAACCATTAATACTTTACAGTGATGATGTATATTTAAAGGCACAATGTAAAACAGGAAACAATATTTATTTCCACCAGGTACCGGTGACAGTCCATATATTTCAATACCTTGCATCGAGCAGTGCACTGATGGTCTTATTTTTATTTTTGGAAGTTGAAATAAAAAAAGTAACAAGCAATTCCCTGCTAATAATGATGGTGAAGACTTTAGCCTATTATTGAGTAGAGCTAAATTGTCACTGAACAAAAACAATTTGACAGGTTATTGGATGCAAGAATGTGCAGAAATAGGATTTATCTTCCATATTGAAATAAATAGGGAAACATTCATTATTTTAATAATGGTGCAAAGAAATTGTGTCTACTTATTTTATCTTAGAAGATATCATCAGAAGAGTATCCCACGGCATCATATATATGGATAATATTTGGTCAAGCGAAAAAGTAACATGGCAGGAGGAGGAGTGAAAAAACAACAAGGAGATATAACACACAAAAAATGTATTAGGGTAGACACGTTAATCAAATGAAAAAGATCTGTCTTGCATTCCAAGACAGGATCTTTTAATTGTATTCAGGTAAATAGAGAGTCTGCATGAGGGTACTATTTATAAGCATAAAGTTTTTGGGAAGTTTCTCCTAAAATTTACCGCTTTTCAACCAACATCTAAATCAAGCCCTTAACAGTCTTGCACAATCTTTGTACACTGAAGAATAAAAGGTTAATAGAGAGTTTGTGCCAATAAGACAACCACTGTAAATGGATGTTTCTCCTACCCCCACAGTTGTGCTTCGCCTGTCCAGTTTAGAGTAAGGGAAGTGCTGAGTGATTGCTGGTAAAGCCACCCTCAATGCAGCTGGTAGTCAATGGTATCAACATATCACATATCATATCAAAGGTTCAATGTCTTTCTTGCATCAGGAGGTCTTTCCTCACAATTCATGTGTCCTCCTCCAAGGTCCACAATGCAATGATTGCTAGACCTGGGCATCAATATGAAACAATAGCCCGGTGCACATGGAGAACACTCCCTGCAAATTAAGTCCATTATTTTCTTTTGTTTGATTTGATTTTCTATTTTTGTTTTTCACAAACAAACTCCTCTTTGGCCAGGCAGGTAGAGATCTCTACATCTGGTCAGAGCCTCCTCTCACATGATGGGCCAGCTAGCTGTCCATAAGGATCTAACTGACACTTTGAGGCTGAAGTGAGACCCGTACTGCTGGCCAGATGTGAGCTTGAATGAATACCTCCGCGAAGAAACAGGTGAAAAGCTTGCCAGAAACCTTCTTGGTGTCAGCTGGCAATGAGAAAGACTTGCATGTAATGTCATTTAATTTTTGGGGAGTACAAAATGAAATAGGATGCTGAGATGAGTCATCTACTTTGATCACATAACTCTGATGTAGTGTGGTCTGTCCAGGTTATCCAGGAGCCACCAGATTAATCACAAGCAGGTCACTCTGGGCCTTAAAGATCAGATGGGTTTGGAACGTGCACATCATCCAACTTATTTGGTATTTTGGAGGCTCATTATCCATAGTCTCATTTCATTAGTGTTACCAAAGGAATCCTTGTCATGAGGGCAACCCGTCAATCGTGATATTCCTCTAGAAAATCATTGTTTAGATGTGCTTGTCCATTGCGAGTCGACTTAACCAAACCAACTCTATGAGTGGCAACATGCACAAATGCTAAGGACTGGAAACGCAGTGCACTAATTACATGTAGTCATATGGCAAGCCTAAAGGTCGTCACAGAGGATGTGCTTCCTAACAGAGAATAACTCACCTGGCACAAGGAGGGTTTGCAGCTTCTGGAATTCACTTCTTCTGGACATGAGATGTGTAATGAATTTTGCACAGTTTTGATCTCACCACTTCTTAAAATGTTTATGTACGTTTATGTTTGTTCTATTGTTTATTCTTGTTAACATACTGATGCTTTCAGGGTTAAGTGTGTTTTACTACAAAAGTCAAAAGATTGTGCGGATGACAGAATCTGACATACCCGCTACTGTACGGCTTGTAACCATTTAGTAGCTCCTGCCTGGATCTCATTGGTTAATTTCCACCAGTGGTTGCATGTGATGAGCACCACCTTGCATATCTGATGACCCTGAACATCACTTGACTTAGGCCCAAAGTAAAGCAAGAGGTAGGTGAAATAGAGAGAATGAGGAAAGAAGAAAAAGAAAAACAGTGACAAAGAAAGAAAGTTGGAATGAAAAAGAGCTTCCAAAAGTGAGATAAAGAGACATGAAACGTAGGGTGAAGAAAGAGTCATGAGGGGGAATTGAAACCAAGTTGCCTTGGTATTCAGTAGCATGGGCATTCTTAGTTTGCCAACTCCTCAGAAAAAAACTTTGGACTCCTGCTCTTCTTTATTTAGTTTAACAAATTAATTACTTTTAGAGCTATTTGATGTAATGTTGTCCCAAGGTTTCTCATTGACCAAACCCTGACCACTTTAAAACAATTCCATCATGTTAATTTCACTTTGGAATAACTCTGGGAGTATATTCTTCCCATCATCATTGTTGTTATAATAAGCAGCATATCTGATAAACATCTTTAACATTTTACTGTAAAATACAGATTATTATCTTTCTATAGTAAGTTGAAACATCTCCTAGGGTAGGCTATGGAAGGCTAAAAGGGCTGTGTTTCTGAACTATCAACAAGCTGGTATTATACCTTAATATTTCTGAACTATAATTTAGAGTACAATAAGTATTATTATTACTGATCACCATCAAAACACTGTCCCGCACTCTACAGAGGCTACCACAGTATATGATACACTGGATGGCCAATCATCCAAAAACTATCGGCCTGAATCACAAAGGTAAAGTGAGACGAAAGTCTAACTTTACGACTTTCGGTATTCGCAAAGGGCATTTACTACTCGTAAATGCCCTTTGTGAATACCAAAAGTCGGAAAGTTAGGCTTTTGTCTAACTTTACCTTTGTGAATCGGGCCCAACGTTTTGATGTCGAATTTCGAAATGACCAGATTTATAAAGGTTTCCAAGAGTACTCACCCCGAGCTGCAACTGTTACAGTTTTCCAGGACCATCATTCGAAAATATTTGTGTATTCCCATTACGCGAACGCAAAGCCATTTCCGCATTCCTAAGTATAAATAATGTTCAAATGTGAATGAGGCAACGTTATCGCATTAATACATTACAGTTTATTTTGCCCACTTGGGAGATATTTTTCTACGTGTGGTGATCCCTTTTACTACGCACCTTCAATTTTGTTTTTTTAAGACTTCCAGGCTCAATATCTCACAAGGAAGGGATTCATCCTGCTCTTAATAAGAGTAAATCTCCAACCATTCCATAGTGTTAGCAGGCCAAGAAAAAACAGTGAATAATCACAAACTCACAAGTCTGTGCATATGCACATACTGCTGAAAGCATCATCGTCCAGTCAAACAGACCCTCTGCACCTAGGAGAAGATTTACTACTGCTTAACATTACTTCATACTTGGTTAATACGACATGTGAGTGTATCTTCTTAGTACGATGAAGCCACATTTTGTAGATAGCAAAAGTGCCTTTACGCTTATAAAAAAAAGGTAGTTTAATCTGAACCTAGATGCACAAATGGCTTTGTGACCATTGTTTTGATTACCAAGTCAAAACTCTCAGTCTCTTAAAGATCACACTGTATTTTCTGTCAATGGCTACTGACCATGCCTATGCATTTGCGAAGTGTGTCATGTCCTAAGTATACCTTTAGCCATGTAATTAGCGCACGACCTTAGTTTTCTAGATGCATCTATCATGGGCTTACAGGTTTTCTTGTATGTAATCAATATGGCTTTTGAGACTAAAGTCCACCTTTGGTTTCCTGGTCCATGGGTGTATTGCTTGATCAAAATAACCAGGCATTTTTGTGTGTTTTTATTGTCGTACAATGCGTTTTCAGGAGCTATGATCCACTGGCATATTTCTCACGTGCTAAGTCATTGGCTCGCAATCCGTTCTATGTCATTGTACATGACCTTACTGTCAAAGGGCATCATATATTTTCTGTCATTGTGCAGGGCCCTGCTTTGAGGATGTAAATTCCTGTTTACGTTTGTGCCAGTTCCATTTAGACCACTTTCTTGAGGATATATAATGTCTCTTGATCTCTTTATTTTACTTGGAGACAACTTTTCTATATAAACGTTGAGTGTTTTCTACCCCAAAATGACCCCTGTCTAACTGTGCTTTCTATTTTTTGTGGCAAACCAATATCAAACTCCTTTTTAATCTACTAAAACATGGCCTAAAAATACTAAGCATTAATTTTGTTAATAGGAAGAACCAGACTGGTTACAGAAAGGGCCTCATTATCTGTTGTCCGTTCATTTCTGTGGGTAATGAGAACTACCTGCCCCATTGGACTTACAAGGTCCACTGTGACTCTGTAGCTCAGTTATCTTTCACCTCCAGATTGTGACTGCTGAAAGCAGCTGCAGTCTCCAGGTGATAGACATGGAGGAAATAAGTATTAACTAATGGATTGGGGTCTAGTATTTCTGGTATTGGTAACTCAGGTTGGCAGTCACCAAGTGGGTTAATACTTAAGCTTGTACTGGTGCTGCCCATAATGTTCTGTGTCTTTGATGCATCTATGTTTATGGTCATAGCATCCAACCATAGTGTTACAGCATCTACTCGTTACTACCTCTCCAACAATCTCCAGTTGCACTTAAAGCAAGTCTCTATAGGTCCTGCATTTTTTCGATTCCTACTTATTCTTTTTCACTTTTCTGTTTTACTGTATTGTTTTGGAGTTCAATTTCTTGTGTGTTTCTGTGTTTAAGCAACACATGCTCTATGGGTAGAGTTACCAACTTTCTGAAACTATCCCTGATAATGCGTAAATGAATAAAGCATTTTAATTGTTTTATATGACAACCTCTAGACACCCAAGTAACCTGCAATGCAAGATTAAAATAAATAGAACAGAACAGTTTTGGACAAGCTGTTAAATTATGTAATGCAATGGGCATCAAAACGAGAGTGATACCAAATAAAACTACTTCAGTTTGCATGCATATAATTGTAGCAAGTCCTTTCTCATCTATCTTTCAATGTTTTAAAAGAAGCTTGTCACATTGCAGTACTGATCCTAAAATCTGACTTGTATACTTCTAATTGAGTATCATCAGTACATGATATCGTCCGTAAAGAGAAGCTATACATGATTGTAGACCCAGTTCATTGTGTATGATGAAGCCATAAAGAGGTCACATATGAATTCTAAGGGCCTTATCTACAACAAAGTAATGCAGCGCTGTGCCGCAAGCCGTTTGGCGTTGCCGTGCTGCGTTACATTGGAAGCAAAGGGATGTGTCATATCTACAACAATATGACGGATCCCTTTGCCCGCCACTGCGCTGGCACACAATGGGCTGCCATGCGCCGACGCAGACAGCCTTGCACCATGGTGCAAGAGTGCCTGTGTTGCGGAATGATTGTTTTTGTGCAGGAAAGTGTCCCTTCCTGCAAAAAAACTATCACAAGAGGTGATTTCCTCTTCCTATGCATGCTGCAGAATGCAGCATGCATAGAAAGAGGAAAAAATTAGGAGAAATGAAAACATCGCCCGGGGAGGCGTGGCATATCCTGGCATACGATTTCTCGTAAATCTGGAAATGCGGCAGAAGTCATGGGTGTTGTGTGGGAACATTCACATCAACACCCATGGCACGCCTCTTTCACACATAGTGCTGCGTGTAAAGAGGCCGTATTTACAAGGACACGAGTGTCCTTGTAAATATGGGGCAGTAAGATGCGCCGCAGGTGCGTCACAAAAAGTGATGCACCAGTGGCGCAAGGGTTTTGTAAATAAGCTCCTAACTTTACAGGGCAACAATAGTGATCTTCGAGGAACCCTACTTTTTGAGTTGACAGGTTGTGATATAATAAGATCTTGATTGGCACTATGTCTACCAAAATAATGCAACCTATCTAATGCAGGATCTGATTCCCCTCCTGTTATGTTCAACTGTTTAACAGTGTTGTGTGGTCTGTCCTACCAAGCGTCACAGAGAGCTCTAACATACTTAATGATTTATGTATGATTTCTCATGGAGTTGTCTCTTGCTAACACCATTTTGCTGGTTTATTTGACAATTTTAGTTTTGTTTCATTTTCCGTGGTAACTGTCTCACTACCTTTTAAAGTGAAAGATGTCTTTATACATTTAAATACACTGGAAAAAGTGTCTCAGCAATTCAAGTTTTATAGCAAAAGATTTACACAACAATGGTTCACCCTTGATGACGTTGTTCATAAGAGCACATGGGTAGCACCTAGAATCTTAATAAGTAACAGACACTGTTATGTTTGAATACATTTTTCTTGAAGTTTATGATTTACAATTGCTGTCAGATTCATGGCTGCTACTCTCCAAACTTAGTTTATCTAGCTCACCTCTTTCGATGTGCGAAGGTGTTACTCACACCAGTAGAGATCTCAGTTTATGTAAGCAAGGAGGCCTTGTATTTCTGATTGCGCTATAATGTATATGTTGTTATGTCTGTTAATAACCATTTTGATTGTTGAACTCTGTGGTCTGAAAGTTTAATTAATATAATTATTTAAAGCTTATTTGCACTTTATTGTACTAGCACTGGACAGTTATTGGATGTATTTGTAACTAGAAGTTAAATATTTGCTCAACCGGAACTTCAGAGATATACAAAGATTGGCAAATAGCAAAAGTCAAAAAATAAAAACATAAGATAAACAGAACCTGTTTCGTTGTCTAATTTATCAATGAAGTTCAAATGGAATTTTTCGTGACACGTTTTCGTCTTTATTAAAATCTGGAAGTATTTTTAAAGCTTTATATTTTTTTACCAATCTTTTCACAAGTTTATAGCCCTAAATAGTGCTTTATTTATAAAAAAAAAAGTCTGTGCCTTATAGGAGAAATTTACACCATTTAAAGCACACTGAATGTTTATTGAATATAGGTAGTATTCTAGGGAGGTAGATGATTTCCACAGGGGCTTTATTGGCGAAATAACTGAAATAACAAAAAAAAAAGCTAAGTAAGTTGTCTCCGATGCCAGATTATGTAATAAATATACTTTGTACTGTTCTATGAAACTACACAAAATATTAAAAGGAGCACAATAAATACATTCCACAGTGCGAAATATGCAAAAAAATATTAACAAAAAAAAAGGATGAGTACCCAATCATAGGACAGTGCTTCACAGGTTATCCTTATAAGTTTATTATCAATAGTGCCCTAACTGTGACTTCAAATACAACCAGTCAAGCTAATCGGTTAGGTATGACAAGTAAAGAGTGGGAGGGTAAAGTGGTCTTTAGGTAAAACAATTTAAATATATATATATTTTCTGGCTGTAACACTGGTATTGCTTATATAATGTTGATGGACTGAACTAGTGTACATGATTCTTTGAATAAGTACTAGAAGATCGTTCATAAAGCATATATATGACTGCTGGGAAGGATCCCGATAAGGGTGTTCTACCAAAATATTGATATTTTAATATCTACCTGGATTTGTATGGTCTCCACAACAAACACTACCAACACATGGTCAAGTAAGTGGATATAGAGTTAAGAACAGTAAAACTATACTTCCATATATATGTAACCTTGATGATATGTTGGTAGTCGAAATTTTGGATTCTTTGTATATGCGGGCCAATATTGTAGACCTCGATATTTTATCAGTCAGCTTTCCCAAATCAAATTGCCCTGTTACAGTTACTTAATTACCCCTACTTACACTTTAGGAATAATAGATTGTAATATCTAGAGCTTTTGTACTACTGTGCACTGCAAGAGCACATTTGTAGCTAGGTAAGTGCCATTTAACTTCAGTGGTGAGCAAGAAGCTCTGAATGTACAGTATCATGTGACTCTGAACAGTCCTGTAGCAAACCATTTAGTAACCCATAGATATTTGCATAATAAAATAGAAATACAAATGGTCCAAAGTACTCGGCACACCAAATTTCGTCAGACAAGGGTGAATATGTTTTCCAGGCAAACATTTGCCCATATTAAATTCTGTTATGTACTCCATTGTCCCCCGATCAATAAGGCTAAAGTGGACTTAGTTGCTTCGCAGCCCTGTTAAGACTTGTGGCAGCCAGGATTCCACAGATTTCAAAGGAACTTGAATATATCGCATTACTTTTCCTCAATGCCAGAAAACAAATAATGTTTCTTCCTCTTTATTAGCAGAAATTCTAAACTTAATGCTGGATGAACGGGCATCTAATTGTTGGTTAAAGAACCAAATTTAGGGCTGGTTATAAACTGCATTGTAAAGAAAACAATTAGAAGAAAACTTTAACCCAAAATAGTTTTATTGTTGCTGTTGCTTTTGATACAAAAATCCACAAAGATATGAAAATGTAATGTTGTGCAGTTTTCCTACTTTATGTGCCCAAAACTCAGAGAACAAAAACCTACTGGCATGGTTTGCTTCTATAAAACTGCACACAAACACAAAAAATATTTGGAAGACGCTGGAATGAATGAACACATGTAGTTGTTTTTAAAACATTTGGCTCAACATAAGAAACAAAAAAGACAGTATTTTTTATTTATTTCTTTAAAAAAAGCACCATTTGGTAAAACAAAAATAAAAGATGGCCAATGTTCATATTGAGAGTTCTTGGGCTCCTGCCTAACTTAGCTCGAGTGTGTTGGGGCAGCTGAACACAAAGAAGTATTCAAGTGTGACATTAGCCAAAATTACAGTATTCACACATTACCTTGACTGACATGAAGTGGCTGCAACCAAAAATTAAAAAAAACCTCCCCACAACGTACTTAAAAACATCTACAGGAATATGCATTCACAAAAAACAGAAACAGTAAATTTGGTGATTAGATATAAATATTAAAGGGTTGCGTACAGTGCAGTAAACATGAAGTTAAAATACCAGCACCAGTTTCAGAATACGGTAGGGAGAGCTGAGGTAAGGGTACGGGAAGGGTTCAGGTAGTCTTGTGTGTAACTTTAGTTTTAATTAGCACCTTTTTTCTTCATTTGTCATTCGCGGGTTAAAGAAAAACAGCACTGAACACTGCAAAACCGTATAGGCACTCTACAGAGGAAGGTACCATGGGCAGGAAGTTCTACTGATTTGTAGGAATTCATAATGTCAAAAACCTTTCTTTCTTCCTTTCTTTGCAAGTGGCTTGTTTCCAGAGTTTGTCTGCTTTTAACAGGTATGTGTTGCGCACTGAAGTATATTTCTGTCTTTTGTTCGTCCAGGGAAAGGATAACGCTACCTTTCGCTCACTGCCTGAAAATCTTTTCAAGCCTTTGTGCTCCAGCTCCACTATTTGGAAAATTATTTTTGGTGACATACATAATAAGAAGATTTTTTTATAAACAGAGGGCCTGATTCACGAAGGAAAACTTACACTTTTGTATAAGTTTACGATTGTTTGCTATTTACAAAGGGATTTATGAGTAGTATCTTTACGAGTGTGGAGTCTATGCACATAAAAACATAGGTCTTTTTATGTGCGGAGACTCCGTTCTCGTAGAGATACTACTAATAAATCCCTTTGTGAATAGCAGACAATCGTAAACATACACAAAAGTGTATGTTTATCTTTGTTCAACAGGCTCAGAGCTCCCTTTTGCACTTGTAAGCATTGGGATATTAGGCGATGGAACTCAACTATCTGAGATTTGCTAGAGGTTAGAGAGTCTGTCTGAAGGAGCAGTGCAAAGAGAGTTGCAAACTGTCTGTACCAGCGCTAGCCATTTTTTAAAGGCACAGCGCTAGTTGCAATTTGTGGCAAACACTGCATAACATCTAATGGCCATGCAAGACAGTCATTTCACTTTGTTTTCCCCCCAGAAATGAGCAAAATACACTTCTTAGTCTTTGGTACAAATTGGTCAGTGAACCACTTTAGATGAATTCTTAAAAAACATTTGTCTCGTACCCCAGTACCACACCAAGGGCATGATTTAGAGTTTGCCAAATGGGCTACTCCATCACAAACATTTGCGGATACGCTGCCCGTCTAATGCTTTTATAATGGAAGGCGCTGAACAATGCAAACTCCCCTGCTTTGAAAAGAAGAAAGGAATTTAATTAAGTAGATTTTTACCTAGATAATCAAGGAGTTAACCAACAGCTGCATGTGAACCTACTTGTGTGGCAAACTCTTCCATCGACTAATCCTTTGCAGGAGCAGTGGCTAATAAATTTAGATAAGCACATTCAAGAGAACTAAAAAACATTAAAATCACACTAAATGTCAGATCTGAACACCTGGCTGGAGGTGGGACGGATAGCATCAGTAACTAGTATTGCACATAAATTTAGATTTCAGCAAACACCAACTCCAGAAATGGAATGCAATTGTGCAGTCTGTCGAATCAGTTTGCCTGGTTTAAGAGGGTGTAGTGAATAATCTACAAAGAAATAAATCAAGAAACTAGCTGTTTCACCCCAGGTCTTTGGCAAGATAAATTCATTTGTAGTCTAGGAACCAGGCAAAAGGAGAAATCACTGAAAAAATACTTTAAGACTATGCCTTTCATCAAGATTCAAAACCCAAGCTGGTCTAAAAAAATACTGTGCTTCCCGAATGCGTATAAAAACAGAAGAGGTTTGGTGATATCGTCAATGATTATGCCCGTCAAATCTTTCCAATGTTCCCATGCTTCTTTTCAAAAGTCCATAATTTCAAAGAATACAGGTAGGTCATACTCATACCATTAACTATCCCTTACAACTGAAGTGACCTCAGAACAATGCCAATGCGTTTTGTCTACACTTGGATGGCTCTGTGAAGGCTAAAAAGTCAGTGAGATCATCAATTATTTTGATACTGTAAAGATTCACACTAAGATACATTCACCATTGTAGAAGGTCCGCTCTCCAAGCTCAAAGATACATCGAACTCTCTCTACAACTCTGGTGCTCGGAGAGTGCATTATCACAGACTAATATCTCAGTTTGAGTGGAGACGACCTGCTTCTACAACACTCTAAGCAGCTGTCATCACCCTTACAGAGAAGTAAGAGTTATCCATGGAATGTGAACGATTTCAAGGTTTTCAGAAATGCCAAAGCAATACCAAAACTAAAATAAATTGACAGGGAAGGCAACAGTAACCAAGAGAAGTCATAGCAGAACTACATAGGTTAAAAAGAAGCCTAGGCAGACACGGCAGATGATAATTCAGAACATCTGAACGCATGACAATGAATTGAGGAAGATCGTGGCGTTCAGGCAGGCGACTTCACATTGCATTTTGAAACTGAGGAATTGGAGTTCACAGTTTTGAAATTAAAAGTAAGGATTTAGATCTAAATGCAGGCTTTCAAAAGTCAAAGAAAAGAGTTATGTAAAACAAAACAAGTATAGAACATGGCAGTCGTGCACCAAATAGTAATTCCTGGTTCTTTTCCTCATTTGGAAAATGAGTACAATGTTATTCTTCACCCTAAAGAGTAGAATAGTCTCCCACATGACAGCTTTTGTGCTTCCCCGCATGTCTCACAGTGTGTGTGCAAATGTGTGTTTTGTCTTTGGTGATTTTGGGTTATAGCGTTGTTATTCTATTTTCATTTTCTGTAGCCACTACCGCATCGGGGCTCATCGTTTGAAAATACATTTTCCGGGGCAGGGGCTCAAACCCTTTCAAGCCCCTTCCTTTACAAATAAGGCATAGAGCAGCCTTGTGTTTAACGATGAATCTCTTTGAAATAATACCCTCTGCCACAGTTTTCCAACTCCCACTTGCAATGAGTTTTTGAATAGTTTGCAATGAAATGCTTTTTTTTCAAATTTCCTTTTTTTAACAAAAACATCATGTAAAAAAAATACACAAAATGACAGACAGTTTTGGCGAGCCCATATTACACGTTTCCCATCAATCCTACATTTCAGGGATGAGGAGCTGACATAGAAAATTGGATAAATACAAAATTAGTTTTCGATTCCAATTTTTCTTCTTGGATGGCAACTTTAAGAAGTGTGTTTTAAATGTTCTTAATAAAGTTTGATTTGCAGCTTCATCCTGAGTGCCTGGCCAAGCTCGCCTGTGAGGTAGTTCAGGTCATTCTCGTCCTCCAGTTTCAGCAGTTCTTTCTTGCGGTAGAGTGGCATGCTGGCGATCTCCAGTCTGTAAGTGCCGGGAATGATCTTCTTGCGGCCGAGGTGCAGGTAGCTTAGCCCATCCTTCTGGTGAATTCGGAAGTAGCCCTCCTCGTTGCCATGGGCAATGATATAGCGCACGTGGTTCTCCAAGGTCTCAATGGCGGGGATCAGCTCCAAGATGTGCTGCTTGTTGACCAGGTCTGAGATGTTTAGCGACATGGTGAGTGGAGCATCAATGTCAAGGCTGGCCAGACTGATGTGGTGACCCTGACGGAATAAAGTTGGAGATGATTAAATTGATTATCTGAAGTTAATTAAAGACTGAAGCATTCAAAAGGAAACATAGCAATAGTTTTGTATTCATTTTTACACACCATTTGCAGCTGCATGGAATGTGCAACATTAGCTTTGAGGGCAATAAACCAATTGCTTATGAATTGCATTGCCACGGGTGTTATTCTAAATTAGATTTATCATAGTTGTTCTGGTTTATAATATTATGTCTAACTACCAACGCTTGCAATTTGCACTAAAAACAGTGTCAGCCAAATAAAACAACATTCATTGCAAGTATTCACACTCCACCAGTTTGTAGGACTCTCAGTCACACGGAGCAGCAGGAGTATTTGTCAATATCTGATGCACAATACAGCTAGTGCTACATCCTATGGTGCTGTGTTCGGTGCAGTGTCTGATCAATGGTTCGGCTGGAGCTGTTCATACCTCGTGAGGCTCTGTTCCATTAGCACTACGACGCTGCCTTCCTTTCTTTGGGGATCCATTTATCTTACATTCGTAGCAGGCTTCAGGAGACAGCAAGTCCTCTTCATTCTCTTCTGCAGGGGATGCCAGGTATGAGTTCTTGTTGAAGCCAAGCCCAGAAACGCAGTGACTGCACCCAGAAAAAAATATAGGGAGTGGATTATTCAATATGGCTGACGGAAAATAGTATCTTATTCCTCAAGGAATTAGTTAATACAGTCCTATTCATTGATATAGAAGGAGCTAAGGAATAGCTGCATGGGTGCATTCTGAATCTTGCTATGTATTGCAAAACTATGCATTTGTGATCACCGCAGAGAGCTAGTCTATCAGTATTCTCCGATAGTACCAGTGGAGAAAGTTTCTATGAGGTATTCTTTTAATTATACACTGTTGTAGATAGAATAGAATTATGCTTTCACTTTTGTGTCAGGAACACATTTTGCATTGCTCCTCCTACAGCACAAGACATTTTCTATATCATAATCTATACACATCTGCAAAATAGTGATGGAATTAAAGTCTATCGTGGTTATCTACAACATCATAGTAGCTTGACAGGAATCACAGGACCAACTGAGTTTTGCATTTTCTTATTTCACTCAATCAGGTAGGTGGGCAGGTTTAATATCCTGGGACTTGAACCTAATCATTTCATGTTCCGCCTTAACTATCCTTATGATTAACTGGTCTCCAGGCATTTCAATAACCCTAGTCCCCTTTCTACTACTCCGATGCTTTCAGAGCAATGTTATCTACTTGACACTCCATTGTAATTGTAGTCTGGACGTTCAGTCTGACTTTCCAGGACATATGTCAAACTTTCGTAGTCACTATCTGATTTTTAATCATTAATAGTCGAAAAGCAGAAAGGCGAATGATATTTAAAAATATATATTTAGTATTCACTGTAATCATGCGGCCATTTTAAAATGACTGAAGAACCGAGGATCAAGCTTGTGAGACATTGCACCAGCACAATAATGAATGGCATGTGAGTACTTAATTAGAGGCTACGTTGGGCGAGTCGATCAGATAGACCCATGTTTTAGTCCTAACATCCCTTTTGACCATGATGTCAGACATGAAGCAAAACACTTTATTTTCCTACGCCTCGGAGCCACTGTCTGCTAAACATTGTTTGTGCTCGTGAACTGGGTATATGCTGGCATGAAACACTAAATAAATAGCCCACCATTTCAGAGGCATGTTTTATTGAATTCCGATTACAGTTGGCACCTGCAGGCAATTTAGAGTGTGGGCTTATAAATAAAATAGACAAATTATTAGGATCATAGCAGGACATTTACTAAGACGTTGCATTGTTTTTAAAGTTTCAAGTAAGAATTAATGAAAACAAAAGTTTTTATATCAGTTTTAAAAAAAATCGATTTCTCTCTTAAAGACAATTTTGATCCCTCTGTTTGTACTCCATGAGTTAGCATGACATTGTTTATTCCCTGTGCATCACATTACAGAGATGCTAAAATAATGTAAGAAAAAAAAATGAACATTCTCAGAGACATCTCTATCCTAAACTAAATAAACCCACTGGCCAGGTTAATGTAAAAAAACATTTTGTCTACTCTGTGCTTACAGTTTACAAATCAACTTGAAAACATTGTCCGAAGTGATAATACTAATACCTTGTTTGTTTGACAACACTTATGACACCTCTAAGTACTATAAATGTACAGAGTTTCAGTGCTCTGCTTACCCTTGCCCCGCTCTGAAGTATCCGCCAGGACAGCCGCAGAGGTAGCCCCCGTCAGTGTTGGAGCATCCATAGCTACATGTGTTCCCCGTGCCACCTGAGCACTCGTCCACATCCTGGCACCCAGCGTATGACTGGTCAAAGTCAAATCCTGAGGGGCAGACACATTTGAAGCTGCCGAGGGTGTTGTAGCAGGAGGCGGAACCACATGAAGACCCGCTGGCACACTCATTTTCATCTAGAGAACAGGATATAGGATTCAAAATGCAGAAGACCACAAAATGTCCCAAATGAACTGGTGTATACAATATTGTGTCTCTACACATGCTCTAAACATTATTACATTCTTTAAAGAGGCTAAGACAGCAGTGCCGAACCAGTGACCAAAATAAAGGCTTCCAGAGTTGATGAACTCGGATTTCCTCAATTGTTCTAAAACACAGCAAAGGGAAAGTATCTAATGATGATGCAAAGACTCAGTTTAGGATAGTGCACTAATATTATCAGACCAGCATTATACCATACAGATATTTAATATCCACATTAGAAAAGCATTAACTACTTGAGTTCACTACAGTACATGATATGTGAGACAATAGAGATAAATTTAAAGCCCTAAACTTGAGTAGAGGTGAATGGATACACCCGAAAAGGCAACAGTAATAGGTAACAGAAATATAGTCCTCTGGGCTGAGCCACAAAGTGATTGACAATGTCTTAAAGCCAATGGCTGAAACAAGATGATCAGAGTAGGCAAGTACTTGAAAGAGGATGACCCAAACCCCAGTTAATATACATATTGTAGCAAAAGGTCTCTTTGAATGGTGTGCTTTCAAACCCCAGACCTAATAAAAGAGACTTTACTTGTAGTAGACTGATAAACAACTTCTTGCTCGCCTTAATGAATAAGTAATTGGTCAAGAGATAACTCGAACTGAGAAGTGACTTAATTTACTCCTACTACTTTGTAAACATGCCGATTACAGTGATATGAGAGACAGAAAGTTAAAGATTTTTTTGAACCCATGCTTCATCGTGTTCTCTAATCTGCCTGTGTCTTCACTCCTCCAACTCCTTGCTTTTAGCATCTTGTCTTAGGACCTTAGAAGCCCCAAAGATGATTTGAGTGTTATATAAGAAAACTGAAAACACAAAAATAAAATATAGCTATTGGAAGAAACAAGAATACGCGCTAGATATTGGCATGGCACTTGATAAAACATCACTTTACAAAAACATGGTTCACAATAGAGTACTGTGATCATGGCTCCTACCGAGATGGCTAGAGCAATTGCTGAGATATTGGTCTCTTCGGGAGCCACTTCAGGTGCTGTGTAATGAGTATGTGTGTAAGAGTACAGAGAACCCGAAGGAAGCGTAGTGCACAGCTCTGCACAAAGTGTTATCGTCTGCAATGCATTTGTTAAACCACAGAGTTAGAAAGTTACTGCGTACTCTGCAGAGAGCAAACCCATTGATAAATAGCTGCACAACTCCCTGGTGCTTCTGTGAACACATGTGCACATGATCACTGTCTGGCCCTCAGCCTTTCCTGTAAACCAGCCTTTTCCTTTGGCCTGAATCTGTTGTCATATTCCTGCTTGCAGTAAGAACCACTGAAAGTGCGAACAAGAGAATTGCTTCGGTCCTCGCTTTTCTGTACTGAAGACCCTGCACTGCATACTCACCAACACACTGATTCCATTGGTAGTGCTGCATATAACCTTGCGGACAGCCACAGCGGTAACCCCCAAGCACATTTTGGCAGCCATGCTGGCAACGGTGGTTTCCATCGCATTCATCCACATCTATGAGGTAGACATAGAAGAAACAGCAACATTTGATTTGATAATATTGGAAGTAAAAATAGATCATAGCATATAATACAGATTATAGTAGCCAGGAAGTCATAATATGGAATCAGGGTTGTATGACGGTACAACGCAGGTAGATACATTGTATGCCTTTGCCATGCATTTTTTAGCACGGATGTTTTTTACCACAAATATGCTTTTACAATGCATGCCTTTACCACACATTGTTTTTTATATATAAAAGCAATGTATGTGTGGAAGGAGACCCCCAACTTACCTTAAATGCAAGGTAAAGGCATGCTTTGTAAAGGCATGCATGTGGTAAAAATATGCGTGCTAAAAAATGCATCGAAAAGGCACAACGAGGTAAAAGCCTCGTTGTAAAGGCTGTTTCCCTGGAATCAGCTGCTAAGAGATGACAAAAGGCTGAGCACTGAATTGAAGGGTGACATAACACTGAAACTACATGAGACTGATTAATATGGAAGGGTAGCATTAGACCTGTTGTCAGAAGGTGTTCCTTACTAAAACGGAATATGCACTTTTTCCCATTTCTGCTATGAACTGACAGAGGCAGAAAGATGAAGCAGGATGATGCTATGAGTACCAGTGCTCTACTAAACGCACCAAACTTACCGCCTTCTTGATGCACATCTGCATCCGTGAAACAGACTGACCTCCACCACCACACTGCCCTTCCACGACTCCATGAACAGGAACTAGTCTGGGTATTGCAAATCCAGGCCTTCTCATGCCTGCCCCCTCCCATTCTATCTTATGGTCCTTGGCATGGGCGTTTGACCAGCCTGGGATGAACATTTTTCAATATATTATAGAACTGCCAAATGGTTTGGAGTATATTTTTAATGTTCTCACATTCTCCTCTAGGAATAGGTAGATATGATACTCGTTATTGCTATTTTCCTCTCACTGAGGAAAGTTATTTATTTTGATATTGAGGACTGTGAAATTAAAAGTTAACACGTTCTCAAAGAAATTCTACTGCATAGATCGACAATACTTATCGAACCAGAACATGAATAATGTGACTTCTGTTAGGAAAAATAATTAAAATTGGACTTTAATTCATAAAAGCAAATTGGAAGAGACCATCATAACATATCCATTCAGGTACACCCCTGGGCACTGAAAAGAAAAAATATGACTTATTCCATAAGTGCCAAAGTTTGTTAACTAATGACAGACACTCACTTAGATCGCACACCACCAATAACCCTTACCTTCACAGCTGCTGCCGGCAGTGTCCAGGGAGAATCCTTTCTGGCATTCACAGTTGTAACTCCCCGGGCTGTTCTGGCACACCCCTTTGGCACCACACAAGTTAGGTTGGGCAGCGCACTCATTATTATCTGTAAGAAATTTACCAAATTAGAACATTATCATGATTTGTGTTTTGCTTGTCCACTGCCATTTTTCAATGTAATTCAATTCAATTTAACTTTATTGTATGATTACTTAAAATCCTTTACAAAAGCGGCACAAGTAGATTCAAATTAGAAAAGGTAAATATAAAATAGATAAAATCTAAAAGGGGGGTTAAAATGCAGAGATGCTATAATGTACCAGTACATAAGTAACTTTGTGCAAGAAAAGGTACATTTAGAATTAAAACACATAAAATAGATAAAATCTAAAAGGGGCGTTAAAATGCAGAGATGCTATAATGTACCAGTACATAAGTAACTTTGTGCAAGAAAAGGTACATTTAGAATTAAAACACATAAAATAGATAAAATCTAAAAGGGGCATTAAAATGCAGAGATGCTATAATGTACCAGTACATAAGTAACTTTGTGCAAGAAAAGGTACATTTAGAATTAAAACATATGAAGGATTTGACAAGCAGAGGGTATACAAAGCTACGTCACCACGGAGGGCTCAGTCTATTAAATATCCTGTTACTAGTAAAAGTTAGTGTAGACAGTAATAGTATTAAAAATGCGATGCTGAGCAAATGCGAGTGCTGGTGATCCGTGAATCATAATTTATTTAACTGTCAATTCTCGGGCTGATCGTAAAGTCATTTTTCAATGCTATCTTTTTTTTTTACAGCATAGACCTTTTTAATACTGGCGGGGTGAAATGGGGTTCTGTGAATCAAACTAAGCAATGGAGACATTTTACTATGGACAGCTGGGAAAAAGCTTTTTAGGATATACAAATTATTTTTCGTTCTAGCACATTGAGCGACAACTTGCTGCAATCCTCTAAAATCACAAGTGTCCTAAGGATTGCAGTTAGAATATTCGGAACTAAAATATCCATTTACATAAATATCATAGCCAGTATATTGTCTAATAAAATATTATGAAGGTAAATATTCATAAGTATGTTTAGATTAAAAACATTTAACTCTACATCCACATACCTTCAAAATATGTATCATCAGGGTATATATTTTTGGATATTTTATTAGTTGATAAGCTGTCTTTATTTTTGAAGCACGATATTAAAAGTTGACATTCCGTAACCATACCATCCTAAGAGAGCTCACCATGAAGTTCTAAACAGACATCAATCACTCTACAGTGACAGGTGTCCAATGTTTGTTTCCTGTCATCATCCAATAACTTTATTTCGAATCCAAAAAGGAATCATAAAAGTATACACATATAATAAAAACAGTACACACATATTAAAAGAGATACCCAAAGATCCAAAATACAATAAAAAAATTTAAACAGTGCGTTTGTTTCCTGTCATTTAGAGACAGAGATGGAAACAGTGCTTTAGGGATCATTATCTCCATTGACATGTGTGTCTATGTTGTCTCTGTGAATAAATCTGTGGGTTTTCAAAGATGACCTGTGAGCATGTTTAGCACATTAAAATGCAACAGCAATCTTTTTTGAATGACTGTGAAGCATTGTGAAATAAGCTTGCTTGGGCGTGTCGAAACACGCAGCAGCAAAGAGAGATCTGCTTACCTATACAGGAGGTCTGGTGTTGTGTGAAACCAGGGGGGCACTTGCAGTTGAAGCTTCCAATAGTATTTATACACAGGAACTGGCAGTTGTGTTGTTTGGTTGAACATTCATCCAGATCTGTAGAATAATACAGTCAGACACAGAAGAAATCACATTAAGCCTAAAGTAGCATTATAATGCCAAGATGGATTTGAATCTGTGACTATTGGAAAATTACATTCCATGTCAGGCATTTTTCTAGATGTAGGTCAAACTTTTGAAAAGTTAGTAGAGTTATACCATAGTCAGTCACTTATCAGTCAAGGATGACGTGACTGACTTTACCAAATCTCCCTTCTTATAAATAGCAATTGCCTGGCAGAATTTTTGCAATGGGCCAAGTAGACCTGATCATCTATGCAAGTCATATTCCTGAATGGCCTTATTGTTTAATTTCGCTCTGACAAGGATCAAACTTTACAATATGTAACCAGGTCAGTTCCACTGGGAAACTAAAGATCTTTTGGTGTTAGTCTTTGATGAACAAATAATATTTTAACATGTAAATTAACTGAATACCATGATTTTACATAATAAATCCAAATAAAAATAGACAGAAATAAATAGAAACAGGCACCGCTGCAAATAATATTGTGATAGTGACAAACTTGAGGTAAGGAAATGTTTGCACAAAACATTAGGACAATACCTTGCCCACCTTTTCAATTGAATAACTCTTTGTGTCCATTATGAACATTTGGTGACAAAATATTATCATGAAATAAATATTTTTTACCATCAGTGTAATGTTAGTTTTACACTACTAACACGTTTCGGCACACATATATTACTTCTTCAGGGATCTACCAATGTACAACTTCAATTATTTCAGTACCTAGTAATGCAGTCATCACCCCTACTAATTGCTGCTTGAGTGGTTAATTCCATTGTGATTTAGCATTATTGTTAATGTGGAGGAGCTGTCTACTGGGAAAGGGAGGTGGTTTTGTCCTTACCTTTGCAGGTCTTTCCATCTTCCTGAAGGATGTACCCTCGTGGACAAGAACACTGATAGCCTCCTTCTGTATTCTTGCAGATAAAGTTACATGGCTTGGGAGACTGAGCACACTCATCCATGTCTGTATGGAAAATACATAAAAAAGACAAACATGGAATCTCTGTTACAGCAAATATTTGGTAATACTTGAAGTGGGCACATGGAACTGGGTAAACCCATGCCATTCTTTTTATTCATGCTAGTAGCCAATTTTACTAGCTTAATTGCAAGAAAAATTATTTAATATTTGTAGGCATTCAGTCACAAAGGTTAAAGTTCTGACATGAGTGGCACCTATTAGAATGCCCTATGATTAAAAGTTGGAGTAACCATGAGTGTTAAACAGTATCTATATGTTGGACTGATATAAATGATGTAATAAGGATCATTATTAAAATCACTACAGCAGAATAAAACATAAAAAGCATGTTAAATGGTATTAATACTATTCAGATTTTTAAAGGGGTGAAAGGTTATTATTTAATGTTTTGTACTCATGTATAGCTCAACATTCCTCTACATGTCCTTAACACATATGCCAGTCTATTCAGATTTGTAAAGGGGTGAAAGGTTATTATTTAATGTTTTGTACTCATGTATAGCTCAACATTCCTCTACATATCCTTAACACATATGCCAGTCTTTGAGTGCTGGAAACTCTACACTGAACATAATGTGATTAAATTGTTCTAATTGTAATATTGTTGGCATATGTCTGCACTGACATTACAAAGATATGCCATCAGCAGGATATAAATGTCTTATTTTAATTGATAAAATGTAGTACAGTTGCATACAATTCATTGGGCACAGCTAACAGTAGGATACGAGGGGATGGTCAGTTCCAGAAAGTGACCTTTAATTTTCTAACTTTCTCCATGCCGATGAAAGATGCATATGGAAGGGTAGAGCATGTGAGAGAGTTGGAGCTAAATGAGTGAAAGGAGGGCACCTGGAATGGCATAGTGAGCTCTATGGTCCGTTGAAAGGGTTAAGTCAAAGAGGTCAAAAAGGTTGTTGGAGGTTAATCAGACAGGATGTTCTGAAGCTATTTTGCATATTCATCATCTTGAATGAGGCCATATTTGTCCCACTTTATTAGTTCGACTTTTCAATTTAGGGAGCAAAATGTGGGAAGGAGACTTGCATTGTGAGACCATGAATAATATAAGAAGAATAAAGTAGAAATACATTTAGTAGCAGTAAGAGAGCACATGATGGAGAAGGGTTGAGATTGCATAAGACAAAAAAGTAGAGAGAATAGAATGATGAGAAATATTGGAGGAATGTGAGATAGATGATATGCGAACTGATGGAAATATGAAAAATCATACCGACACATGAAGTCCCTGTGATGTCAGTGGTGTAGCCCTGTTTGCAGTGACAGCGGAAGGAGCCAATGCTATTTATGCACTGACCATTCTTGCACAGATTGGGTAGAACTTTGCATTCATCGATGTCTAAAACAAAAAGAGTAAATTGGTTATTGCATACTTATCACATTCTACATAGAAGCCTTTGATACAGTGCAGCATTTGGTGCATTGTGTAAGATAGGACTACGGTTCTATTGGATTTAGCGCCTTTAATTTGGGTACACCGCTCTGCATTAAACGACAGTAGGCGGAATCCTCCCGTTAAATTTGTGGTTTTGCTCAGCTAATGTTCAGCACAATACTTAGCTGACCACTAGTGTTTTACAACCTTCTTATTTAACATGCACAGTTTTAGGTTCAAGTCTGGTAACTGTGCCAGTTGTATAATGAGCACAGGACCTACGTCTGGGCATACCCTTCCCACTTAGGGCGACAAAGCAAAAAAACACACAAATTATGTTATTTTTGCTTTTGTTGCCCTAAGTGGGAAGTGTATGCCTAGACGTGGGTCCCGTGCTCACTGAGCCACTGGATTCAAGTTAGCCTGCCTGATGAGGGGTGATACCCCAAAACCAATCCCAGGATGCTTGTTTCAGTCCAGGGAGGACCTGGTCTGGCAGTTCGGGCTGGACTGTTACCATGGAGAGCAGCATCAAGACTGATTTGCATATCGCTGGGTCCAAACTGGGGCGGGGTGGTGAGCAAAAAGACAATGCATTAAACCCAGATCTGTGAATGGGGCTGAATGTTCGATTTGTTCAGCATTCTGTCCATCCGTTGTTATTTTTGCTATTGACTATACATGAGGCAGGATGATACTGGAACATGGATGATTGTCAAAGAACAATGTTTGATGGACCCTGGCTGTACAGCGAGCATATACATTTCAACAAACAATATCCTCTTTGAAAAATTAAAAAGTCATTGATTTGTCATTTTATTTACAACCATGAGTTGGGATTGACATGTTAAAGTGATTTTCAGCTTTTTGTGGTAGAAACAAATGCATTACACAACACTAAGTGTCACTTGCATAGTCCACATTTCCTAAATATGCTCTCTCATGTGCACTTTACCTTGTATTTAATTTGATCAGAGCCTCTAGGAAACCATCCACATTTACAGAGTCACCACTCTTCAAAGCATGCTTTGTCTGTTAAGCTTGTTGGATTCATGTATTCTTGCCATGAAAGTCTAACTACTTTACTGTTTTCAGTTGCACCTGTTATAAAGGCTTAATTTGCTAATAAAAAAATTCTGAAATCTACTCAGTATAAAAAGTGATCACCCCTTCCTTTCAATTCTTCCTAACTAATTCAACCTCTTATCAGTCCAATAACTGCTTCCGCTCCTTAACTCACTCAGTGAATAGGCCGCTCCTTCACACACTCAAGTTTGTAATCTTTGTTGCCTCTTTAATCACACGATGCTCACACATTACCTTACATTAACTCTTCCTTAAATCATTTATTTGCACAGGTCACACACTTTCTTACCCACCCACTCGCTCTTATGCTCAACCACCAACTTACTTGCTCATTATTCATGTATGTCAGCATGAGTTCTAACATCATTCCATTTAGTTCCAACATGTTCCACCCAAAGACCAGTCATTACCTCGTCCATCAGTTGAATAGCCAGGTCCATGTGGGCACATCTTCTTGTAGAGAGCTGTTCCGGGGAGGGGACAGAGCTCACAGAGGTTGCCCCATCCACGACCACTGTTACAGCAACACTCTGACTTAGTGACAAGGTTACGGCTTGTGGAGGACAGCTGGCACATTGTTTGCAGAACTTCAATATAACAATATCCCTGGCGGGTATCTGGAGAAAGGAAAGAGAATACAAGGAATGTGGCATTACACAGACTCTCATTCACCTGCAAACAGGATGTTCTGAGAAGACAATGAGACAAACAAGGTATTTGGGGCCATAGGACTACGGTCAACATTGTTTTTGAAGACACATTTCCCTTTCGGCCATGTCCTGGTAACACTGTAATCAGGAGACCGTCATAGTAAATGTAGCACAAACTCCTAAAACCATATTTTATTGTTATGGCATGTCCAAGAAACACAATGCTACTTAATAGTGCATTTTAGTGATGGCAAGTCGATGTTATGTCAAAGTTGACAATGCTGAGATAGCGCCAATGAGGTGCCAAACAAGCACAACAGCCTTTAATCCCTACACAATACAGTAACAATATTCACTGCACCTGGGCACACAATGCGATTGGATGGGATGTATTTATTTTTCTTCATTTTATTGTGTTTATTATTATTCATAATCAGCCTTATTTCTTGCTCAATGTACAGGCTGCACTGTAACAGCAACATCACTGGTACACCTCAGGAACATTTGTGACTCTTTCACCTATGTTATATCCTGAAAAGAAAAATGCTGATTGCCCTTCTTCCAAAAATTAAGATGTGGGATCCAACAATGTCTTGCAGAAAAATGTAAAGTACTGTAACGCAGTTTTTTAACTGCAGGATTTCAACCATCCGCCCGTCAAATTTGAGAGCGCTCTTTGTAGAACTGTCTTTATTAAGGCAGTAACAAATTATCAAGCAGATTGTTTTAGCTGTGCACAAATTCTTGTAAATAATTTGTAACCCTGGGCGTAGTTTGCGAAGTAGCGCTACGCGTAGCTACGCAAAGTGCACTTCGCACTAAGCGAGCTACACGTAGCACTTCGCGAACTGCGTAGTGCCCTGTTCGCACTGTGCAAGATGCCGTTTTCAAAGATTGCACAGTGCGGACAAGCATCCGGCACTGTGCAATCATTAAAAAACGGCATCTTGCACAGTGCGAGCTGTAGTTTTCTGCCGCACGAGTAGATTTTTACTCGAGTGGCAGCTTTCTCAATGCGGACTGGTAGTTTCTCATCGCAAGCATACGCGACCACTCGCAATGAGAAACCTGACCTTCCCGTGTTGAGAATCTCGCCGGGAGGTATATTTTCCACGCTCACGATCGGCAACTTGATGTTGCTGATCGCGAACGAGGAAAAGTCTTGCCGGGATGTCATTTTGATTGCTCGCGGTCGCCAACATGACGCTGAGGACCACGAGCAAGCAAACAATGACCGCTGCACTATGCTATGATACGCAACGTGTGTTTGCACTGTGCTACGTGCAAATCGCGTAGCGCAAATTTCGCAAACTACGCGAGCGTAGCGTAGTGCTTTGCCCAGGCTTAATAATTTGTAGACTCTGCGCAGAATTAACTAAAAACAAAGAAAAAGCTCTCAGCTTGGCAGTGAGGTTATTGCTAGGACAGTGAATAAAGAGGAGTACATTTGCTGAGACGTGGGGAACAACTTGCTATAAAATATGTATAAATTTAAGATGAACATCTGGAATATGTAGTCATAAAATATCTCTTGGCAGTACCATTATTCATTTCAAAGTCACAGAATATTGTGAGCAGAACCCTGAAGCAGTGTTTGTGATGCATGACCTGCAGCAAATTTCAACCATCTGGTACATAACATTATACAACATAACACAACATAACAAAGCAAAAAGGAACAGAATTACAAAAAAACATCACCCATAAATCATCCTATCCATAAACATTTGTCACATAAAGCATTAAAAGCCGACTCTGGCTTATTATCTGCTGAATATGACTAACCACTGAGTGTATATATCAATTTTCTCCATAAATAGATAGCCATGAATTCTGTGTGTGTTAATGGTCTATTCCTAAATCACAAGACTAAAGCTAGAAAAGTCTTCAATAATACATAGTTCCATGCGACCAGAATATTACTTGGCAATCAGTAGTGGTTGCAGCAGGTTGCAATTGGAAGGGAATCATTTTAAATAAAGTCCTACTGTGTGTTGATGTCTCATACGGTGTTGCTGTATGCTCATGGAGTAGTAAAACAGGAACATCAGGGGAAAATGTGCATTGCAAGAAAAATAATTAGTGCATAAATGGGTTTTTAGGCACTTTGAATAAGCCTTGATAGAAGATGGTGCTTGGCCTTCTCGGAGACACCAGTTGGCTAATGGGCTTCATAACGTCATTGAAGATTGGCTCCTAAGGTTGCAATGTATGGCTTGTAAACCTATTTCAATCATTCAGTACTTCTGTGGTGGACTTTGACGATATTGACGGAGACTCTGCACTCGCTTGGATGACCTACCGATGCACTCTGTGCCAGTGGGGCTGACTTGGAATCCTTCATTGCAGTCACATCTGTAGCTTCCAATATTATTGACGCAGCGGCCATTTTGGCAAATGCCAGGTTTGGTACGGCACTCATTTTCATCTGTGGAGATAACCGCATTAAGGTTAGTGCACTTTAATGGCTATAAATGAATTATAAAAAGATTATGGCATTCCTCATGACTTCTCAGGTTTGTATTTAACATGCTCAGTGGATTTTTATTTTTTTCATTGTATTTTATTCATTTGCATTTGATTGCTTGCACATTTTATTGCGGAGGGTATTGGACTCTGTAGATAAGAATTTAAAAATATAGAAATAAAATTTGAAAACAGAGAACACAGAAAAAGAATAGAGATTTTTGAAACCGTATACAGCATTCAATAAATAAGGCCCTAAAAGAAAGACACTAACAATGAAATACAGAGTTGCAGGTTGCAACGAAAAATTCCATTGTGGGTCAAATGAGAACGCATCATTAGATACGGACTAGCCTTTTTGAGGTCAGTATTCGAGGTATCCTGAAGCAAGCTCTGAATTGAATATCACCCTCAATGAAAGAACCTTCCTCAGTGCTAAACCCCAAATAAATGTATGTGCAAAGCTAATTGCAATTGATTTGGAAAATATTGATTTTCATATAACAGTACTAATTTTTTTTTTTTACTTGTTTTTTTTCAATTTCTTTATTTCTCAAGATTTTACAAAACAAACGAAAAGCAAATCACGACATCCTGTCCATTGTGAGACGCATACATGGAGTGCAATTGAATACAATCAAATGTTATACTAAATAAATAAATAAATAATTTTAAATAATATTTTAGTAAATATGAATAATTTAGTACTCAGTTTTAAGATTGGCGATGGAGAATAAAGATAAAGAGTTTTCTTTGGATTGATTGTAGGGGATCATTTCCCTACGGGCTACATTCCTCACAGTAGTGTTGTTCCATTAGGGTTCTAGTAATGACCTGCATAGAGCCAATAGGAGCCCTTTGAAATGGCATTCTGTGAAACCAGCTTGGTACGTAACATTACTCGTGTTGAAGAACTCTCCGTAATATATATTGAAAAATAACCATTGCTACAGTTCCTATTCCTAAAATGGTGATAAGAGATTGCCAATGGAAATATTTGTAACGTCACATTTACCACAGTCCATTACAGTTTATCAGGGATGTCCACAGATCTGTAATCTACATTGGTTGCCTCGGAATCTTGACGGGGAATCCATGCAATTTCTAATCATTATTTTCTATCTTATCATATTTAATGTCTCTGATTATGGAAATTCTGACTTTAAACTTATGGACTCACAAATCACAATTATATTTGGATGTTTTGGAGCGAGAGATTGTGTCACTTATTTCACCGTTGTTATTAAACTGCACTGACACCCAGCAACGATGAGGGAACATGTGAATGCCTTTGGGCCGTCTTTTACCCACATTTCATGGTGCCATAATGGAAAAGGCAACTGCATGTCTTAAGGAAGGGCCATATCTTTTTATTTTGTACAAACAGTTCCGCTCTGTTTCCTTTTCTGTCTGCTTGCATGCAAGTGTCATTGAATAGTTACATTGAACGGAGCCACGTGGTGTTGGTCAGGAAGCGTGTGTGCATTTTACTATTAGAATTCATAGTTAGACATCTCTTGGTACCTGCTGGGCACTTCAGTTTCAGATTAACCTTATTGAAGTGAGTGTTAACAATGCAATGTATTATGACCAAATGTCACATCCTTACCAATGCAGCCTTCCCCATCAGGCCTGCGCTGCATCCCTGGTGGGCAGATGCACATGAAGGTGCCAATCAGGTTCTTGCAGACCATCCTGCGTGACTCACAATCATGGAGACCTTCAGAGCACTCATCCAAATCTGCAACCGAACACAAGAAAAATCACGTCTACACATCACTAATAGGAACCTGACCTGGTCATGACTAAATGTAGACCATGATCCAGCCACGTTCATGACTGGCTACTCACCTTGCCTAACGGTTTTGTGAGATCTTCATCTATCAATAAAATGCACCTCAAATTATTGGTGGATAACACTGCTTCGGTATATGGAAAGCCTGTCCACTGTGACCAAATGCTGTTTCCAGTATCCCTTCCCTGAACTGTCTAATGGGATTCATGGCCCTGCCAATGCTCTTGGCGCGCGACTTGCTTCTAATTACCCAATGTACTCTACAGGTAGACTTCCATGTAATTGCAAATGGTGGTCGCAACTAAACTCTGAATAAAATCATAATGTAGTTGTGCTCTCACCCCACCCTGTTAACACTCTGAGACCCTCATCCATTAATGGAGATCAGAGGATGCTGCTAATGTGTCTTCGACATATGCTGAGAGCTCAAAACCCTGTAATATTGCTTACAAAATGCAAGAGTGTATCACAAAGTGTTGAACTAAGTTCTCCATGGATCAGCTAAACAGCGCAAAGCCTTGTGTGGCTGTCGAGGTTGAGAGCTGCACACCTACCTTTGCACATCCTCCTGTCATCTCTGAGGGTGTAGCCAGAAGGACAGGTACATTCATAGCTTCCAAAAGTGTTGATGCAGCGGAAGGCACAGAGAAGTGGGTTCAGGGAGCACTCGTTGATATCTGAAAAGATGTGAGGAAGTCCAGACAGGATTAGGGATGAGCAGCAGAGTAGGGCCAAATGCCTGATTCCAACTTGCCCTTAACCCCTTCGATGCTCATGACGGAACGGTTCCGTCATGAGCATCGGTTGAGCTGTGCTCATGACGGAACCGTTCCGTCATGACCACGCCCGCGCTAGAACCCTTCAGCACCGCGGGGGAATCCGCGCAGCGCTGAAGGGGTTAAAATTGACATCCCTGCAAAAACACCTGTGTACCTAGGAATCACAGTTATAAGTGGGGTGATGTTGATTGCAACCAGTAAATACCAGGTGCAATACCGTTTGCACTCTACATTAAATATTAGCAGGTTAATGGGAGACTATGCCCCAGTATTTACCAGAACATGTGGATTCTTGCTGTAGGAAGTCCCAAAATATGCATGTTATTCCCCAAAAAGTCAGAATAGGTGAACTTCATTGCACCCGATAAATTCCAAACCGCGAGTGCCCGATTTTATTGGGAAACCTTGCAAATATTTAAAAAGAAGTTTCACCTTTCTAAGGTTATTTATGATTGTCAAGGTCCCATGTTACATGGGGATCTTCGCCATCTCCACATCTACTTACGAGGTGGTGCTTACCACTGGAAATTCATAACAGTGTTGTCTTTAAAGTAGAAATGTTTTAAAGCATCAGATAGCCGCTCCCATTGAGGTTGGGCCGTCTTATGCTGTTTATGTCTGATCATGACCCTATGACAGGCTTTACATGCAGAAATATGATACATGCTAATATAGACCTAGTGACTAAGATAGCCCTTCCAGAGCGAAAGACACATTTAATTTTTATTTTTCAGGCACACTACAATGCTAATGGTATTTGTTTCAGAAAAACACATGCCGGAGGGCAGTGCAAGAGTTTGCGCCCTCATTAACAAATCATGTTTCCTACAATACTGAAAGTGACATCTAGAAACCGAAAGGCAGTCGTTAAAATGATGAAAATATCCAGCTCCTCAATCAGAAATTCTTTGACAGTAAGTACCTCATCCTGAGGACTTTTAAATAACAGAGAGAATATCTAGGGCTTGGAGATTTACTGGGGATACTCAGTTATGAACTTTCATTCTTTTCTTGCTTGTTGTTTAAATCCAAAATCAGGTTTTCTATCATTGAATCTTTCCTCCTGTAGCAGGAGCTCATTGGACATGTCTCTTTCTGTGACTTTGCAGGTCAAGTCATGACATGGTTAGGTGAGGTATTCAAGGCCCAAATACAGGCCGAGCCACTGCGCCAGAAGATGGGAATTACGTTCTGGCTGAGGCAGAAGTCTTGATCCTTATATTTGGGGTGGGGATCGTTTCACGCATTAGTATCTTTTTCAAGAGTGTAAACTTTTTCTTTAAGCATATTTAATGCTTGACCAACCACGTCACTATTTCTTGTTTCTTGTGTTAAATATTTTTTCCAACAATGAGCTACACCTTCTGACATGGAAGAGCTGTAATAGAGCAAATCTTATCATAGTCGAAAACAGAGCCTTTCCTCTATTCTTTTAAATATAAAAAGGCCACCTATCTTTCACTTTTGCACCACATTCTGAGATAAAGAGGAATAATTCATCAACATGTTTTTCCCCAAAATGTTGTAAAAGTAACAAATTCTGATTTATTGTCTCCATAACACACAGCAGACCAGGGTACAGACCACATGCAGCTGCTCCGATTTCCCATTTCATATTATTTTGTTTGTGGAATACCAACTGGACCTCTCATTTAGTTTAATCTACTCCAGTTGTAAAATGAGAGCTCTGCTATTTGTTAACTGGTGCCTTACCTTCACATGTCATCATGGGTCCAGGCTCAAATCCTTCATCACATGCACATTCGAATCCACCAACTACATTGGTACAGGTTCCATTCCCGCATGGGTTACCAATTGAGCATTCATCAGTATCTAGGGAAGAAGAGACGTTCAATGTCATCACATTTACCTCAATACTTTCCAGATGGAGTAGACTGTACGTAACTTTTGCTGAAATGCTTCCACCATGTTTTTATACGCAGTGAAATGATGGCAAGAATTAAAATAGACCCAACTGCAACCCGCCCATATTTCCATTTATGTAAGAATGCATGTAACATCAGAAAAAAACAGTGGCACAAGGCAACTCTATCAGGGGTCTGCGTCAGAAAACTGACAGCGAAAACATCAACCTATAAAGATGCCATATCCAGAATATCGACCACCACTAAATCCAGAAGTTACTTACAGAGGTATGTGGAGATTTAAAAGTACTCTTACCAGCACATCTCCAAACATTGGAGTAGTACACCCTCTACTAGATGTGTTCAAAGCAGAACGAGCTACTGCCATTCAGGCAAAGCCCTTCTATGTTCAGACACTGCGTGTTATCTGATTCCGACCTCGTCATGAATTCACATCGGGGGGGAATGACAAGGTCCACTATTGAGTAATGCATGGGGTGAAATTATCACATGGTAAATGCTTATGACGGGGACTGAATTGACTAGGAATGAAGTCCGTTGTTGGGTTGAAAGTGAGTTAACATTTATAAGTCTTCATTTGAACCTGGTTTCTAGTAACTTGAGAAAGTTTCATTTTTAAATTCTGCCCGTCTAATGTCTGAGCTCCAACAACCTTGTCAAATCTGAAGTTAGCAAAAAATCACCATCAGAGGGCGCTGGAATGTCCTATGGGTTCAAGCTCTTGATGTCATCTAGAATATTCTCTAAAGTTACTATTTTTCGCTTTCAATCCAGAGAAACAAATTCCTGTTTCTCAATATGTTAGAAGTTTAACTATTCAACTATAAAAATGTACATTTTACACTCACCAACACAGTTAACACCAGTGTAGTCCAGGTTGTATCCAAAGGGACATTCACATCGGAAAGAACCATCCGTATTGATGCAAACTCCATTGACACAGATACCGGGGTTCTCTGCACATTCATTCACATCTGAGAAAGAATAAAAACAAGTATTATTATACGACGTAAAGCAACCCAGGACCATGGTCAAGCTAAAAAGACTATTTTGAAAGTTACCCTACAGAACGTTTCAGACTAGCCACAAATCTAGAGGAAAGCAAGTATATTTGATTCATTGCAATTATGTCCTGATAGATAGTTGTTTCGAAAGCGGAACTACAATTATAGCTGTATAACCCTTGCCGCCTATAGATTTATCGGAAGAGACAGATGTTTTTTAGCATGTCCTCTTCAAAGAAATGGAGGCAAAAAATATGGTATTTGGGAAAATGCTTACCTTCACGAGTGTCCCCGAGACCAGGAATAGCTCCATGCCCATATGGGCACAGCTCTTGAAAAGCCACTGGGAAAGACAAAAAAATTGCTCCATTAGTGTGAAGTATAAATCTCTGAACTAAGCTGTGAACTGGCTACCTCCTAATAAATTCCCCATAAATTAAGAATCTCCAAAACTCTTAATGCAGGTTTCAGTGCATAAGTATGTCTACATATAAACATATGCAAAGAGTGAGGGTAGGTGAAAAAGTTATCAGTCTGGAATAATCTGGAACAGAATATTAATTGCTGTTATGAGATCTCTCGGAATTTGAAGCCTCTGCTGAACCAGATGTGAGCGGTTGATATGAGATCACGCAAACATAAGATCACTCCAGAGCAGGAGGTTAAAAGCTGCTTTGAGATTACCTCAAACATCAGACAACTCCTGAACGGGCCTTGTGAGCTATTAGGATATTGCAATAAAAATCAAATCACTCGGAAAGGGATGTTGAAGATACTTGAAGGGGGTGTATGCAAGGAGTGCGATAAACCTAAAAGGACATTTAAAAATTAATCTCAATTTAGGACACCAAGGGAATTGAATGATGGCTCATTAAAAATCAAGAAGGAAATTTGATAATGATGGATGATTAAAGTCAAAGAGGATGTCTTTTTCAGGTTCCATTAATGGAGAACTAGATAGAGTTCCGTTCCCGCTTATTTGGTTTGTAGGTCAAAGTAATGAGTAACCCTTCCGAGACTCCAGTACTAAAAGTGAGTACATTGCCTCCAGTCGTAAACTCTAAAACACTCAGGCAAAATAAAGTCCTGCACATTCCTATACTCAGCCTGATCACTGGTTCCATCTCAAAACTAATTTCAGGCTATGTTCTAGCGAGTTGGAATGTGAGCTATCTTCAAGATCATGAGATTACTGCTAATGTAAGAAGTTTTAGTATAATATCTGTGAAATATGTGACAGCCAGCATTGTTAAATCAATCTGCTGCCTTAATTTTCAATCTATGCTATTTGATAAACCACACATCATATTCTCTTATCACAATATAAGATCATTTTCACTGATCATCAGGTGGGACAGATGAGTGGTTATTCTTACCATTTCCTTCCTGGGGGCAGAGTTCACATGGATCGCCCCAGCCCTCCCCGGGCATCTTGCTACAGCAGCAGCGGGCTTTAGTGGTGTTGAAGGCCTTGGGAACAGAGCACTTTCCATTGTCAAAGCGTGTGAAGCAGAAACTCTGCCTGGTATCTGAAGGATCAGTACAAAGATGTTATTACAGGCAAGAGCAGATATTCATTACACTCAAAGTTAATCATTATAGTGCACTCGCTCACCCACAAAAATCTACAAGTACTTCATGCAATGGCCAAGGACACAGTTGAAGAAAACGTCTTATTGTGACATGGATGTATCAATAACATGTCAATTTCAATGTCAATATTGCCCGCATCACACTTGTTCATACCCATACACCAAGTGCAAAATATGCAACTAAATCTCACCTGTGAGACAGAAAATACCTAGAATCAGCTTGTATAAGCTGAATGTAGCTAATACTGCTAAATAATGAACCACGTGACGACTTCCTTTATGTATAAGAATGAAGGTGGCTTACCCATCCATCGATAAAAATGTGTGGGACTAAACCATACTTCTGTGCTAGCATAACACCTGTAGCTATTTCGTCTGCATTAAACCCATTACAAATCATAGTGCATGTGGTTATAACACATACTTGCAACATATATTGTCCAACATATAATGGAGGTCCCAGTGAGCAGAAATATGCTTAAATCTCTTATACTGGACAACCAACATTAATATGTATAAGCTGAGTGTAAATAAATTTGGAGAGGTTGATTTAACCATAGGACGAGTTCTCTTTAAAATAGAGTGACCGGCCTCCCAGACATTCCCTCCAATTTCCCAGTATCTTTGAATATCCCTTAAGTACTGTGAATATCCCTTATGCGTCCCAGTACCTGTGGAATTCCTAAGCACCACTCAGTGAATGAGGATATTCAAAAGACCTCTTAGGGTCATGGGCCTACACTTACCCCTCTGGGTACATCTGCTGATGCTTACAATTCTCACTGACTTCTTTGGTTATAGGTTCACTTTATAACAATAAATTGATCTGGACCAACAGCACAACTTCCAAAGATTTTCAGAAAAGACCATTTACCGAAACACCTCCGTCCGTTGTCAGAGAGGACGTATCCCGGGGGACATATACACTGGAAACTTCCTGGAGTGTTGGTACAGGTACCAAACAGACAGATGTTGGGTTCTTCATCACACTCATTGATATCTGGAGACAAATGGGATATATACAGCTTAGTATGCAATGCACTGCAGTCTAGAGTCACAGGAAATTATTTCCACCTCTGCAAAAGTATCTTTAAAATTAGGAGATAATTGCATGTATTTGAACTTCTTTTCCATGAGGTACATTGCCTTTACACAAATATGCACATAGCTTATTTTTTTAAACATTAAAACCATTATCATTCACTATTCATGAACTGAATCCTTAGATTTTCACAAGTCAAAAAGTTTGCATCCTTGTATTGCATTGTATTGTGCTATTTTGATTTAATTATAATTAGGGCTCCCGGTTTTATGGTATTTTTTTTGTTGACAATTCCGTCTGTATTTATCCATATTTATTTTTTCAACTTTATCTGTATTTATTCATATTTATTATGGGTTTTGTGAGAAAAATAAAGCTGAAACTGGTATATTTCCACATTTATTTAACCAATAAATATGCACTCAAGCTTGAATGCCTGCCTGGTTTCAGTGACATGAACACCCGCAGAAGATAAATCAATGCACTTATATAAAAATATGCACATTTCAGTATCAGCCTTGTGCATATCTACTGCTGTTTAAGCCTCTTTATTAAAATTCCTTTTTTTTAACCCCCTTACCTATCAATCTACACAGCTATTGACCTGGCAGTCTTGGCAAAGTGTATTTAGAATCACTCAAAAAGCACCCAATTTCCGTTTTTATCCACATTTCAAAATAAATACAGACAAGAAAATAAATGGTTTTCGGTCTGTATTTATCTGTAAAATCAGTAAAAACGGAAAACAGGGAGCCTTAATTATAATGCATTTACCATTTATGTAGTGTGTTGTTACCTCTACTGTGATCCTGCTTCTTTTAGTTGTCAAAGCCACCCTTCTGTTCGATCAAATAAAATAAGATCGCCCTCTACAAGTGGTCAAAGCCCCCAGAGGTGGTAATTGTCTAACATAAGTCAAATGGGACCTCCTGAGGTGTAGAGCTCTTTTCAGGAGGGGAGAGCTCCCTCCTTTGGAAGAGTAATATTTAGAAGCAGGAGATTATTAGCTGGAGATAATAATTCAGGCGTGGAGTGTGGCTCGACAGGTGATTGCCTTTGTGTAGTTTTGTACAAGGCATTCTGTTGATGGTCGTTGGCCTTCAGAGGTGGAAAGCACTCTCAAGAGATGTTCAACCAGTGAACACTACCTCTTTCGTGCAGGTGGAAAATCCAGGTATGTTGCTTCGAAGAGGTTTCACATGCTCTACAGAGCTTGGTTGCCCCCTCGATTTTAACAGTAGATTTCAGAGATTGGCAAACAGCCCTGTGGTAGAAGGTCTCCCTATGAGAATCGGTGTACTATCCGAAGGTGAGGTTCTACAGCGATAGTGAGAATGTCCTAGAGATGTGGGGACAAACCTCAAGAGATGCAAATGAACTTCTAGAGGTAGATGGTCCTCCAGATATGTAGATTATACTGCAGATGCGTAGCATGGACTCTGGGGACACACGGACATACAGCGGCGAAGAGCCCTCTTCAGATCTGTAGCTTGCCCTCTACACACGACAGTATGTCTAGCAGTTGTTCAAACCTTTATTATCTAACATAATTAAATATATGTCTAGTAACCTAGAAATGGGGATATCACGTACCAATGCAGTTGTCATTCTGTACTTCATATCCTGGAGGACAGATGCAGCGGAAGGCCCCTTCCAGATTCTGACACGTTCCTGGTGAGCAGGTGCCAGGTAGGCTTACACATTCGTTAATGTCTGAAAAAGCACAAACGAGTCAAGAGTTACTCATTATAGCGATGTTTATTGCGTCATGTCACTGGCAGGAAAAAGTTCTAAATGGATTTTTTCAGAAATGCCAAGTGGAAAGAAAATGCATGTAGAGCCAAATAAAGAAAATGCAGACCAAAATTGCCTGGTGATATTAACTTGATTTCTGTAATATGAGAATGTAGTTTTAGAACCAGAGATGCTGTAATGAAACCGCACACATTACAATTTACTTGGCAGTACTTACTATACCTCCTGGAGGACATCCATCAGCACGAAATCATTAGGTCAAGTCCCATTTCACTAATAGTTCTTCCATTAGCAATCATTACTACACAATTCCAAAGAAAAAACTCAATACATCTAGTGGCAGCCGAGCAAGTTTTTAGTCCCAGAGGTCTGGGACTTTCACATACCATTCTACTCGCTCAGACTCTACTGAGATAAGCGAATTAAATTTTTTTTCACAGGTCTCGCCACTGCGCGCACACACATGCATATTTTACCACCACAATCTCACATCTTGTAGGTACCTTGAATGCATTAATGAGGATAACCAGCAGCAGATGTTACTCACCAACGCAGTTCTTCCCATCAGGCGTGATCTCGTATCCCTCATGACACAAGCACTGGAAGCCACCAACATCGTTTATGCACTGACCATTGCGACAAACTTGGCCAATCAGGGACGAGCACTCATCAATATCTGTGTAGCGGAGGGTAACAATAAGACTGATTAGCAGAAGTAAGCGGGCTTTGTACAGTTTTGCTGGGCAATTTCTGATGATCTTATAAGGCAGACCTATTTGCACTGGAATTACAGTAACATATGTACAAACTGTGCCTGGCGTCTCTACCTCTTATGGAAAAATGACAAACAATTCCCAATGTTTAGACGAAAGACATATACTGAGTGTTGGAATAACCCCACACATTAAATGAGAATATTTTGAATTGTTACGGTCCCACTTTACACATGTGATGAAGCTTCAAGTCAACAAGAAGGTCACTTTCTAATGTACTTAGAAAAGGTGTGTTTTAATAATAGTAGAGAACTGGTACCTTGAAAGAGCAGTGATGATCTTATTTCCAACACACTGGAAGGTGTAGAACATTTTTAAATCTTATATAGCCAACTACTACCGCAAGCATCTGAAGGCATCGTCTGATGACCCTCCACAGCCATTGTTCCCCTGGATGGTCCAAGAGGTGAGCTGATATCCACTTCATTAAAGAAGAGTCTCTATATATTCAGGGCCACTGGAATTATGTGGCAGGGGAGGGTCATATTATGCTGCAGTGTTGACTATATTATGCAGCGAGAAAATGAAAATTATGTGGCATTATTCAGCACATTTTATGATAGTATTACTTTATTATTTGGCTTTTTTCCACATAATAACACTGTCTGGTTATCGATTTCACTTTATTAGGATCAATGTAACACCCAAATACAAAAATATGTAACTTAAAAATGAGCAGTCAACTATTGCAAAGGGCTCTCCAGTGCAACAGGAACATGTGTCACCATGTTTTTAGTAACTTTTTATACCTTTGAGCTAGAAACTAATTTTTTGTTCAAATCTGCAGATTAGGCAGCAGATTAAGTGGCACATGCGGAAAATTCATAATTATGTGAAAAAACGCCGCAGGTGCAGAATGGCCCTGCATATACCTAGTGACTCAAAAGACTTCTTTGAAGAAACGTAAGTTGCAAATGTTCATTCATGTTTTGTTGAAGACCCCCACTCCCATTGTATTGTCATTTCTGTGTACATTGGGATAAGGCCAGAGGGCTAAACCAGAAGATGTCCAATTTCCTACTTCAATGTTTTAGAAATTGCTATATTTATACGTCTATTGATGCAAAAATGATTGAAATGGGTAAAAACAGGTGGAGTAGTAGTAAACCTCAAAGACATTAGAGTTTCAGAGACTGACGGAAAGAAATAAGGACAGTGAAAGGCGGACGTCAGGGCAGAAGTCTTCCAGCGCATCCTTTAATTAAGAACTGAAGTGAGAGGCAGTGTGAAGTGCAAGTGTGACAGCCATATTGGATTAGGGCAAAGGTGGCAGACATGGGGGGGGCAGTTGAGGGTAAGATGAGGAAAGAGACGTCCTCAAATACATAAAAAAAACTGAAAAATTAAGTGAAGCACGGATGGGGCATCCACGGAGAGAGGGAATCTTTAGAGAAATGTTGCCTAAAGGAGAACTTAGATTGCAGAAGTTTCACTAGGTGTGCAGTGGTAATAGGAAATGAACGATGAAGCATCAGAATTGAGGCAGGATACTATAAGAAGATTAGTATGTGGCTTAGGAGGAAGGAAATTAGAAATATGAACCCACTGCAAATACGCTGTAGATCAATCGGAAACACCAACCCTGATCAACATTTCTGCATAGTCTGTTTTTTGTTCTTGAAAAAGTTGTCTGACACCACATGGACACCAAACAATCTATGGAAATATCTCTAGGTTTATCTAAGGCAGGCTTCTCCAAAGAATAGCTAGTGAGATACCGCCTGTCCGTAGCTCTCCTGTGTCATGCCCATCCTTTGCCTGGCTGAATCACTATATGTAGGCCAAAATTCAGTCTCATGTGTGTGTTCTTGGATCTTATAAACCAATGTTCAAAAGCTGATATTTGAGTGATAACTCCCCCAAAAGCCATTTTGATTTATTACTTGTATTATTACCCTGGTGTCACAGGCATAACAACTATGGCTGTTATGCATTACCCATGAAGAGGCATTCCAAGCTGACAAAGCCTGTCTTACGTTATTGTTGGCAACCCCGTCTGATGCGCGGAGGTGATGATGGCTTGCATATGGTGGCCCCTACTGTAATCTTGTCTGATTTGGTCACAGTTACATCACTAATAAAAATAGTAGCCCGAGATGATTTTCTTTGAATATAAAAGTAGCTCTTATTGCAGAAAAGGTTGGAGACCCCTAAGCTAAGTGATTCTCCAGCACACATACCAAACAGAGGCTAAGCATGATCTAAAAAAAAAAAAAAAAAATGTAACTGCATCCTGATAAAGAAGAAAATGCTAAATATAGCACAAAAGACAGGGGATGTCCAAAAATGAGGACATAAGAGAGAAGAAAACAGGATATGAGTCTCAAGGGATGGGAGCGAGTTGTCTGCTCCTAAAGGGACAATACACGGGTGCTTATTGGTCTTCATATCTTAATATAAGTATTTTGATAAAAAACCTTGGTTGTGCCAAATTGTTTGATAACAGGCAAACATTTTAGGTTTTATTTCTCTTTTGGTACTGTGGTGCCACTTGGAAGCATTTCCAGCCCCAACCACTAGATGGCGAAGTAAAGCACAGCATGTGAATCCAGAATAGTTGTGCACTGTAAAAACTTGAAAAAGTGTGGGGATGAATGATTTTTCACTTACATCGTTGCTGTAATAGGAACCACGGGAAAGCAGAAATTTATGTTTCTGCATTACACTCTGGAAATCAGAACATTTAGGGAGGATTGCACCTCGAATGCACATGAGATGCGGTTCCCGAGCGGATCATTTGTAGGTATCAGACGAAGTTCAGGCTTTGACGAGGGTTTGACTAAAAGCGGACTTCCCGTCAGGTGAACCATGGAACCTAGGCTTCAACAGTAATAAACTACATTAGGATTTCCAGGTGGTATTAATTTTGTACCGCACCTGTGAATAATCGTGCGATTGAGGCACTGTATATGAGTTGGGTTTAGCAGACCAACAGTAAGAGTAGAACTAGATATCACTAATATCATATTCTAGGTCCTGATGAATAGCCGTAGGGGTAGGCTAGAAACATGTCGACCGTTAGGATTTGGGCACATTAATCCCATGAGTCCTAAAGTTGTTCCCCTTTTTTTAAAGGGTCAGAATGAAAGTAGCATCACCCTCTAGCCAGGTATTTTTAAACACACACCTTCCTTTACCTCACTCCTCCTTAGCAGAATCGTCTGCCTCACATAATCATTACATTCAGTACTTCCGCGTAGTTCGTTTGGTCGCAGCACGCCCCGTTCCGTAGCGGAACGGAAAGGACTCTATGATGAAGCATGCCACCAAGGGGCAACCCTGGTGGGTGAGGGTTTTACGGAAAACTTTATGGTTTTCTCCCAAAGTGAAGGAACAAGGAAATTAATAACTCCACACAGCAAGAGGCTGGGTCCTTTGTTTTGTTCAGGTCACTTTACAAGACTTCTGCCATGAAGCTGGGACACAAAAAACGTCCACCTCTGGCACCAGACTGGGGCATGTGATTCCTTAAGCCGCAGACCTGACCAATCTGAAGACATCTGTAAGAAGTGTCTTTTTTGCTCTATGATCACAACTGTCTCTATGCAAAATGATGTGAAAAATGGTAAACAACGTTTACCAAAAAACCTTTTCCCTGCAGGTAATTACAACGCGGTCGTTACAACGACTGCGTTGTAATTCCGCATACCATTACTCCTCAAGTCGGAACAACGACTTGCGGAGGGGGGGAGAAGGTGTTGGATTTAAAATCCAACACCTTCCCTACTGTCCGCACAGACTGGAGTTGGAATAGTAAATTATACTATTCCAACATCCAGCGCCCCCCTCCGCAAGTCGTTGTTTCGACTTGCGGGGTAATGGTATGCGGAATTAAAACGCGGTCATTCTAACGACTGCGTTGTAATTCCCTGCGGGGGAAAAGACTGCGTGATAACGAGGTACAATCGTGTCTCTTCCTGCATGTGCCACAAAACACTCCTTTCCTTAAAATGTTTTATTTGAAAGCAATTTGAAAGGAAAAACACAGTGAAAGCTCTTATTTTCAAATAAATTATTATCTTTTCCTTTTTGTTTAATATAAACCTTCAAATCCATCACTATACTTGATGAAAACAAAGGATGAAAATGATGAGAATTTAGAGGATACTTTCCGGTAGCTTACCCATGCAGTCGTTGTTGTGAGTGAGCTCAAATCCAGGGAAGCAGAGGCAGTTGTAGGATCCCACTGTGTTCTTGCAAGTTCCATTGCCGCAGGGTTGGCGGTCACACTCATCAATATCTGCACAATCGAGAAAAAACATGAAGCGAAAAGTAATCAGTATCTCTAAGCGGTGCATCTAGCTAAAAGCATCGGCCTGTCAACCGTTCCTTCAGAGGCTCAGCTTGAATCTGCATGCTGATGATTCGATGGTCTCTGGCTATTGAGGGATTCCCTGATCCATAAATGGTGTGGAGATTTTCTACACTTGTTATGAGGTGCCTCCTTAACCCCTTCGATGCGCATGACGGAGCGGTTCCGTCATGCGCATCGGTTGCGCTGTGCGGATGATGGAACCGCTCCGTCATGGCCCCGCCCACGCACGAACCCTTCAGCACAGCGCGGTAATCCGCGCCGCGCTGAAGGGGTTAAAGGGGCAATGAGTGTAAAGAATAATAACGAGGTCTCTTGAACCAGTTCTTCTCAATCAATAAGCGATCGTGAAGATTGTTTTGTGTGATGGGGTCTACTAACAAGGAGATGTCCTGAAATTATTGGGAAACATTTTTATCATTTGAGCCTTGAAAGTAATGGTGGACATTGATAGGCCATTGTAAATTTCCAGAAAGACTTTCAGAATGAGCAAAAGTGGTCGATAAAATGTGCCTTCCTGCCTTCTCTGCAGACTTTTCAGTTAAACATTATATTTTCATTACAAAATCTAAAAAAACAAATGCCTTGATAGAAAATTATGCAATATTGTATTACAGAAGACACTTTAAAATTGCATCACATTTTTCATCATGTTGGATGTATGCACTCTTGTGCATTGACAGCTAACATTGGATGAACTGCAAACGTTAAGTGTTTTGATTGTCTACCCTCACGTAATTGTCGGATGGACTTAAGTTGCTTTGCAGTCATTAGGCTGAAAATAGTGAAATATTGATTTATGGATAATCCAGACAAGCCGAACTGTTCTCCATCTCTGGCCAAAATGGGCACCCAGCTGCGGCTAGAGTGGGTTGTCTTAGCAAATGTCCATACATTGTTCTGTTAAGTTCAGGGACAAACACATAAAGTAACATAAATTGGGAAGGTAGAAACTGAAATAGGCGTTGTGTTTCTAACATAATTCCTGGTCAATGTAGTCTTCCCATTAAATCATACAATAATTTCTCACATCTAGAAATTAATAGACTTGTGTTTCATTATATATAAGGAGGGTTTTGAGAAATCCACTTGTCTGAAAAATCTGTCTTCATTGTCAAAAATATGTATGATGCTAAGGTGGCAAGAGGGAATAAACATTGTGAACTTCAATTCACAAAAGGAAAGCAGAAGTGATTTCACACACCTTTTTTCTGCCAATGAGAGCCCAGGCATGTCCCTTTGTCCCACCCTTATCTCCTCGACAGAGTAGCTTCCAAAAGTAAACATGGTCCTAGGAGCAAAGTTTACTTTCTGTTCTTCCTACTGTCTTTGAAACCTAGGAAGGGAGTGGGCGTATCGGGAACATCAAAGGGCAACCATGGGATAAAATCGGCTACTGCTGTTGACCACCGGTCATGGCAGACATTATAATTGCCAGTAAGAAATTACTCATTGCTATATTTGGAGGTAATTGGTCACAAAGCCTTTATGTGATCTCTTCTCACCGTGCAATTTAATCTTGTGTGAGTTAAATAGAGACAATCTATGGACTGAAGAACAATTATTTACCAAGGGAATTTTTGAGAGTGAAAAAGGATTGAAAGTAGGCATCTCACCCATGCACATGGTTTGGTCACTGGTGACTTTGAATCCATTGTGACAGACGCAGACGTAGCTTCCCTCTGTGTCAACGCACTCGCCATGGCTACAGACATTTGGGATCTCCTGGCATTCGTTGCGGCCTGAATGTAAAATGGAGTGCAAAAACATAACAATCAAATGAGAATTCAACACACACATCTACCATTCCACATTATGATCATTTGCTAGAAGATTTTTTTCATTGAAGTTGCTATATACACACTGTAATCAAAAAGCATTCTTCAGAGTGCATAAATATCTTTGTGTTAGCTTGACAATCTTTGGTGCCCTGTACAAAATCCAGTTATTCTGCATGTCAGCAATCGAACCCATATCACAAAACAAAACTTACATGTATCCTAGTACAGCCAGTTGACAATATATCTAGAAATTACTTAGTAAATGAGTGTATTAGTTTTGTCACTTGTCATCTTGATAGTTTGGGTCAAAACTATTTGAATCCACTATGACATCTGTCTTAAAAAGGTTACAGCATGTTTTGGTTTCTATTGGTGCAGCTCCAAGGAAGCAATGTATTGTAATAATGTTTGAAGAAGGAGCAGCCTAGACCCCACAGTCTCATGAGGGGTTACCACCGCCACTGCCATGCTTGTACCACAAAGAATTGAGCATACTAAGCAGAGTTAGCATGTCTTTACTGACGAGAAAATACATCTCAAAAGAGCTCAATATCTACCGAAGGTCAAATAAATTCTCAGAGAAAGATCTGCATTTACTGAAGGCACAGTGGCAAACATTATAGCTTCCCCATTTATCTGCATCTACACCATTCCAGTAATGGCTGATAGGCAGGGTAGCAGAGACACATAGGAGGAGCAGAACTGCCTACAGGACCAACCTTGGTTTCAAATTTAGTAGGTCTGAGGGATGCAAAGGTGGAATGCGTGAGTGACACCTATGGAGGACAGGATATCCCGTCCGCCGTATTACAAGTCCATTATATCCTATGGTACTTGTAATTCGGCGGACGGGATATCCGTCACATTTGTGATGGAGTAACCCGTCCGCCAAACTCTAAATCAGGCCCTAAGTGTGAGTATTTTCTGCACTGCTGTAGTCTTGATGTCTGTGTGAGGACAGCAAGCACCACCACTGCACATTCTCTACCTATTCCGTGTAAGTAAAGAAAGCATGCACTGATGTTCACTGCTCCATACAAATTATCTTGCTGTTTGTGTATGTGTGCATTTGTGTATATGAAGTTTAGACACTACTGTCAGTGAAAATTACATGGTAGCATCTGGTTCTCCCTATGAGCAAAGTCTGCACTCTTTCCTAGAATGAACTAAATAAGTTTGCATTTGATGTCTACTTGTCTACATGTGAGTGAAACCTGCACTGCTGCTAGACACCTATGCCTATACTCTGCCCTTTTGAATTTTCAGTAGGTGGCCACTTAGTGTATGAGTCTGAAGGCTCCATCTTGGTAATTCTAATTAGCTATTGTGAGCAGATATATAAACACAATGAACCAAATTTCCAGGGCTTCTGAAAGATTCTACAGCTTACCGATGCAAGCTCCGCTGGGAGACAGCTTGTAACCTGTTGAGCACTCGCACCGGTAGCTTCCGGGGATGTTGATGCAATCGGCATTGCGCTGACATAGGTTCTCTGCACCGCTGCACTCATCAATGTCTGCAAAGATGGAAATAACTCATGTTTAACCTGTACATTCATCATGTAAACAGAATCAAAACTCTTGCAAAGATGTTGTGTGGCATGACTTTCAACAGACGTGTTTAGTCGTATAAGCCTCATTACATTTAGACCCTCTGTCTCTTAACCTAGAGCATCGTGATTAATTGCGTTCAGTAGTTATTCTTGGACTGCACACTGCCAGGTGATTGGTGATATGTGTTTGTGGTATAACTTGAGCATTTCTATAATTTATTTAGTTTTCTCCCTTAACTAATATTCCATTACATGCTGCATTCAGCACTCTGCATGTAAATCAAAAAATAATTTATAAGCAACCAGCGAACACGCCCCAAATAGCGGAAAACAGATCAAGGGGAAATGCAATCTCAGAATGTAGTCACTTAATAGATGAGTCAATTCACCCGAAGACGTACATCGAACAGTGGTCGAGGCTAAGGCTCTAAATAGGCAGACATTCGATGAATGTACCGACTCAATGAAACTGATTAGTAAATACGGCAGACTTGACACAGTGGATGGCATTTCATACATTGCGTGACATTGATGGAGTGAAATGCTACGGGAAAATAAACAAGTGGTCCATGGTTGCCAGTTCCACCAGTAATTTTTAATTTTTTTAAGGAGCTTCGGTTTCACACTCATAACCATGGACGTCAATTTGCCAAAATGCCAGGGGTAGGGAAGTGACATCACGTGCCATTTGGCCTCCACTTTTACTCACACACACATACTTACACATACACACAAATTCACACATATTAACTCTCTCACTCATAAACACACTCTCACTCGCAAGCACGCACACAACATACATTTAAAAGCATTTTTTATTTACCTCAGCCGCCATGGAAGGGCATATTCCAGCATAAAGTACTCAATTTTTATTACACTATTAGTGAATAATATATTTTGTTAATTCACTATTAGTGTAATAACAAAATGACAGGAAATAAAGAGAGTGGAGCCCCAGCTGCCCCAGTATTCCTGGCACTGAATTTGCCACCTCTGAGGCCAGGGGTCGCGAAGGCAGTGCCAGGGTTCGTAAAGGCGACCCCTGGTGACCCCTAAATGACATCCATGCTCCCTGTATTTCCATTCTGCCGGAGTTCTACCAGCATCCCTAACTCGAGCGGCAGGAGCAACTGGCTAGAGCCTCTTAACCAAACTCCGCAGGACTCATAATGAGGTCCTATGTGATCTAAAGCCTTAGGCATCAGAAAGGAGGCACTAGTTTGCTCCTACTAGTCACAATCGTTGCCATCCCTAAGTAGGGAAGGATTTGGCAACGTGTCACCTTTCACTGGTACAGCAAATAAATAAAATTATGAAACCTTAAGAGAAGCCATAATACACGTTGTTAGGTCAGCCTCTGGTGCAGACACTTCCTTCAGGGAGAAAGTCACCTCTATACGCTACCCTTTTGAAGCATAAGTTTCTCACGCTGGAGATACCATTCCTGTGCATTCAACGAGTGGTCATTACCTTCACAGATGAGTAGGATGTTGTTGTAACTGAATCCCATTGGGCATTCGCACCGGAAGCTGCCGATCTGGTTAATGCAGACACCATTGGTGCAGATTGCTGGGATCTCACTGCATTCATCGATATCTGTACATGAAAGAGGATAGGGATTTTAAGAATACTGTTAGTGAGAATCACAGACGTCTGAGCTTGTGTATACAAATAATGTCTACATTAAGGAGGTGTGAGCTGAACTGGATTACAATGCCTAAATTAAGGAGGTGTCAGCTGAACTGGGTTACAATGCCTAAATTAAGGCGGTGTGAGCTGAACTGGATTACAATGCCTAAATTAAGGAGGTGTGAGCTGAGGTGTGAGCTAAACTGGATTACAATGCCTAAATTAGGGAGGTGTGAGCTGAACTGGATTACAGAAATAAAATAATGCAGAAAAAAAAGTTGGAGGTGATTTTGAAGCACTAACTGGGCCTATTGTTGCAGATTCTGTTCTTAAACCGCCTGCCACACAAATATTACCTTTGATCATGTTATGACGTGGATTTGAGACAAATATTTCATACTGTGTTGTAGTTAGGCTTAAGGTATGTTCACTTCCAAGCCTGTTGTTTAGCCTTATTGAATGTTTCTCTAAGTATAGGCATGACTAATAAATATTTCAGAACGGACCTCCAATTTATAAGGGTGACTTAAAATGAGCAACATATGAAACTTTTTTTTTTTTACTTATGTGTAATGCTTAAAAAGATTTGTCATAGAACTCAGAAATGTGGAGTTGACTGTAAGCCATAGAAATCTATGGTGTGTCAGTCAGTGGCGCAGTCAGTGTACTACAAAAAAAGACACAGAGCACCACTGGTTGTGCTTCTGAAGCATTTCTTCTGTCCCTAGCCATCTGTTCTGTCTTCTCCAAGAGCAAACAAATCAAGGCGGAACTTATTGTGATCCATCAAAGAATACAACTCTATTGAAAGACAACAAATGTCTCAGAGATAGCTCAATATACAGATAATATAAAAAGAGTCTTAGAGACAGTTCAATATATACCGAAGGCAAACATCAAAATTGACTGAATATAAAAATATTTTAGAGACAGATCGAAATCTACTGAAGATAAAACAAGTGTCTTAGAGACAGCACAATATCTAATGAAGGTAAAATAAATTGTCTATAAATCAGTTCAATATCTACTGAAAAGAAAAAAAGTTTCAATCGATAGCTCAATATCTGAAGGTAAAATAAAATTTGAGCAAAAGATCAATATTTACTGAAGGCAAACACATCTTCTAGAGACACTTTAATATCAAAAGAAGATAAAACAATGTCTTGGAAACAGCCCAGTATCTACTACAGGCAAACAGTGTCAATGAAAAGTGGCCAAGGGTCACAGCTCATGGGTAGAACAAGAAGCACTTTAACTGATGTTGGAACCTGTTCTCCACTAACACGATGAATTAACTTTGCATTAAGTACCAAATGAAGGCATTGCTCATTAAGGATCTTTATCCTAAATATATTAATCTATGTTAATATCACAATGATGTTTTCCTTCTTGGACTAAATAATATGTTATTTCTTTGCAAAGAGTTTCTGGTATCAGGCTATAATTTGTTTCTAATTAAAAGAAATATGGATTTATGTTCTTTGGGTCTATTTGCCGTATTTGATTTTATGTCAGCTTCAGTGTTAACACTGAAGAGGTCTCCTTGGAATGACCCGTAGAAGTTGTTCATGAAGCAATATTTGTACACATCGTACATTTCCTGAGTGTCATCTAAGCCTCTCTGTCACCTCCCGCATTAATAAAGTCACAACTCTGCTTCAGCACCTTACTTCTGCTGAGTAAATTGAAAACCTTTCTCCTACCCTCGCCTCTAGGCTGCTACCTATACACATGTCCTGTAAGTAATCAATCACTGTAACTGACTGGTCTAGGGATATGACAAAATATCATGCACTTCATTCAGTGTTTGCAGCTGGTCGATGTAAGCAGCCATAAAGCACTGATATAATATCACACAATAATTAAAAGCCAATTTATTGCATCACGGTTCCTCCACATACAGAAACCATCTTATCTGTTGATTTACTCTGGTAATCCGAGGCTTCCTTGGACACACGAAAAGGCCACTTTCATGGTAAATTTAAGCTCAAAAGGAAACAAATCAACGCCACAGTGGCATACCATTCCAAGAATATCCAAGACAATTACAACAAACCACAAAATGATGGAAGGAATGTGCAAATCTATCTCAGTCACTGGAAATCATTTGAGCCACATTCCAGTCTATCGGTTTTCACCCACCGCGCCACTCTACAAAGAGACTAGGTATAGGCAAATCTCTATTGCTTCCTAATCCTATAGGAATAGTCAGTCTGAATCCTCAGCCCAGGACCCCTCCATATAGGAAAACAAACAACCTCAATCATGCTGTGGGCCATGCAAATGGCTGTCAGTAACAGTTTTACAATATTTAAGGATGCTGCAAACAATTGTCTGCTCTTAAATCGCACAATATTGGAAAGTATGTATCACATGTACTCACCAGTGGGCTTTCCTGTGTGGATGTCGATGATAAACCCAGGGGCCTGGTTCCCGCACAAGATCTGATATTCAGCTGCAGTAAAAATAGAATATGTTAGATCAACCTGTGAATGAGCATGTTCATTAATAAGGTTTATGAAGTGTTACTGCTACGTAGAAAATAACACAGGTGTCCTTCTAGTTCCATGCTTACTTCTGCATGGGTTATCGCCCTGCAGTAAGGACTGGCTTTAGCCTCGTCTTTAGGGTTGGCTAGCACCGTTATAACTCTTATGACTTGTTCTAGACTTGCACGCTTTTTATAGGCTTATACAAACTCCTGGTTGGGATTGACTGACCAATAGTGCTAATTTTGGGGTTTCAAGTTCTTAGTGACTAGGACGAACATAGGTGTTTGTTGTAGGTTCAGGTCTACTACTGTCAGGCCCAGGCAATAGACACTATGATGGGTCTAGGCTCATACTTAAGAAGTATAGGGGCACGGTGTAGTTCACAATGCTCGATCTAGGCTTATATTCCCTGCAGATCAGGACAGGAGAGAGTGCACTGCCCTGCTCTTGGCTGTTACTGTTGGCTGGAACACAGAATAGCTCCACGTGGTTGTGTTTGTTCTAAGCTTATGTTTACTTGTGGATGGGCCAGGTCATATCTCATAGTGTTTGTTTTAGGGTCACACCCTTACCTGTTGTTAGAACAGGGCTTAATACAGACCCTGCTTTCTAGGATCATACACACAGCTTTCTAAACTGGTATTACATATACTGATGACTCGGACAGGACATAGCTCAGGGCGCTGGTTCTGGACTCATACTTACTACTGGCTGGAACTGGACACGGCTCACAGGGCTTGTTCCAGGCTTTGCCAATGTTGTACGAGCAGCAACACATCTTCTTGGTCATGTTAAAAGACAGCTCATTCTCGCATGTGTCATTAAAATGACGGTAGCACACGCTCTTCCTCATGTCTGCAAAGCATCAAAAGGCAAAAAAAGTCAAGAGGAAAGCTTTTTATGAGATTTCAAATAAAATACTTCACTGACAAGTATTTACTGACAACACTAGTGGAGCAGTAGATCACCAGTGTACAGTGCCAGCAGTGCACAGCGGCTCTGCTCCAGTGACACTAGGTTACACTTTTTATTCTTTCAGTGAGGCGAATATTTCTATTCCTACCCATGCAGTTGTTTCCTCCATTGACTTGCATGTACTCCGGAGGACAGACACAAGTGTAGTTTCCAAGCGTGTTGTAGCAAGTGCCTGGACCGCAGATTCCGATGTGAGCACTGCATTCATCAATATCTGAATAACAAGAAATGCAGAGAAAACAAGATTTTAAAATTAATTTTAGGGCTTTCTACTTTTTTTCCAAGGCCATAACTCCTAACAAGAAAGTTTTAAAATGAAGAAACCTTTCTAATCACGGAAAATGTTTGTGTATACACTGCTAAAATCCGTTCTGATCGGCTCTATGTCGTATATGAGTGTTTAACGTTGGAGGCAGGACTGTATTTGGGAGTACTCTTCCGTGAATATCAATGTGAAGGGAACGTGCAGATCCATAACAGGTCAATATAATTTGATAAGTAAGGAGAAGGATGGGTCCGATAATCATCGCTAAAGACCAGGCAGTCTGATCTAAGGATTCTACAGCCTCCTTGTAACCAGCTTCTCTCAAGCAAGCACAGGTTCTTCCTGGTAGCCCATGCCATCTGGAATAACATTCCCTTATAATGACGAACAACAAAAGATGCGGCTGACAACATGCGTACAAAATTCGTCAACCAAGATAGTATCAAAAACATAAAAAGCAATAGCTGCAATACACGTCAACCTGCCATTGTTTGTTTCTTTACTATATAATCTCTTGAATCTTCTCAGGGCATTTGGTTTTAGAGATCTAACTATATAAAGAAGCTAAGATTTAGCAGAGTATCAATTCACAGTGTCAGATGAAGGTGAGTGAGTGCCTACATTTTCCCAAAACTAGCAGTGAATGTAACCAGAGATTTTCTTACCTTCACAGATACGGGTGTCTTCGTTCAGGTAGTACCCTAGCGGACATTCACACTGGAAGCTGCCGAAGGTGTTGACGCAGTTTCCTCCTTGGCAAAGGCCTGGGAGTTCTTGGCACTCATCAATATCTACAACAGCAAAACATACCATTATGATAGGAACTGTGTTCGCTTAAGGCACTTCTAGTGGCAATAAAGTGAATCTCATGTCTGTGTCGATTTTTACCAGATCATGATTGAAGCACGTTGTATCAGACACCTTCACTTCCAGCCCTTTAGAGAAAGGGAGTGACTATAAATCTCTGAATTTACCTCCATGAAACTTAGTACATCAGTCAGTGTAGTGATCCCTAATTTAAAAGAGATTTTGCATAATACACCACCTGTGTTTTGTTTCAGACTGAGCTCTTGAAACCGTGGCTTTGTGGGGTGGAAGTGTCCAGTGCTGTAAAGGCTCAACTCCTGATGTGGCTACAGATGTGAGCATTGGAATTCCAGCTGAACCCTTACTCTCTGGGCATGGTTGCACTGTCCGATATTCCTATTTGGGATGATAGTGTTTGGATTTACATTTTGAAGAATTATTGGCGAGTCCCTTTTTTAGATGCAGTTTGGATTTTTAGAGCCGTAATCTTGAAAGGATTAACAGCAGCCGCATGTTGATAAAATTCAAAGCATGACCATGGAAATTTTAGTGAGAGCAAGATTATTTAGTGAGAGTAGCAGTTGGCATAATTAGCCTGAAAATATGCTTGGATTTTAAAAACAGGAAATAGAAAGGCATCAGTACAGTTGTATAACTTAGCTTTCTACGAGTCTAGCCCCATTTTAAGGTCGTAAGCACGAAAGCCGAGGCATAGTTCAACTTAAGACACTCTTTGAGTTTGACATCGCATTTCTATTTTCAAGGAATGAATCTCCTCTCAACATGGCAAAAGGGCACAAGGCAAATGCTTCTGACATTAAAAATAGTTTTTCCTTGATGCTTGAAAAAATGTAGCCCATTTACTATTTCTCTTACCAGAATACAAATAAAAATGAAAGAGAAATACATGCATAATAAAAATCCTAAAAGAGCATTCTATAAACGTCCTTAATACTGCCCTAAAAATGTCCTTTGATATCCTAGCTTTGGTTGTGTCAGAATGATATATATATATATATATATATATATATATATATATATATATATATATATATACACATATATATATATATATTTATTGCAAGAATAATTTTTCTGTATAAACAATCTATTATCACAGCTCAGAGTACGTGGGTTTTCATGCTCAAAATGGTCTTGCACTTTGCACTGGCCGAAGAGGATGCAGTTGCCGTTTGAGATTGAAAGCGGTCTACTAGTGAAGCTTACACTTTGTTTGTGCAGGGTGATGACATCGTGGGAGCATACAGAGGTCTCACAGAAAGCTGCATGCTTCCCAAGCCGTTCATGACGAGCCACAGTTTGTGTCTTGTGACCCCATGCACTTTAATGGACAGAGTTTGCAATGATGATAACATACCAGTGCAAAGGCTGGGTCTCCTTCCCATGGTTAGCTGCAGTTTACCATGTGGGTAAGCTCTGATTCCCTTCCTATTGTAACAATGCGTTGGGTGGTTAGCGCCTCACTGCAAACACTGCTGTTGTGCTGCGAAGGATTAGCAAATCCCATGTAGACAAAATTATGAGTATTGTGATGTGAGAAGCCTTTTTACATATTGTTTCCTTTGTTATCAGCCCCCTGAAGTGAAGCCTTTTGAAGTGACCTTTCGGTGTGTACAGTGCAGGGAGCATCCAGCTTGGTGTGGTATAAGAAGCAATTTACATCAGCTTCAGCTCACCCTCTAGAATAACCGTGATTGGGTTGGGACGGAAACCTTCTCCTCCGGGACACAGGGTCTTGTACTCAGCTGCACAAAAAGAAACACAAGAAACATATTAAATGAAGCAACTATATTACAAATCCAACTATTTAATATCCCATCGAGCAGAACCCCTGGGTTATTAAAAGGTACTCCTGTGGACATTCAAAGTCCTCTGTCCGAAGTGTTCCCAAATTTTACCTTCAAAGGCGCGGGCGCTCAGCTAATCACACCCAGTATAGATGTCAAGTTTGAGCTGAGCACATTTGATCTCTCGCTATTAATCCCTGTTCTCATTCTGCCACTCGCATACAGAGGAAATAGACTAAATAACAATGCTGTTGACTTATGGAGGCTTGGTGCATGAAAGTGAGGCCTCATTTTGGGAAGGCAAAGTTCATGGGCAGTCTCATCTGAAGGTCTTTACCTCTTTTTCTTTCACACACACTATCTCTTTCCCACTCACACTCTCTCTCTGCCTCCCTCACTTTCGCTTTGTCAATCTGTTGCTTTCTTTTTCCCTCTCTGTCTGTTTCATGGTAATTCCAATTTCAACACAAAACCAACAAAAAATTTTTAGTATGACAAATGTTAACTTAATATTTGCAATCTAATTAAATATCTCTGGAAATCAAAACCTTTCCCGATAAACTGTTTAATATACTAGTGATACCTACTTTGCCAGAATGTTAATTGTGGTGTCAAACATTTAGGAGAAAGTTGCTGCTATCAAATTTCTTAGTGTCATGTAGACAATCTAATAATTTGAGACGATAATCATGGCTGTCAAGGACATCAAGTAAAAGCGCAAAAGAAGTGTGACACTAAAAATATCAAACAATTATTCCACTATAACAATTTATTATCTCATTCCAAAACTAATTCCACAGCAAGTGGTGGCGATAAAATGGATTTAGAAACAGACAAGCTATCCATGATTACCGGGTAATTTCTGACTAACTTACTTGAATTTCCAGATGGACAGAATTCACAAGGATTGCCCCAGGCGCGCCCCAGAGAGCAGCAGCAGGAAGCTCGGGTGACCCCAACACCAATCTCAGCGCTGCAAGAGATCCCACCATCTCCCCTTTGTTGGGTGTCCAGGAAACAGTTTCCAACACGAGTATCTGAATGTTGGAGGAAAGGCAAGAGGAACGGTTAGCTTGAAGACGTAGAATGATAATGAAAGAGAAGGCAAATTGTACTCGGGTAGAAACACTAGTTTTGCACCGTGGTCAAGGGATATGAGGAGTTGACTAAAGAGCATCATTTACTCCATTATAGGTCAAAAGGAGATAGTTTTAGGTCATTGTGGATAAACTATGAAGGAGTAAATTCATATCAGGTGAGAGCTTATGAAAGGCTGATAAGTATGTTGGATTGTTGCAGAATGACAACAGATAAAGAATCGACTATTCAAGGTTCTTCTACCCTCTCATGGCCACCAGCCTCCCAGGAGGCGCCTCTGTTGGTCGAAAAGGGAATACTAATGAGGCCATAAAACAATTGTTTTGCTCTATTAGAATGCAAAGAAAATACAGTGCTCCAGATTTCTTTTATAAAGTCAGGCATAAGAATTTCGATTTTGAAGCACATAACTTCATTCACACCAATGCATCTCATAAAATCTACCTGACAGTCAGAGCAGAGCATGTAAAAAAGCTTAGCCTCAGTCGCCCCATTCCCTGCCCACCTTATTCCTCAGCCCACTTATTCCGATGAACCCTGCTTGATCCATAAATCATGAAATCCAAGCATCATTGACAACAGATTGGAGTTTTACTGGATTAACGAGCCAAAACAGACATTAAATAATACAAAGGAAGGTGCTGGAGTAGCTGGAAGCAACACCTTTAGTAAGTAAATATGGAGAGAGTATTCTAAATATGTATTCAGAATATGCATTCCTGAAAACATACATAGTCATTTATTATCTGGCTTATATTTATTGTGAGAATCCAATTTAAATTTCTAACTTGATTCCACAAATTATCAGGGAAAGCAGTACTTCGTTGTCTACTGTGTCGCTGTGATCATAATAGCCCCAAAACTATTAGTACGAATTAACAAAAACCATTAGCATGTCACATGCTCTCATAGAGTGCGCTATCCACATCCCAAATTGATTTTTTACAACAAACCCTAACAAGACTTGGTACAAATTTCTTAAAGTCCCCAAATTAGAAGGAAAGAGGAACCTGTACACTCAATGTGTTAATGGAATCCTGAACTCAAACAGCTTCCTCTCTGGATCTGGAGAAACATCAGGAAAGATTCACTTACCCACGCACCCAACTCCGGTAGGGTTCAGCTCAAAGTCCTGTGGGCAGTTGCACAAATAGCTGCCGGGTGTGTTCACACACAAACCATTGATGCAGTTCACCGGGTCAGCGCACTCGTTTACATCTGAAACAGCAGGAGAGAACAGATTCAGCAGACAGAACATATACCGCTTCAATGTGGCTCCATCCATTACATTTCCTAAGCAAATTTAATGCACAGCATAAAAACGGACAATGAGAAAACAGTATGCGCTCTGTTATTTGATAGTGATAGCATTATCATAAAACGTAGGGCCAATGTCCATGTGATTCTGAAAGAGGCCACAACAAGAGCTACAGCACCACACAAAGTACAAAATCTGTAGATTTAAAACATATCCAGGCTTTTTAAACCACCGACTTTACCTGCACCAAGCAGGCATAATGTCTATTGCCGAAATGACGAGTAACCCACTAGAATTTGGAATGGTATTCCAAATCTTCCAGGTAATTCGCCCTATTTTACAGTATACTAATTGTCTCACTCATAGTGAGAGGTAATCCCTCTGACCTTCCCCCCCAGCCCCTTCCATTACTGATGCTTCTGGTATTAGTAATTCTAACGGGAAGGAATACTGGGCTGATTTACAGGCATCTTATACTGGGGCCCCAAGGAGGTCAAAGCGCTTGTTTCGTGAATGACGTATAACCTAATGAGACACATATCCACGCCCACAGGTAAAGGGACTGAGACTGGGGGTATTTGAACCAATGGAAATTCTCCTGAATTACTAAATGTCTGAGATTTTTGCTCAAGGTCACGTTGAGCTCCCTAAACCTCTCCCTGTATGAAAGGCGGACTGGCCTGTTCAAAATAGTGAGATTCTCTAGCACTCCTGGTTAGGGCCGTTTACGCAACTGTCTATTAACCCTGCCTGTCAAACTCATAATCAGGCCCTAAGTGTAATAAGAAAAACTGATGTGATGACTTCGAGGACTGTCATATGCACTTATCTTTCATTTAGATCTGGCAGTAAAGAAGTGAAACAATCGGAAAGAGATGCCTTGCGGTGAATGGGGGGATTAGGATGGAGGTGAGAGTCCACATCATGCCAGGAGGTCATGTTTCTAGGTAGCATTAGCAAACCATGTCTCACAGCGTATAGCAAGACAACCATTATAGCTTTACACAGAATGTAGATAACCATCGTACCTGTACAGTTTCCTCCGCTTCGGTCCAGCTCGTACCCATCATCACAGACACAACGGAACATCCCAGGCAGGTTCTGGCAGCTCCCGAAGACACAAATATTCTGGAAGGTGCACTCGTCAATGTCTAATAAATGCAAACATTAAGAAAGTCACAGTTAATGGGTGATAACTTCCAGGAGAGGTTATTAATTCTGAATATAACAAAACTAAACTGCCTGCAATAATCACCATTCAATACAAACGCGAATCAAAACTCTTAAAATATATGTCCGACAACCGAGAAGTAGCCATGCAATACACTGAATAAATAAATACATAATATAAAGACAGGTTGGTTTAAACATGACCCCAATCGCAAAACCCATGGAGAAAATCTGAATTTTGCTGCTGTAGCATTACAACCTGTTTTTTGTCAAACCTCTGACTTTCATGAGATTCAAAAATAACCCCAGAATTTATTTTGGAAATTCCAGTAGGTGTATATTTCCAGGTAAATTGACAGTATAAATCTACTAATGCAGACTTCCGCTAGGTTGTATAAGTCTACCATGATGGAATTTTACACAAATTTATATTTGGACATATACAATAGTTTCCATCTTTCTTCAAGGTTAAAATATGATTCCCCATGAAGGAAACCTTTCCTCTGTACCCCCTTCCTTAGATGTAGTATGTTCCTTCTCCGTTGCCAATCTTGAAAGGGGCTTACAAGGGTCCTTGACAATAGTATCTTTGTGAGTAGTGTCGATGTGTTAACCTCTATACGAAGGGTATGTGAATAGTCAGAAACTCATGGTGTGCGTTTTCACCTGTCAGTCCACTACTGACAACGTCCCTACTAACCCTACACTTGTTACTCTTGAAATTCCACCTATTTGCATAAGTAAATACCAACAACCCGATTCACTGAACAGAAGGGGATTTACCCAGGAGAATGTTTTTGTGCAATTTCAGGCAAACATTAGTTGACTGGAGGGGGGTGGTAGGCTTGCTTTGGTGAACTAAGCTATATTTATTAGCATGCGAATGCTTACCATTATTAACATATTTGTGTCATACGTTCCTCACAGGCAAGAGATCTTTCTGATAAACATGAACATATGGAACTATTAGTCTTATAAAGCTATTGCTGAAACATTTCTAGCATACAGTGGCCTTTACCTGTATTAACATGTTCTTATATGAAATTGTTTTGAAAGTGTTCTCATGCAAAGTGCTTGCGCACAGTATGAACCTGTTCTTATGTACAGCCCTCCGACAATTAATGGATCTTATTTGCACTGTATAAAACTCCAAAAATAAAGTGCATAAAATAAAAGTGCCCTCCTGTTGAAGGGCAGCAGTTTTTACCCTGGCAGGCCTTGCTGTCCTCAGTTGGTGTGAAACCCATCTCACACTCGCAACGGTATCCTCCTGGCGCGTTCAGACACTGGCCATTCTCACACAGGTTGATGTTGTCTGCACATTCGTCAACATCTGCATGGAAGCAAGAAGAGGTGGGGCAAATAAAATTTGAATTAGCGCTGTCAGTAATACTTGAGCTTGCAAACTTTTCAAAATGTGTTGAGTTTATCGTGCTCTGCCAAAAGGAGAAGGCAGGACTGATTTGTTGTGTCTGGCAGAGAACATTTGCAAAGAACAATAATGACCACACTGGATAGATAGCAAGAAATACATTTAAGATTGTGATGAGAAATACCATGGTAAATCCATTATTTGCCACTTGTTTGAAATATTACAATATTTCAATCACGTATAAATAAAGGATTTGTCAAGGATTTACAATATACCAAAGGCAAAAAGATCTTTAAATTAATCTCAAGTGTTTTTAAGATAACAGCAATACGAAAAAGTATCAAGGGCCTTATTTAGAGTTTAGTGGATAGGATATTCCATCAAAACGTGATGGATATCACGTCTGCTGTTATGAAAAGTGACATAGACTATAATGAAGTAGTAATTTGACGGGCGGTACATCCACATTTTCGACAGAATACCCATCTGCCAAACTCTAAATAAGACCAAAAGTATTCTTTCTAAAATCAAAGTAGGAGGGAGACATAAATGCCTGGATTTCAATCTTGCCGGAGAACAACTGTTTCAGTTGTTATGTTTCTTGCCAGGTTTAGGCTCACTGGGCCCTACCTAGGGCACCTCGGACCTCTGAAATCAAATAACTTTCCCCTTCTCCAAGACCCCTAGCATACCAGCTGGACAAACAGACACACCCAAGGATTGAGCTGGCCATTGAGCATGGCAATAGCGCTGCCCGGTGAAGAGAAGACTTACCTGGTAGGAGGGCACCCACCAGGAAGATCCCTGCCTCTGGTCTGTTGTTGAAGACACCATCTCTCAGTTAGGCAGATACCATGCGAGAGCGATTCCCTCATCAACTTTAAAAAATAAACACTAAAGTGCTTACTCTGGTCCTTTTAAAAGACACACCTTGCATGCGGATACCTGAAGTGTCCAAACCCCATCTCTGGCATTTGAAACTGTGGAATGGTATGCAGCGTCAAAGGCCGGGTCAGAGATGCGAGCCGTATCTTCCCCAGGTAACATGAACATCCTGTCTCTCCAATCAAAATCATCATATGTGCAACTCAGCAAACTCCTAAGGCCCTTTGCCCTGAGCATCCATCGATTGGGTCATGGGTAGAGGCATGAAGTGTGTAACATACCAGAGCAGGAGAAGCCGTCACCATTGAATCCCTCCTGGCAGGTGCATCGGTATGAGCCTGGTGTATTCACGCAGTCGGCATTGATGTTACAGCTATGCTCCTCCGTGGAACATTCATCCAGATCTAGGGATCAATTGGATAAACCTTGATTATATTTAATGTTTTGTAACACTTCATACAATAAATATTGAGCAACCAGAATAAATAATTCTACAGTATCCCTAATAATCTGCAGTTGCTGCTTAATCTGTAATTAAAATACTGAATATCCCTGTGTTTATACTATCAAGCAATTATAATCCTTCTATGAAGTGCATTATGATACCAACAGACATTTTTGATACTTCTGATTTATCATATACAACCATTACATTCGCAACAGATTGAGACAACATTTGCATTTATTTTAAATGGAAAATAATAAGGTATAATTATGTCTCAACCCAAATCAAAAGAAAATTCAGAACATTCAAACTGAAGAAAAACCATTAGAAAATTAGACAAATATAAGCAAAGTTTTCTGAAAATCTATTTCAAAACTATAGAGAAGTTAGAAAGTCCCAGGATCATGCATGCCGTGTAATCATTTAATAGTTGTGTACTTAGTGCATGTGAGCAATGCTTATTTTGTTCCATGATACTTACCAACGCATTTCAAGCCATCCCCAACCCAGCCGCTACGACACTTGCACTTGAAGCTGCCAGGAACGTTGATACAAGATGCGTGCATGTCACAGTTGTGAGCTCCAATTTCACACTCATCCACATCTGAAGAGAAGAGATTAATGAAAGGGAGTTTAACAGACTGAACATAAAATGCCTTAGCGATTCTTTGAGAACTTCACAAGGGATGAGTAATCCTAAGTGAACATACACAAAAATTCTGTCATATAATTAATTTCTGAGATTGACTATTTGTGAGAATTGGAAGTGGACAAATGACATGAAATACAGATGTTAAGCATGTTTGTTCATTGTTTAGAAAATATCAGACTCGCCCACAACCCTATTTGTCAATGAAGGTCTGAATCACATGGACACATAATCTTTAATATTAGGACAATTCACAGAATTCAGTTCCACATATGTAAGGAAATTTTCTCATACATGCTTCCCTGTGAGTAACTCCATTCTGGACCAAAAGCAGACATTCCAGGGCTTGATGCCCAGGAAAGTTTTGAACATCCACAAACTTCCTTAAAAAAACATTTTTCAAATCCCTTCTATAGCTGTAAAAGATCAGAGCTTTACTTCTGTCGAGCGCAAAACTAAATCACATTAAAGGGAGGAACAAACATCACCAGAATTGGAGGGCACATAGCGGAGAGGTTTCACTATAAGAAAACTTATTTTCCCATGTTTTTTTCACTGAATATCTCACTGTGCACCTGTACATTTTCTCATACACATAGGTCCTTCCTTTCAATAAAATCTTTTTGTCTGGTATGAACCAGCCAGACACCTCCATTCTACAGGGGCCAGACTCTTGACAGTACCTAGAATCCGAACATCTCACTGGAGTGGCTGCAGCTTTCTCTATGGCACCTACAAACTCTGGAATACTCTTCCGGGTGAGCTTAGAAGTGCTAGCTCCCACACCATCTTCAGGAAAGTACTAAAAACCTGGTTGTTCCAGAATTAGACGCTTGATCGGGCTTACTGTGTTCTCAGCGCCAAGACACCCCTGGGTACTCGTGCACTTTACAAATCCCATTAACATTAACATACAAATATGGAATTTAACAAACTTTTCCAATATGATCCACGTGTTGTTGACCATGTGACATATCTGAACCATGTTGGATCAGTAGGATGTGTGTGAGGCATTCCATCAATTTTATTTAATTTGTTTTTAATATGTGTGTACAACATTCTGTATAATGTGATCATTGTGTTTTAGATGTGCATGTCTGCATAATTGTTACTATATTCCTGTTGACTGTGAAGGAATATGATTTTGTATAATTGTTTCGAACATGTTTTGATGAGTGGGAGTGGTGTGAAACACTGGCTAGTACAGTATGAAACAACAGGACATCCTACTGTGCTGTTATGTGTTCTTGAATTTAAGCTACCGGCAAAATATGTTATGACAATATTTGTATGTGATGTTGATACTACCAATACAGCTGTAGCTATAGTATAGCTGTGCTCTGTTTGTAGTGTACATATGATTTTATAAGTTTTTTCCAATGTGTGGTTTTGTGTAGCGTATTTTCGGGTCAAGTGCTATTAGGAACAAAACGATGGCCGATGGGGACATGAGTACACTGAGTGCTATGGGATCGCAACTGGTGTGCGCACTCGCTTTCTGCACCCACAGAGCACCTAGTTATAGCAGATGAGGCCTTCTGGATTACAGATTGCTCTAGTGCAACATGTGTACCACCATGATTGTAATTAGAAAATTCCCTCATTTACATGCGGTGTGGTCCTATTGCAGGTACAGGCACAGAGGTAAAGGAGCTGTTGAAAGGCACTGACTGTGACGACAAAGAGGTGACTCAAAGACAGTAAGCCATCCAATGATGATTCTCGAAGGGCGGGAAAGATGGTCCATGGACCTCACAGGCATCCAGATGTGGATGGTTGCAGTCACTCACTGCACCACCTGCAGGGCAACATCCCTGCCCTACTTTCTAAAGTTGGCTGTGTTGCCATCAGCAAAGTGGAAGGCCGGCCAGCTGCATCACTGAATACAGGTGTGACACATGTGAGCTGTGTTGAATATGTGAGATAATCTTTCTAGTGTATTCTATTACCACCGAGGAGGTCTATGAAAACCTGCATTAGACAAGCCTGTTGAAGGGCCTAAAAACAACTGGTTAGTGTGTTGCATTGAATTTATACTTCATTTAAAGCCACACAGATGATTGAGTTCTTTACAAAATTCATGAATCTGTGAAATCATCTGAACATTTTCTGGACCTTATTTTTTCCTTTTGTGAGATTATTATTTTCTAATACAGGCTATTCACTCATTTCCATGTCTGATAAATCAGTGACAATAAATTGATTTATTTAATGCGCCTGGTACACGTACTCGAAGGAGCTTTACGTTGCATTCATACCTGTGCAGCCGGTCGTCCCCTTCTTCACGAAGTAGCCCAGCTGGCAGTGGCAGATGAAGGAGCCCTTTGTGTTCTCACATTCTCCATGGAGGCAGATATTGGGGTTGAGGTCACACTCGTTCACATCTAAGGATGAGAGACACACAATAAATATGCAACATTTGCGACTGGCGAAAATTGACTGACATTAGCCGTCGAAAGAGTCCACAAAGAAAGCATTGAATGTTGGGGCTACAAAGAGCTGCATTTAACCACGTGTAGGCCATCTGCCCCCACATTAGTAACTCACTCTCCTTGTTTAACATCAGCTCTTTTATCCTGATTAAGCGCCAGGCGGAGAATCACATTTCGCTCCACCTAAGTCTGAGTGGATCAATGTTCAGACACCCAGCTTTCCTGGTTGTTAGAACACTCAGCTCAGTTTTACTGGGTAGTAAGTCTACCATGAAAAATTGCAAGTAGCATCCCATTTGTTTCTGGCAAGAGGAAGCATACAGTGCTCCCAGCTGTCTGAATCTAGCTTTCCCCTACTGTTCACTATTCCCCACACCTCACCACTCCCAAGCAACACAGAGGCCGCAACAGACATTTACCGCCTGCATAGAGCAGACGGTAAATGTATGCATTAGACCAAATGAAATTCGGAACTCCATATGGTTCTATGGCTAGCAAATATGGTCCCACACAGTTATTCACAATCTCATACAGGCATCATACTGCAACAGTATTACCACATGGTAGTGTAGACTTTGCATGCAGAGTTTGCACCCGCTAGTACTGTGTATATCTCGTAATCAGTCAGGCGTATATGAGGAATAACTATCAAAGAACACATTACACTTATTTTGGACTGATGAAGGCAATTTAATTTTGCACCATTGTCTGTCATTTATGCAATCTGGAAAGTAAACAACTGATTTGTTCCATACATAAATAGTAGAAGAGCACATTGATTTACCCTCAAACTTAGCTTCGACTTTCACATTCCAAAAGTGAAAAAATTTGCTATTCAGTAATACAGGAAAATAGTGCAAACCCATGTTGTATTTACGTGAAAAATATAAGTTTGGTGCAAACTATATTTGGTCCAATCTCTGATTTCCACGGAAATTAATATTGGGAAATAAATTTTCTCCCACCAGTGCAAGTCTTTATCCAATCTGGTAACATGCTTTTTGTAAACCATTCTTTATTTAACTTCCACCTATCAACACCACCAGTTTGGAATCACAGGAAAGGGTGAGACAGGGCAATACTGGATTTAGCAAGGAGTAAAGGTATTGTACTTGATTAAAAAAGACAGTGTCCCTTGAGGAATTACCTCGCTTGGTTGTCATCAGACTAGCAATGCCCTACATGGAAGAAGGTTCCTAAGATGTGCTACAGCAGTTATCAAGCACATGAAAAAATGTAATCTACGAATGTATCACCCCTTCAAGTCATCCCCATAACACTGTCCTCTACAGGGACATTCTGAATTTCAAAGGATTCTGTACCTTGATTACAGTGGGCGAAATTTAGCCAACCCAGTAAATATGGCGCTCCCAGTGTACCGCATTTATTGGCTACTGCTGACTCTCAGGAAGTGGAGAATTAGGCAGAAAATGATTGGCTTCTGTATCTATTTCCACACATATTTTAGTGAGAAAGACTACATAACTGATATTTTCAAACCCATGCTTGCGCCGGGATCGAAATTTAGTCCTATACTTGTAATGTGACTGAAGTGGTGAATGCAGAAAAAAAGCTGAGAGCAATGTGCATCGAAAATTGCACAATTTGTGCATATATTCCCGACGAGCTTTGGATCCTGAAAATGCACCAGATCCAATGCAGCAGATGCATTTGTTCCAGCATTGAGACCCCTACAGATGGGTCACTCACACGGCTTTACGGTACCCCCATGTGAAGAGACAGCTCATTGCCCTCATCAACCAGACCATAGTGCAGTTTTTGATGGATCTCCAATAGGTCATAGTGCAGTTTTTGTTGGTTCTCCAATAGGTCATAGTGCAGTTTTTGATGGTTCTCCAATAGGTCATAGTGCAGTTTTTGATGGATCTCCAATAGGTCATAGTGCAGTTGTTGATGGTTCTCCAATAGGTCATAGTGCAGTTTTTGATGGTTCTCCAATAGGTCATAGTGCAGTTTTTGATGGATCTCCAATAGGTCATAGTGCAGTTTTTGATGGTTCTCCAATAGGTCATAGTGCAGTTTTTGATGGTCCTCCAATAGGTCATAGTGCAGTTTTTGATGGTTCTACAATAGGTCATAGTGCAGTTTTGTGACTCACTGAAGGAGTTGAGGCCTTGCAGGTCAGAGCACTGACTGAGATATGTGGCTCAAGGAAATGGTGATATTCATAAATCCACAAATGGCTGCAGAAGTGAAAATTGAACATAGGGAAGACTACATCAGTGACAGCCAATCACATTACATGAAATAACAATCGCGTTGGGGCTATTGTTGTAGCACTGAGTTCTAGCCTCCATCTCTCCTCACTGCTACAAAAAAGCTCAGCTGTTATGGCACCTGCCTTTCAGCAGCGATCACATTATCACTGAGGCGAGCGAAGAATGCAGCGCCCCTGACAAACCTAAGCTTTCAGGTGTTCATGAGCAATTTACATGACTCCGGTGTATTTCAGACCCCAGTATCGAGAGCAAATTAGGTATATGCCATGCTCTCTGTAGATGTATTAAGTATGTTTCCCACTCACACACCTACACTCGTGGTCAGGGCTAGGAGTGATGAACTGTGTCTATCCAGATTATGGTGCGTTTTTAGATAGCGGAATATACCATATTAATCGAAGGAAATAGACAGGATCCTCTGATCGTTGATGTCATTGTCTCAGTTTGCTACAAAGGAAAAATAACACTGTTCTCACCGATGCAGGTTCTCATGTCCAAGGAAGCCATAAACCCATCGTAGCAGAGGCAACGGTATTCTCCAGGGATGTTCGTGCACTGACCGCCATCACAGATGTCCGGGTTGTCCTCGCATTCATCGATATCTAAAGCGGAAAAAAACAGAAAGGATCTTTATGATACTTCACAAAACACCATACGATGACCTGAAGGGTTAACCTCCTGATCACTACAGAAGCATCAGTTGTATGGGATTGTACTGAAATATACTATCCGATTGGTCCAGACAAATTCATATTTAAGTTTTTTATTCATTTTAATTATAAAGTGCATGCATACCCAAAATATTAAAGTTTTCTAAAAAATAATCACTATTAAACATAAAGGATTATGGAATAGGGTGAGACTATGAGGCTTGCGACCACTTTCTGTAGATGTTTGGACATAAAAAGAGGCGTGAGATAAGTCTGAAATTAGCTTGTTCATATAGATTGATGTTCGGTTTTCTTAATAATGGGTAGATGACTGACTTTTTGTGGATGGCCGGAAACAACCCTTCTCTGCAAAAGGCATATATGATTGGAGTTATTATTGGTGCGATAGCACTCCGGCCAGATTTTAGTAGAGCCGCAGGGCAGAGGAGATCAAGACAGTTTGCACATGTGAATTAGATTCACACCTTCCACAATGGGTAGAGGAATGAATTCAAACAGTATTATGTTAATATCATTGTTTCTGGTCTCATCCTGAAACTCTGGAGTTTGCAAATCTGGCTGATGGTTGAAGAAATGTTCTCTAATTTTCCTAAGTGTTTCAGTTAAATAGTTATGGAGTTAACTAGCTCCTAAAAAGGATCAAAATTATTACTACTGTGGTAGGATTAAATAAATAAAATAAATATGTGCATGTTATTGCTGGTTTGGAGAATCTTAACAAAATAATAAATTCTCTTAGCTTGATGTATTATCTGATTGTATTTTCATATTTTTCTTTCTCCTGAGGAACATAGATTTTCCTCTAGGAACTTTCAGGATTTTTATGGATATTCATTTCTGTAATGTGGTCATCTGAGAGCCAAGGGGTCTTCAAAAACCTTTTTTTCATTTTCCTTCTTTTATCAGCGCAGTCTGTTCTAGTGTCACAAATAGTGGCCTACTAAATAATTGAGAACTAAAGAACTATGTTTCTCAAGAAACATGGCTACCAATTCTATCCTAATAGCGGTTTTACAATTTCCTTTGCGTAGGTTGATAAAGCGAACACCTTGCCTGTCCCTACCTACCGCCTTAATCTGTAAATCTACCAGAGGATGGTGCAAGGCTGGTCAAGGTAAGACTGAAAGACAATGTCTTTAGAAGAAGAAAAAAAGAGGTCGGGTGTGTGGCCGTTTTTATGGGTCTGTCCCTTTACTAACTGCGTAAAGGCCAGGGAAGATAACTCATCTTACATCTTTTTGCCTGGGCATTTTTGGGGAGAGGTATTTTCTGCCCAGATATTAAAGTCACCTTATACTAAGATCTCTGAGAAAATCGCCTGATCTTGGATTATAAATTCACCTAGCCAAGAAAAATAATTGTGACTGATTTGAAGGGCGACAATAGATAATAATGCATCACAACAAATGTCCTGGAGGAGAATCGATCAGTGCCTTGAAACTATATACAGGAGTGGTCAGAAATATGTCCTCTCTCTCTCTCTCTCTCTCGCTCTGTATATGCCGTCTCTTTCGTCATGTGAATCACATCTAGGAATTTTGTAATTAGGAGGGAGAAGATCCTCAAGGATAGAATTGCAATCTGAGGTTAACTATGACCTTGTTAGGAATACCCTCAAGGTTTTTATTTGTAATCAGGGCATACATTAGGGTGTGATTCTTTCCTGATCCAATGTCTCTCACCTGTGCATGATCTCTTGTCTGGCATCAGCGCATAGCCCTCGATGCAGCTGCACTCGTAGCTGCCCTCGGAGTTGGTACAGTGGGAATCACAGCCGCCGTTCATGATGGTGCACTCGTCGATGTCTGGAAAAGGCAATATTGTTATAGGTACATTTTGCTTACAATATTTCTACAGTAACCAATTTCTTCATCTCAAATGTAAAACAATTACAGGACTTCAGCAATGCTACACATTATGCAGATAACAATTTATTTTACGGACCAATATGATTTCAAAAGCATATTTCTTTTCACCGAAAACATGACAGTATCAACAATGAAATGAGATACGGAAAGATCGTTGGGTTGAGAAAGGTACAAAAAATATGGTTTTGAGCACAATGGCAGCATTAAGTATAATTAATGAGAGAAACAACAGGCAGAGCTCATTTATGTAATTCTGCGCAGTACAAAATTGAAGCATATTGTTTTTGCTTAATCTGTTAATCTGGTAATATCTTTTAAAAAGCAGGATGAGGTTACTGAAAATTGAGTGCACATCAGCAATAAGACACAATCTACAATTCTTTTTGTGAAGACTTTGGTGGTGAACACCTTCTTTGCTCTAATGAAACAATTAAGCAGTGGTTTGAAACTCTGACTTCAGTATTTTCACATTATTATTACTACCCAGCAGGCCTTGATTTGTCAATGCCATCAGGAGTGATTTAATTCAACATTCTACAGTCTTGAAGTGGTTTTTTTGTAAGTCACAGACTTTTTTACAAGCCTACAAATGGTCAAATGAAATACTGACATGCTCAGTCATTAGTTAATTATTATACAGTTACTGTCCAGAGACATTTTAAGACACGGGCAAAGTCGACAATTGCCCGTGGCTCCCACCTTCGCAGGGGCCCCTTGTAAAAATGACCTTTCACTCGACTGTTTGTCGATTTTTCGATCAAAACCTCTCTCTACTTAACTCTATTTCTGACTCTTTCTGTACCCAGTGACATTTTAGGGATTTTGGTCCCCCAATGTGCATGTAATTCAATTTGTGCTGGCATCATGCAGACTTGAATTAGTAGAAAATAGGCAATACAATTAAATATTGTTCTATATAAGGGTCCAGAAACATATCTGGCCCAGAGCCCTAAAATCCTTGAAATGACACTGTTACTGTCATCTGTTTAACTAAACAGAAGTCAGTTTTCCCAAATAAAATGTAAAACAACAATTATCTTTTCTATATCATAATTGAGCGCATGCATTTTACCTATATTTCTCAAACATTGGTCCAAATTAGAGTTCATTGTCATTTTGTTAGTTATCAAAAACTATGACAAGAAATTCCATCTGACTTGTAAAAATATCCTAATAAATACCCCTAGGTGAATTGCATGTTAAAATGCATAAAGCCTAAAGTTAAAGATTAAATGCAGAATAAAATTTGAACTCTGGTAGCGTTTAAGGTGCTTTGTGCTGCTGCCTGTGTATTCTGATAGATATCAGCTTCAAACAGAGGAACCATGAAAACCTGAGATCCACTTAAATCCACTTTAAATAATCAGGTTGAATGACATTCAGAATATTTTCTTAGACATTAAACTTGAGGCAGCCCACTGCATCAATTGTGGATGAAAATGGAGTAGGGCACTGCAGAACTCACCCACACAGCCCAGCCTATCAGGTGTTGCTTGGAACCCGGAGTCGCAGGCGCACTGGTAAGTTCCGATCATGTTGACACAGCGGCCGTTCCGGCAGAGGTTGTCGCTCAAGGAGCACTCATTCACATCTACAAGAGAAAAGATAGGGTCATTAGAAATAGGAAGCATGCCTATCATGTGCCAAAGGTTGGCTCCTTGCTTGAGTGTTTATGTGATGTGAATGCAGTACAAATGACATCATTTCTAAACAGGTCTAAAACACCCTGTCTGAAGGGCCCTACAATAGAAAGCATCTCCAGGTCTCTAGAAGCACAGTGTCTCCAAAATACAAAGAGAAACCGAGGGCCTTATTTCGCTTTGCCTGTAAACATGTTCATTGCTACCCAGTTCAGTATTGCAACACTAGTCTGAGTTCTACCTACTGGAATGGTGATACTGTACTAATACCATTCAGAATTATGCATTTTTTTCCTGCCCAGGATTCACTAGGTTTTGCCTGGCATACATTCTGCAAGGAAAAACTTGAAAGAGCAGCAGATTCTGAACAACTTGGAATCCCAATTCACGTGCAAACTCTTGTTTGTGCCTGCACTGAGATTAAAACACCACTAGGAAAGCAACCGCTAAAATGGAGAAGGGAGAAGCACCCTGTCTGTATGGTTGACTTTAACTGCTAAGCAATAGGTACAAAGTGAAGCATGGACTGAAGGATGTAAAGTAATGCAATGCCTTTTAAAGGACTGAGGACTGCCTCCTTGTTCTGCATTTCACACACTGTACCCTTGAGGGTGAATGCTTTCCTTATGACCCCAGTTTATATCGCCCTTATTAGGCCTTGTTTCAAAATGTTATAATAATTAAATTAGACTGGAATGATGAGTTAACCTTGCGTTCTTTCAGGCTGGCACAATAATCCATTGAACTTCTCAAATACAAATTCCGCAACGTTTAAGAATAATTAAAAGACACTTATAGACCACATACATTTTTGTTTGCACATTTCATCAAGACATCTGTCATAAAATGGAGGTGCAAATGGATGGGAACAAAATAAATTATTTGCAGTGAAAATGAAGGAGACTGGTAATGTGCTATTTTTATATTTGGGAAGATGCATTGAAAGAATTAAATATGCTTTTAATTGATTGAAGCACATGGAGGCCCTTCAGCACAAAATACTCCTCATGTTGGATGTTTTCCACCCAAAATCTAGTGTTGGTAAAGGAGCTCTCTCGCTTTTGGTTGGACTGATGGAGGGAGGTGGAGTCCAAAAGTTATAAAAAACACACAAAACGTCATTGTCTGACTACTTACCAATACAGGCGTTCCCCTCAGCGGTCAGTTCATGGCCAGGAGGGCAGATACACTCAAAGCTTCCCTCGGTATTGATGCAGCTGCCCCCTCGACACAGCAGGGGATCCCTTTCACACTCGTCAATATCTGCATAAAAAAATAAAAGGGTTGAAGCATACAGAAATAATAATACCATGCCAATGTGCTACTCAGAATGGCTCTCTATGCGCATCCAATTCTTTTATGTTTGTTGCCAAACCCTGGATCATAAATCATGAAATGGCGGAAGATAAAGCACTCTGCAACCTGTTTTGTCTTGTCCATGCTTTAAAAAACTGTGAATAAATAAATATAAGTCAATGGTCAATCATGGATGACCATAACTTGACTGTGTTACAGATCGCTTCTTCGACTGAAGTGATGTTCAAAAATCATCAATAACAACGTTTCTTTTCTTATTTATGAATATATTTTTAAAGGTTCCAACTTTTTTCAAATATACCGTTTGATCCCCGAGGACCCTTAAAATAGAGGGTGTCCTTCCTTCAAAGGAGCCAGATGATTAGATAGAGTCAAGAAACCTGAAGAACCTGCACTAATTTTAAAGATGCATCCTTGTGTTCCCGATTCATAGACACTCCGGACTATACTAACTAGAAATCAGCAGGATTAGAAGCATGATCAATGGTCAAGTTGCAACACATTTGAGCGATAACGCCTGTGAATGAGGCAGAAGTGAATTACTGACTTTCTCCAAGTTTTCAGAAGTCCGAAAATTTGGAAGGGGGTTTGTTCATGGGGTATACAGATGGCTTGTGGTACTGGTCACTTTGAGTCAAATTGAACATTAAAATATTTAGAATATCATATGGGATTCTATCAATGTGGCCGGAATACAGCCCAAAGATTAATCAAATGCATTCTTCTTCTATACAATATCCTATATTCCCAATATCATCTTTGTAACTATTGGAGATTGTTTATGAAATCATGTCCGAATGTGTGAGGAAGATCCAGAGTCACCACAATGTTTATATAATTTTTTGCTGAAATTAGATTTTTATAAGCTGACCTCACTGGAACCATTAAGGTTTATAAGGATCAAACATATACATTTTCTCTCAGGGTCTGGGCCGTATTCTGTTTGACAGTCAATTTTTACAAAAGTTATGAGGAATTATAAAATATATCAGGCTAAGCACATTCTAGAGGCAGTATTGGTAAGATTAGACATGGCACTGGATAGGCCTAAAGTTAACTATAGGATATTGGAATCTATGTTCCTTTCTGAACATAGAAAAAAGGTCAGACTAAACTGTAGAGAAAAGAGACTCCAAAGCAGAACTCATCTTTAGCTGGATTTAACTTACCTTTTATAGAAACAAGACTGAGGTTATGAAGGATGACCAGCAATTATCAATGATTGCTCGTCTTATAATTAAAAGTCTAATACTCATGAATGAGTGTGCTCTAAATGCGTTAAATGCGCCAATATTCCATTTACATACCCTCAAGGGGCTGAGGAGGCAAAGTGGATGGAAGCGTGAAAAGCAAACTTTGGTCCTCATTGAGGATTGCATGAAAACTGCATGAGTTGGAATATGTTTAATTAATCATACCCGACATTCTTGATATTACCACATATTTAGATTCAAATGGGAATACCAGGTGGAACATTGTACCCACACATGTTTCTGTATTTAAAAGTACAGATTTAGATAAACTTTTTATTGGGTGTAATGGACAGGATGAGATTTTACAATAGATGATCTTGTGGTAATATTAGATTTCTTTAATTCACACAAAGAGTTACATATACATTAGTAGACTTATCATATATTTAAATACCTTTATCGCTTTTCTGTATTCTCTAAATGAGGGAGAGGGCCCTGTGGGGGAACTCAGTTAGGGCATTTTTTTACAAGTCCAATAACAAGAAGGTTGGCTAACTACGAGATGTGTGCATTGAAGACATTTTAAAACGGGTAAGGAGAAGTGGGAGGATTTTAAATAGGAAAGGCAAAAGTGGAGACACTTTTGATGTGATAATGAGAGCATCTGGAATGTCATAGTGATCATCTATAAAATAAAAAGATGGATAACTTAACAAACTGAATGGCTTGTAATATGTTGCAGAAGTTGCTTGTGACATTAGAAGACAGAAAAAGCCAAGGGGAGAATTAAAGTGACTTGTTCCCCAGCTATCACGAGATGGACAAGAATGGAAGCACTTTAAGGAAAGACCTTGGGAGCGCAGCGTGGAGCACTTATAGTACATGTTGAAGGTCTGTGATAAGCCATATAAGACACACTACATCATCATGTTCTTACCCATGCAGTTCTTCATCATCATGAATCCGCTTTCGTAGCCATCGAAGCACTCGCACTCAAAACTTCCAGGTGTGTTCACGCAGGTGCCGAACCCACATAGGTCAGGAGATATCCGACATTCATCAATATCTAATAAGGAAAGCAGAACAATGTGAGACAGAGAAACAGCACTCTCTTTTCATTCTCTGTGATGAGTCCCGTCATAGTCTGCAGAATATTTAATAGGATGTTCTGCAGTGTCAACAATTCAACAGCCTGCAGGAAATATTGATTATGCATTAGCTATAAGACAGAGCATTTATAACGCATGTATATAACTCAAAGATTTATAACGCACTGGCTATAATCCAGAACAATTTAATGCACTGTATATAACCAAAAGAATTATAACGCACTGGCTATAATCATGAGCATTTTCATGCACTGTGAATAACCCATAGAATTATAACGTACTTGTTGTAATCCAATCCAGAGAATTATAAAGCACTGGTTATACCCCACAGAATTATAATGCAATGTCTATAACCCAAAGAATTATAATGCCCAGGCTATAACCCATTGACCTGAGAATTCACATGCTGTAACCCTTTGATAATGCATGGCTACAATAATCTGTTGATCAAAATGTACATTCTGTAACTAGCCGCCTAATAAGCTAATTATTTTATAGTTAACATTAATTTTGGAAACGCAAAACGATTAGTAAAGGGAAAGCACTTGTCGTTAGTATGTTAACTCACCTTAATTTACTCTGTGTTTATTTTTTGGGCTGAAAAAAGTATACACAGAGTACATTAAGGTGCGGTAATGTATTAAGGACAAGCGTTTCCATCTTCTGTAAATAGGGAAGAGATGTGGCGTAGCGGCCAGGGTGACTGCCACTGGAGTCTGGGGATCACGGTTCGATCCCCGGCGCCGGCGGCAGATTAGCCCAGCACCAGGTGACTCTGGGCAATAGCTTGCTTAATCTTCCCCATGGCCCCCAGCGCCTAGAGACCCTTACGGGTGATTGTTCGCACTTTACAAATGTGGATTATTATTATTTGCACAGAAATGAACTTTTCATTTACAAGATTGCCCTCATTATGAGGGCAGGGGGCCAGGAAGATTGCAGGAATATTTCCTTTCTCAGAATTACTAATATCAGTTGAATCTTCTTGTAATTTGTCTACCCAAGAATGCTGCAGTATTCTAACTTGGCCCTCAGAAATGGGGACTAACAATATGAAGGGGAGTTCGTGCACCTGGTAATTTTCCATTTTTCGCAAGCTTTCCCACTCTGAAATTTACCAGGAATGCAATATTACATATGTATTCTAATTCCTTATTTAGAAGTTAACACTGACCGGCCAAATTAGAAATCACATTGTACACAGTACAGGGATTATGTTTTGATTCATCACTGGTTCCACGCTGTTAATGAAGTGTCTATGTTGGTCACTGAATTTATAATTCTTATAAAAAGGCACATACAGTTGATTACACAGGCTAAACATTATATACATGTGTCAGTAGACTAGTTGAGGGAGCTACAATATAGAAAGTTACAGGAATGGGCAATGGGACCACAGTATTCAGAGCATTGCTAGGAATTGTCAAAGTGGCTTCGGTACTGAAAGGTGAGCGAGAAAGGATAACAGGTGCTACAGAACTGAGAAGAATATGAGAAATGGCCAATGGGAATACAATATTGAAAGGAATCCCAGAAAAGTACTGAAGAGAGTGCCAAGAATTGTCAATGGGCGAAAGTACTGATATAAGTCACAGAAATGGTGGCTTGGGCTCCAGTGGTGAAAATTATCACAGAAAGATTTTCAGAGATGGCGGAAGAGAATACAGTACTGAATGGAGCCAAAGAAAGGGTGAATGGGGCTTAATACCGAAATGAGTCATAACAACAAGCTGCATAGAGCTTCCATCAAAGGGATACAGTACTACGAAGCATTGTGGTGCATTGCTTGGCAGCAGATATGCCTCCTTTGGTGAGTAATCAAGATCTACTTTACAATTAACTTACCAGTACAGTTCCTTTCCTCTGCATCAAGGGCGAATCCGCCTTCACAGATACACCTGAAGCTGCCAATGGTGTTTCGGCAAGTGCCATGAGAGCAGAGGCCAGGGAACACCTTGCACTCGTTCACATCTACAGCGGAGAAAGGAGCAAAAGGCAAATGATCACTCTCAGAGCTTGATGTGGTAAAGCAAGGGTTAGAGTCACCCTAAAAACCACACTACGGGTACATATTCTTTAGAGTTAGTAAAACAGATAAGACACGTGAAGTATCAACAGATGTACTTGCAATGCAATTATTTAAAAATGTGACAACTCTACCAGAAACATGGTAAAAGTGTGAAAGACGTAGGCCTTAAATAGGAGAATGGACTTCTTTGTACCTTTGTAAAACGGTCTGCCAGACAGTATATCACCCCTGTTTGCAAATCCAGGACCCCTGGGGCAGACAGTCCTATACTCGTCACTTCCAGGCTTGGGACACTCCTCGCAGTCGATGCCCCAGGCGGAACCAACGGAGCAGCAGCACATATCCATCCTGTACTTTCCGGGTAGCTGCCCTGCGCACTCATCCTCGTCCCACTTCAAGTAGCACTGCTCGACGCGCACATCTGAGGAAAAAAACAAAGTAGAAAAATGTCAAGTCTTTTTTTCCAGACAGGGTTCAGGAAGCTTCTGAAGTCTCAAGAAAAAACATGGATATCAGTGGACTGATGAACACTTTCACCGTTTAGTGGACCATCGATGACCCTTACGTCTGTTTAGTTTGATATGATTAAGAATGTTCCTTTAAAAGGCTTTCAAATACCTGTAGGCTCGAGGAGGGGATGGTTTGGAACAAACATACCCTGGCGATGGATGTGCCTTTTGTAGCCATGGTACACTGTAGTGCTGTCACAAAAGTATTATTCATTTTACAGCTCTTGTGCGGGAGAGGCCTCTGACTTTTTATAATTTGCAAGATGCATTTATTGAAAAGAAGGATTGTCCGTGCAGATCGCACATACATCGGCCTGCAAACCCCACTGCACAAACTGCATTCTGGTCATGAGCGCATCAGTATGGATGGCTGACACTGGAGAATCTGAACAGAAAGCCACTATACATTATCCTTTTTCATGGCTAAGGCATTTCTGTGTGACACTTTTCAGGGGCAATTCTCAGTGTTGACGCCCTCTCCCTCCATTTATTACGACAGTGACAGATCCATCACAAGTTACCACAGACCCAATGGGACTCTACAGCCCATTGATCACACTCAAGGGCGCGCTCCCTGCTTACACGGTAAATGGCAATCTACGCTGACCTGTAGACCGCTGTCTAATCTGTATATTATTATAAAAATCCTCTGAAAAGTCTCTTGAAAATTGTCTCCAAAGATAGCACCATTATGGGACTACATTTTGGAAACTACTTTCCTTTCCATACCACCTTTGCAGATAACTGAATTGGCGTCCTGCTCATATCTCACACCCTTAGAATGATTACTTACCGTAACTTGGAGTTGTCCCTCCGCGCTTAGAGCACCCCTGATATGACATTTGTTGTTGATATAGTTTTAAAGGTTTTGTATTTTATAGAGGGCGCAGGGTCCAAATATGTTTAGTGTTTCTTCTTCCTATGAGTCAACTCTAAATTAATTTGTACTTTTTGACTGGTAATTCCCAAATGATCCTATATTGAAAGCACTCAAATTATTAACCCTTTCTTCACATGACCACAATATGAAGAAATCAAAATGATTGCTGTATTGCATGACTACCTTTACCTTCCTGCTTGACCCACTTAGAGCACACATGTATCTTGACTTTTGGATTCCTGTTGCACACATGCATTGCTCCTCTCAGTGTGTTCACAAATAAATTCAGGATATGTATATCAGTTATAATGTGACCCTTATTATATTTTTTTCTTTTTCTTTTTTTTTCTTTTTCATGTTGTGTTTTCTTTTGTGTTTTTGTTTACCTTTCAGCCTTGAAAAAGCCTTGGGCTTGCCCTCCAATGTAAGGCGAAACATGCATAGGCTCAGTGTATGTTACAATATACAAGCAGCTCTTCCTTTATATTCGGTAACTTGTTAAAAACTGGCTGAGGTGTTGCTATCATATTAATCAGCTCTCATTGTGTTTTAAAACATGTTATGAAATAAATGTTAATATGTCATATGTAATCAGACCTGAGCATGAATGCAACAACTCTCGTCTACACTTGTAGCTACTTTGTAAATCAAGATTTTACTTAACTTTTAAAAAACTCCCAATTCTAGTGTGGCTAGTGTATCCTACCCCTGCATACCCCTTCCTGGTGTTCCACTATGAAATGTCCAGCAAACTAAAGTTAGTCTATTAATTTCTACATTCCACATGAAACCCACAATGTACATAGAATGACTAATCGTAAGTGAACAGACCACTTCAAACATAACCCTCAAAATTAATAAACCAAAGGGAAACCCAAATCTTCCTGAGTCTCATTTCTATGTTTATTTATAAAGGCTGACTCATAATCATAAGGTCACTTCTAAAAAGTACAAGTGCGGCCAAACAAATCATTCTAAAGCTCTTATTCGTTCAGTGAGATGATGAATATACACATGCCCATGAGCTTGGAAAACCAAATTGGATGGATGCTTTCTTGTTCTGTTTATTCTTTGCTATCAAAAAGAGCATCAGCCAATCGCTTCTTTGCCTCTTATTTGGCATTAAACCTACAGTGGTCTAAGCTATGTATGCTGCTCCCAAGCCTTCGAGGAGACATTTGCATATATGAAGGCCTGTTCTTCCAGCTCATGCAGCATTGAGTAAATCACCCCTCTTTACCTCGGCGTGACCTTCCTCTCCCTTTGAGGCTCATGCACTTGCTTCTCCTTACCTACGCATGTTCTTCCGGTCCCATCGAGTGTCAGACCTTCTGGGCACTCGCATTTGAAGGAACCGCCAGTGTTCACACAGCGTCCATTGGGGCAAACGCCAGGGAAGACCTCACACTCGTTCACATCTGTTCACGCACAAAGACAGAGTCATTATTGTTGGACCGCTTCAAAGAGATGAGGAAGCAATCTATATTGCCTTGTGGCTCATGCAGATGTGTATACAGAACAATAGATCCAAATAGCAGAACAGCATATACAAAAACATGAACTCTGTAACAAGAATTGAATAGACTCATCTTTCCACAATTCCCCAGGAAACATAATACTTACAATATTATTGAAAAATAAAAGAAACTGACAAAACTAGTGAAAATGAATACAGAAACAAAAAGCCATGGTGGATATTGTGTGTGCTGTAATAGAATCTAAAACTTTTATTTCTATTCTTGTATTCAAACCAATACAGGCAAACCCTTGCACAAAACAGTTTGTGTTCTGTTCAGCAAATTAATAGAGTCTAGAAAATTGCCGCATAATTGTAGGGGTGGATGTAATTGGCGAAATTCTCTCTAGCATATTTACTTGTAGTCACCATGAAATTACTCATAATTATGCATAATTATGTTAGAAGCATCAGCATTTAGTGCTAATTTCCTCCTTCAAAATTCGCCCTTGCGTCCAAAATGGGCCAGAGGATGCATTTGGAGCTAAGACGATAGCACTAAATGCTACAGGATACGGACTAGAGTATTTAACACACAAAAAGGGGGGAAGGGGGGTCCAAGGGAACAAATTTTAAGACCTGCGAGAATTTTTTAACCCCAGTACGTACTATGCAACACACAAATCAACTCTCGGGTCTAAGCAACTTTAAAACTTAAGCATGAAGGGAGGAATACTATGTTAGAGCTGTGTCTGAAATGGCAGTACTCAAAAACAGAAAAGGAAAGGAATCCCTTTCAGGACGAATGCCCTCACTCACCAGAAGGTGAGTACGGACTAGAGTAGCCAGCATCCACTGAATCTCTCTTATTTCATTGTTACTGTGCTCACGTGGTAGGATTTATGCCCCAAATTACTCTTAATTACTAAAGCTGGCGTAAGAGGGAAGCGTAATTTCTGACATTACTTCGGTTTCGCTGGCCTAATTAAAATTGCCCAAAGGTCTAAAGGTTACTCACACTAGAAAATACATCTCAGCACTCAAATTGGACACTGACCTGCCAGTCAAATCCAGAAGTTGTATCAAATCACCTACTGTAGCGCTTTAGTCTTTTTACCAAAAAAGGACACTGCCTACTCTTAGGTCTTTTTAAGCACAGTTGTCTTTGCCTCCTGGCACAGAGTTATAGCTTCTCCTCACGTTATGAAGAACAAGAAGATGAGATCAGGAGAGAAACCTTCTCCCTACTAATTGTTACATTTTGGTACATTCTACTTTTCCAAATGTCGTGGCGACGTGCATCCATCTTCATAACAGGCGGAGATACTGTTGTTTCCTGTCTGTTCATTTAGCTGTCCTGTTCTCCGTAACCTTAAAAGTTTATTATTTTTAAACGCTACTTTTCGCATACCTTGATATGTAATGATCTTCTCAGCATTGCCGAGTTACAAGTAAATACAGAAAAATACAGTTTTGAAAAAAGGGTACTTGAAATAGAGTTAGCCTGTAATTTTAAACACACAAAAAACAGGACTTAAAATCTGGTTTGCCTGTAATTAAAAAAATTGCCAAGCCATGGCTAGTGCATTTATGGAAACATTTTTAAGAATTTGCATTAAAGGAGCAATGAGTAATAAGAAAAACAAAATAATGAGGATTCAACAAATCAAATTTAGGCTACTATATAGAGTAGAGGTGGCCGAAAGGCCGGCATGGTGGTTCCTGTCAATGTAGGAAAAGTTTAATGACCGGCACTGTCAAACATGAAACATGATGGCTGGCCAACAAACTTTTTCCAACGGCTTGATTTAGAGTTTGGTGGACGCAGGTAAGTCTGTCAGAATGGCAGAGAACTTTACCTCTGCCATCCTGCGGGATCTCCAACAGCCAAATTTTGAGTTGTTTGCCGGCCCTACACCTAAAGCGGGATAAAAATAAAAAAATAAAAATAATGGCGCCCACACCCTGGGAGGTTTCTCCTATGGTGTGGGTGTACTTTTTTTCTTTGTTTTGTCCCTCACTTCCAGGATATTCCTGGAGTGATGGACAGTAAAAAAAAGCTGCTCGACTGCCCACTCTAGATATGGTGGACAATCAGTAGGTTTACCTTTTATAGCCCATACTCCTTCAGACTGTTGGAGGAAGGATTCTACCAATGGATTAATTTTAATCTCTTGGAGTAAAGCTTGTAGTCTGCCTACCTCTAAATCAGGTGCGTAAACCAGAATTTGGCGGGCATGGCAGTCCATTGTGTAGCGAATGAGTACCTTATCTGTTAGATTCTCAATCACAGCATTAATGTAGATTGCTGAGAGCATTGCGATGGGGAAACTCACCTTCACATGTCACCCCCTTCATCCTGGCATAGCCTCTAGGACAGGCTGGGTCTGTGGGAGACAAAAAATAATAATTTAGTACTTCAATTTCAAGCTGAAACAAGCATTCATATAATCTTCAAAATTGACACCTTCTCAATAAAACACATGGCTGTCGAGTGACTCATCAATGTGGTCGGGAACCCTAAGAAACATAACGGACATGTGGAAGAGGGCCTCAACGGCAAATAGGAGGAGCATGGTCGGAGGGCTCAGAAGAGTATAGGTAACGCCCCTAGCTGACAGCCCAATTGTATAGAAAAGTTGAGGTTTTGCAAACCTTTACAAAGTTCAGGTAATAAAGACAGCTTTTTGAGAAGGAGGCAATTTAACTAGGATAAAATGGTGCATCCTAAAAATTTATGGAATTATTGCTGTGTCCAATTGTGTTACTTGATTCCGACATTAGAAAACATGTGCAACAAATCACCTGTTGAGAAATTATTTGACTTGTTTTAATTATGCTGTAATTCACTGAGTATATTGTAATAAGAGAACACCTTTACTCCGAGTTTGAAAAACGTTGACTATATAATGAGACAATATCTGAAGACCTTTGGACCCAACTGTACATTTTTCTGCATAACCCAGCTTCTGCTACATAGACTTACTCCCTAGAGTTACCCACAGCTAGCAAAAGCTCAATAAACCAAATAACCGATAAATTAGGTGTATGGAAGAGCTGCATTACCAATTTCACAGCGTTCACATGGACTGCCCCAGGCAGCTCCCAGGGTTGCACAACATTCAGACTTCAAGGTAGCTCCATTGATGTTCACTTCACAGCGGCCATCTTGACTGTTCAGCCAGCACGTTCCCTTCATGCTGTCTGCAGTGGAAAAACACAATACCTGATCAGGAAGCAGATTCTCACTTTCCAACATGCAAAAGATCCAAAATAGGGACAATTTTGATATTATCTAGAACACTTTATTCTCCAAAATCCCGGCGTGTGGCCTAGGCTGGATTGGTACACAGAACTCTCCACCCTCAACCCTCCCAACTTATGATTCTCTTGTAGCTGGATATGACGACCAAGTTAAAAGTGGACACGTTCTGAAAGACCCGAAACTTCCAGCCTTGGGAGAAGGGAGATCTTACCTACACAGATGGTTCCTGTGGAGTCAACTTTGCTTCCGAGGGAGCATTCACAGACAAACGAGCCAGCATTGTTTCTGCAGACCCCGTTCACACAGGGATTGGACGCACACTCGTTCACATCTGTGGAAAGAAATAAGATGTTTTTTTATAGCACTTGCTAGCCAAAACTAGCAGACGCCCAAATATCTTGTCGTAAAACTTGATATTAATACACAGATAGTAGAACATTCAAGTGTCTTGAAAAATAAAAGAAACTGACAAAACTAGTGAAAATGAATACAGAAACAAAAAGCCATGGTGGATATCATATCAAAGAAATGAATACTGCCAATGAGTAACTGGTTCACTTATAAGTATTAATAATTATCAGTAAGCAATACGCAATCCCTGATAATATTGAAAAATGTAGTTATCCTTTTTATTTTTTTCTATAATTCTTTTTCATTTATTGATTTTTCATTATGCTTTCTGTTCATTTGCTGCTTCTTTCTTACCATTTCCGCTGCCAAATTTCTTTCTTTCACTTCTATGATAGTGATTTCTTCCCCTCCATTTCCACTCACATGAGTGTATTAGTGCCTTTTTTCTAGATTGATGCTTCCTGCACCTGGAGTCAGAATTGAGGCTAAGAGAATTAGCTGTCTAGCTTAAATTGTTTTGATCGGCGCAATTTCCCTGGAGGGAGAACTCTGGGTTGGATTATGCCACTCACCGTTAATAGTGTTTCTGGATCCAGAACTATCAGGTCTACAAATACCATACCCAAAACTTCCAGTCACATGGAGACTGGACCTCACTACTCTTCTGCAGGTGGCATTCAGACATCCCGGCCTGTCCGACCCTAGCAGTAGGATGGGTGGGTGAAGAGTAGACAATGCTCCCCCTGAATACACCACAGTCAGTCAGAAGCCTGTGGCCCAGACCACGCCGCAGGGGCCTTGTCGTCCTGCCGTCACCTTCCACCCGCTTAGAGAAGGTGGACAATGTCTGTGGTTTTTGCCAGGAATGACGACCAGTGTAACTTGGTCCTTGCAGATATTCCTTATTCCAGGGAGAAAACATGGAATAGCAAGATATTGATGTGGGGATACCGGCCTGAATCAGAGATTCCAGCCCTCAGTTATCTCTGCACTAAATATGAGCCAAGCCTTAACGGGCCTAATACGCCTTTAGGGTTAAATCAAACTACCTTCCAAACTACTCATTTTAATTATTGAGGGTGGAACACCTACCCACTGGTACGGAAGAGGTCCAACTCTCTCAAGCTCAACTCAGAACCACCCGACATATTGGTAAAACCCTGGTGCTGCTGTTGGGGTCTTTTCTATGATAGCGCTTTCACGACAACGATTGAGCTTGTGGCCCAGCAGCTCATTTAGCTGTCAGGTAACAGTCACCATTGCCAGCAATGTTTACATGCGGGTAATGTCACTGGACTATAATGGCCCACATCACCATGCGAGGCATGACATTCCCTTACAGGGAAAACAAATAGTAGTTCCGATGCAAGAGTGCACCCGATTTTTTATTTCACCAAAATAAAACTGTTACTTTGTAAGTTTGATTCAATATAATAAAAAACTAATGCAAACTGGCAAACATCTTCTTGTTCAGCTCATGGAGGACATTTGATAAGACAAATTAAATACCACCTTCCTAATGAAATATTTAGTGCTGGTCTGTGATGTAAATGTCACTGCAGAATGCACAGGATAACCACATGAATTCACTTTTTATACTGTGGCTCTAAACAGAATCCATTTAAAAAGACAGAGGTTACCCTGATAGCTTGGATCTTAGTTTGCTAGATATACATTAGACACCCCTCTGTCAGAGGCTAGGTTTGTAAAATGCCTTGCCCACTGAGTAACCCAATTTAGAGGTACAAGTCAGTACACAATCTAGATTTAATAAAGTGTAAACAACTCTTTATGTAGGACTGTGTATGAACCTTTCAATCAAATAAGGAAGCAGTGAGGTCTCAACCAAGAATGCACCAGAGATCTACTACAGATACACATAGATGCTTACCTTCACAGGTATCTGTTTCTGTCCTGAAGACGTAGCCCTTCGGGCAGGTGCATGTGTAACTACCGGGTGTATTGCGACACAAGCCGTTGTCACAGAGCAAACGGTTCACTGCACACTCATCGACATCTAGGGGAAGAGACATAAATGGTTATAGACGCAGTTACAGAGGAAGGTGGAAAACAGGCTTGTGTGATGTAGTCAGATGCATAAGTTGAAATAATTTGGGTATATATTTTTTAGAAACATGGCAATGCTTCAGAAATTAATCATTACTCCAATAATTATGATTAACAAGATTGTCCAAACTCCGTTGCAACAAAGAGCTATTTTAACTTGAGACAATAGTAATGCAAGACAGTTTCCTAACATGTCCTCTTCAAGAATAGTGTTCTTACCTTTCAGTACATGCATGCAAAAAAACGTAACCAGCCTTGGTGAGGTTAACTTAACTTAACTGCGAACAAAAGCTCTAGAGCTGAAAGTGGAAAACCAAATGTCGGCAGATTTGGGAATCTGACTCACACCGCTAGCATTTCAACTAAGGATCTTCAGTAATGCGGGAAGTAACTTCCAAATTGATCAATCAACATTTCGATTTACAAATTGGAACCTAATGTCATTGATGCATTTCATTTAAAATGACACTGCAATGGTGAAACCTCAGTGTGAGGTACCAATGTCCAAGTACGTACAATCACATTGTGATGTAGATGGAACACGATGGCCATTCCTTCTTTTAAAAAGGACCATCCTAAAGCTATTCAGACTGAAAGAACACTTGCTCCATTTCCTAGCCTTATCAGCCTTTCACATGCACAGGCAGTTTGTTAAACTTCATCCTCCGATAAGGCTGGTCATATCTGAAGTCATAAAAAACAACAGCTATGGAGTTGGCAAATTTGATTTATTAGCCAGCTCCAGAAATTCTCTAAAGACTACAATTTCATGCCAACATAGCTGCCTATGGGGCAGACGAGTCTCATTGGGCAGTATCAAGAACAACTCAAACCCTGCACCCTATACGCTAAATTTGTGTAGCCTTTTGCACACCTTATCTTCAACTTTCAATGGCCAAATGAGTAGTAACACGATGAAAGCATTTTTTAATGGAATGTTGTATGTTATTATTTTATTAATATCAGCTCAGTACCTCAATTCAGCAATATTGTGTCAGAAAAAATTGCTAACATATGTGGAACATATCCTTGTCTTGTAATAGGTTGCCGCACAAATGCTGTAACATTTTTCAGTTTATGACTCACCGACACAGTTCTTGCCAGTCGTGTCAGACTCGTAGCCCAGGTTGCAGATGCAGCGGTAACTGCCACGCAAGTTCTCACAGATGCCATTCGGGCAAATCTCTGAATTCAAAGCACATTCGTTGATGTCTGAAAGGAAAAAGAGTAGAGACTGCTATTAGTTCCAAGCATAGGAGCTGTGGCAGCAATCCTGCAGCATCCAAGGACGGAAGCACTTGGTGGCTGTCAATGGTCACTACTTACAGATAACTTGGATGAATTTTGCGCCCCCATAATGAAGCATGTTTTTGGCAAGAGTGGTCTCATATTCATATAGTCTAGGAAGGTTAAGTGTAATAGCTGAACAGGACTTAAAATGGTGGAAAACTTGTTGACCTTAAAGCACATGTGGGCATGTTCTCCCTTGAACAAGTGTTTTCTACTGCCCCCGCTCTCCTCAAAAGTAGCCAAGTGACATTTAAACTTACATATGCATATGATACTTCGGTATTAGTGTAAAACTTGTTTTCGCCAATGGTTGTTTTACAGCCATACAAAGATATACTCAGCCATACTTTTTCATGAGGGTAAATCCTCTCCCTGGTGTGGGTGTGGCAGTGCATCAGCATTCCCGGGGTGGGGGAGGGGGAATGACATTGCAAGTTTTGGAACACTGACAAAAATACTTCTTTTTGGGTCATCTCCAACTTGCCACTCTGAAAAAGTATGAATCTGTTTCCACGGCGGGAATAATAAAAATGCATGTCCAAAATTAAGAGGGAGTTTAAGGACATTGATTTCTACAAGGGATATAAAAGTTTCCCTTTCAAATAACAAAAATTATATAGCTCAATTGCATTCACACAAAATATTTTGCAGCATGAAAATGAACACTATATAAATTTAAATAGATGGAAATCCTTTCACATTTTCATTAATGGATATTCAATTATGTTATCCAGGAGTACTCCAGGGAACATGCAACTGTGCCTGCATCCCAAGTGTAATTTGGCACATCTGTGAGAATTTCAAAATAATTCACAAATTTACTCCACACATAGAAGGAAGCCTAAGCCATTCATGTTTGTTTGTAAACTAGGCCACACGAGTGAACAAAGGCCTTAGAATGAACACATATTTAACTCATAAAACATACTATTGAAAATGACAAATTGTTCTCAACTGTGAAGAAAATTGAGACAATGGAAAAATTAACATAAGAGCTGTTCAAACCATTCAGAGATTAAAAATGATGTACAAAGAATCTATTCTCAAAAGTGGTTGCAAAATGTGCACCACCATTTTGGCAAATGAAATCTGATTTTGTGAACTGACCTATGTTCTAATAGATCTGTTCACAAGCAAGGAATTGTGGTGAGGACAGAATGCTTATGGAACATTCCTCATGCTGGTCTCAATTTACAACTCGCTACGATTGGTCACACTCATAGGGGTGGTGGCCTGTTAGGGTCAGTGGACCACCATGTCTGTGATTGCCTTTAAATAAGGTAAACATTTTATTAGATGGAACCATTTTCCTTTAACGAAAGGGGACTGTGTTTAAAAAAAGTTTGCATTTTCTTAAAAATGTGTTTGAGAATTGGCAGTGATCCGCTAGACCACTGCCTCCTTCGCAACAAACGTTGTTTTTCATTCACCAAGGCGGCGTGGCCACAAGGAAACTACTTCCCTTTTGTGTCAGCATGTTTTTCAACTGGATTATGATAGAAAAACATTAATATATCACATACCGATACAAAATTTAATTTTAGAAGTCTGTAAAAATACTTGTAAAATCCAATTAATATGTAGTAAAAACCATTTTCAAGTGCATCTATTTTGCAAATTGCAGTATTTGCAACAACAATGTAGACTACTATATCATGCCCGCTGTTACCTATGTTTTAGGTGTTTCATTCCTGTTAGACGTAGCTCTTAGGAGAAGCAGAGCCCTTTAGATCAGAATAAACTGTGAAACGTACCTTAAAAGACTTTTTACTTTGAACATGATATAAAAAACATGAAAGATTGTGTTTTGAGACTGCACGTACCCACATGCCCTGGGTCACTGAGGTCCAACAGCTGCACTAAATGATGAAGCTGCACTCCAGGAGAGAGACCATGCATTCTCTTCAAACAAATTTATTGACGCAGAAGCTCCTTCTGTAAACGAGTCACTGACTCATTTTCAATCGTAAGACTAACCCTTATGCTTTACGATTGTCTACCAAATAAAGTTTTCTTTATTATTACTAGGAATAAGGAAATTTGTTTGACGTTTTCCACATATTGTTAAAATAGTAAACTGCAGAACCAGTGTTTCGTAAACCGAAGTTTCAACTAAGAGGAGAGAAAAATTACCTATGTATGTCAGGCAGAGAATTATTTCCTATAAATACCAAAGGAGGGAGTGGAGAGAGGGTGTCCTAACGAACACTAGGGATGGATTCGACCTCCCCTAACAATTATTAATAAACAAATTGAATCCACCCACAAGAGATTGGCGATGGATGATGATTGATCATGGGTCAAGTGTGTTTCCTACATGAGTGGGAAACACATTGCGTTTCTTAAATACCCCTCACACACCAAAAGGGGCCCTTGGTGTCATGCTTCATCATAAGGGTCTTCGCGCCCCTCTACGGAACGCGGTGTGCTACTAACCAGCCGATATGCGGGAGCACTGATGTTACCACTATGTGTAGTGTGGGAGGGGGTGAGTGGTAGGGTCAGGAGTGAATGATAAGTGAATGTGAAAAAATACCTAACACCTGTGGAGTAGAAAAATGTAATATGCCTCGGTGCGGGTATTTTTAAAAAATGTGAGGTGGAGGTGTGTTGTATTAATGTACAAAACCTCCTGCGTGTGTCAACATGTTTCAAAGCGTGCTGCTTCTTCTTCAAGACGGCTACACAGATCCCTACGCTACTCACATAAATATTGTGATAACGTCTGTAAACACGAAATGCTATGTGTAGATTTAATGAATAAACGTTGCAAAATCTGACACACTGGTCATAATTGTATTGCGAAAAGGTAATTCCTTAATATCAATTTGCTGTACTGAAGCCAGTAGCGTCATAAGCCTTTAGAGCGATGGGGACCCCTTGCTATTTGCACTGTATATCAGGATACTACCTCGCATGATCGTCCCCCTCACGGCTCTGTGGATGAGAATTATTTTCACCTGTCAACAGCAACTAATGCAAGCATGTGAAACTGAGAAATCCAATGGTACAGAAGAAAAATATTACTTATCCAGCTCTCAGTTCTCCTGAGGTGGAACCTTTCATAGATTCGTATGCTTTAATCATTCAACGTAGTGAGGCTAGGAATCCTTCCCAATCTCACAATGGAGAATAACTGAGACAAGTGAATGTATGAAAGATCCAATGCTGGAGAATGCATGGTCACCCTATTGCTTATGGAAGGAGTCTTCAAGTGGATATTCAAAAACCTGGGTGGTGCATAGAGTGAGGCTCAGTGCTAGCAGAGCTTTAAAAGTGGCCGGTGGGGATGGCAGCTTCGAGGTTGAAAATATGGTGGTAACTGGATTCATATTTTCAATTTAAATTGGGACTTGTGTAAAACACCACAGTTTGACACTCTTGTAATTCAAAGGCCTGAACTCGGCTACTGATCCTCAGGTGTCACACCTAGCTGAGCTCCATCATTCTTTAACTCTCAGGAAAAACTATGGTTAAAAGGCTGGTGGTCTCATGGGCCTGTGTTGTCAGGGTCTATTACTGTCAGTAACCATAATGTCAATTGCAGATTGGGGAAGCACAGCATGAGGCAGTTGTGCAGTACACCTCTGCATCCCTTGGACCCATTTCAATGTAGGATCTGAAACTGTTCCAATCTCATGCACCTTTCTCTCTGCACTTTTGCTCGCTCTTTGCTTCCCTTTTGATTTATCAGCTAGGGAGGTTCTCTCTTCAATCTCACTCAACTGCCTTCATCAGAGGCAGCTGTGTGCAGCCAGAAGAATGTGTGTGTGAGAGAGAGGCCTGCCAACATTTAACTCAATGGAAAGAAGGGCACCTTCCCAAACTATATGCAAGGCCTCCAAAAATGTGGCTTGCATTTGCGTGCCGGAAACCTGCGGCCTTGGTTTCATACACAAAGCAGGAGTCTCGTGCTAATTTTTGGAAGTCTGTGAAACGTCAAGCTGTCCACAGAAATGAAAAGATAAATATACTTTCTTTTATAGTCAGTTGTTATTGTTGGATGTGGGTTTTGAATATTATTTCTTATAAAATGAGAGCATAAACGTTCATTGTAGTGGGCATGATCTTTCCCGTTATGTAGTGTACGCACTCTGACATTTGAAACACATACTAAATAGGTTTCACATTGTTCTCTCCGACTGCATTCTGCTGAACACCACAGTAGACTCTCTAACATTGTAATAAGATTAAGGATTATACTTTTTACTGGAGAATACTACATAACTTCCTTAATGCATAATATAAAATATTTGCACTTATTTATTTTATTGAATAACTACACCTGGCTGCTTGCAGTGAGCTGGAAATACCCAAATGTTTCATTATCATGTATATTTGAGAGAGATCTTAAAAAGGCATTCAGCTTAAAGTCTCTCTTCCATTCCTATGAACTGTTACTTCATTTTTTTTTTTAATTTTTTTTATTGATTTTCGCTTGACATGACACAGAGCAAAACAGAAAGACACGTGACTTAAACAATCAAGGTTCTCCGTACAAAATAGAAAATCACTGTCCAAAACACAAAAAACAAACAGTCTCAACAAAAAAAAAAAAACACAAAAAAAAAAAAATTGGCAATAGGCCCAAACGGTATTACTTGTTATACCAAGCCGCGAAAGGGGCCCAAATCTTTAAACCCTTATCCCGCCTCCTTCTCCCACTTTTTAAAAAGACTGCTGATTCCAAGTTGTAGAGGGCAAGAATTCTCGCTCTCCAATTCAGGAAAGACGGGGGTGAGTGGTTGATCCATTCAGAAGTTATACATAAGCGAAGTACAGACATTGCGATGCAGAGAAAGGCAGATTCAAAAAATGATCTATCCAGACTTGGATCTGTCACATATCCCATAATTACTAATTCAGGAGAGAGTTCTGCCTGAATATTCAATGAGTTATTAATGAACACTTGAATATCATAAAGAAAGCTATGCAGTTTGGTACATGAATAAAACATATGAACATCATTGGCTGCCTCCAAACCGCATCTAGGACACCCCTGAGCACCACCACCTCCCCATTTAGAGATCTTAGCTGGGGTAAAATATAAATCATACATAGCCATATAACTTTGTGAGCGTAAACTGCCAGATATTAATACAGAATTAGACAAATCCAATGCATAAGTGATATCTATATTTGCCTTTCCAAATTTACCTCCTAGTTTAGCCGTCTGAGACAACAGATCGTCAGGCAGGCCTTTCAGAAGAGTTTGGTAAATGATACTCAGACGGGTCCTCCTTAATATTAACTCCATGAGGGCATTCTTACTTAGTGCGTTAGAGGAATTAATCACGAGGCGGTCTATGTAGCTGCGTAACTGTAGGTACTTAAAGAAATCATAAGAAGCTAAAGCATATTTATCTTTTAAGAATGCAAAAGAAGCCATTTTACCCTCACAGAGTAAGTCCCCTAGCGTGAGAATACCTTGAGTTCCCCACCTAATTGTGACTGAGTCTTGGAAAATTGATGGTAACAGCCTAGCAGCAGTCAACGGAGTGTAAAAATTTATTTTAGGTATTACCCATTTAAGAGAGATCTTCCTCCAGGCAGAGTGCATGGCTATAATGACCTTGAATTTGGTTTTTTTATAATAACTCGGCTCGAGGACCTTGAGAAGAAACCCCTCAACCTCTTGTCCTAAGCTGATCTCAAAAATAGAGGGACTGCAAGATAAGGGAAGTGAGCTGCGAAGACCGAATAATGGAGGAGCCAGATGTTGGAGTAGAGCGGCCCAATAATATAAAGAAAGACTAGGGACTGACCAGCCTCCTTTGTCCAATGTAAGGATCATCCATTTAGCAGCTCTTCGAGGCATATGATAACTCCACATAAATCTGTTGCAGCATCTTTCTGCGCCATTAAGACTAGCCTTCGAAAACTCCAGGGGTATAGTCCTGAAGATATATAAGAACTTTGGCAAGATCAACATCTTTAGCACATTCCTTCTACCAAATAAAGAAAGATGGAGATTGTCTAGCCTACGTAGAGTGAGCTTGGCAGCAGCAATAATAGGTAAAATATTCATATCTGTTATTTGTTCTACTGCTGCCGAGATTTTAACCCCCAGATATGTTGCAGTCTGTACCACCGGGACTTCCGTAGGCGGCATAGAGGGTGACTGAATAATCTGAGTCTTCTGGACGTTAAGTTTATAACCTGAAAGCCATCCAAATGACTGCGCTAAATTCTTAATAGCGGAGAATGCCAGAGACACATCCCTTGTTATAATTATAATGTCATCGGCATAGGCTAATGCCTTGAAGTCAACTGCATTGATCTCAACAGGTAGAATCCTAATGGAGAGCTCTATTGTAGTCAAAAAAGGATCGATATATAGAGCGAAAAGCAAAGGGGAGCAGGGGCAACCCTGTCTAGTACCTCTGTTTATCGCGAATGGTCTTGAAAGATTGCCTGAGATTGACAGACGTGCTTGAGGAGCAATATAGAGTGATTGGAGAGCCTGAATGAAATTCAGGGAGAAACCCTTCCACCGAAGAACCCTCCATAAAAATTCCCAAGCTACCCTGTCGAACGCCTTTTCGGCGTCCAACAAGATAGCTGCAAGAGGGGAATTTGTTACCTGCGCCCAATCCAAGAGAGCAATGACACGGCGGACATGATCCGGGAATAAATCCGTGCTGGTGAATAGAGACCAGGGGGGTTATAACCAAAGCCAATCTAATCGCAAGGATCTTTGAGTAAATTTTGCTATCCGTATTTATCAATGAAATCGGACGGAAGGAGGCGGGGTCCAACTCAGGCTTATCCTTTTTCTTTAACAAAATGATGGAAGTAAAACGCCAAGAGTCAGGAATAATCCCTCGCTGGGCATCTCTCAGAACCCGCAAAAAATCATCCTGTATTTCTGATCGAAATGTGCAATAAAATTCCAAAGGGATAAGGTCAGGTCCCGCAGCCTTCCCACTGGCTAATGAATTCATTGCTGAAATCACTTCGTCCCATTAAATTGGGGCCGCCAAAACCGTGTTCTGATAATCTGAGATTTTAACTGTGCCCAGAGCATCGCTAAAATCAGCAAATTCACGGTCCAGTGTTTGTGAAGTAGTTTCCTCAGAATATAGGGAGCGGTAGAAGTCAGAGAATACTGATAGAACCCCTTCAGAGGTATCTTGAATAATTCCCAAAGGATCCTCAATCCTGGTAATACGGTTGGCTAACCCACGTTGTTGAAGTCGCTTGGCGAGCACCCGCCCAGACTTCTCACCATGCTCAAACATTGTCGAGCGGAACTGCAGGTATTTAGCCACCAGGTCCTGCCCAAAAAACTCCTGCAGTGAAACTTTAATCCGTGCTACCTGCGATTGAGCTATAGTAATATCCCCTCCCTCCCTAATAGAGGTTGCGAGTAAGATTTCGGCTCTACGTAATTCTTCCAACCGAACCTGAATTTGATCTTTTATTTGTTTGTGATGAAAAAAAGAAAAGCTTTTGGTTTTGCCACGAATGGCGGCTTTAAACGTATCCCAGAGTATACTATTAGAGGTCGAGCCTCTATTGATGTTCAAAAACTCAGTTGCCCAAGGTCTCATGTGATCCAAATAATTAGGATCCAGAAGTAGCTTCCGCTCAAAAGTCCAAGACCTTAAAGTATGCCTATCTGCTGATATATTGCATTTCATAACCAAAGGATTATGATCTGATAATATTCTAGGGAGAATAAAAATTGAAGCAGAAGATGCTAACTGATCCGAAAGAAAAAAATAATCTAACCTAACCGTTTTTTTATGGGGGGCAGAAAAATAGGTGGTCCCTTCCTTGTCTTTGCAGTAATGGAACCATAAATCGGTCATAAGATGTTCTTGAACGAGGGCTTGTAGGGCTCTGTAAACTCTAGGTTTTTGACCTAAATAAATCTGCCCTCCTAATATGTTAAAGTTTTCTGGCATATTAATGTTGAAATCCCCGCAGAGGCAAATAGGTTGGGGCCACATAGCCAGCTCAACATTTAGAAAATCTAGTAAGTCAGGATCATCGAAATTTGAGTTGTAGACAGTACATACTGTGAGGATTACATTATTTACCAAAAGCTGCGCAATTGCCCAACGACCCCCAACATCCTGACTATGCCTCATGCATGAT